>NC_057813.1:319728307-320468260 GCF_018294505.1 Triticum aestivum | reverse complement strand
GGGGCGGCGCGCTGTCGTCGGGCGGTGGCGGAGGCGGGCGGCCGCGGGGCGCGGGCGCGCTAGGGTGGCGGCGATGCGATGGGCCGGGTGGGCCCGCTACGGGCTCACCGTCCGGCGGTGGGGCACGGACGGCGGCGAACCGGGAGGCAACACGTGGCGGCGAGGGGGCTGGACATGTCCGTCGGTGGGGGGGTTTCGTCCGGCGATGCAGAGGGGAAAAAGCTAGGGTTATGGGGATTCATTGGCGAATTTCGGGGGAGGTGGCCTATTTATAGATTCTGGGAGCTAGGAGAGTCCAAATGAGGAGCGGTTTTCATCCACACGATCATGATCGAACAACCGAGAGCATGGAGGGGAGTTTGCTGGGTTAGTGGGCTGATTTGAAGGGTTGCTGGGCTGCAAGAGAAAAAGGGGGTTTCGGGCTACGCGGTTAACCGTTGGAGTATCAAACAACCTCCAAGTGGCACGAAACTTGACAGGCGGTCTACCAGTGGTGTACCAAGGCCGCTTGGCAAATCACGGTCCATTCCAAGAATTTTTAACACCCACTCACAACAAGAGACAAAAGGGGGACGTCGGAGGACATAGGAGTGCCGGATTGCAAAACGGACAACGGGGAAAATGCTCGGATGCAAGAAACGAACATGTATGCAAAATGAAATGCACATGATGACATAACAAAATGCAACACGCAAGCAAATGACATGGCAATGACGGCGAATAACTGGCAGACACCTGGCGCATCGAATCCGGGGCGTTACAAGAGGGTAGTGTTTCTCTCTCACTTTGTCCGCGGACTGGAATTCCCCCACCACCCATTCGTTCGCGGGCTTATGTTCTACTACAGGCTGGACTTCCATGATCTGACCCCTAATCTCATCCTCAACATCTCGGCGTTCATCATCATATGCGAGGCCTTCCTCTGCATCACGCCCCACTTTGGCCTATGGCTGAAGACCTTCAACGTGAAGCCAAAGGTGGTGGGCGGCCAGCAAGCGGAGTGTGGGGCGCCATGGTGGGCAAGATGCCCAATGTCACCTGGCCCGAAGGCTCCTATGTGGAGATCGTGAAGGGGTGGCAATCGGGCTGGTTCTATATCACTGAGCCGCGCGACACCAACTGGGTGGCGACCCCCGAATTTCGATCCGGCATCCCCATGCGGCTCACCTCCTGGAAAGAGAAGGGCTTACCCTGGGGCTCAGCGGTGGAGCTGACCAGACTCCAGACCTTCGTCCAAAATATGATAGGCAAGAAAATCAAGTTTGTCAACGTGGTCCAGGTCATGCTCATCCGCCGGATCCTTCCGTGTCAGAGACGTGCTTATAATTTGTGGGAGTTCGACCCGGCCGAACACCAGATGCTATGAGAGCTCTTTGACACGACGCACGAAGACGTCTGGAAGGTGCTCTTCAAGGCCACCGAGCCCCCCCCCCCCACCCATAACCGAAGATCGCGGACTCGGCGCGAAACGCTAAGCCCATCTGGTGAGTTTTTATATTTCGCAAGATGTGCCTTTTACCAGCACATCCGCGGGAGGAAACTAAGCCTCCATGCTGATTTAATCAGGACTGGGTATCGATAGCAGAGCGGATTGACTATCCGGCCCCACTACCCGAAGATCAAGCATCGCCACTCTTAACAAAGATGCTGTTTTCGATGCCCTATGAGGTGCCGGAGAAGAAGGCCAAGAAGAAGGCCGCGGGGACCAGTAAAGGTCTCCGGCGCAAGGTGGCATCGGACGTGATGTCCGAAGACACCGTGACGCGCTCCTCCAATGAAGATGAGGAGGAGGAAGAGGAAATACCCCCCCCCAACCGGGGGGGGAGAAGAAGAGGAAGGTCGCCCCGTCTGGGGAGGCCGAAGTGTCCAAGAAGGGTAAAACCTTCCTTCCAGACCACTCCACCACAGCCACCTACATCGGCGAGGAGTGGTTGCCCAGGGACAAGCCCCTGGCTAAGTCGTAAGTATCCGGACACTATAATACTTCCAGTGTGTTTTGCTTTATTGCTTCTTAATGCGCCGAACATGCATATGCAGTCCAGCCAAATCCCACATCGATGTATCCTCTTCAGAGGGGTCTCTGGGCCCGTCGGCGATGAACAACGATTCACTCCCGACAGCCTCCTCCCCTAGGCCCGTGGATGAACCGAGGTGTTGTCTCAAAGGATACCGACCAAGGGGAGACAGTTCTGGAGACACCCCGAGGCGAAATCCCGATCGCCGGGCACATGGGGGGGAAGACCCCCATGGACTCCGATAACGGGGGCCGCAGCAAGTCTGGCCCCTAGCCGGATACGGCTCCGGAACCCCCATTGGTTCGGAATTCAGGCAGGCAGCCTCTCTCTAAGGGGGGTCAGCCGCCTGTACCGATGACCTCTGTCCATCCATAGGCATCGAACAACTTGCTGGAATCGCTTCACGGTGCTTCAATGAAGAACACCGTACTATTATGATTACGGTGATTGCGAAGGTCCGGTCCGCCAAAAGAGGATTGACCGAAGCCTGCACCAGCCTCCTAACAGATATTGAGGTAAGTAATAAAATTGTAAGAAAATATCACAGTATAGACAGTAGCCCCTGATGCTCTGTTTGCTGTTCGGAAAGAATGGCCGAACAGAGGATCAAATAACATCGCAGGTGTCTAACAGAAGATGTCTATGTGAATAAGCAGGCGTCGCTACTGGCCGCTGCCGCTCGTACTGCGGAGGTCTCCATACTGAAGCGGGACTTGGAGCGGACCGAGGAAGAGCTCGGCCTCGTGAAGAGGCAGCTCGAGGAAAACAAAGGTACATATTTATAAGGGAAAAATTGTGGCTGCTAATAGAAGCGTCATGAACTTTAATAGGGGCCACAATCGAAGTGGAGTCCCTTAAGAAGGCACTGACCGAGGCCGAAGACAAAGAGGACAAGGAACGCGCCGAGTGCGAGAAGCAAGAGGCCCGGGTCAACGAGGTCCAGCAAGAGCTCCAGGATATTGTTCAAAAATACGAGTCCTTGGAGTGTGACTCCAAGACTCAAGAGTCCGATCTCGCTAAGGCCCTTCAGAGCATGCAAGACGCCAAAGCCGAAGCCCAAAAAGCCCTCCAGGAGATTCAGGCGGTCAAGAAGATTGTGGTGGGTAAGGCATTGATATGTTTCCAATGTATCTATAATTTTTTATTGTTCCATGCTATTATATTACCTGTTTTGGATGTTTATGGGCTTTACTTTACACATTTATATCATTTTTGGGACTAACCTACTAACCAGAGGCCCAGCCCGTATTGATGTTTTTTTTGCCTATTTCAGTGTTTCGAAGAAAAGGAATATCAAACGGAGTCCAAATGGAATGAAACCTTCGGGAGCGTGATTTTTGGAACGAACGTGATCTAGAGGACTTGGAGTGGAAGTCAAGCAACAGCCGACCACGACCTACTTCGGGAGTTCACCGACCTACTTCTTCCTCTTATATATACCCATGTACCCCGAAAACATCAGAAGCGACCACGAAAAACTATTTCCACCACCGTAACCTTCTATATCCGCGAGATCCCATCTTGGAGCCTTCATCGACGCTCGGGGGAATCCATTATGGAGGGCCTCTACATCATCTCCAGGGACTCTCCGATGAGATGTGAGTAGTTTACCACGGACCTTCGGGTCCATAGTTATTAGCTAGATGGCTTCTTCTCTCTCCTTGTATATCAATACAAAGTTCCACTTGATCTTCTTGGAGATCTATTCGATGTAACTCTTTTTGCGTTGTGTTTGTCGAGATCCGATGAATTGTGGATTTATGATCAAGTTTATCTATGAGAAATATTTGAATCACCTCTGAATTATTTTATGTGTGACTAAGTTATCTTTGCAAGTCTCTTCGAATTATCAGTTTGGTGTGGCCTACTAGATTGATCTTTCTTGCAATGGGAGAAGTGCTTAGCTTTGGGTTCAATCTTACGGTGTCCTTTCCCAGTGACAGCAGGGGCAGCAAGGCACGTATTGTATTGTTGCCATCGAGGATAAAAGGATGGGTTTTATATCATATTGCATGAGTTTATCCCTCTACATCATGTCATCTTTCTTAATGTGTTACTCTGTTCTTTATGAACTTAATACACTAGGTGCATGCTGGATAGCGGTCGATGTGTGGAGTAATAGCTGTTGCCGGGGAGGTCTTCGCTCAAGTCAAGACATACCAAGTACCCATCACAAACTCATCTCCCTCGCATTTACATTATTTGCCATTTTCCTCTCGTTTTCCTCTCCCCCACTTCACCCTTGCCGTTTTATTCGCCCTCTCTTTCCCAATCTCCTCTCTCTTTTGCTTGTCTTTTTGTGTGCCTATTTGTCCTTATGGCTTTGCCTAAGAACACCAACCTTCATCTTAGAAGGTTGGAAGAGATTAAATCTAACATTAGAAGTTTTATGACTTTACAATTTGAGCATAACAATTTCTTCAGAAAAGAGCTTAAAGAACAAAAAAAAATTTATGGGGTTTATGAACAAAGAGCTTGATGATATGTCTAAAGAATTTTATGGTTTGAACTCTCAAATTACTCGTCTTGAAAATTCTATAGCCCAAATTTCTGATAAGCAAGCTACCTTAGTCAATAAGATGGCTGCCAAACCAGAAAAGTTAGATGAAAATAATGATGAAGATCTTAAAGTTATTGATGTGTCCCCTGTTAGATCTTTGTTTTACAATATGAATCTTAATAATGATGGGACTGGAGATGAGTCAACTTTAGTTAAAAGGCGTCCCAATGATTCGGAGTTTTTAGATCTTGATGCTAAATTTGGTAAAAGTGGGATTGGTGAGGTCAAGACTTTAAATATCATTGAACCCACTATCTTGGATTTTAAGGAATCTAATTATGATAATTGTTCTTTATAAGATTGTATTTCCTTTTTGCAAGCCGTTGTGAATTCTCCTCATGCTTACAGTCAAAATAAAGCTTTTACCAAACATATTGTCGATGCCTTGATGCAATCTTATGATGAAAAACTTAATTTGGAAGTTTCTATACCTAGAAAACTTAACGATCAGTGGGTACCTACTATAAAGATTAAAATTAAAGATCATGAGTGTTATGCTTTGTGTGATTTGGGTGCTAGTGTTTTCACGATTCCGAAAACTTTATGTGATATTCTAGGTTTCCATCATCTTGATGATTGCTCTTTAAATTTGCACCTTGCGGATTCCACCATTAAAAAGCAAATGGGAAGGATCAATGATGTTCTCATTGTTGCAAATAGGAATTTGGTGCCCGTAGATTTTATCGTTCTTGATATAGATTGCAATCTTTCTTGTCCTATTATTCTTGGTAGACCTTTCCTTAGAACGATTGGTGCGATTATTGATATGATGGAAGGGAATATTAGATTCAAATTTCCATTAAGGAAAGGCATGGAGCACTTTACAAGAAAGAAATTCCAATTACCTTATGAATCTATCATGCGAGCTACTTATGAATTGAGTGCCAAAGATGGCACTACTTAGATCTATCCTCGCTTTTATGGCTAGCTAGGGGCGTTAAACGATAGCGCTAGTTGGGAGGCAACCCAATTTTATTTGTATTTTTTTGTTTTTGCTTCTGTTTAGTAATAAATTTTGCATCTACCTTCTGTTTATATGTGTTTTTATGTTTTGATTAATGTCTGTGCCAAGTAGAACCTATAGGATAACCTATGGTGATAGTTAATTTGATTCTCCTGAAAAACAGAAACTTTGCGCGCACGAAAATAATTTTAGTAATTCACAAAAACGTGTTTTTGCGATGATTATTTTTGCGGTAGATCAATATACAAATTGCCCAGGACGTCCTATTTTGGTAGGATTTTGAGCTCCAGAAGTATTCGAGAGTTACAGATTGCTACAGACTGTTCTGTTTTTGAGAGATTCTGTCTTTCGTGTGTTGTTTGCTTATTTTGATGCATCGATGGCTAGTATGTAAGGTTATGAACCATAGAGAACTTGGAATACAGTAGGGTTAACACCAATATAAATAAAGAATGAGTTCATTACAGTACCTTATGTGGTGGTTTTCCTTTCTTTCACTAACGGAGCTTATGAGATTTCCTGTTGAGTTTTGTGTTGTGAAGTTTTCAAGTTTTGGGTAAAGATTTGATGGACTATGGAATAATCAGTGGCAAGAGCCTAAGCTTGGGGATGCCCATGGCACCCCATGATATTAAAGAATAGCCAAAAGCCTAAGCTTGGGGATGCCCCGGAAGGCATCCCCTCTTTCGTCTTTGTTTATCGGTAACTTTACGTGGAGCTATATTTGTATTCGCCGCATGATATGTGTTTTGCTTGGAGCGTCTTGTATGATATTAGTGTTTTATTTTTAGTTTACCACATTAATACTTTCTGTACGCACCTTTTGGTAAAAACCCACTTGATTGGAATTTATTAGAATACTCTATGTGCTTCACTTATATCTTTTGAGCTAGATACTTTTTGCTCTAGTGCTTCACTTATATCTTTTAGAGCACGGCGGTGGCTTAATTTTGTAGAAATTGTTAGTCTCTCATGATTCACTTATATCATTTTGAGAGTCTCTTAGAACAGCATGGTATTTTCTATGGTTATAAGATTGGTCCTAGAATGATGGGCATCCAAGTTGGGTATAATGAAAACTATCATAGGAAGTGAATTGGATGTTATGATCAATTTGATGCTTGATAATTGTTTTGAGATATGGAGGTAGTGATATTAGAGTCATGCTAGTTGGGTGATTTTGAATTTAAAGAATGCTTGTTTTGAAGTTAGCAAGTCCCGTAGCATGCACGTATGGTGAAAGTTGTGTAACAAATTTGAAACATGAGGTGTTCTTAGATTGTGCATCCTTATGAGTGGCGGTCGGGGACGAGCGATGGTCTTTTCCTACCAATCTATTCCCCTAGGAGCATGCGCATAGTGCTTGGTTTTTGATGACTTGTAGATTTTTGAAATAAGTATATGAGTTCTTTTTTGACAAATGTTGAGTCCATGGATTATACGCACTCTCACCCTTCCATCATTGCTAGCCTCTTCGGTACCGTGCATTGCCCTTTCTCACCTTGAGAGTTGGTGCAAACTTCGCCGGTGCATCCAAACCCCGTGATATGATACGCTCTATCACACATAAACCTCATTATATCTTCCTCAACACAGCTGTCAGATGTTGGGTTCCAGCAGACCCTTAAGGTTTGAACTCTGGGGTGCGCGCGGAGATGTTCCCCCTACCACTCCATGTCCGATCGCCTGGCGTGAATCTAAGCTAAACGATGAACAGAACGAGGGACACAAGATTTATACTGGTTCCGGACACCGTTGTGGTGTAATACCCTTCTCTAGTGTGTGGTGTGGTCGATTGCCTCAGGGGCTGATGATGAACAGTACAAGGGAAGAACAACCTCGTGAGAGGTGTTCTTGGGCCGGTGTGATGAACTACTTGGGTGAGCTCGATCGCCTCTCGGTCTAATGAGCACTTGTGAGCTTGTCCCCCTACCCTCTATGGTGGCTAGCCCTACTTATAGAGGCCCTAGTCCTCTTCCCAAATATTGAGCGGGAAGGGCGCCAACAACAGCCATTTCGAAGGGGAACATCTAGTACAAGTTATCCTGACTAAAGTTGGTCTTCGGCTGCCAAAGGCACTGGTGATGACGCCGTCTTGGGCTCCACGGTGACCTCCATCCTGCCGCTCTGCTGGTCTTGGTCTCGTTGCACTAAAATGGAAACCTTTGCCTAATGCCTCGGTACTCCACGCCTGTGCTTGCCCCCTTTGCACCAAAGAGGTAACAAGGACACTGCGCAGGCCGGCACTCGCTGGCGCCCGCCTGGTCTCGATTGTCGTGGCTTGCGTGACGAGCACCTCGCGAGGTACCCTTCCTTGGTCTCTTCGCCTCCTAACGAGCCTGCTTGGCGAGGCCGTTCCCGAGGAAGCCTTGTGTCATCCGCCTCGCGAGGCTTGGCCCCTCGCGAGGGTCTTGAGTCTTGCACTGATGAAGATGGTCCGTACTGGGCCACCACTTGAGCCACGCCGCAGGCTGCAGGTAGGAAAGTCTGGGGACCCCCATTCCCAAAACGCCGACAGTAGCCCCCGGGCCCAAGGCACGCTCGAACTTGGCTTAGCGGAGAAGCAACGGGGCAAGTGCGGAGTGCCGTGGACCCCATCAGCCTGCGGCCTTGGGCACTGCGTGGCAGTTGATTGGACGTGGGCGCCTCCGCTTCCCCATGCTGCCTTAGCAACTGCTCGACTTGACAACTCCCTGCATGCATAAATGTGTCATGATTACCTGCGATCGTGGTGGCCGACGGTTGGCCTCCTCCGGCTATAAAGGCGGGAGAGCTCTAGACCCCGATGTACATCTTCCGTCCCGCTTCCTTCTTTCTCCCCATCTCAGCCGCTCGCCGTCTTCTATGGCGCCGCCAAAGTGGTTCTCGGCCGCGAAGAAGGGAAACGCTCGTCGGGAAGGGCCTCACTCTCCCCCACCCAAGCGCGGCCGGGGTCGTGCCCGCAAGCATCCTGCGTTTCCTGCAGCGGCTCCCCGCGGTCACGGCTGCGATCTCCCGCTCGGCGATGGGCGCCTGGTTGGTGAGGGAAGGCGCGCCATGGCTGCGCGACCTCCCAGACCGCGCTTCCACTCGGCGGAGGTGCTGTCGGAGTTCGTCGTGTGGTCAGTGGACCCAACCGGCAGCTGGCTCCAGCTTCCCCGCTTTTTTGTAGGTGAACTCCCGTCCGGCGGTCCTGGCGGCCTCTGACTTCAAGCAGACGGTTGTTGCAGCAGGGCCTCCTGGGCCTCACTTGAGATCTCCAGTGCCGGGAATGTGGCCCTGACCCGCGGCTGGCAAACGTTTGCCCGCGCGCATGGCTTGAGCCAGCGGTGCACCCTACATTTCAAGTTCGACGGCGATGCCACCCTCTACGTGAGGGTGTTCGAAGAAGATGGCCGCCGCGTTGGGTGCTGCCTGGAAGACGATGACGGCGGCCGGGTGCCTAGCCTCATTGATGGTCGAGACGAAGATGACAGCGGGCACATGGCAGGCGGTGTTCGCAGCTTGCCAAGCCTCGGCGGCTCCCCTTCGGATGGTAGCTCCTCCAGCGGTGGCCGCGACCAGCCTCTGCGCCGCAGCGCTCGCCTTGAGGGGGGTAGCGTGTCAGCCCGCCGTCGCGCCTTGGTGAAGCATGAGGAGGGGTCTGACTGAGCTCCGTAGGAAGTATGAGCCCTCGCCACGAGTCGGTGTTGAGCAAGTCGTGTTTATTTTGTTTCCCTCCCTTTCCTGCGCAAAGAGAAAGTAGTGTAGGGCCCCGCAGGGGCGTGCTGGACTGTTGTCGTTAACTATTATGCTATTTTCGTTATTCCCGTGCTGTGTTTGGCGCCACGTGCTCGCGTGTAGGAATTACTTAGCTCGGGGGGACTTGCCGCAGTCTTCGCTTATCAAGGCTGAGGCCTCATCGCGCGCTCTGTGGCCTCCAAGAATTAGTCAGGAGAGGTAACTTCTGGTCTCAGTCGTGAGGGCAACCGATTCAGGTCCCGTGTTCGCGTCGTGATGCCCATGGGGCACGGACCGGGAGGAGTGTTCCCGCAGTGGACTTGGTTAGGAAAGCCTCACAAGACTGGGTCAGAAAACACTCGCGAGGGCACCCGCATATCCCCCTTGCGAGACTTGTGATAGAGAAAACACGTCAAGTAGGCGGCAAAGACAAAGAGTCACAGGTTGAGGATGGCAACAACGCTAAAAGCAACTCCAATAAAACTTCAAATAGGGACGAACAAGCCAACTGCAGAAAGCAAATGATAAAGCCGCGTCCGGCACCTAATCTAGTCTTCGACGTCTTCTCACCAGCCCGGAGCTAAGTGCTGCCACTGGGCGTGGGCGGGAGCCCCTGAGGCCCGAGGGCGGCTCGCCGGAGACTCCAGAGCATGTACAGCCCCAACTCATTATTACGTGAGAGTGTCACGGGCGGCGAGCTTCACAGGCATTGGCCTTCTTCACATGCTCCGGGCCTTTCTCGGGGCGATGAGCTTCACAGGCGTTGGCCTTCTTCACAGGCACCGGGCCTCTCTCGGTTCGTCTAGCTTCACAGGCGCCGGGCCTTCTTTACAGGGATTGGGCCTTTATTCAAGGGTAGAACTTCCGGAGGTGCTGGATGTTCCACGCGTTCGGGATGGGCACCCCCTACTGAGTCTCCAAGCGTGCGGCACGAGGCCTGGAGACATGAACAACCTTGAACAGGCCCTCCCACATGGGAGAGAGCTTGTGCAGCCCCTCCCTAGAGAGCACCCGTCTGAGCACGAGGTCACTTACCTCGAGGGTCCTGGGGCGGATGCTGTGGCAGTGGTTCTGCCGCAGCGCCTGTTGGTATCTTGCAGCCCGAAGCGCAGCCTCTCGACGAGTTCCTCTCCCAGCACGAGGTCCACCCCCGCATGGCGTCCTGCTGTGCTTCATCGAAAGACAGGACCCGCGCGGAGCGATGCCTGACCTCATGAGGAAGGACCGCCTCAGCACCGTAGACGAGGAAGAACGGGGTTTCACCGGTCGACTTGGTAGCGGCGTGCGGAGATACCATAGCACGGACTAAAGCTCATCATGCCAGCCCCTGCCGTAGGCCTCCAGATTCTTCTTGAACGTCCGGGTTTTGAGGCCCTTCAGGACCTCCGCATTGGCGCGTTCAGCTTGGTCGTTGCTCCGTGGGTGTGCCACCGAGGCGTAGCGTATCTGTTTTCAAGAGATTGCTGGTGAACTGTGAACCGTTGTCGGTGATGATGCGATTAGGCACCCCAAACCGGCTCACGAGTCCCTTGATGAACTTGACTGCTGAGCCAGCCGGGATGGTCCGGATAGCTTCCACCTCTGCCCACTTTGTGAACTTGTTGATGGCGACGTAGAAGTAGAGGTAGCCCCCTGGCGCCCGAGGAAACGGGCCAAGGATGTCCAGTCCCCAAACAGCGAACAGCCATGAGAGGGGAATGGTCTAAAGGCCCTAAGCTGGCTGATGGATCTACTTGGCATGGAATTGACAGGCTTCACAAGCCTTCACCAGCTCGATTGCGTCGTTGAGTGCTGTTGCCAATAGAACCCGCTGCAAAACGCCTTGCCGATGAGTGTCCGTGCAGACGAGTGGTGCCCGCAGTCTCCACCGTGAATGTCTGCCACTAATTCTTTCCCTTGCTCCCTGGAGATGCAACACAGGGAAACGTCATTCGGCCGCTTTCGATAGAGCTCCCCATCTCGGATGCAGTAGGCCGTGGCATGCCGTGCCACGCGTTCCGTGTCCTCCTCCTTTTCTGGCAGAATCCCTTGCATCAAGTAATCCTTGAACTCTGCGGTCTAGCATCCCTCCTGAGGCTCCAGCGCCAGGAGCAGGCGCGCTCCTGAGGTCGGGCCACATGCCGGGGCTCCCGACGCAGGAGGTCGAGAGAGCTCCTCCCGAGGTTGCGCTGTGCTTGTTAGTGATGGTGCCGCTGAAGGTTTGAAGAGTTGCTCCTCGAAGATGCTAGGCTCCTGAGACAACCGCCTGGACGCCCTCCTAGCGATGTCATCAGCCTCTTAATTGGTGCCGCGAGGCACATGCTGCAACTCCAACCCGCAAAACTGTTTCTCCATCCTGCGGACCTCCGCAAGATATGCTTCCATATGTTCGTCCTTCGGCTCATACACCTTGTTGGAGAAGTTGACGAGGAGTTGTGAATCGCCCTTGATGATGAGGCGCTTTACCCCCAAAGCGGCTACAGCTTTCAAGCCTGCTATTAGGCCCTCGTATTCTACTATGTTGTTGGAGACCTTCTCTCCATGCTGGAAGCAGAGCTGCATGACATAGTAGAGCTTGTCCTGAGTGGGAGATATGAGTACTGCGCCAGCCCCCGCGCCATGTGCGAGAACGCCCCGTCGAAGTACATGACCCAGCCGTCCGGCGCTTCACTTCCTGGGGAAAGCGACCGATCCGCGCCAGCTTCGAGCCCTGGTGCCTTCGTCCATTCTACCATGAAATCTGCCAGCGCGGCTCCCTTGATGACTCTGGTCATGCTGAATTCCAGCTGAAACGCTTGCAACTTGATGTTCCATTTAGCGACCCTTCCAGCTGAGTTGGGGCTCCTGAGTACCCTTTCCAAGGGATATGCCGAGAAAACCTTGATGGGATGGCCTTGAAAGTAGTGCCGCAGCTTGTGTGAGGCCACTAGCAACGCAAGGAGGAGTTTTTGGGGCTGAATTCCAGCTTGTCCCACAGCACCGTGCTAATGAAGTACACAGGATGCTTGACGAGGTTGAGGGCGCTGGCGTGGCCTGCGTCTTTCGGAGGTCGAGGCGCCTCCCGGGGCGACGGAGCCCCCAGTGCTTGGTCCCCTAGTGGGGCCTCCTCCGCTCTGGGTGCGTCCCCCCTGCAGAAACGGACCCCATCTGCTACGGTCATGGTCTTCGCGAGGCTTCTTGGCTTTGCTCCACTTCGGCGGTGGCTGCGTCTGGCAGGGCCTTGGCCTGGCGCTCCTCCCTAACCGCCACCAAGGCTACACTGGCAGAGTAGGGCGTGGCTGCAAGGTAGAGTACCAAGGGCTCCTGAGGGCGCGGAGCTACCATCACCGGAGGGCTGGTGAGATACTTCTTGAGATCTTGGAATGCCTTGTCATCCTCTTCTGTCCATTCGAACGGGCCTTCTTCTTCATCAGCTTGAAGAAGGGCAGTGCTGGCTCCCCCAACTTGGAGATGAAGGTCCCAACGCGGTTACTCGCCCGGTGAGCTTCTGCATTTCTCTGAGGGTCTTCGGCGGACTCATGTCTTCGACTGCCTTGACCTTCTCTGGGTTAGCCTCGATGCCCCTGTGGGACACGAGGAAACCCAAGAGCTTGCCTGAGGGGACTCTGAATACGCACTTCTACGGGTTGAGCTGCAGATCCACTTCACGGAGGCTCGCGAAGGTTTCTTCCAGTTCCCGTATCAGGGTTTTTGCCTCCCGAGACTTCACCATGATGTCATCGATGTAAGCTTCGGCGTTTCTGCTGAGCTGCCGGCCCAAGGCGATGTGAATCAGTCGCTGAAAGGCCGCGCCCATGTTGCGCAACCCGAACGGCATGCAGGTATAGCAATATACTCCACACGTGGTCGGGAAGGCAGTTTTCTCCACATCTTATACCGCCATCTTGATCTGGTGATAGCCGGAGAAGGCATCCAGGAAGCACAATAGGTCACACTCAGTGGTAGAATCGACGACCTGGTCGATGTGAGGAAGCGGGATCGGATCCTGAGGGCAGGCCATGTTGTGGTTGGTGAAGTGGACACACATGCGTTCCTTTCCTCCCTTTTTGGCATTACAACAGGGTTGGCCAGCCATTCAGGATAGAGAATTTCGCAGATGATGCCTGCTGCCTCTAACTTGCGGGTTTCTTGGATGATGAAGGCCTGCTTCTCGGTGGACTGTCGCCTTGCCTTCTGCTTCACGGAGCGCATGTTGGGGCATACGTTGAGATGGTGTTCAATCACATCCCTTGGGACCCCTGCTAGCTGATCAGGTTCCCACTAAACACCTCCTTGTTTGCACGCAGGGATTTCACCAGGGCCTCCTCCTGCTCAGGGTCGAGGTTGGCGCCTATGCTGAAGGTGCGCCAGAGGATCCATCCTCGTAAACTGGTACTTGCTTGGTCTCCGCCTTGTCTTGGGTGAATAGCTGCTTCTTCTTGGCTGGCGCAGCCCCCTTGGGCCCAAGGGTATCTGCGCTGGCGGGCTGCGCCACCGCGGCCGTCTTGAAAGTGAGCTTGAGTGCCTGCAGCGCATCCCTTGTGTCTTCGGACATGGTAAGGACGCCGCTGCTCCCGGGCATCTTCATGAGGTTGTAAGCCAGGTGCGTCGCTGCCATGAACTGGGCCAAGGCTGGGTAGCCGAGGATGGTGTTGTACGGGAGGCCGATGGGGGCGATGTCGAAGTTGACCAGCTCCATCCGGAAGTTGTCGTGGGTGCCGAAGGTCACCGGGAGGCGGATCTGCCCAGGGAGCCGGTGGAAAGCCTGCTGGGTTGGAGCCGCTCTAGCGGCACGTGGAGGAGGCTGAAGGCCTCCACCGAGAGCATGTTGAGGACGGCACCACCATCGACGAGGGTCCTGGTGACATCCACCTGGCAGATGGTGGGGTGCATAACATCAGGAGTGCGCCCGAATAGGCGGCTTTGGAGGGGTGATCGTCCGAGCTGAAGGTCAAATCAGCCATGGGTGCCACCCAGCCCGGGGGGGGGGGGGCTTCACGGCGCTTGAGGACGGCGCCGATCTGACGGACGAACGGCTTGACGTGGTGGCTCGAAGGTGGTGCCTGCGACCCACCCAGGAGGGCTGCGACGACTGGGGGCGCCGGTGTAGCATGATGTGTGAGGAAGAGGTTGCACAACTCCTCCCAGGAGGCCACAGAAGCCGTTGGCTGGTGGAGCAGCCACATGCGCGGGACGCCGGTGAGGGCCATGGGCAGCCAGTTAGCCATGACCCTGTCGTCGCCTCTGGCCTTGAGGACGACTTCTTCATACGCTACCAGGAAGGACAGCGGATCGGTCGTGCCGTTGTAGCGCGGCGGCATGTCCGGCTTGAACTTGTTCGGCCACTGCACCTGCCGCAAGGTGGGGACCAGGACTCGGAGCCCCCTGGTTCCCGCGCCAGCATTGACAACCGGACCAGGTAGTGTGTTGCCCGCCATGAGGGCGGAGTGCAGTGCTGATGGAGAACGCGTCGACGGAAGGGAGAGCTCCGGTGCACCCCTACCTGGCGTGCCAAATGTCGGATGTTGGGTTCCGGCACACCCATAAGGTTCGAACTCTGGGGTGCGCGCGAAGATCTTACCCCTACCACTCCACGTCCGATTGCCTCGCGTGAATCTAAGCTAAACGATGAACAACACGAGGGACACAAGATTTATACTGGTTTGGTCCACCGTTGTGGTGTAATACCCTACTCTATTGTGTGGTGTGGTGGATTGCCTCAGGGGCTGATGATGAACAATACAAGGGAAGAACAGCCTCGCGAGAGGTGTTCTTGGGCTGGTGCGATGAACTACTTGGGTGAGCTCGATCGCCTCTCGGTCTAATGAGCACTTGTGAGCTCGTCCCCCTACCCTGTGTGGTGGCTAGCCCTATTTATAGAGGCCCTGGTCCTCTTCCCAGATATTGACCGGGAAGGGCGCCAACAACAACCATTTCGAAGGGGAACATCTAGTACAAGTTATCCTGACTAAAGTTGGTCTTCAGCTGCCAAAGGCACTGGTGATGACGCCGTCTTGGGCTCCATGGTGACCTCCATCCTGCCGCTCTCCTAGTCTTGGTCTCGTGGCACTGAAATGGCAACCTTTGCTAGATGCCTCGGTACTCCACGCCTGTGCTTTCCCCCTTTGCACAGAGGAAACAAGGACACTCGCAGGCCGGTGCCCGCTTGGTCTCGATCATCATGGCTTGCGTCACGAGCACCTCGCGAGGTACCCTGCCTTGGTCTCTCTGCCTCCTCGCAAGCCTTCCTGGAAAGGCCGTTCCTGAGGAAGCCTTGTGTCATCCGCCCCGCGAGGCTTGGCCACTCGCGAGGGTCTTGAGTCTTGCGTTGATGAAGATAGTCCGTACTGGGCCACCACTTGAGCCACGCCACAGGCTGCAAGCAGGCAAGTCTGGGGACCCCCGTTTCCAGAACGCCGACAACAGCTACCATACCTACCTATTATGGCATTTCCATAGCCATTCCGAGATATATTGTCATGCAACTTTCCACCATTCCGTTTATCATCATGACACGCATCATCATTGTCATATTGCCTTGCATGATCATGTAGTTGACATCGTATTTGTGGAAAAGCCACCATGCAAAAAATTTCATACATGTCACTCTTGATTCATTGCCCATCCCGGTACACCACCGGAGGCATTCATATAGAGTCATATCTTGTTCTAGTTTTGGGTTGTAATTCTTGAGTTGTAAATAAATAAAAGTGTGATGATCATCATTATTAGAGCATTGTCCCCAAAGAAAAAAAAGAAAATCCAAAAAGAAAAAAAGAAATGCCAAAGAAAAAAGAAAAGAAAAAAAAGAAAGGCCAAAAGAAAAAAAGGAAAAAAAGAAAGGCCCAAAGAAAAAAAAGAAAAAAAAGAAGAAAATAAAAATAAAAAGGGGGCAATGTTACTATCCTTTTCCACACTTGTGCTTCAAAGTAGCACCATGTTCTTTATATAGAGAGTCTCTTATGTTGTCTCTTTCATATACTAGTGGGAATTTTTCATTATAGAACTTGGCTTGTATATTCCTACGATGGGCTTCCTCAAAATGCCCTAGGTCTTCGTGAGCAAGCAAGTTGGATGCACACCCACTAGTTTCTTTTGTTGAGCTTTCATACATTTATAGCTCTAGTGCATCCGTTGCATGGCAATCCCTACTCCTCATGTTGACATCAATTGATGGGCATCTCCATAGCCCATTGATTATCCTCATCAATGTGAGACTTTCTCCTTTTTTGTCTTCTCCACACAATCCCCATCATCATATTCTATTCCACCCATAGTGCTATATCCATGGCTCACGCTCATGTATTGCGTGAAAGTTTAAAAAGTTTGAGATTATTTAAGTACGAAACAATTTCTTGGCTTATCATCGGGGGTGTATAAGATGGGAGCATTTTTGTGTGACAAAAATGAAGCATAACCTAACTATATGATTTTGTAGGGATGAACTTTCTTTAGCAATGTTATTTTGGGAAGACATGATTTCTTTGATTAGTATGCTTGAAGTATTTCTATTTTTATGTCAATATAGACTTTTATTTTGAATCATTTGGATCTGAACATTCATGCCACAATAAAGAAAATTACATTGAGAATTATGCTAGGTAGCATTCGACATAAAAAATTCGGTTTTTATCATTTACCCACTCGAGGACGAGCAGGAATTAAGCTTGGGGATGCTTGATACGTCTCCAACGTATCTATAATTTTTGATTGTTCGATGCTATTATATTACCCGTTTTGGATGTTTATGGTCTTTACTTTACACATTTATATCATTTTTGGGACTAACATACTAAATGGAGGCCCAACCCGTATTGTTGTTTTTTTTGCCTATTTCATTGTTTCGAAGAAAAGGAATATCAAACGAAGTCCAAACAGAATGAAACCTTCGGGAGCCTGATTTTTGGAACGAACGTGATCCAGAGGACTTGGAGTGGAAGTCAAGCAACAGCCGAGGCAGACACGAGGGTGGAGGGCGCGCCCCCCTACTGGGCGCGCCCCCTATCTCATGGGCCCCTCGGGAGTCCACCGACCTACTTCTTCCTCCTATATATACCCATGTACCCCGAAAACATCAGAAGCGACCACGAAAAATATTTCCACCGCCGTAACCGTCTGTATCCGCGAGATCCCATCTTGGAGCCTTTGTTGGTGCTCTGCCGGAGGGGGAATCGATCATGGAGGGCCTCTACATCATCTCCAAGGCATCTTCGATGAGTTGTGAGTAGTTTACCACAGACCTTCGGGTCCACAGTTATTAGCTAGATGGCTTCTTCTCTCTCTTTGAATTTCAACCCAAAGTTCTCCTTGATCTTCTTGGAGATCTATTCGATGTAACTCTGTTTGCGGTGTGTTTGTCGAGATCTGATGAATTGTGGGTTTATGATCAAGTTTATCTATGAGAAATATTTGAATCTCCTCTGAATTCTTTTATGTGTGATTAAGTTATCTTTGCAAGTCTCTTCGAATTATCAGTTTGGTTTGGCCTACTAGATTGATCTTTCTTGCAATGGGAGAAGTGCTTAGCTTTGGATTCAATCTTGTGGTGTCCTTTCCCAGTGACAGGAGGGGCAGCAAGGCACGTATTGTATTGTTTCCATCGAGGATAAAAAGATGGGGTTAATATCATATTGCATGAGTTTATCCCTCTACACCATGTCATCTTTCTTAATGCGTTACTCTATTCTTTATGAACTTAATACTCTAGATGCATGATGGATAGCGGTCGATGTGTGGATTAATAGTAGTAAATGCAGGTAGGAGTCGGTCTACTTCTCATGGACGTGATGCCTATATACATGATCATGCCTAGATAATCTCATAATTATTCGCTTTTCTATCAATTGCTCGACAGTAATTTGTTCACCCACCATAATACTTATGCTATCTTGAGAGAAGCCACTAGTGAAACCTATGGCCCCCGGGTCTATCTTTTATCATATAAGCTTTCAATCTACTTTTATTTGCATCTTTACTTTTCCTATCTATATTATAAAATACCAAAAATATATTTATATTATCATACTATCTCTATCAGATCTCACTTTCGCAAGTGGCCATGAATGGATTGACAAACCCTTTATTGCGTTGGTTGCGAGTTCTTGTTTGTTTGTGTAGGTGTGTGGGACTTTTGAGGAGCCTCCTACTGGATTGATACCTTGGTTCTCAAAAACCGAGGGAAATACTTATGCTACTATTCTTGCATCACGCTTTCCTCTTCAAGGAAAACCAACGCAAGCTCAAGACGTAGTAGGCATTCATTATGCAAAGCAAGCATGTGAAGGAGACTTTCCTTTTACTTACCCAAATTTGGAGCTCTCCAGGAGCGTTTGCAGATCTACCGCGCAGCAGATCTGATGCCGCATAGTTCTACTGGGCCAAAGAAGAGAGCTCGTCGGAGAAGTTGTTCTGGTCTCAGGATCTTGGGACAGAACATCCCATGCCCTTGAGCGACCGGCTGAAGGAACTGGTCAAACTGCACAAGGCAGCCGAACTGGCCGTGAAGGACCTCATAGTCCGGCTATGGCCTGCCGAGCCTTTTGCCCAGCAGCTACTTAGGCCTCGTGAAGCGGCTTGTAAATTCCTTCCCGTGGCTTGAAGTCACAAAGCACTCAGTTTGCATTGAGGGTGCGTGCATGGCCTTCGCCCGCGCGGAAGTGTACCGGGCGAATATGGATGTCGAGAAGCTGATGATGGAGGGGTCACCGAAGGGCAAGGAGCACCTCCACCCCGAAAAATATTATGACAGCGTCCTGAAGGGCTCCCGCCTTGTGGCAGAGCAATGTGCGAAGGATGTAATTTTTTAGTGAATGCACTCATTTTATCCTGTACTATGAAACAAGTTCATTTGCACAATATAACGCTTGTTAGATTTAAAATTTTACATTTTGTACTGCCACTTATAAAATCTGAGAGTTGGCCAGTCGTCGGCTTCTGCCCCCATGTAACTAGTACCGGGGTGTTCGGGATATATCTAAATACTCTTTATCCAAATTTTTGGCCCTTTAAGGAAGTGTTTAGCGCAACAAACAAGGCAATCGGACTATACAGCTTTATCACCCTCACTTAGCCATAGAAGTTCTATAATTTTAAACTTTGGCATAGCCCCTGGTATTCGGAAGGCCGGACTTGGGGTGCTATACACGCCTAAATCGGACAAAGACCGTTTCCTCGCCCGAAGCGGAAAAAATCTTTAAGGATTTGAAACCTCTCGAACAGCGACCAGCTCTCGCCGTATCATGACGGCTTTCTCTACTGAGGTGCTCGTCCAGAAGAACCGGGACACAATTGCAGTAGTTCTCCATGTGCCTCCTTAGTCGATATAGCAGAACGTAAGGCAGCAAAACATGGGAGCCGGGCAACCCAACTATTGACCCAAGACATGATTCGGAGCAGATGCGTATAATGCTATAAGTTCGGGGTGCCGCACTGTCGAAAGTGTTCAGACTTTTCTTGCCGTGTTATGGGGTACACTGAAGCCCCTGGCGAACTGAACGTACCAAAATGTACGGGTGCAATTTGTAATACATAAATAGTCAAGGAAAAGAGAAAAAGGAATGTAGTAATAAGCTGACGCTGCACATTATTTTCCCTTCTTATTTGAATGATATGTCAAGGCGTATGTATACAAGTAGTGCGATAAGCAAAATAGGACCATTTGACATGTCCTAACCAAGAGCGAGCTGCGTGTGGGTATGTAAAACAGGTATTACGATCGTTATCAGAGACCACCTGGGGATTCTCTCGTACGTCAAAGCTCCTTGCCTCCTTGGTGTTTCCGTCTCATGATGGGTCCGATAATCAGGTTATAATAAGATAGGGACCTGAAAGAAAGAAAAGAGTGAAGCTATACAGGTCCTGGGGCGGTTGAGCCGCATTGTGGACCGCATTCTAGCTGTGCCTCCACCTATGCCCATGGTATTTTAAGTGTGTAATTATGTATGTCTGGCACAAATTTCACCGCTTGACTGGGACTAGGACGGAGGCCGAATTGCTAGGCCAGCTCTGGACGGGCCGGATGATCCTGTTGCAGGGTACTTCGGACTCGCTTGATGGTGTCCGGGGGCTTTATTGCCGAATTAGAGGTCTGCTTAAGGAGGCTGCTCTGTACTTCTGCTGCGAGGGCCGCAATGTGCTCCTCCATGCGGAGGGAGCGCTCTGTGTTTCCATTGACTGTTATAACCCCGAGAGGTCCGGGCCTCTTGAGCTTGAGATAGGCGTAGCATGGCACCGCATTGAATCGAGCAAATGCGGTTCGTCCTAGCAGTGCATGATAACCACTGCGGAATGGGACGCTATCAAAGATTAACTCCTCACTTCAGAAGTTGTCCGGAGATCCGAAGACTACTTCCAGTGTGACTGAGCCCGTGCAACAGGCCTCTACACCTGGTATGACACCTTTAAAGGTGGTTTTGGTGGGTTTGATCCTTGAGGGATCGATGCCCATTTTGCGCACTCTATCCTGATGAAGCAGGTTCAGTATGCCGCCACCGTCCATGAGGACTCGTGTCAGGTGGAATCCGTCAATGATAGGGTCAAGGACCAGTGCGGCCGAACCGCCATGACGGATACTGGTTGGATGGTCCCTGCGATCAAAGGTGATCGGGCAAGAAGACCATGGGATGAACTTTAGGGCGACTGGCTCCATCGCGTAGACGTCCCTTAGTGCACGCTTCCGCTGAATATGGGTGGCGTATATCATATTTACCGTTTTCACATGGGGAGGAAATTTCTTCTGTCCTCCTGTGTTCGGCGGCCGGGGCACCTCGTCGTCATCACTATGCGGCCCCTTTTCCTTGTTTTCTGCATTCAACTTGCCGTCCTGTTTAAATACCCAACATTCTCCGTTGGTGTGGTTGGCTGGTTTATCGGGGGTGCCGTGGATTTGACATGAGCGATCGAGTATGCGGTCCAAACTGGACGGACCCGGATTGTTTCTTTTAAATGGCTTTTTCCGTTGACTAGTCTTGGAGCCACTGAATCCGACATTGACGGCCGTGTCCTCGGTGCTATACCCATTATTGTGATGCTTGTGTCTATTGCGTCGGGGCTTGCCGTTGCTATGTCTGGCGTCTGAAGTGCCAGGATTTCTTGATGTGCTGTTGCTGCGAGCAAACCAGCTGTCCTCGCTCGCACAAAAGCTGGTCATGAGCGTCGTAAGGGCTGCCATGGATTTCGTCTTCTCTTGGCCGAGGTGTCGGGCAAGCCATTCGTCACGGATGTTATGCTTAAAGGCCGCTAGGGCTTCGGCATCCGGACAGTCTATGATTTGGTTCATTTTAGTTAAGAACCGAGTCCAGAATTTTCTGGCTGACTCTCCGGGCGGTTGGGTTATGTGACTTAAGTCATCACCATCCGGTGGTCGCACATAAGTACCCTAGAAGTTGACAAGGAATGCGTCTTCCAGGTTCTCCCAACTGCCGATGGAGTTTGCCGGCAGACTATTGAGCCAATGCCGAGCCGGTCCTTTGAGTTTTAGGGGGAGGTACTTGATGGCATGCATATCATCGCCGCGAGCCATATGAATGTGGAGAAGGAAATCTTCGATCCATACCGCGGGGTCTGTTGTTCCATCATATGGTTCCATGTTCACGGGTTTAAACCCTTCTTGGAACTCCTGCTCCATTACTTCATCAGTGAAGCATAGGGGGTGTGCGGCGCCTCTATGTCGAGCTATATCACGACACAGTTCAAATGAATCTGGTCTGTTGTATTTGTCCCAGCCAGATTTGTATTTAGTGTATCCGGCATGGCGGTCTTCGTCGCGCGTTGGGGCACGCCCCCGTGATCCCTAGATCGATCTTGACTATCTTGCTTTGTTTTCCAACTCGTCTCGCAGGTCGTGCGTGTAGCCCCGGTCCTTCGTGTTTTTGTTTGATTGGTGAGGCGGTGCGGGCTTGTGTTCGGGCTGATACGCCGCTTTGTCTCGGCCACAAGGTGGCCTGTTAGCCGCATCCTACGCTGGTAGTGTAGGCTCTATTGCCTCCCACTCAAATTGAGGTAACAACCTGCGCTTCGGGTAACTTTTGGTTGGGTGCTCGAGTCCGTATTCCTTGGCAGGCAGGACCTCAGTCCATCTATCCGTTAGCATATCTTGATCAGCTTGAAGCTGCTGCTGTTTTTTCTTCAGGCTTTTTGCAGTGGCTATAAGCCGACGCTTGAAGCGCTCCTGCTCGACGGGATCCTCAGGCATGATGAATTCTTTGTCGCCGAGGCTCACCTCATCTTCGGAGAGGGGCATGTAATTGTCATCCTCCGAGTCTCCATCCATTGCCTGTTTATCAGGGCTAGCTTGCCCATCCTCCCGTCCGGCTTGCTCGAAGCTTGGCTGGGCGGGATTGTTTTCGTCTTCGGCATCATCCGGACTGCTATTGTCTCTTGTGTCGGTATCGCTATTTTTGCTATGGCGAGGCTTAGAGCGGTGCCACTGACGCCGACGCTTAGATTGCTTCTCAAGGGGATTATCCTCCATTGCCTCATCGCCATTGCTTTCTTTGGGTGTGTCATATATATATATATATATATATATATATATATATATATACATACATACATATATATATATATACATACATACATATATATATATATATATATCATATGATGAGGTGGCTGTCCAGCACCCTATGGGCAGTGGTTCATGTTCTTCTCCGGCATCGTCGTCCATACCATCGATGTCTTCGGAGTCAAAATCAAGCATGTCGGTTAAGTCATCTACAGTGGCTATCAAGTGGGTGGTGGGTGCGTAACGAATTTCTTCGTCGTCCGCTTCCCACTCAAGCCGGATATAGTTCGGCCAAGGGTCTCCTGACAGGGAGAGAGATTTTAGTGAGTTCAGCACATCGCCCAAGGGCGAGTGCTGAAAGATATCCGCGGAGCTAATCTCCATGATCGGTGCCCAATCAAGTTCAGTGAGCACAGATGCACGCAGTTTGGAGCCCCTAGCCGGAGACGAGTCCAAGGGTCCGAAGGTGCAGTCCTCCTTGGAAGTGAGATCTGTGTTCAGCTCTATCGCCATTGAGTGTGCGGCCTCCGTGGAGGGGTCCATCCACCCTTCCACGGAAGGCACGGTCTGCTCCGGATTTAGAGTCGGGGCAGCTGCAGGTGTGATCTCCCAAACACCGTCTGATGGCAGATCTAAGTAATGATCATCGTGATTGTACTGCACACCTGTCATGGGCACGAATCCGTCGAAGATCAAGTCTCCGCGGATGTCGGCAGTGTAGTTCAAGCTTCCAAACCTGACCCGATGGCCAGGGGCGTAGCTATCGATCTGCTCCAGATGGCCAAGCGAGTTGGCTCGCAGTGCGAAGCCGCCGAATACGAAGATCCGTCTGGGGAGGAAAACCCCACCCTGGATCACATCGTTGTAGATGACTGAAGGAGCGATCAAACCTTACCGTGACGACACAGTGGAACTCTCAGTGAAAGCACCAATGTCGGTGTCAAAACTGGCGATCCCGGGTAGGGGGTCCCGAACTGTGTGTCTAAGGCTAATGGTAACAGGAGGCGGGGGACACAATGTTACCCAGGTTCGGGCCCTCTCTATGGAGGTAATACCCTACTTCCTGCTTGATTGATCTTGATGATATGAGTATTACAAGACTTGATCTACCACGATATCGTAGAGGCTAAACTCTAGAAGCTACCCTATGATTATGATTGTTGTTGTCCTATGGACTAAACCCTCCGGTTTATATAGACACCGAAGGGGGCTAGGGTTACAACAGAGTTAGTTACAGAGAAGGAAATATACATATCCAAATTGCCAAGCTTGCCTTCAACGCAAAGGAGATTCCCACCCGAAAAAATCTTGTATCTTCATAGTCCAATAGTCCAGCATAAGCATATAGTCCGGCTGTCCGAGGACCCCCTAATCCGGGACTCCCTCAGCGATCCTATACTCACCTAAGTTAAAAAACCACTCTGAGTGGAGAGCAATCCTCCCACTCGGGAGCTTAGATGCGACCTCGTACTCGCCTAAGTTAAAAATCCATTCTGAGAGGAGAGCGATCCTCCCACCCGGGGGATTAGTCGCGACCCTGTACTCGCCTAAGTTAAAAAACACACTCCGAGTGGAGAGCAACCTCCCTCTTGGGGGCTTAGGTGCGACCCCGTACTCGCCTAAGTTAAAAAACCATTCCGAGTGGAGAGCGATCCTCCCACTCAGGGGCTTAGCTGCGACCCCATACTCACCTAAGTTAAAAAACCACTCCAAATGGAGAGCAATCCTCCCACTCTGGGGCTTAGCTGCGACACCGTACTCACCTAAGTTAAAAAACCATTCCGAGTGGAGAGGGATCCTCCCACTCGGGGGCTTAGATGCGACCCCGTACTCGCCTAAGTTAAAAAAACCATTCTGAGTGGAGAGCGATCCTCCCACTCGGGGGCTTAGCTATGACCCCATACTCGCCTAAGTTAGAAAACCATTCCGAGTGGAGAGCAATCCTCCCACTGAGGGGCTTAGCTGCGACCCTGTTCTCGCCTAAGTTTAAAAACAACTCCGAGAGGAGAGCAATCCTCCCACTCGGGGGCTTAGCTGCAACCCCGTACTTGCCTAAGTTAAAAAACCATTCCGAGTGGGGAGCAACCCTCTCACTCGGAAGCTTAGCTGTGAATCTAATTCGCCTAAGTTACAAAGATCCTGGGAGCTGCATCACAAGTACAACATCCGTTCCATCCTAATCCTCAGAGCTGCATTACAAGTACAACGTCCGCTCCATCCTAATCCTCGGAGCTGCGTCACAAGTACAACGTCCGCTCCATCCTAATCCTCGGACCTGCATCACAAATACAACGTCCGCTCTGTCCTAATCCTTGGAGCTGCATCACAAGTATAACATCCGTTCCATCCTGATCCACAAGGACGATGAGGTGCAAGTCCAGTACGCCTAGTGCTCCTATTCACGGCCCTCTCGTCAGAGCTGCGTCACAAGTACAATGTCTAATCCAAGTGAGAAATCAAGTTGCACTCGGAGTTAATTGATCTAAAAGTCGTGAAGACAACACAACCATATTCAAGAAAAACCAAGTTTAGAACCATGAACGAAAGTACTCAGGCGTCAGTCCCAAAAGAGCTTAATGGTTACAAAATCACTTGGCATTCCGATGCAAATAAAGGTGAGGCATAAAGTTTGTTCACTCGCTAGGAGGAGGGCTTCCAGGCTCGACGAAGCTGTCGAGGTCGATACCGTCTACAATACGAGTGGAAACATCGATAAAGGTCTCAATGAAGGACTGGAATTGAAGCTTCTTGGTGTTGGCAACTTTGAGAGCTGCCAGCTTATCTTCCCTGACCTCCTTGCAATGGACTCAGACAAGGGACAGAGCCACATCAGCGCCACAACAAGCAGACGACTTTTTCCACTCTTACACTCGACCAGGGATTTCTTTGAGTCGAGTCATCAGTGACTCGAGATTGTTCTGGAACGTCACTCGAGGCTAGAGCTCCGTGTCAATCTGCGAGACCGCCACTTTCAGATGACCAAGATAATCTGTAACGCTGGCAAGGCGAGACTCCAATCGCAGCACGTTCATCGCAACTTCACCCTTGACGGGAGATTTTATGGGGTCCAGGTCCGCCTCGATGCGCCCAGTCTCTGCCTCAAAGTCTTGAAAGAATTCTGCACACCCGGAAAAATGGTGAGTCGGCAGTTACATGATGAGTCGACAGTTACAAATCAGTCAGACAAGAGAAAGTACCTTCAGGTGTCAGGAACATCTTCTTGGCGAGTCCTCCCAGATAAGCCTCCAGTTCACCCCTCTTTCGGGTGAGATCTCCAACCTTGTCAGATAGGGCCTCTTTGTCCTTCTTCAGCTGCGTGACTTCTTTGTTGGCTTCGTTAACAGCAGTCTTCAACTGGGCGCTTTCCTCTTCCAACTTGCTGACTGAAGCTAGCTCCTTGTTGGCAAGTTTAGTTTTCTCACGCGCCTCCCTCTGCGTTGTGGCAAGGTCAAGGTCCTTCTGCTCTAGAGCCTGTTTCATTTTGAATAAAGAAATAACATTCTTCAGACGAGCTTGGAGTTGACGATTTTCACTACGCACATATTTTTGAGTGGAGTCACTCGATTCAAAAGGCTAAAAGAAAATAAATTATAAGATGGATAGTCGACAAGTTATCACCTCCCATAGCAGCTACGTCATCCTTGGCCTTCTGAAGGTTCTTCTTTGCCAGCTCCAGATCGAGGTTGAGACTGATCTGCTTCTTCTTCAATTCAGCAAATTGGGCCCCGAGCTCGCAAGATTTCTGCAGTCAACAAATAAGACACGTCAGTCGATAGAAACAAAGGTCAATTACAGCAAAAAGTGTTCTAAGACTACTGCCGAATCAAACATTCAATAGTATTCTTGGGGACTACACCCAGTGGGTGCACTTGGCGTGCCCCCACTGGTCCGATTTCCCACTCAGCATGGTCTGCCCAGCACGAGTAAAAAAAAGAAGAGATTCTCAGACCCTTGCCGACTGCGGTCTTGGGGGCTACACCAGTGGGTGCACTCAGCGTGCCCCCACTGGTCTAGATCCCACTCGGCACGATCTATTCTGACTGAGTAAAAGAACTATAAAGAGACATTTGATAAAGACCCCCGCCGAACCAAACATTCGACGGCGGTCTCAGGGACTAAACCCACTGGATGCACTCTGCATGCCCCCACTGGTTCAAAGATACACTTGACTCGACCTGGTCGGCTAAACTGGAAGAATTATTTAGCAAAAGTTAAAACAGCCAGTGGGTGTATGGGTATAAAGTGCAGACTCATGATAGATGCACATAAAAGGATCCAAAACGCTCATCCACAGACATCTTACGGATAATAAAGCAGCAGTTTCCAAATACCATATAGTAAGAGAATAGATATCAAGCTGAAAGATCAGTCGGAAATCAACTGACCTTGACATTGATCTGCAGAGCAGAGCTGGCATCATAGGCAGCCTTGCTAGCCTCATGCACCACCTTCATTTGATCCATCATAAAGCCTGCTTGGAGTAGAGCTTCCTTAGCAGCACCATCGGGTCTTCTGGGATATGATGGGTAACTAAGAGTGGAGCTGGTGGAACAGTCAGAGCAACCAGATTATATGAGGCATGGAGTTGCACGGACGGAGCGGGGACTTGAGCGATCGACGTCGAAGGACGATCAGTCGACACAGGACCAGCAAAAGAAACTTAAGCCCGAACTCGATCTCCGGATTGCTGGATCACTATTTCCGATGCTGACATCGACTGAGGTAACATACTGACAGGCGCTCTCCTGCTCGAAGTCCTGCCCTTTCTTCTCGTAACCTTCTGAGGCATTTCTTCGTCATCATCTGGAAGTTCAATGACATCTTGTGGTGCTGCACAAGACTCGACCATAAGAGTTCAGTCGACCGATAGTTCAACCGACAGAATAAACACAAGATTGTAGAATTGTACCCTCTTTGGAAGTGGTCGCGTCTTCAGTTTCCTCATCGTTTTTGTCCTTGTCAATGTCCATGGAGGTCCCACAAGTCGCAGCACCGAAAGATTCGGAACCCACTCGGTCAAGCAGAGGAATGAGTCGACGGGAACATAGAGAAAAATGACGCACTTACGCAGAAGCGACGGGAACGTCCATCTTGATCTTGGGCAAGGTCTTCCGAGGCTTTGAGGGGGCGATCTTGGGCTGCTTGGCGACCTTTTCAGACAGTTCCGGAGACGAAGTCCGAGTGCATTTTTGCACTTGCGCACTTGGAGGAGCTACCTTGTTACACCCACCTAAGGGGTCGTGAGAGTGTTTAGATCGGCATTTTATGCGAGGTGGTGAATCGACTTCTTAACCATCGTCCAACTCATCATTCTCCTCGTCATCGTCGTCGGGAGACTGCCAGTCAGCATTCTCATCCGCGCTCTCTGCTCTCTCCTGGACATGCTCACCGTTTGGTATCACGTACATTTCAGTATAAATCTTCAAGGCAAGAAGTTAAACAAGCATCAAGCAGAATTCAAGGATAGTTGCAAATCATAATGAAAAGACACTCGGTAACAAGGGTTAGACCTTATCCGGCTCATTTTTGGCGTCGAATGTGCAACTCTTCTGGACCCCGTGTGGTTATCTTTGTTTCCAGTGATGCTTTGCAGCCACTATGCCAGTCACACCGTCACGGACCAATTGGACTACCCGCTCAACTAGCATGGACACCTACACTTTCTCTGCTGTAGTCACGTTCAATGAAGAAGATTGCTGGACTCGATCCATGGTGAAGGGAGGAAGACCGGTCGACTGACCGGGGGTTGTAATATCTTGGCAGTAGAACCAGGTCGACTGCCATCCCCTAACCGACTCAGGACGAGTCATAGGGGGAAAAGTACTCCTAACCCTCATCTTAATCCCTAAACCCCCGCACATTTGGATCACGTGCGTACTCTCGTCAGTCAGATTCACCTTCTTCACAGATTGGGAACGACAGGTAAAGATGTGTTTGAATAGACCCCAATGCGGTCGACAATCCAAGAAGTTTTCACACAGAGAAACATACGCAGCAAGGTATGTGATAGTGTTGGGAGAAAAATGGTGGAGTTGGGCACCAAAAACGTTCAGGAAACCTCGGAAAAAAGGATGCAGAGGCAAAGGAAAACCACAGTCGACATGAGTTGCGAGGAAGACACACTCACCCTCCTACGGCTGAGGCTCGATCTTGTTCCCTGACAATCTCCAAGACCCGTCAGCAATCAAGCCTGCGGTGACCAGATCCTCCAGATCTTCTTTCTGGATCATGGACCGAATCCAGTCACCCTGGATCCAACCATGAGGCAATCCGGACCTCGACAACGATCCCCGACTCGTCTTCTTGCCCTTCGATGTTGCCATCGCTTTCTTCGCGTGCTCCGGGGCCGTCGTCTTGTCCTTAACCATGGCGGTGGATTGTGCATGGGCGGCGTGGCATAGAGAGCGGAGGAGAATGTAGTGGTGAAGCAGAGGAAGAAGAAGGGGAATAAGGCGCATTGTGCAAACTCATTGGCCTCAGATCCTTTTATGGGCCTTCTTCCGAGTGGCTGACGCGTGGGCCCGAGCAATCCTGTCAAATCCGCAACAGTCGCGCCCCCGATACATGGCGAAAAAGGTGGCGCAAGAATCAAGGCGCCCATGTCTATCGACCCCGTTTACTGCGGCATGCTCCATCCCGTGCACTTCCCCAAAGTTTGGAATCCCGTGAGATCCGGGAACCACAGAGTAACCAATCGCACCGAAGATTTCGTACCATATGAAAACTCAAGGACTGTTAGTATAGTTCACTCGAGGACCTCTGAATCGATCAAGGCGACTGAAATAAAGTTGAAGTTTCAGCATGATTCCCGGACTCAGTAAGAATGCCTACAAAGCATAAAAATCAGGACGGGATCAATTTCAACTCTCTTTTCACTCGGACCTCAATCCATTCGGGGGCTAATGACGATGCCATGGACCTAGGGTAGGGTCATAGGCCTGACCTAGACGCCCCACCCAAGGTCACTACCCTAGAATCAAGAACACTCAAAGTGTAACAAGAGATACTGACCGAAGTAACCTTGGAGTGCAATCCACTCGACCAATTATCTCACTCGGATACCCAATTCCCTTCGACCAAGAAGAAGTCACTCGACCATACAAGAAACCACTCGGAGTATAGAAGACCTAGTGTCACTCAGTATGGCAATGGTCAGGCGTTCACTCCGTAGACTTAAAGATCATTAATAGCTCTTTATAGTTGTTGTACCAGTAATCACTGCAAAAAAGACACATCCGTGACATTTTGGGCTGAACAAATTTTTTTTCTGTCATACACATGACGATAATTGAGACAAAACCTGGTATCATCATAGATGTGGTGGGCTCCTACTTCTATGACAAAAATCATGACAAAAAATGGGCTTTTCGTCATGGGCGGGCCGGAGACGCAGCTGCATGACATTCTTTGGGCCGTCCATGACGGAAAAAACCGTGGTAGAAGCGAGGGGGAGGAAAATTTCGGGGAGTTGCCGATTACGGTGGGAGGTCGGGGGCCGAGCGATGCGCGTTTCTCTCGTACACATACGCGCGTGTGTGCGAGGCGTTGGCTCTAACTGAACCCGAGCGGGGCGTTGGGCTCTAACTGAACCCGAGCGATTGCACTTCAGGCTACGCGTTACTGAACTTGAGCGATTGATCGATGGCTGTTAACTGAACCCGATGGAGCGATTCCTTCGCTACTGCTGCTAACTGAAGCCGATCGATTGGATGAACAGTGAGCGTTGCGGGGGGGATTGGATGAATAGTGAGCGATGGCGTTGCCTCTGGATGAACATGACCCCATGGTGTGGAGGGCTGGATGAATAGTAGATGGTGGAGGGGTGGCCGTGGAGGGGTGGTTGAACAGGACCCCGTGGTGTGGAGGGCTGGATGAACAGTAGACGGTGGAGGGGTGGTCGAACAGTAGCCGATGGAGTAGCGTGCGGTGGAGGCTGGATGAACAGGAGCCTGTGGAGGCTGGAGGAGGTCGACGGTGGAGATGAACAGTATCCCGTGGAGTCCCGTTTTGCGGTACGCCACACCCCTCCTGATGAACAGGACCCCCGTTTCGACCGTAGGAGGTCCGTTTCGTCCATTTTGCGGTACGCCACACCCCTCCCGATGAACAGGACCCCCGTTTCGACCGTAGGAGGACCGTTTCATCCGTTTTGCGGTACGCCACACCCCTCCCGCTCAACAGGACCCCCGTTTCGACCGTAGGAGGTCCGTTTCCTCCGTTTGGCGGTACGCCACACCCCTCCCGATCAACAGGACCCCCGTTTCGACCGTAGGAGGTCCGTTTCCTCCGTTTTGCGGTACGCCACACCCCTCCCGATCAACAGGACCCCGTTCCGAATGTAGGAGGTCTGTTTCCTCTGTTATGCGGTACGCCAGGCCTCGGTTCCATCGCTTGTTCCGTCCAAGCCCTCCCGATGAACACGACCACGCATTCCGTTCCGACCCAGCCGGTTGGCTCCCCATGAACATGACGACAACGCTGTTTCTCCATTCCGCCCCAGCCATGTACGTATGCGCGAGTAGGCGTTCGAGACCCTGCCCTTATGTACGTATGTGTCCGTATTTTTTTTCTTGCACCCTCGCCGTTGTACGTATGCGTACATGCTACGTGCGCGCCTCTACTACGACACGTGCGCGCCTCTACTACGACACGTGCGTGCCTCTACATCGACCAGTATGTACATAGACTTTCGCGACCAGAATGACAACGCTACGTACGCTTCGACCAGGTGGGTCCCGACTGTCAGGCACTTCCTTGCCTGCGAAGATGTAGCTGGTGGGTCCCAGCAGTCAGGGGGGCGAATTGTTTTGTTTTTTTTTTGCCCGGACGCACTTCCTTGCGTGCGAAGGTGTACCTGGTTGGTCCCAGCAGTCAGGAGGGAAACATTTTTTTCGCGAAATACGGTGGCCCATCTGGTGGGTCCCTGCTGTCAGGTGGAGTAATCATTATTTTCTGCGTAATAAGGAGGCACTTCCTTGCTGCGGCCATGGACCCAGCTGTCAGCCTCTCGACGTACAAACCATGTCCGATGGATGTCGTTCCTTGACCACGTTGACCACGCCGCGCCGAGAGCACTAGGGCGGTGGACGACGGCGAGGCCCCGGAAGGGGACGACGCAGAGCCGGTGAAGATGCGGCAGTGGATGCCCACGCTGAGAGGGGTATGAGTATTCACTCGTTCGGCTGCGGTGTGAGGCTGCCGTCGCCGCAGGGCCTGGCCTAAGCTGGGAATAGTAGGGGGCGGTGAGGCCTCCACGGCAGCACAACCGGCCACGAGAGGCAGGAGCAGGCGGCACGACCGGCGCTGCTTTGGGAGGCTGGAGCAAGAAGACCAGTGGTTGAAGAAGCACTACGGGCGTTGGATGTACATCGTACGGTCACTGGAGCTAGAATCGTTCATATTGACTAAGTTGACAAAGCCCTCCGTCCCCGTCAACTTAGTAGGCCCACAAGTCGGCTTCCCACCAAGGTGAGTCCTAGCTAGCAGGGGGAGTATTCATTTTTTTGTGCGTAATAAAGAGGCACTTCTGGTGGGTCCAAGCTTACAGCGGGGGGAACGTTTTATTCGTGAAATAAGGTGGCCCGTCCAGTGGGTCGCAGCAGTCAGGGGGGAAACGTTTTTTCGCGAAATAAGGTGGCCCGTCCGGTGGGTCCCTGCTGTCTGGTGGAGGAATAATTATTTTGCGCGTAATAAGGAGGCACTTCCTTGCGGCCGCCGTGGACCCAACTGTCAGCCTCTCCACGTAAAGTAGTCTTTCGATGGAAGTCGGTCGTTGACCACGTTGACCACGCCGTGCCGAGTGCACCAGGGCGGTGGACGACGGCGACACCTAGGAAGGGGATGACGTGGAGCCGGGGAAGGCGCAGTAGTGGAAGCCCGTGTGGAGAGGAGTACGAGGGTTCACTGGTTCGGCTGCGGTGTGAGGCTGCCGTCACCGCAGAATAACAGGGGGTGTGGGTGAGTGGAGGGATGGCCTGGCCAGCGGTGGGAGTAGTATGGGGCGGTGAGGCCTCCGCAGCAGCACAGCCGGCCACGGGAGGTAGGAGCAGGCGGCATGACCGGTGCTGCTTTGGGCGGCTGGACCAAGAAGACCAGAGGTTGAAGAAGCACTACGGCCATTGGATGGACATCGTACGGTCACTGAATCTAGAATCGTTTATATTGACTAGGTTGACAAAGCCCTCGGTATGCTCCAACTCAGTAGGACCATAGATCAGCCTCCGAAACATTTCGCCCCATATGTTAGGGGGAGGAATCATTTTTTGGGCGCCCGAAGCTAAGAATATCCAAGATTGAAGAAGAAGCACGACATCCGTTGGATAGATATCCAACAGCCACTGTTGCTAGAACCGTGTGTTGACTATAATAAGTTGACAAAGCCTTGCATACGCATCAACTTATTTTTTTAGGGGACGCGTCACTTAATAGGCCCACAAGTGTGTGGCAGAGAACTTATAGCCCATTTGCATTTTGTAAGAATGTACAACCCATTTTTGAATTCTAATGGAATTTACAACCGCCCATTTATAGTTTGTTAAAAGTACAGCCCATTTTCTAGCTATGACAACGATTAATAATTTCAACCAACCGTGGAAGATAGAATTCAATAAAATTTCCCCCATTTTTATGGGATCCGAAATATTTTATCCCAAAATTTCCAGTCATATTAAATATAAATTTGTATTGCGTAAAAATCCAACGAAATATTGCGCGCGCAAAAATGAAAATTTAAGATTTTCAAAATCCATAAATAATATTTTATAAACTAATTTCGTGTTTGGTGCATTTTTTTATATTTACTGCCCAGTTTTTATAATTACATCCCATTTATTATTTTTAAAGCCCATTTTCCTGTTAAGCCTAATGCATCCCTCCTAGGAAAGATTTGCAGCCCAGTGGGGCGGAGAATAACAAGTTGACCTTGCCTGGGTATTCCTCAAAAAGACGTATAGCTGGGCTAGCCATTTTCATCTTGAAAAAAGTAGTATCTGGGCTGGATATCTGGCCTGGGCTAGACGGGCCACAGCCCGCCCAGTTAATACCCTGCTCTCCTCTGAACAACAACGAAATCATCGCCAAGAAAAACTCTGCAGTGCTCACGCCTCAAAAACACAAATACTGCTCGAGCTGCTTGGTCCCAGCTGTCGGCCGCACCTTGTGCAATTCTCTCGTTTATATTGACTACATAGGTTGACAATGGTGTGGGACCGTGATGTCAGGAAACCAGGAGAAAGCAAAAAAAATATAGTTGTACATAATAAGGAGGCACTTGCGTACGTACGGCTATGGCCCTAGTGGGTCCCTAGTGTCATCCAGTCAAAATAAAGTCATCTCCTGAATCCTCATGTTCGTTGACCATGTTAACAATGCTCGGCGCCACGGCGAGCGCAACAACTCGAAGGACAACGGAGAGGGCCTCGCGGGCCCTACGGAGGTCTGATACAGCGCCCGCTGCTCATTCAGGAAGCCAGGATCATCGGACACCTATGAGCACCTTCGAGAAACTGAGACGGCATGAAACGGTAAGGCCGCGCTTGGGAGCTCTGGTTTATTTCAAACCTGTATTAACATACAAGTGTAATTTACTCGTCATCGGAAGGCCCGAGGTCTGTAAGTAAAACCGGCGGGTTACGCGTGTAATTTGAGAGACCAGTGTATATTTTACGAGCACTGCTATATGGACGACATTACCAGACGATACATGCACGACGTGCGTATCATGCCATCCATGGGCAAGGCTGAAACAGCAGCTAACGGCTGGATTAGCAATCGTCCGAGTGTCGTTCAGCGTTTTTATCGTGTGTGAAGTACTTCCGATATTTTACTAGTCGAAATCGACCAACCAAGCGCCTTCGCCCGAGACCATCTGCTTTAATTTACAAGCGTCAGTTTTACAAGCGGTTTTGGTTGGAAAACGACGATCCAATCACGGCCTAATATCATGAGTTGGTCGGAAGATCATATGGTTTCACGTCTAACCTACCCGACATGTCGTATAGGCTATGAATGAAACATCAGACGATGAACTTCTTACGCACGGAAACAACAGAAGAGGATGATCTTCTTAACAAGCAAATCACTGGCATTAGATCGACATGCAAAACAATACGAAGCATTATTCTCAGGAGGCACGGTGAACAGCTCGTGATGCCGCATGCCACAACATTCCAAGCTCAACTTTGCAATCAAACACAAGGCCTGGCATTACATAGACAATATTCAGAACAAACTCTTAACACAGGAATATCTCAGCAGAGTAACTATTTACTTCTAAACTGAAAAAACCGACGCCAGCAAGGGCGTCCAACTAAAAAATATCAAATGCATGTCTTCTGGCTAACATCAATGAGCAAATTTTGACAAGGTTTTCCAATTCCAATATATTAAACTAACGTCTTCTTGCTAACATCAATGATTAAACTTTGACAAGCTTTTCCCATTCAAAATATGTAATGCCTATGATCGTGTCCTATCGTAGCTTCTTGTACTTGTTTGGGCACTTTTTGCCTAGGGCACTCCACGTGTTGTTAAATTGCCAATGGTCTCTGCAGACTAGTCATGTCACCGGTGTCTAATAATACTCTATAAAGCTTCTCGGTCATTCCTTCTGTAATGTACCACAGCCAGTGACTGCTTCTTTCTGGAAAGTGGAACGACCAACTCGACCCAGTAACGCAGCAATTTGCCTTGGACACATTGGCTCCTTTTGTGCAGTTCAACTAAAATCGAAGTCGGAATAAAACCAAGCTTTAATTTTGATATCCCTGTAAGCAACAATAGGTATAAGGGAAACAATTACTGAGAAATAACGGTTGATGACTTGTCTTAATGGGAAACAAAGCAGGAGAGAAGCAATTCTACATCAGTGTGATTCATTCATATTGACTGAGACATTATCTTAACAATGCCTTGTTTCAACATGTATAAAGAATGACAAAGCAGAAAAGTACCATTCCTAAAACAATGCAACTGATTCATTTTTAAAGAGACATTATCTTAACAATACCTTGGTTAAACATGTAGAAAGAACTACAAAGCAGGATAGTACCATTCCTAACAAGTGTTGCAGTTTTGAACTAAGATTCGGTAGTTAATTAATTCTGAGAGTGGCATTGCTTAATTTTACCAGCGGCATTAGATTAACGAAAAGCATAAACAGTTCCAGGGGAGAGTGGGTGCAACAACAATATGTGCTTCCATCTACTTATAAAGGGGGTGATGCAGAGTTTGTTGTAACAAAGCAACAAGCATCATGTCTGGGTTGGTCCCATTTTTGTTCACTACTTAATGGGAAAAGACAGCAATACAATAGCTTCAATTCAACATTTATTTAAAACAGTACCAATACAGGTAGCACAACATCTCAAAGCACACTGCACAATCATGTGGATGAAGGCCTGTACTGACCTTTCATGAGAACACCAGGATAAAATACGAATCAGCTAACACGAATAGGAAATCCAATCTCCTTTTGTGCAGTTGCACTGAAATCAAGCAAAGTGTTTCGCGTAGCGAAGCAAAATGTCGCAATAGCAACAAGTTGAATAGATATCATGTGGTTGAGACCAAGATTTGAAACAACTCGACAGGAACACTGGAAACAAATCTCGGATCTCCTTTTGTGCAGTTCCACCAAAATTAAGCAAAGTCACCGGTGTGACATTCAAGTTGAACTGCACAAAACACTCTTAAAACATAAGTGTTTCGAGTAGCGAAGCAAAATGTCGCAATAGCAACAAGTTGAATCGATACCCCTGTTTTAACAGAGGCAAAAAAGGAAACAATTACTTGCCGATAAAGGAGGATGAAACAAACGGTGACAGAAAGAAGCATCTAACTTATCTTGGATGGAAAACAAAGTAGGATAGTAGCATTTCTAAAACGGTTGCATTGATTCATATTAACAGAGACACTCTCTTGAAACAACATTCGTTAAAAAATGTAATTTACTTTTAACAGTGGCATTACTTCAATTTTCCGGCGGCATTCTTAGATTAACAACAGCAAAATAGCTGTATGGGACATGCTAGCACCATGTGCGTCCACACGTATAAATGGGTGATGCAGAGTATGTAGCCAAGCAGCATATCTGTGTTGGTCCCATATTTGTTCTCTTTGAACTTTTTTCCTATGTGAGGGCAGCAAATCTAGTCCTGCACAAACTACCCGACCCCCCCCCAGTTTCTTTCCCTTTTCAACAAAGAGATCGGTTCCTTACAGATGTGTGTACTGGGTTACCCCCTTTTTCCCTTTTCGACCAACAAAGCGGCTGGATAGCCAGTCTATACTACTTTTCCTCCCTCCTTTCCTCATTGAACCACGTCCTAGATTCATGCTCCACCCCACCGCACCTTTCTTTCCTCTTTGAACCAAGACCTAGATTCGACTACAGATCGAAAAAGATCCACATGCAGCTAGAGCAACGACGGTTTCAGAGAAACTTATACCTTAGGGTCGTCGGGATGTGGCAAGGCGTGCGGCGGGAGGCCGGATCTGCCCACACTACGTACGGCAGCGAGGAAGAAGGGGTCGGTGGCCCTCCCGCACAGGCGCTGGGTGAAAGAGAACAGCGCAGCCGGCAGTGGATTGCCTCCCTCGCCGAAGGCGATAGAGTTAACACTGCACCTCCTCCCCTTCCCGGTGCGACGGGATACGGACGCCTCCTTCACCAGCTGTGAGGGGGGAGAGAGAGACAAGAGGCCAACGCAGTCTTGTTTAGATCTGGTGAAGAGAGGGTGAGAGACTGTGAATATAGCAAACCCTAGCAAATGAACGCTGAGCCTCCAGCGTGTAACATATATGTATTGCGGCGAGCGTGTGGAGAGTGCAAACCCTATCTTGATGGGAACTAAACCAGGATACCCGAGAAAAAAAGCATTTCTTCATTTAACCAGTGATAGTACTACCACCATATGGACAATGACCGCACAACCACCATGTACTTTTTGTCGAAACAACATGTATACCTCCACCAAGGCATAAATCAGGACAATTTTTTAAGGGTCTGTCTAGGACACATCTAGATGTCTAAGTTGATGTCCACTCTGTTTGTGGTCTATTTTTTTGTCCTAGTTTTTTTGTTTCTTGTTGCTACATTATATACTTGTGGGAGCTTAGATGTGATATCCTTAAATAACATCTAGATGTGAATTAGACAAACTGATTTTCTAACGTACCAAGAAAGAAAACTCGATCAAAAACACGCCCCCGCTTCCAGGTCGCGAGAGTCGTCGCGCACACACACATAGACATCGACATGCATATCTGTGTTTACGTAAAATTCCATTTCTATCTCCATCTCCAATCATATTTGTCCAACTGGCACATTATTTACGTTGTTAATTATATACGCAGCAATATGAACATACATCATCTCTTGTTTGCGCATGTCCGGACCGCTGCCACGGCCGGTCCTGACCAACCCGAACCCTCTTCATCACCCGCGCGTGCTTCCCGCCCGAAACGGTCAGTGCCGCATTAATGCCCGGCCAGAGCGGACGCGACCTCTCACTGGCTCCGGCATTGAAGTGGCACGCCGGCCGAGAGAGCATCACCTGCGCCGCTTCCAGGTGCACGCGGCTGCTCCACGTTCAAAGGTCGCAATAGCCAGCTACAACATGCATATAAAAAGTTCTTGGGAGTCCATGCTACAGCTAGCTGTCCTCCCCTAACTCATCAATCTCTTCCAATAGTTCTAGTAGTACTCCATGGCGCGATCCATCGACAAGCAGGCGGGAAATTTATCGTATACTCGGTTTGCGGTGAGTGGCATGCCGAGCGGCCGTGTGGGGTCGAGCCGTGGAGGAGGGTGAGACACGCACACGACAGACGTGATTTAAACGTTGGTTTTGCTCGATGGCGCGATCCAACAAAAGGAAACGTTGGTTTCTCTCTGTTTCCATTTTTTCTCCGGAAAAACGGAAACTTTCCACTCCATTTTCATTCCTATTCCAAGGTTGCCCCGTTACAACATTCCATCAAATACAAAGGAAAACTAACACGCATGCTGATGCATCTCAATGATTCATAGATCATAGCCAATATTTACTTCACAACTAAAGAAAAAAGTTGTGAGAGCGTGTACGAAAGAAAAACTACTGATGGGGTCACTACGACTTAAACCCTAAACCCTAAACATGATTTAATTCCCTGGCCAGGTAGAACCTGTCGAAGGAAAGACGGCTGGCACCCTCGGATCATACGATGCTTTTGTGCAGTTCCACTAAAATCGACCTGAGCATCCCTGATGGCAAAGATATTGAAGAAGTGTGATTAGAATAATAGTACTGGCACTAGTTCATGAGACATAAACTCATCACAAGTAGAAGCCGGTAGAAGTAGAGAAAGATCGACATGGAGATGGAGCTACGGCAGTGGAGCAAGCCGGCTCCAAAAGGAAGATGGACTACCTGGGACGTCGGGCTGTACCTAGAAGGGCGGTTGGGACGCGGCATCGGCCCATACCGCGGTGACCCCCGATTGGGACGCACCGACTGTGGGTTTTCTCCCTCGCCGATGTCGACCGCGTCTACGCAGAACATTGTTCCCTTCCCCCAGCTGCGGGATCAGGCCCGTCGTTCTATGCTTGTGAAGAGAGCAACCTTAGCAAGCAGGCTTGTAGCTTAGGCTCCTGCTAGTGTATATATAGTGGTTTTCTTTTTCTCTCCATATCAACCACTTTATATTGCGTACGTGTCATTCAAGAGTGAAATGATGGTTGCTTCTTCCGACTAACTTACTGTGTGATTTGACTGCTCCTTAGTGGCCCCTACACGTACTCCCCCTACGTGTATGCAACAGTCACACGTACACATGGACGCAAAAACGCGCGCGACGCCCTAATGCATGCATGTCCGAGCACACGACGGAACACACACGGTCACGCTAAGTGCTCAACCTACACGTGCATGCACACACATACTCAGTCAGGGTGAGCTAGTGACCGTATAAACACCGGAAAATATATATATTGAGCGCAATGAGCGTATTATGAAGTCCACTGACCGTATTTTTACAAATATACAGTGACAGATAGTGTATTTATCTCGTTTGAAATTAATCCATATTAACCGGAGAGGAGGCAGTATGGACTAGCATTACTTGCGCGCGGTGGCTCGCAGAACAAGGAGAAACTTTTGACTAATGCAAGCTCTCCCTCGCTCAGGCGGTGGACGTGCAACAGTTAATTCGGTGTCAGATTGCCAGAAGCATACACTATACTACTAGTGCTACTATTGTTCGACTTCCCGAATAGGCGAACAACCAAGCGCAAAGTTTACTAGTACTAGTACTACTAATATAGTCTATAAAGGTACGTACTAGTACTCCCTCCGGTCCTCTTTTGTTTGCGTCTAAGGTGAAGCCAGGATACCAAGGAGCAATTCTTTTGTTTGAAATTGGACAGTTCTATCCCTGATGTGCTACCGAGAGAGGCTGGGGTTAGTTTTTCTAGGCATGCATACCATTGGTTGAGCCTGCCCCACACCGGAATTCTCGCGCTGCATGCATCTCTCTCTCTTTCAAGTCTGCATGCGTCTCACTCTTCCATGCCTGCATGTGTGTCACTCTATCTGCATGCGCACGCCTTGGGAAGGGGCGATTGGTATGGGAGAGAGAATTGGGAGTTACTGCGGCTGCACATGCAGTCAAAGCGGAACAGATGGGAGGGGTACCAGTGGAAAGAGCGGGGTAAAGAAGCTAAGGCGCAGAGCTTTGAGGGAAAAACTGAATTTTCTTAGGCGCAAACCAAAAAGGACCGGAGGGAGTACTAGGAACCGGATGGAGGAGCGTCTGCACTCTTATTATAATTTTAAAATGTGATAAAGCAATCTTCAACACATTTGGTTCTCTTCGAGGGTTCTCGCATGTGATAATGGAAGTTGATTGCATGGAACACTCGCCACAATTCTCGCTTAATTCTGGCTCATATCCTGTTACAAATAGTAGCGCTCGGTAATATTTCCTCTTTTTTGTTATTCAGCATGTAAACAGGTCAGCAAACCTTGCGGCGCATCTTCGTGCGAACCGTGCTTGCTGCACTTTGAATGTGGCCGAGAGCTGGCTTGATGAAACACCTCGCTTCCTACTTCTTTTTTTGCGGGGTACCTCGCTTCCTAGTGACCAGTGTCTTGGCTGATCGTCCTAAGAATGCTTATATATGAATAAAGCTCTCTCATTTACCCGCAAAAAAGATTAAGCCATATTAACCGGAAAGGAGGGAGTATGGACTAGCACTACTTTTTGGTGTGTCCCGTCAACTCGCAGAACGAGGAGAAGCTTGCAGGACAAGGTGAAGCTCGCTTACGCCTTTTGACTAATGCAACCTACCCTCGGTGGACATGCATCAGTCCATTCGGTGTCAGATTGTCAGAGGCATACACTGTAGTACCCAACATGCGGAGTACCATCATTGTTCGTCTTCACGAAGAGGCGAAGAGCCAAGCGCAGTAGTACGAGTAGTACTACTACTAGAACCGCATGGTGGAGCGTCTGTACTCTTATTTTTTATCTCTGATAAAGTACACGTTTATTCCGGAGAAGGGCGGAAAACGGCAGCCCAACATGTAATGAATGATATCGATCAACCAACCATGCTCGAATATATCTTGGCCTCCGTGCGAGCCCGTCTGTGTGTTCTAGCTCCTCGTCTCTCTCAAGGAACGGCGGGTTGGCTCTTTGCCGTCAATTGAGATCGGTTTGCTCACACTCCTGTCCCACATGTCAGTGATATGCCAAGAGGAGGTGCGTTGACCGACTGGCCATACGCGTACTTGGTTTTGCACCTTCATACTACTCCTCCCTCCGTCACAGTTTACCGGGCGCGCTTCATTATGATGCATTTCTCTCAATGCATTTCCAGCACCAGAGAGACTTTAGATGCGTTTGGTTTAATGCTCAATTAATTAGGGCGTCGTAACCGCAATCAAGTCCACAATTTTCTCTCCATGTACTCTGTACTACTACGGAGTGGAGTACGTGCATGCATGTGTGTACCCGGGGTGGAAGCACTGCATGCATGTGTGTACGCATTATTCCTCTAGTAATAGACGCCGTGCTATAAGGCTGGTCGTAATGATAGTATCATAGCTAGTATCATGCATGCCAACTAGGCAATTTTGATGATGTGTCATAGCATTAAATGAAGAAAAAGAGGGTGTAGTATCATATCATGATACCGTATCATATTAAATGCTATGCTACTTTGTGTCATGCATGGCAATAAATAGAGTACAACATGATACTAATATATGATACTATGCATTAGGAAGGTAGTATCATACACTAGTATCATATGCATGATACTAGTATATGATACTCCCCATTACAACCAGCCTAACTACCAATGCTATTTTTCAGGCCGATCGCTAGTCGCCTTGGTCCCACAGATTCGTTTTCTTTTTTCTGAAGCGCGCTGTATAAACAGTGACGGATGGAGTAGTATGAGCGGATTCAAAGAAGAGCGTATTGATGGTTGCTTCTTCAGAGCAACTTACAGTGGGAAAGGTGGGGCTTATGATTTGACTGCTCATTACTCACTATTAATGCGGCGCAACGACCGGGCTGAGTCTCCCATGCGGTTGTGCACTACCCCCTAGGTTCTTAAATATACTCCGGAGTATTTGTCTTTCTAGAGATTTCAACGAGTGACTACTCAAATATTTGTCTTTTTAGAGATTTCAAATGGACTGGCACATACGGATGTATATAGACATATTTTAGAGTGTAGATTCACTCATTTTGCTCCGTATGTAGTCACTTGTTGAAATCTCTAGAAAGACGAATAGAATATTTAGGAACGGAGGGAGTACACATACGAAGCAAAATGAGTGAATCTACACTCTAAAATATGCCCGTTTGAAATTTGTAAAAAGACAAATATTTAGGAACGAAGGAGTATAATTTTGTGCATGGCACATGGACCCGGATGATGAAGAGGCTTCTGGCAATGCTATCAAGCTTCCATCATTTGTTTACATAATTGACGTACTATACAAATAATTTTCCAGCGACATGAAATTGTACAATGGTGTCAGCTTTTAGCTTTTGTTTCACGTGTCTTGCCATCAATGCTCTTTCGCAAGCAATAAAAAACTAACTCCCTTGCTAATGCATGTCAATTATTAGCAGATCAGAGCTAATAATTACATCACAACTGAAAACAAAGTTGTGAGAAGGTGTTAAATTAAAATTGATCCATGCTTTCATTGGCAGCAACGTCCCCCCAGCTCTGTCTAAATCAACAAGGCATGTTGGGAAAAAAGTAGCTGTCTGGAGCATGCAACATTCCGATCATTTTGTGCAGTTCCACTAAAATAGAGCTGAGCGTCCCTGTTCCAAAGATATTAAGTGTGATTATGATAATAGAGGACTGCTGATGAAACAATAAACACACAAATAGAAGCCGGTCACCTTTTCAGTCTCTCTTAAGACTAACTAGTTGGAGAAGATTAGGCTCGGAGTTGGATGAGAAGGATAGAGCAAAACCAATCTCCCTTTGTGCAGTCGCACTGAAATGTAGAGACGTTGCCCGTGTGACATTTTAGTACAACTGCACAAAACACTCTTAAGAAAAAGTGATTTGTGCAGTTCACCAAAAGGTCGCAATAGCAACAAGGTGAAATGGATAGCCCTGTTTGCAAAAAAGAGGTAGAAAGGAAACAATTACTGTCCAATAACAGTTGATGACACATGCAACGACAAAAAAGAAGCATATTCCTTGCCCTAAGGGAAGATAACAACACGGTTGTGTTTGTCTAAAATGGTGTGAGGACGAGAATGCAATATGGAAAGTACACTGGACGAGCTACGTTTTGGGCAATGAACTATGGAAGATCCACATGTAGCAACGTGGGAAGACGGTCAGTGGAGCAACGCCGGAGGGGATACCTGGAGGTCGTCGGGATGTAACTAAGTGAGCGGCAGCGGGCGGAATCTGCGAGCAGGTGGCATAGGCCCTGCCGCGCCAGAGCTTGGTCAGAGAGAACGACGAGTACTGCAGATCGGGACATGCTGCCTCGGCGCGGTCGAACAGAGAAATGATGCACCTCCAACCTTTCCCCCAGCAGACAGGATGCGGCCGGATCAGTGACCAACCGTGAGAGAGAGAGAGAGGCCACCACACTCCCTTTCCCCCGGCGGACGGGATGCGCCAGATCAGTGACCAACAGTGACGAGAGAGAGAGAGAGGCCACCCACTCCCTTTCCCCGGTGGACGGATGCGGCCGGATCAGTGACCAACGATGAGAGAGAGAGGCCACCGCACTCCCTTTCCCCCGGCGGACGGGATGCGGCCGGATCAGTGATCAACAGTGAGAGAGAGAGGCCACCGCAGCCTTATGTGAGATACTCTGAAGAGCGACAAACCAGGCATGCAAGGCTCCATTATATATAGTGAGCGGACTACCTTTTTCTCCATAAAAATCATTTTATATTCTGTGTACGTGCCATTGAGTGCTATAACTTTATTTAAAAATAATGCGGCAACGCGTCAAGTCGAACTTTGTTTCGTGCAGGCGTGGTACACTACCTCCCTAGGTAAACAACCACTACAGTCATTCAAATTAGCACGTGGGCTGCCATTTCGTAAAGAAATGAGCACCACCGTGTACCCGCGCGAGTGTGGCTGGGCACGAAGCGTGAGTACGTGCACGGTGCACCTATTCTCTTCTTGTATATGTACACCACCTACGTGGGGTTGTGTGACAGAGGTACAAACATAGAGAGATATAGTGTGTGGGTTCTTGAGAGTTTTTTTGGGGGGGGGGTCAATCAAAAAATGTAACATATGCAATGTGTGTGAAAGAGAGTCCTGGATATAACATATATATAGAGGGGGCGATCCACAAGAAGAGAGTGGAGGTATCACCGGCTTGAGGTGTCCATAGAATTGAAAAGAGGGATGATGTGTGTGTGTGTGTGTGCGCGCACGATCGACAAAGAGTGCCATCGAATTTGTGTGTGCCCACGTCAAAGATATAGAGTGGCTGGCCTACTGGAACGTGAGAGGGGACATGTGTAGTTTGTCTCTGTGGCATGGATACCTACCTGCAGCGCTCGACTATCGGTGTGTGGTGGGGGAAGAGGGAGGCCCAATTAACTATAGAGGTACAATGGCTGGTATATGTGTGGAGGAGGAGAGAGGCCTACCTCATGTATTAAGGTGATCTATCTGCCTCATGTATTAAGGGAGATCGATCGGCATCCATGCATATGTGCAGGAGAGGAATAAGGTTGGGAGAGAGACGGAGCTAGAGTGTTGGAGGGGGTGGTAGTGGAGTTGCTTCTAACAAATGGTGGGATAGGCTTGCTCGACAAATGGAGGGCACGCCCGCAATATCAATAAGAGAGGAGATGGCTGCTTGTTGTTTGTGCACGTGCGTGTGAGAGACGGGTCAGGAGGCATGCACGAATGATGAGGGGGGACGATGTGGCTGTGGTAAGAAGACATAACTACATAGGAAGATCAATTGCCCTTTGTTAGAGAAAGGAGAGGCATAACTTGTGAGGTACATCGATCGATGGGGGGGGGTAGTTAAATTCGATCTAGGTATATGTTGGGAGATCGATCGGTATTACATGCATGTGTGTGTTAGAAGCAAACGAGGCACGAGGAGAAGGATAGAGATAGAGGGATGCATGTAGGAGGTGGTACGAGAGGCATACTATATCGAGCGGGGAGGAGTGTGCGAGTACGAGAATGATGAAAAGAGTGGTGGGAGTGAGGCATGGACGGTGCCAAGAGAAGAGGGGAAGCTTGTGTTTGTGCTAGGAACACCTGGCTAGAGAGGAATATCGATCGATGTGTGCCGTAAAGAAGGAGTTGGGGGGCCTACACACACCATGGGTGAACGACCTAAAGTGAAAAGACGAATTTGCGCGATGGATCTAGAGAATGCTGAGGGAGGGTGAGAGGGATGCGGGCGTGTGCATGCACAAGAGAAAGTTAGCGCTAGCTACAAAGATAAGAGGGTTGTGTGGGTGTAAAAGACGAATAGAGATCATATATACTTCATTATAAAAAGCAAATTCGGATATTTGAAGAATTTATCATAGTGTTTTAAACCGACGCATGTGTGAATATATTTAATGGTGATACACATGGTGTGTTTATGAACATGTTATACTACATTTAATATATTTTATCTTTACTCTTATAAAAAACAGAGTTGTTGATGATGGTGTGCCTGCCATCCTGCATTATAGGCCGTCCGATTTATAACTGGCGGATAGCAAGGAAACTATGATGGTTGAAGTTGGCAACAATCATGATTGTAGATTCTTATTGAAATAGAGAAACGAATTCAAATTTACTTCGAATTGCAGCGGTAGTATAGACATTTGGAATGCACTAAAGTGTTGGTATGAGTAGGTTACATGCATTATAGAGCAAGCAAAAAAATCTAATCGGACATAACATGGATTCATACTCCCTCCTTCCATCTATATAGGGCGTAATGATATTTTTAAGACCGCCTTTGACTATTGACAAGATTAATAGTACATGACACACAATGTGAAAATTATATCATTGAAAGAAACTTCCATAGATGAAGTTAACGGTGTGCTTTGTGTAAGTTGCATGTCATATATCATTGTTGTAATATTTGGTCAAAGTTAGCATCGAAAAACACATTAGGCCCTATATAGATGGAAGGAGGGAGTAGCTTTGAATAGCATTTGTATAGTAAAACAGGGCAAGACTCTCTCTTCGTGTGGTTTGAATAGTTTTATTTTTTTCGTTTTCTTTTTGGTTGAGGGAAGTGCGAATTGATTTGGTACGTACAAGTACAGTATTACTAAACGTTAGGCTTGTCCCTAAAATTCAACCCGCATCTTGTTATATCCCGAAAATTCAGATATCGAGATCCCAAAATTGGTGCCTTCACAACCCGCGCCTTGCTATCCCGAAATTACAATGCGCGAAGTCCCTCCAGCTACCAAATCCCGACACGCGAAATCCCCCTTCTAACCCTGAGCCGAAAGGGCCGCTAGTTCAAATCGGTGGGGGGTACTTTTGTAACACACCCTACATTTTGGACAAGCGCGTCCCTAAGTCATGCTTCACCCCCTCCTATTGCCCCCTTTTCGCCATTCCAAATCCTAGGCCGCCATAACCTCTCCACTCCAGCCGCAAAACCCCGCCCTCCTTCGTCCACCACGTCACCGCTGCCCAGCCGGAGCCTCTTCCCCGACGATGTCGTACATCGCAACAGCTCGACGTCCCTCGTCCACCTCCCCAGATGAGGATCCGTCGTCCATCTCACCGTCCAGCCGGTTCAGCCGCCACGTCCTCCACCTCCAAGGAGCTGCTCCGACGATCGCCTCGTCTATCGTGTCTGCTCCATCCCCACAATATCGCCTTAACCTGCTCCACCGAAACCGCAGCATCCTCACCGACTCCTCGGACGAAGCCGAGGCCTACTCGGCGCCACCAAAGAGGTTGTACACTCATCGCATCGCAACTTCTCCTTAACTCGACCTCCTGGCGCCGACGATGCTCCATCCTGCACCCCCATGGAGCGGCTACCTTGAAGCCGGCGCTGCGGGCGACATCTCCATGGAGGCTTTACCCCAGTGCGAGGCCCCTTCGGTGGCAGCGTCCATAGCAGCCGGATCTACTGCTGCTACTCCGGCTCTCGCTCACTCGCTAGCGCTGCTGCTCCGGCTCTCGCTCGATCGCTCGCTCGCCCAGCTGCTGCTGCTGCTCTCCCCCTCGCTCGTGCTACTGCTTTGCTCCGATTAAGCCCCACTTCAGTCGACTGAATCGACTTTTGGGTCAATCGATTTTCAGGGTTTGGGGGGGGGGGCTCGCCGGAGTTAAGGAAGAACCACCCGCAGCAGGGACGGGGGCTCACCGGAGAGGTACCCCACTATCTATCTTAGGGTTTAGGGTGGGGGCGGGGGGCCTAGAGGGCTGGCCGGGGTGGCGATGGTGAGTTGTTTCGGTGCGGCGTGGCAGCGCTGGGGCCGGCGGTTCGGCCGGTGGTGGCTGGCGGCTCAGGGGGGGTGCATGTTGAAGATGAACTGTAGGCCCTCCCTAAACTACATGTCAAGTGCCTCTCTGCTACAATTGCATTCAGTTTCGACAGTAGCATTCAGATTCCACAGTAAATTTCAGTTTCAACAGTTAAGTTCAGAGTCAACAGTTTTTACCTCATCTATTGTAGTCAGGTGGTTTTTGGTGATGTTAATTTTACATCCATTTTACATCATCTATTGGAGATGCTATTAGAATCCCACTTGAGATTGACGATGTCAGTCTTGTGCTGCTTCAGCCTTGACGTCTTACGACTCACTGGAGCTGCTCCAAAGACAGAACGATCCATCACAACAGAGTAGTGCCCTGGACGCCGTCTACAGATTCCTCAGATCTTCCTCCACACCTCCGACAGCCACCTCTGCCTCAACTTCTTCAGCGACCAACCCAATGATGCTGAGGTCGACACGGCTATGGCAAAGAGGTTGTACACTTGTTGAATCACTTATTACTAGACATTCACGTCGATCCATTAGGGCTATTTTGGTTCAACGGAAAAACATAGCAATAGGGAATTTTCCAATGGCACTCTACTATTCAATTTTCATGCATTTTGTTGAAAGGAATGAAGCAAAACATCCACCTGGACCTACTTTTCAAAATCCTATGCATGAAAACAAGACCAAGTGCATTAGTGCTAGAATAACATTCTAACTATACACGCTTTCATATGGTTTCTCTTTATTTTGGCCATGTTTTTTCTTTGCATTCCTCTGCTCTTCCAGTTCCTGTAAACCAAACACCCAAGTTGACAGAAATCCTGTGTTTACAAATGCTCTGTTTACCATGTGCATTTTCCTATCCTATTCCAGTGATTTTCCTATCCCTGTGTTTTAAGAATCATGCAAGCCAAATGAGCCCTTACAGAATTACTTTAGTTACAGGTACGTGTCGAAGGGAACTTTGTGTGGTTTGTCCTGCTCCTGCCGCGATATCGTCCACCTCACCTGAGCTGCTCCATCGACAGAAGCATCCACCAAGCCAGACATCACGACTCCTGACCATCTTTCGTCGCCTCAGATCTCCTTCCCTGCCGCCGGCACCCACCCCAACGGCATCACCATCATCGACTCAGCAGATGAACCTGAGGAGTACACGGGTCCACAAGAGAGGTCGCACTCTTTTGTTTCTGCTTATGTTATGCATCGCTTAAACTTACCTGCTACTTTATCGTCCTATTCAGCTCTTGGACTCCCAACTCAGGTCCAAATTAATGTTCAAACTTGAGTTCTAAATTATTTGTGGGGCATATATCGAGGCAGCAATGAATAGTATGTCTGTCTAATATCTGTTTCACCTAGGGTATGCCCATGTTGTTCATCTTAGGTGGGAAACAAATAACAATCATCATCTGTCTTTTTATTAATTTAAAGCAATCATCAGCCTACTATCATTATTTTTGGATCCATCCACTGGTTGTTACCATCACTCTAAATTTCTGCATGCTCTCCTTACATAATCTCACCATATTTTTTCGTATGCATGTCAGATATTGTACACAGTCATGCTGAACATGTAGAGCAAAAGAGAAGAGTTTTGTGCGGCAATACAATGTCATGCAGACATCGCTCCGTGGTGGGTTCAATGGCAAACCCTCCCCACCCCTCTGCAGATTGTAATTCAGAGGAAGATATCTATTTTGAGGCGGATTCAGATGCCGCTGACCACTCCTATTTACCCCCAAGGTGTTTGCTCTACCTTGGCATGATGATGTTAGTCATATCATGCATATGTTGCCTTGCAGTGCCTACTTTTGACATCATATATGTCATCTGCTTAGTTTAGACATGTTATGTAATGCGACCTGTTTAGTTTCTATATCATATATGGGAATTATGCAGTCTCATGTCTTTTAGCCAGCCATAATATATGTGAAATGTGCAATGCCATCCTGTTTAACCAGGCATCATATATTTGAATGATATCTTGCCCATCCTTTTCTTCATTACATTTCCATTTGTCAACAATGTTTGTACATTAAACTACTCTTCCTGTGAATCAGTCATTTGGGTGGGAGATGGAAAAATCTGGAGTGAAAACAAGGCCTTCAAAGCATACAGTGCTACCTGTCGAAGCAAATCTCTTGTTGGGTCTCGATAGCTCCTCAGAGATGGATTCAGAGACACATGACTAGTCCTATTCCCCTACTAAGGTGTATGCTCTAACTTGGCACGGTTATACTGCTCATATCATGCATATGGTGTCTTGCATTGCATAGTTTAGACATCATATACACAATATTCAACACCATGTTCTTAGTTCAGACATCATATCCACAACCACCCTTCTATTCCACCTATAGTGCTAAATCCATGGTTCACGCTCATGTATTGCATGAAGATTGAAAAAGTTTAAGAAGACAAAAAGTATGAAACAATTTCTTGGCTTGTCATCAGGGTTGTGCATGATTAAATATTTTGTGTGATGAAGATAGAGCATAGCCAGACTATATGATTTTGTGGGGATAGCTTTCTTTGGACATGTTATTTTGAGAAGACATGATTGCTTTGTTAGTATGCTTGAAGTATTATTGTTTTTATGTCAATATTAAACTTTTGTCTTGAATCTTTTGGATCTGAACATTTATGCAACAATAAAGAAACTTACATTGATAAATATGTTAGGTAGCATTCCACATCAAAAATTCTCTTTTTATCATTTACCTACTCGAGGACGAGCAGTAATTAAGCTTGGGGATGCTTGATACGTCTCCAACATATCTATAATTTTTGATTGTTCCTTGCTATTATATTATCTATTTTGGATGTTTAATGGGCTTTAATAAGCTATTTTATATTATTTTTGGGACTAACCTATTAACCGAGGGCCGACTGCCAGTTTCTGTTTTTCTGCCTATTTTAGAGTTTTGCAGAAAAGGAATGCCAAATGGAGTCCAAACGGAATGAAACCTTCGCGATGATCTTTCTTGGACCGAAAGCAAACTAGAAGACTTGGAGGTGAAGTCAGATAGGCAACGGGGCGGCCTCGAGGTAGGAGGGCTCGCCCAGGGGGGTAGGCGCGCCCCCACCCTTGTGAGCCCCTTGTAGCTCCCCTGACATAGTTCCTTCGCCTATATATATACTCTTATACCCTAAAAACATCAGGGGGAGACATGAAACCACTTTTCCATCGCCGCAACCTTCTGTACCCGTGAGATCCCATCTTGGGGCCTTTTCCGGCGATCTGCCAGAGCGGGATTCGATCACAGAGGGCTTTTACATCAACACCATTACCTCTCTGATGAAGCATGCGCAGTTTACCACAGACCTTTAGGTCCATAGTTATTAGCTAGATGGCTTCTTCTATCTCTTTGGTTCTCAATACCAAGTTCTCCTTGATGTTCTTGGAGATCTATTCGACGTAATATTCTTTTGCGGTGTGTTTGCCGAGATCCAATGAATTCTGGATTTAAGAACAAGATTATCTATGAATATTATTTGGTTCTTCTCTGACTTCTTATATGCATGATTTGATATCTTTGCAAGTCTCTTCGAATTATTAGTTTAGTTTGGCCTACTAGATTGATCTTTCTTGCCATGGGAGAAGTGCTTAGCTTTGGGTTCAATCTTGCGGTGTCCTTTCCTAGTGATAGTAGGGGCAGCAAGGCACGTATTGTATTGTTGCCACCAAGGATGACAAAATGGTTTTTTTATAGTATTGCTTGAGTTAATACCTCTACATCATGTCATCTTGCTTAATGTGTTACTCCGTTCTTTATGAACTTAATACTCTAGATGCATGCTGGATAGCGGTCGATGTGTGGAGTAATAGCAGTAGATGCCAGCAGGAGTCGGTCTACTTGACACGGACGTGATGCCTACATTCATGATCCTTGCCTTAGATGTCATCATAATTATGCGCTTTTCTATCAATTGCTCGGCAATAATTTGTCATCCACGGTAATATATGATATCTCAAGAGAAGCTTCGAGTGAAACCTATGGCCCCCAGGTCTCTTTTCCATATTATTGAATCTCGTTTACATCTTGCTAGTTTCTGATCTACTATTTTGCAATCTTTACTTTCCAATCTATAAACCAAAAATACCAAAAATATTTACTTTACCGGTTATCTATCTTTATCAGATCTCACTTTTGTGAGTGACCGTGAAGGCATTGACAACCCCTTTAGCGTGTTGGTTGCAAGTTCGTCATTGTTTGTGCAGGTATTCGGTGACTTGTGCGTCGTCTCCTACTGGAATGATAATTTGGTTCTCAAAACTGAGGGAAATACTTATGCTACTTTGCTGCATCACACTTTCCTCTCCAAGGGAAAACCAACGCAAGCCCAAGAGGTAGTACAAGTGTGCCAGCATGAACCGCGTGGTGTTTTTTGGAGGCTGGCATGTATGCTGGTCGCTTGCATGGCTGTCAGCATGAACTCTGGGTGATGGCATGGCTGTTGGCATGACCTCTATCCGCAGGCCTTTTCTATGTTTAAATTGTTTCCTCCACATACGAGAATTGGGTCGACCGGTTGGGGACATCGGTCCGACACGGCCGGACGATGAGCGGGCAGCTGATACGTCTCCAACGTATCTATAAATTTTGATTGCTCCATGCTATTATAGTATCAATCTTGGATGTTTAACATCCAATTATATATCATTTTTGGGACTAACCTATTAACTTAGTGCCAAGTACCAGTTGTTGTTTTTTTCCTGTACCAAACGAAGTCCAAATGCCATGAAACTTTTGATAAAAATTTTCTAGACATAAGAGACCCTAGAAGCTTCGGGAGGAGGCCAGAAGGCGAACGAGTGGGCCATGAACCACATGGGCACGCCTAGGGTGTAGGCGCGCCCATGTGCCTCGTGGGCCCCTCATTCCTCCATTTTACCTAATTCTAACTCTATAAATTCTCTAAAACGGGGAAACCAATAGAGAGCCACCCAAAATAGTTTTTACGTGTCACAAGCCTATGTTCTTGTGAGATCCCATGTGGAGCCCTTTTCCGTAACTTTGTAAGAGGGGGAATCGATCATGGAAGGCCTCTACATCAAGCTTCCTGCCCTTCCAATGATGTGTGAATAGTTTACCATAGACCTACGGGTCCATAGCTAGTATCTAGATGGCTTCTTCTCTCTCTCTGTGTGCTTCAATACAATGTTCTCCTTGATGTTCTTGGAGATCTATTCAATGTAATCCTTTTTTTGCAGTGTGTTTGTTGGGATCAGGTGAATTGTGGGTTTATGATCAGATTATCTATGAATATTATTTGAGTCTTCTCTGAACTCTCTTATGCATGATTATTATGTCTTTGTATTTCTCTCCAGTCTATCTATTTGGTTTGGCCAACTAGATTGATTTATCTTGCAATGGGAGAGGTACTTTGTGATGGTTTCGATCTTGCGATGATCAATCTTAGTAATAGAAAGGGACAGGACATGTATTTGTATCATTGCCATTAAGGATAAAATAATGGGGTTTATTCTTATTGACTAGATTTACATTGTCTACATCACATCATCTTGCTTAAGGTGTTACTCCGTTCTTTATAAACTTAATATTCTAGATGCAGGCTGGATACTGGTCGATGTGTCGAGTAATTGTAGTAGATGCAGGCAGGAGTCGGTCTACTTGTCTCGAATGTGATTCCTATATACATGATCATTGCCTTGGATATCATCATAACTATTCGATTTTCTATCAGTTGCCCAACAGTAATTTTTTACCCACCGTATGTTTTGTTCGAGAGAGAAGCCTCTTGAGAAAACTATGGCCCCCGAGTCTATCTTTATCATGTATTAAAATCCAAAAATACCTTGCAGCAATTCATTTACTTTACTTTATTTTATGTTTTTGTTTATCTATCTATCACTACGAGATTTGATCCTTCCAATTAACCGCCGAAGGATTGGAAACACATTGCTTGTGTTGGGTGCAAGTATTTGTTTTTTTGTGTGTAGGTGTCGTTCACGAGGTGTTGCATTGTTATCCTACTGGATTGATAACCTTGGTTCTTAACTGAGGGAAATACTTATCTGTACTGTACTGCATCATCCTCTCCTCTTCAGGGAAATGCCAACATAGCTCGCAGGAAGAATTTCTGGCGCTATTGTCAGGTAAGATTCATGTCAAGCTAGTCTCCCGTTAACTTGCCAATTTCCGGCGCCATTGCCGGGGAGACATCACCCACATCTATCAAGTACCACTGCATAAACTTTCATCTCCTTGTATTTACTTACATTTGCCATTTGCCTCTTGTTTTCATCTCCCCCACTTCTAAAACGCTTTCACAAAAACACAAAATATTTTTGGTTTTCCTTTTTTGCTTGTTACAAAGGGGAGAGGAGAATTAAAAAGATGCTTCGTATAGGATTTGCGATACTCAAAATAGATCAACTCGTAAGAAATCTACTACCATTCTTCTTCGTAATTTTTATGTGGGTGTTACTACTTGGTATAGATTTGTGCTAGACACTATTTGTAACAGCCTAAAACCGAGACCTCCATTATTTTGTGTTATGTTCATGCTTTCATGCTATATGATGTGGGTTTTATTTTATTTTTGCATCATGCATCATCTTCATAATGGGTCATGCTTGTGTTTTTTTATTTGACCATGTGGTTGCTACCTATCCTTCTTCTTCTTCTTCTTCCATGTTGATCCTTCCAAAGCCACATGCTCTCTACCAACTTAGTGGCATTGATGACCCACAAGTACAGGGGGTCCATCGTAGTCCTTTATATAAGTAAGATTGTCAAACCCAATGAGAAGCAGAAGGAAATGAAAAGTGATTTTCATCAAGGTATTTTCTGCAGGCACTGAAATAATCGGTAACAAGTAGTTTGATAGCAAGATAATTGGTAACGGACAAGAAATGGTAACGGTAAATAAAGTGCAGCAAGGTAGCCCAATCCTTTTGTGGCAAAGGACAAGCCAAAATGGTCTCTTATAATAAGCAAAGCATTCTTGAGGGTACACGGGAATTTCATCTAGTTACTTTCATCATGTTGGTTTGATTCGCGTTTGCTACTTTGATAATTTGATATGTGGGTGGACTGGTGCTTGGGTGCTGTTCTAACTTGAACAAGCCTACCACTTATGATTAACCACCTCGCAAGCATCCGCAATTACAAGAAAAGTATTAAGATAAAATCTAACCATAGCATTAAACATTTGGATCCAAATCGGTCCCTTACGAAGTAGCATAAACTATGGTTTAAGATTCTGTCACTCTAGCAACGCATCATATAATAACTACTCCATAATGCATTCCCTTAGGCCCAAAGATGGTGAAGTTCCATGTAGTCGACGTTAACATGACACCACTAAGGGAATCAGAACATACATATTATCAAAACATCGAACACATATCAAGTTCACATGATTAATTGCAACATGACTTCTCCCGTGACCTCAAGAACAAAAGTAACTACTCACAATAGTTTAGTTTGAGCTCTTGCTTCTTTACGTTTATGTTTCAATAAAAAGAAGGGGGAAGGGATATAATGAAAAAGATAATATGCTAATCTTATGGTAAGTAATAATCATGTGTGAGTAGATCATGATACTAAAGGATTAATTGAGAAAGATTACATAGATCACGGGATGGTAGATCACGGAATTCATAAACTCGATTACATAGAAAGAAAGATCACAAAACTAATAATTGAGAGTAGATCATGCTAAATTTTATTCAACTAAATCATAGGATAAGTAAAGATTGAAATAAGGTAGGAAAATGCAAGGAAAGTGGTGGTGATACAATAGCGGGGCACTTCCCCCAAGCTTGGCACAAGCCAAGGGAAGTGCCCATACCCATTACTCAAGTCTCCTTTGGTGGGGAAGAAGGTGATGGTGGTGGTGTTGAGGTAACAAGTTTGTCCTCCGACTTCGAGGGCAGGGGCTCACCATCAAGAGTAGATGCACAAGTTTCCCGGATCCTACAACTGGTAGCTAAACTCATACCTTTAAATCTAGCCTCATATTTAGTGACTTGATTTGGGAGATCATAGACTTGGCTTTGCATAAAATTGATTTGCTCGTTAAGGGTGAAGACGATGTCCTTCATGGACTGGGCATCCACCATGTGATCACGGGTGAATTCCGTGACCATGGAGTGATTGGGGCTGAGCCCATGCTCCACCATCCCCTGACACTTGAAGATGTCTTGTTCCACCGCCTCCAGCCTGGCCTCCATGCTCCCCGTCCTCTTGGGCCCCTGCATATCCCAGTTGTGGAGCACCCCCTCATGCATCTTAATGGCTTGAGAGTGATTCATCACCTCCGACAAGTATGGGTTGATGACCTTCTCGAATAACTTGTCCTTGGAGGAGCTTGGTAGAGCCATGGTGATCTAGATCTGACCAAAAACAACATGAAACAAGAACAAAGGATTTCTTAGCGATACGGTAGTCAATACGTTTGGGGGGGTATATAAAGATTTTTTTATCTTGGGAAAGAAGCAAACAGAAGGAAAACAATTCCAGGAAGGTTTGCGAGGTGGGCACAACCCACCTGGGGGCGCCACGCAAGGCAGGCGCACCCTGGTGTATTGTGACCTCCTCGGTTGCCTTCCGGTTGTTTATTATTTGCCTAATTTTTCTAATATTCCAAAACTGGCAGAAAATATTCTTGCGGATTTTTCGGAGTCCGTTTACTTACCGTATCACGCCTCCTCTTATTCATGACTCTGGAGTGTTCCAGAAGGTTTCTTTTATGTGTTCCTCCGGTGTCATAGATTGGACAATATTTGTTTCGACATTAATAGACGTACCTAAGATATAGTGTTTAATTCTTGGCCCATTGACCACCTTTGGATTTGTGCCTTCAGCATTATTGATCTTAATAGCTCCAGAACGATAAACCTCTTCGGTAATGTAAGGTCCTTCCTATTTGGAAAGAAGTTTTCCTACAAAGAATCTAACACGAGAATTGTACAAAAGAACATGTTCACCCACTTTGAATTCCAGCTTTTGGTTTCTTTTGTCATGCCATATTTTAACCTTTTCTTTGAATAGCTTGGTATTTTCAAAAGCTTGGGTTATCCATTCATCAAGTGAGATAATATCAAATAACCTCTTTTCACCCGCAAGTTTGAAATCATAATTGAGTTCTTTAATTGCCCGATATGCTTTATGTGCTAACTCAAGAGGCAAATGACAAGCTTTTCCATGAAACATTTTATAAGGAGGCATACCCATAGGATTTTTTAAGCTGTTCTGTAGGCCCAAAGTGCATCATCCAATTACTTAGACCAATTCTTTCGGGACCTATTTACAGTTTTTTGTAAAATTAATTTTATTTCTCTATTCCTAAGTTCAACTTGACCACTAGATTGAGGATGATAGGGTGAAGCAATTCTATGATTAACATCATACTTAATTAGCAAGCATTTTACGAAAAGCACCATGAATAAAGTGTGAACCACCATCAGTCATTAAATATCTAGGGACTACAAACCTTGGGAAAATAACTTCTTTAAGTATTTTAATAGAGGTGTTGTGATCAGCACTTCTAGTTGGAATAGGTTCTACCCACTTACTAACATAATCAACAGCTACCAAAATATGTGTATACCCATTAGAGGAAGGAAAAAGTCACATGTAATCAAAACCCCAAACATCAAATGGTTCAACAACAAGTGAATAATTCATAGGCATTTCCTAACGCTTACTGATATTACCTATCCTTTGACATTCATCACAAGATAAAACAAACTTACAGGCATCCTTGAAGAGAGTAGGCCAATAAAAACCAGATTGCAATACCTTATGACCAGTTCTATATCCCACATGATGTCCTCCATAAGGTTCAAAGTGACATTTTCGTAAGAGTTGCTCATGTTCATTCTCAAGTACAAAACATCTAATAATACCATCTACTCCTTCTTTATAAAGAAGTGGGTCATCCCAAAAGTAATGTGTTAAATCATAGAAGAATTTTTTTCTTTTGTTGGTATGTGAAACTAGGTGGTATAAGTTTAGCAACAATATAATTAGCATAGTCAGCATACCAATGAGTATTATGAGAAACATTTATTGCAGCTAGTTGTTCATCAGGAAAGCTATCATCAATAGGTAGTATGTCATCAAGAATATTTTCTAACCTAGACATGTTATAAGTTAAGGGGTTCTCAGCTCCTTTCCAATCAGCAATATGTAAATCAAATTCTTGTAGCAAGAGAACCCACCTAACGAGTCTAGGTTTAGCATCTTTCTTTTCCATGAGATATTTTAGAGCAGCATGATCAGTGTGAACAATTACTTTGGAATCAACAATGTAAGACCTGAATTTGTCACAAGCAAACACAACTTCTAAAAATTCTTTTTCAGTAGTATCATAATTTCTTTGGGCACTGTCTAGAGTTCTGCTAGCATAATGAATAACATTCAATTTCTCATCAACTCTTTGTCCTGAAACAGCCCCGACAACATCATCACTAGCATCACACATAATTTCAAAAGGCAAGTTCCAATCAGGTGGTTGAACAATAGGTGCAGAAGTTAAGGCTTTCTTAAGTGTTTCAAAGGCTCCTACACAATCATCATCAAAAACAAATGTAACATCCTTTTGTAAACGATTAGTAATAGGCCTAGAAATTTTAGAGAAGTCTTTAATAAACCTCCTATAGAAACCAAGATGACCAAGGAAACTACGAATACCTTAAATATCTTTAGGACAAGGCATTTTCTCAGTTGCATCAACTTTAGCTTTATCCAGCTCAGTACCCCTTTTAGAACTGTTATGCCCCAAGATAATACCTTCATTAAGCATAAAGTTGCACTTCTCACAATTCAATACAAGATTAGTTTGTTCACATCTCTTCAAAACTCGATCAAGGTTGCTTAAGCAATCATCAAAAGAAGTTCTGTAAATGGAAAAATCATCCATGAAAACCTCAACAATCTATTCACAAAAATTCAGAGAATATGGTAGTCATACATCTTTGAAAGGTAGCAAGTGCATTGCATAAACCAAAAGGCATACTTCTATAAGCATAAGTTCCAAAAGGGCAAGTAAAAGTGGTTTTCTCTTGATTAGATTGTGAAACAGGTATTTGAGAAAACCAGAATATCTATCAACAAAACAAAAGTGTGTGTGATTAGATAATTTTTCTAGCATTTTATCAATAAAAGGAGAGGGTACTGATCTTTTCTAGTACCTTTATTTAATTTTCTAAAATCAAATACCATTCTGTAGCCAGTAACAATTCTTTGTGGGATACGTTCATTTTTATCATTACGTACAAGAGTACTACATTCTTTCTTAGGGACACAATGAAGAAGACTTACCCATCTACTATCAGCTATGGGATAGATTATACATGCTTCTAGAAGTTTTATTATTTCAGTTCTTACCACTTATTTCATCTTAGGATTCAAACATCATTGGTGATCAACAACGGGTTTAGCATCAGGTTCCATATTAATCTTGTGCTGACATAGAGTGGGACTAATGCCCTTAAGATCATCAAGAGGATACCCAATAGCAGCTCGGTGCTTCTTTAGAATTTTCAATAATCTCTCTTCTTCATGTTCTGAAAGGTTAGCACAAATAATAACAGGATATATCTTTTTCTCATCGATATAAGCATACTTCAAAGTGTCTGACAATTGTTTTAATTCAAACATAGGGTCACCTTTAGGTGGAGGAGGACCTCCTAGAGTTTCAATAGGCAGATTGTGTTTAAGCAGAGGTTGTTGTTCAAAGAAAATTTAGTCCATTTCATTTCTTTCATGCATGTGCATATCATTTTCATGGTCTAGCAACTATTGTTCTAGTGGATAGGCAGAACAATAGGAGCAAGACCAATTATTTCATAATTACTAGGTAATTCTTTATTATGAGGTTGTCTACTAAACTTGGAGAAACTAAAATCATGAGACTCATCACCAAAGCTTAACGCTGACAGTTTCTTTCTCACAGTCTATTTTCGCATTAATAATGTTCAAGAAAGGTCTGCCAAAAATAATGGGACAAAAGTGATCTTGTGGGGAACCAAGAACTAGAAAATCAATATGATATTTTAGTTTACCACACAAGACTTCAACATATCCAATAATCCCAAGTGGTGTGATGGTGTCTCTATTAGCAAGTTTAATAGTAACATCTATGTCTTTTATTTCAGGGGGTGCGATGTGATCCACAATTTCTTGATATAAGGTAAAAGGGGTAGCACTTACACTAGCACCCACATCACATAAACCATGATAACGGTGATCTCCAATTTAACTGAGACAACAGACATGCCAACATCATGTCTATGTTTACCTTTTCATTGGGTTTAGCAATTCTATCAGCTTCATCACGGAAGTAAATAATGTGCCCATCAATACTTTCTACCAGGAGATCTTTAACCATAGCAACACTAGGTTCTACTTTGATTTGCTCAGAGGGTTTAGGTGCTTTAATATTACTTTTGTCAACCACCCTAACAGGAAAAGGTGGGTTTTCAATATAAGCAGTAGGCACAACTGGATCAACATTGTAAATAATAGTTTCAACTTTAGCTTTAACTGGTTCTTTAATTTCTTCTTTAATATAGGTATGATATTTAAACTGCTTCTCGTTAGGGAGGTCAACATGAGTAGCAAATGATTCACAAAAATAGGCTACTATCTCAGAGTTAAGTCCATATTTAGTGCTAAACACATGAAAAGCATCGGTATTCATAAAATATTTAACACAATCAAACTTAAGCTTAATACCTAGCTCTTTACCTTGGTCGAGTTCCCAATCTTCAGAGTTGCATTTAATTCTTTCTAAAAGATCCCACCTGAATTCAATAGTCTTCTTAATAAAAGAACCGGTACAAGAAGTATCGAGCCTGGATTGATCATCACGAGAAAGCCGAGCATTAAATTTCTCAATAATATTTCTCTCGAGACCTCATCATTGGGGCATGAATATAACATTTAGTTAAGCCTCCCCCAAGCTAGAGTGATACTTTCTCCTTGAGGAGGCAAACAATTATTAATCCCAATCACGATGAAATAGATGCATGGGATATTTTTTTGGTGAAATTCCAATTTCGATCGATTCCAATTCCAAGATCCAATATCATCGCATAGCCTATACCATGCCAATGCTTTCCCCATAAAAGATAAAGGGAAAACCTTCGTCTTGGCTTCATCTCCTGGTAAACATGCAAGCTTAAATAATCCACAAATTTCATCTACATAGATCATGTGCATATCAGGATGTTATGTTCCATCTCGTGTATAAGGATTAGCTAGCCGTTGTTCTATCATACCCGAAGGGATTTCATAACCAATATTTTCAGTAGGTGCAGAAGGTTGAGGGGAAACGAATTGTGCTTCCGGTAGGGGTGAAGATACCCCGAACAAACCCCTCAAAGGATGGTTTTCCATAGTAGCAAGCGACAATGAATTTCAGCGCATAATATATGTTTTCCTTACCAATCGCGCTTCACTCCCCGGCAAAAGTGCCAGAATAGAGTCTTGATGACCCACAAGCATAGGGAGTCAATCATAGTCCTTTCGATAAGTAAGAGTTTTAAATCCAACGAGGAGTAGGAGGAAATGGCAAGTGGTTTTCAGCAAGGTATTTTCTGCAAGTACGGAAATAATCAGTAACAAGTAGTTTGATAACAAGATAATTTGTAATGGACAAGTAATGGTAATGGTAAATAAAGTGCAGCAAGGTAGCCCAATCCTTTTATGGAAAAGGACATGCCAAAATGGTCTCTTATAATAAGCAAAGCTTTCTTGATGGTACACGACAATTTCGTATAGCCATATTCATCATGTTGGTTTGATTCACGTTCACTAATTTGATAATTTGATATGTGGGTGGACCGGTGCTTGGGTGTTGTTCTTACTTGAACAAGACTCCCTCTTATGATTAACCCCCTCGCAAGCATCTGCAACTACGACAAAAGTATTAAGATAAAATCTAACCATAGCATTAAACATTTGGAGCCAAATCGGTCCCTTACGAAATAGCACATAAACTAGGGTTTAAGCTTCTATCACTCTAGCAACCCATCATCTAATAACAACTCCACAGTGCATTCCCTTAGGCCCAAATATGGTGAAGTGCCATGTATTCGACGTTCACATGGCACCACTAAGGGAATCACAACATACATATCATCAAAATATCAAACACATATCAAGTTCACATGATTACTTGCAACATGACTTCTCCCGTGACGTCAAGAACAGAACTAACTACTCATAAATGATAATGATGCTCAAGATCAGAGTGTTATTAAATAGCATAATGGATCTAACATATAATCTTCTATCAAATAAACCATATAGTAATCAACTACAAGATGTAGTCAACACTAATATTCACCCACAGGTACCAATCTGAGGTTCCGGTACAAAGGTTGAACAGAAGAGATGAACTAGGGTTTGAGAGGAGATGGTGTTGTTGAAGACGTTGATGGAGATTGGCCTCCCAAATATGAGAGGGTTGTTGGTGATGACTATGGCTTCGATTTCCCACTCCGGGAGGGAAGTTCCCCCGACGGAATCGCTCCACCAGAGGGTAAAAGTGCTCCTTGCGAAGTTCCGCCTCAGTCCTCCCCTTATTTTTTCTTGGTCAAAATGGCCTATATACAAGAAGATGGGCATCGAAGGTGGCTCGGGCTGGCTACAACCCACTAGGGCACGCTTGAGGGTCCTGGCGCGCCCTTGTGTATTGAGGTCACCAGGTGGCCCCCTTAGGTAGTTATTTGCTCCAGTATTTTTCATATATTCCAAAATAATTCTCCATAAATTTTCAGCTCATTTGGAGTTGTGCATAATAGGTAACTCTGAAGTAGCTTTTTCAGGTCCAAAATTCTAGTTGCCGACATTCTCCCTCTTTGTGTAAACCTTGCATATTATGAGAGAAAAGGCATTAGAATTGCTCTATAAAGCATTATGATGCATACAACCATTATAAATAGTAAGAAAACATGATGCAAAGTGGGCGTATCAGTACCAAGTTCCAAATCCAACTTCGACTCCTCCGTTCTCCTTATTTCTTCCAATTAATCTCTAGAGGCATTTTTCCTCTTCATATATATGTTCACTATTCTTCTGAAATCCCTAAACCATGTCAATAACCTCTCTTCCAAATTGCATCCCATTTGGGTTTGCTCTGATTGGACTTCCAAATTATCCAAGTTTAGACTAAATTCAAATTTGATTTAATTTTTGGTCTTTAAAATTGCCAAGATATTTTATATAAATTGTGCCTATTTACAGGTTTCTAGAAATACTTTGGTTTCTCCAAAAATCCCCTCCTAAGCCCCTGGCCTTTTCTTCTAAGAATCTATTTATATTTTAAATTGAGTGAAAAAAAGCACGAGGAACCCCCACCTAAAGCCCACGTGCAACCCACTTACCTCTTCAGCTCCAGCCCACCTCAGCCGAACCCCCCTGTTCATCTTCAACCTTCTGTACGGCAGCTCGTCCAGATCTTCATGTCGACTATTGGTCTGATTTAACGTCCGAGAGAGATCCCCAACACCCTATAAGACCATGCGGTCCTGGGTTCAAAACCTGGGCGCCCTACCTTTTTCCATGTCTCCTTTTATTTTATTTTATTTTATTTATTTTTGCTCACCCACAAACCCAACCGCATGGGCCTGCAACCCTGTTGGCCCCACTGTTCCAACTGAATTTAGCCCAATGTCCTCAGAATAAGTTCTTCCTTTTAGTTTTACTAGTGTTTGGGAAGATTTCATTCCCATTTTGACATGTTCGTATCTTCAAATTGGTGCATCCAAATAAAACACGTCATATATGTAAAATGCTTAGAATTTCATGTAGTTTCACAATTTGCAAATTTCAGGCGCCCTACCTTTTGCCCCGTCTCCTTTTATTTTATTTTATTGATTTATTCTCTCTCACACACACCCAGCCGCATGGGCCTGCAGCCCTGTGGGCCGACTGTTCCAACTGAATTCAGCCTAATGTCCTCAGAAGTTCTTCCTTTTAGTTTTACTCGTGTTTGGACAGATTTCATTCCATTTTGACATGTTCATCTCTTCAAATTGGTGCATCCAAATAAAACATGTCATGTATGTAAAATGCTTAGAATTTCACATAGTTTCACAACTTGCAACTTTCATGCATGTTAAAAATGTTTAAAATTGTTGTTTGCATTGATTTTCATAGACGACATGATCAAATGGTTTATTTCATAACTAAATAACCGTAGCTCAGAACTAAATGAACTTTATATGTAAATGTGGTAGAAAAATGTGTAGGTTAACATGATGTGCTTACTTTGCAAGTCTAACAACTATAAAATTGTGTTTTAGGTGTAACAGTACTAATTTCGAAAATTGCATATGGGGACTTTCTGGAATTGTTGTTTGTTGTTTCCAGCCTCTTTTAACTTGCCTAAATATTTAGCTTACTTATGCTTCACCTTTTGCCATGTTAACCAACATATAATCTTGTCATGTACATAAACGAGAGTGAACTAAATAATTGAATGTGGTGTTTCGTCGATATGCGACTCTTTGCATATTGAGCTCCACTTAATTTGTAGTGGTATTTGTTGCACTTTGCTATGCCATGCCTCATTAAACTGAACATGCATCATACTTGGTTGTGCATCATGCCATGTTTATGTGATGTTTGTTTATCGTGCCATTTGTTTGTTTGCGGATTTTCTTCCCCTTGCCAGAGATCCGAAACGATGCTGAATGTGAGGATTCGTTTGACTACGCCCATTTGTCCACTTCAAGGACTCGATCTTCTTCCTAGTGGGATTTCAGGCAAGATGACGATTACCTTGGATATCACTACTATATTTTCCTTCTAGTTGTCTCGATGCTATCGCTATGTCTTGCTACCTACCACTTGTTTGGCAGCCTCCCAATTGCCATGATAAGCCTCTAACCTCCACCTTCCTAGCAAACTGTTGATTGGCTATGTTATAGCTTTGCTCAACCCCTCTTATAGCGTTGCTAGTTGCAGGTGCAATTTCAGGTTGTTCAATGTTGGGACATGGATATCATGGGATATCACAATATCTCTAATTTAATTAAGGGATAATTGGTTTTATGCCCCTAGTTGTGTCCCACTTGACAGGATTGCCCCTAATTTCCAAAAGCCAGCGGTTCTGTCCAACCCACTTTGGTCGTCTTGTGCTTTTGCCCTTTGACCATTTAACCATCACTTTGAAAATTTCATAACTAATTCATACTAAATCAGAAAAATGCAAATAAGATACCAAAATGTTCGGAAAAACATCACATGTATGGCAATGTCACTTGCATTCATGAAAAAAGTGTTAGTAAGTGCCCGTCCGAGTTTTAGCTCTTATCACACCACCATGAACAGTAAAATCTTAAAAAGTTCAAAAAAATCCAAAAAAATTGGTGTCAAAGAATGAAAAATGTTTTCAGTGCTTGCCAAGTTTCATCAGGGAATGCCATTTGTGAAAGTCATGGCAAAAAAAAAACAATCAACACTCCAAAATAGATTGTTTTTTTTCATGACTTCCACAAATGTCATTCCCTGATGAAACATGGCAAGCACTTAAAACATTTGTCATTCTTTGACACCAATTTTTTTGGATTTTTTTGAACTTTTTAAGATTTTACTATTCATGGTGGTGTTATAAGAGCCAAAACTCGGATGGGCACTTACCAACACTTTTCTCATGAATGCAAGTGACATTGACATACATGTGATGTTTTTCCGAACATTTTGGTATCTTAGTTACATTTTTTTGATTTAGTATGAATTAGTTATGAAGTTTTCAAAGTAACGGTCAAACTGTCAAAGGGCAAAAGCACGAGACGACCAAAGTGGGTTGGACAAAACCGCTGGCTTTTGGAAATTAGGGGCAATCCTGTCGAGTGGGACACAACTAGGGGCATAAAACCAATTATCCCTTTAATTAATGTATCTATATACTTGGTAAAGGGTGGAAGGCTTGGCCTTTTGCTTGGTGTTTTGTTCCACTCTTCCCGCCCTAGCTTCTGTCATACTGATGTTATGTTCATTGATGAGTGCTCCTAATATGTGTGGGGTTTTATGAGGACCCCCTGATCATTCGCTTAGGTTTAACTCTTCCTGCAAGGCCAAACTTTGGTTTTACATTTGCCTAATAACTAAAACTTGCATAGGTACTTTCCGGACCTCGCGGATAATTAATCAACAAACCAAGCCAGTGCACCTCGTGAGTGTTGGTCCATCCACCTAGCAGCCGGTGGTGCCACCTCGGGGCAAGTCGATGGTATTCCGGATATCGTCCACTTCGCATAGACGGTTGTGTCCTGACAATGAGATACGCGTGACTCTTATCGGGGTGACGACACACTGGGTGGTCTTGCAGGTTTAGTTATACCTTTGATGAGTGACTTGTCCACCGGGATTCCCTATCGTAAGCATCGTGTTATCATGGTATGAGGATGTTCCATCGGATGCGCATGGTAATTTATAATGGACCACTTGGAGCACCCCTGCAGGGTTAAATCTTTTCGGAAGCCATGCTCTCAGTTATGTGGCGATTTGGAAATTTATGATATCCGGTTGTAGAAAACTTGACACTAAACTTCAAATAAAATACACCAATCCCGTGCGTAACCGTGACAGTCTCTTTTCGAGGGAGTTTGGAAATAGAACATGGTGGGGTTATGTTTGACTCGTAAGTAGTTCAGGATCACTTTTGATCATTACTAGTTTGTGACCATCATGCGTAGTTTACCCATCTTACTCTTGTACTCGTAAGTTAGCCACCATACAATGCTTAGTGCTTGCCGCAACCTCAACACTTATCCATTCCATGACCATTAAGCTTTGTTAGTCTTGATACCCATGGTAATGGGATTTCTGAGTCCCCGTGGCTCACAGATTACTACAACAACAGGTGCAGGTACAGGTAAAGTGATGCTTTGACGTGAGAGTGATGCATCATGGTTCTATTTGGACTTCATCTTTTGCTTCTTCTTCTTCTTCTTCTTAATAATCGATCATAGGATGGGTTCCGGGTTGGGAGCCGAAAACAAGCACCACCACCACCATCCACCAAGAGCACACCTTCCGGTCCTGCACAAAGTTCTTCTTCATCCACGGCATCAACAGGACAAACACATGATGTTATATGTCATTGTTGAAAGGGTGGATGTTACTATGCGAGAAAATGCACATCTCTGTGTGTGATGATTGTTACTAAGGATGGTGGGTATTAGTCAGCTAGTGACTATGTTGAGGAGACTTTGACTCTTATTGCAAGTGAAGAATAGGGTGGAGATGATTCTGAACAAGAGATGCAATACATGGCCTCTAAAGATGCTGACATGTATGAAAGTTTAGTTATCAACGTGTTTTTTGTGTGCATGTGACACAAGTTGAGCAAAATCAGAGGCAAAATTTGTTCCATACAAACGGAATGGCGAAGGAACCACTACAAAAAAAGACACATTCGTGACATTTTGGGCCGAGCGAATTTTTTTGTCATGCTTATGACACTTCTATGACGATAATTGTGAAAAAAGCACGTATCATCATAAATGTGGTGGGCTCCTACTTCTATGACCAAAAATTATGACATAAAATGGGATTTTCATCCTGGGCGAGCCGGGGACGCACCTGCATGACATTCTTTGGGCCGTCCATGACGGAAAAAATTGTGGTAGAAGCGAGGGCGAGGAAAATTTTGGGGAGTTCCCGGTTACGGTGGGTGGTTGGGGCCGAGCGATGCACAGAGGGATTGCGCGTTTCTCTCGTACACGTACGCGCATGGGCGCGAGGCGTTGGGCTCTAACTGAACCCGAGTGAGGCGTTCGCTTACTAAACCCGAGCGAGGCATTCGCTTACTGAACCCGAGCAATTGCACTAGCTACGTTACTAAATGTGAGTGATCAATCCCTGGCTATTAACTGAACTGAGTGATTCCTTTCCTACAACTGCTAACTGAAGCCGGTCGAACCTGCTGCTTCCTCTTGATGAACAGTGATCGTTGTTGGGGTTGGATAAACAGTTCCCGGTGGGTGTTGGATGAACAGGACCCCGTGGTAGTAGAGGTCGTTGTGGCTGGATGAATAGGACCCGATTGAGAGGAGGCTGCCACACACCCGAGCCGGTTGGGGGTGGATGAATAGGACCCCATGAAGGGCTAGTTGAACAGGACCCCATGTGGAGGGCTGGTTGAATAGTAGCCGGTGGAGGATGGATGAACAGGACCCCGTGGTGCAGATTATCTGGTGGAGGCTGGAGGAAGTCGACGGTGGATGAACAGTAGAAGGTGGAGGCTGGAAGAAGTCGATGGTGGATGAACAATAGCCCATTGAGGCTGGAGCGAGGCAGTAGATGGTGGATGAACACAAGTATGTTTCTTCCGTTGTGCGGTACGTCAGACCCTTCTTAATGAATAGGATCCTGTTTCGACTGTACACAGTCGAACAGAAGGCCGTTTTCCTCCGTTTTGCGGTACGCCAAACCCCGTTCCGGCTGTTCTGTCCAAGCTAGTTGGCTCCCATTGAACACGACCCATTCTGATCCACTGGCTTCGATCCCGATGAAGAGGGCGCATTCCGACCCAGTCACTTGGCTCCCGGTGAATACAACACTGTTTCCTCCGATTCGACCTAGCCGGTTAGCTGCCGATGAACAGGACAATGTCACTACCGTCCATTACCTCTCCATGTACACGAGCCCTGGCTGTCTGTATGCGCGAGTACGCATTTTGAGACCTCGCTCGTATGTACGTGCATAGCCATATTTTTTGGTGTGTGGCTGTATGTACGTGTACACAGTTTAGATGGGACAGCTTGAAATGTTACGTGGGGGCTCTACTATGACATGTGTTGCTACTTACTCGGCCACGGTTCATCGTACGGAGCGACCGATCGACAAGTATGTACGTACACGTTCGCGACAAGACATGCAATGCTAAGTATGCTTTGACCGGGTGGGTCCCAATTGTCAGGGAGGATAAGGACGCACTTACTTGCACGCGAAGATATAGCTACTGGGTCCCAACTGTCAGGGGGAGGAATCATTTTTTGCTTGTAATAAGGACACACTTCCTTGCGTGCGAAGATGTAGCTGGTGGGTCCCAGCTGTCAGGGAGAGAAAACATTATTTTTCAGGGTAAAAAGGATGTTGTTGCATGCATGCGTCCATGGGCGTGGTGCATCCAGACTGTCAGCCTCTCACGTACAGTCATCTTCCGATGACTCTTGTTTGTTGACCACGTTGACCACACCGTGTCGAGCACACCAAGGCCGATGGACAACGACGAGGCCCCAGACTGGAACGACCCAGAGATGGGGAAGACATGGTAGCAGAGTCGCATATGGAGAGGAGAGGGAAACTTGACTGGTTCGGGTGCGTGGCAGCACTGCCGCCCATGGGAGACAGGAGGAAGAATAGAGGTTGAAGAAGCAGCACGGCTGTGGGATTAACATCCAAGGTCTAGCTCCTAAAATCATTTGTTGATTATAAGTTAACAAAGCCCTGTGTACGCGTCAGCTTAGTAGGCCCACAAGTCAGCCACCAAATCTGTCGGGTCCCAGCTGTAATCGGGAGGAATAGATTTTTAGCATAACAATGAGGCACTTCCTTCAGTGCGAAGATAAAGCCGGTGGGTCCCAGCTCTCAGGGAGAGGAAACATTTTTTCAGCTTAATAAGGAGGAACTTTCCTTGTGTGCGACCATGGACCTCGTGGGTCCCAGCTAACAGGTTCTTCATGTACAGTCCTCTTCCGATGACTCTCATTTGTTGACCACGCCGTGCTGAGCTCAACAAGGTGGTGGACAACGGCGAGGCCCCAGACAAGAATGACCTGGAGATGGGAAGACGCGGTAGTTGAGTCGCAGATTGAGAGGAGTACAAGGGTAATAACTGGTTCTGGTGCGGCGTGGGGCTATAGTCGGTGGAGAATAATAGGAGGTGTGGAGGGGTGGAGGGATAGCCTAGCTGGCGGTGAGGTAGCGCTTCGGAGCGATGCGTGCTAAGTAGAGCCGCTAGCCGTTGGAGGCTGGAGCAGGCAGTCCTGACGAGGCTGGAGGAAGAAGACAAGAGATTGAAGGTGCATGCCGGCCGTTGGATATAAATATAATGGCTGCGGATGTCAGAATCATTTGTCGACTAAGTTGACAATGCCTCGCGTAGGCTTCGACCTATTGGCCCACATGTCAGCTTGCAAAAATGTGGGATATATTTAACCCATGTTTTCTAGAATTTACATTCCATTTGCTGGGCTGGGTGAACAAATAATTTCGCGTCAATGCGTCCCATTTAATATTTTCTAAGAAATCCCAGTCCATTTGCACTTTCTTGAAATACATGAATTAGCTAGGCTTGTTCTATATTTAATGTTAGGTTAGAAGTTGCAATAAATATCATAAAATAAACCGGAGCTACACATTCTATTATATATAAAATTAACAAATTAGAAAGTTATTTCTCAAAATAAAAATGAGCGTGTTATTATTACATTGCTCCTTAAAATCTTCGCAAACTTTTGTACGCAATCACTAGGATTTTCCTTGCCTGTGAGTCAAAAACAACCAGGATTTTCCTTGCCAACTTCTGTTAAACATTTACTTTTATAAATTAATAAGACGTGGGATGTTTTCATACTGTATATATAAGTCTCTATTAAATATATGATAATAGTAATAATATAAATATATAATGTGGTTAGAAGGGAAAACATAAATTGGACATTGCATTAGTATTCTTATATATATATATATAAATAGAACAAAGATCTGTGTTTTATTAAAAGAATACATTGGGTTGCCGATGTTTAAGAAAAAGTGAAACATATGTTGGGAGGCCCATAAGCCGGTACATACATAATGGACCTCAAAAAATAAGTTGAAACCACTGTCTCCGTATGTCGTGGCCTAAGTTGTTAAAAAACAAAACCTAAGCCTAGATGATACTTGTTCGCCCACTAAAAAAATATGATACCAACTAGATACCCTACACCCCTTTCCTGCAACAAAAAAAAGATTCCGGATACCCCTAAAAAAAGCTCCCTGATGACGGTCATCGTTGGAAATTTATTTCCTTTATTGACTAGGTTGACCAACCCATATGGGCCCCAACGTCAGTATACAATTAGGAGGAAGGTTTTTTCCAATGAGGCACTTGCTTGCGTATGGCTTGGACCTAGTGGGTCCCCACTATCAGCCTCTCAGCGTACAGTCCTATCTGGATTCCTCTTGTTTGTTGAGCATGTTGACAATGACGAGCGCACACGGACGTGTAAGAACCTGAGCCGAGGAAAACGCCTTCATTCTTTCGAACATACCGCACTAGCCCGATGGCTGCAGCCCTCTCAACCAAAACTTGTACTACCCGGGTTCGATTCTAACTGGTGCAGTTGAAAAATATCTAACACTTGCCAAAATTTCGTCCCTAGTTTACCCAGTGTTTCGCACACCCAACCTTGTCTTGCCATTTTGAAAATAGCGTATCTTTTTGACTTTGCATCATATGAAGATGTGCTATACATGAATGTTGATCAACATGATGTTAACTTGTTGTTAGTTCCATTTTTTACCATGAATAAAATTTCCAACATTTTGTTATCCACGTTTGAAAAGTGCGTGTTGATTTAAATGCTCTGCCTCTGAAACATGCAGTTTCTTATCTGAAAATTACTTGGACAAACAGCCATCACCGGTGCTGGATTTGATGCCATGCTTCTTCAAACCCCCGGCAGCGCGAGGGGGAAATAAAATTCCATCCCGTGCTACCGGTTGGGGAATGGAACGAGGTGGATTAAAGAGGGTCCGGCGACACGACTGAAGAAGCACATCAGACACGAATTTTTTTCGGTGGATGGCTCTCAATGGCGTTTTTTTACTTGCCTCTGCACCATACAACTTGTATTTTTATCCTCCCAGCCATTGTGGACTAGCAGCCCATTTGCTGGGCAGGCCAACCTGCAGAAAGCAACACTTGATTTTTCATGAAGGCCCAAAATCAACGTAGTACTATGTTTTTTTAGGCCGAAAACATTACGGCATGGGTTGAGCGGGGGAGGGGGAAGACAGTGCAAAAAGATAAAAAAAAGCTGATGCACCATTACTACACTAACAAGCAGGTGCAATTCTTCTCGGGAAGAAGGTATGCATTTGACACTCACATGTCACAATCCCACAGTAGACATTCTAACAAGTTCACACACAAGTACAACAGAAAAGGTAAACATTTGTATCAAACTCAGGTTCACAGGACACATTCATATTCATAGCCAACATTCACAATCAACAACTCAAAAGGTTCATATATACACAAGTTCAGCATGTCTATGCATCCAAATGATTGATAGATCACAAGACAATATTCATAGACAATTCACAAAAAGATTCAGATATACACATGTTCAACATGTTTATGCATCCAAATGATCGAGATCATAACCAATATCATCCATGGACAAACTTTAATTTCCTACGGTACAGACTGGTAGATGGTGTTCACTTGTTGGTACTTCTTGCTAAAATTAATGCTTGTAAGAGTAAACTTTCGAGTACATAAGAGGAAACACAGATAATCTGAACTTTGCTTGTAGATTTATCCTCGAGATAAAGGACTCGATGCCGAGGGAGGTTTGAGAAACTTGGGCACTACTTTCATCCAACTAGTTTACACGCTCATCTTGGTCCTGTAGCTCGCCAAAATTCTACATTGCAGACAAGAAAGGAGGCGGTCGATAAAATGAACCACCCAAATTTTTTGTGCAGTTCAACTGAAATGGAGCATCCCTGGCGTGCAAACTTATTATGTGCAAGATGAATATACATGTCAACCAACTTTTCTGGAATCTTTAGACTCCATGCCATACAGTTCGCTACCATATGTGCCGATAACGAAAAGGCACAAGATGGGACCAAAGGCTGTACTGCGTTTTTCTATGCTATGCACCAAGCAATTGTTGGCGTTCACTCTCGGACTTCTTCTTGTCAACATCGATGCTTATCTGAGTGAACTTTGGAGTACATAGCAGCAGCATAAGTATCTGTCCATTTGATCTTTTTGTGTAGTTCTACTGAAATCTCCCAATGTAATTATTTGCTAGCAAGTTCAGGCTCCAAGCTACTCCTTTATGAAATCGGAAAATAGTAGCACAATACCAAATTACCTATACATATGACAAGCATAATAATCAGATAAAGACCAGTACCAACCTATGTGAGGTAGCATATCAATTACTATTTCCTTTGACTGGAAGCCGAGATAAGTGATTAACAAGAAAGGAAGGATGCAGGCAAGGCAATGAAGCACCCAAAGTTTTTGTGCAGTTCCACCAAAATCGAGCATCCCTATTGGCACATATATCGAGAGAGTGAGATTACTATAATAGTGGGACATGTTGATGAAACATACACTGACAAATAGAAGCACCCTCATTATCTTAATGGGTAAAGTTAGCAACATAGTAGTCTTGCTTAAAGAGAGGTATTAGTTTATTTAATGAGTGCTAGTTAGCTCAACACTCAAAGCATTGCCATGTATCATAGGTTGCAAACTTTAACGTGCAAAGATAAAGGAGTTTCCCATGATAGTAGAAACATAGTAGCACGATACTAATAGAGATGACTGCAAACTAATATTGATGAAGGCCTTAGGCGGTACCAACCTAAGCAAAAAAGCTTATTCAAGTAGTCCTAGAAGATATGATAAAGCACTCACTAGAATCATTCAATAGTATATATTTTTGTGCACTTCAAATATATGGTTGACATCACTCTTGTTTACAAGTGGTGAGATTATATCGAAAGATTATCAAGAACTTCCAGAAGAGTTAAAGCACTGACTGGGATATAGCTCATTGTATTCTGTTGTGCAGTTCCACTAAAATGTATGGTTGGCACAACATGATCCCTGTTTGCACAAGTAGGGAGTGAAACCTTCATTGTCTTAGTGAGAAAGGATAGAAAGACATTAGCATATTACTTTAATAGTAGTATCAAATTCATGATGGACAATACGCAAAACATTGCCTCATTGAACTAGTGGCAATAAATTGACATGCAAAACAATAGCATTATTATATCATGACACCACCAAGATTCCCTCCCTGCTCCACCATAGATTCACCTCCACAGACACACATACACACGTATGATTCCGCATAGGGTGCTACTAAAGATTTGTTTAACTCCGATAGGAAAATTAGGCAGCAATAAATTAGTGCTACTTAACTACTCCTAACTAATTAACTGACCTTGTAGGAGAGACAACCGAAGTGGAAGTGCTCCTAGAGGATCATCTCACATGTAAGGGAGACGTTGCCGGAGCCCTTGAATGGCCTCGATTGGGGCCTCGACTTAAGCAAGATCACCTTAGCATTGTTGCTCGTGTAGAGCTGGGTCACACATGCATCCAGAATCCAGTTAATTAGTATGATGTGTCATCAAGCCAAGTACTACTCTGCTACATTTCTCTATATATCTCTACTCTTATAAAAAACAGAGTTGGAGATGATGGTGTGCCTGCCATCCTGCAATATAGGTCGTCCGATTTATATCTGACGGATATGAAGGAAACTATGGCAATTTTGAAAAAAGAAACCCACACCCCTCTCCACATTTGCAAATAAGGCCTTCCCTCGTTCATCCTTTTCTCTCACAAGATAAACTACTCATAAAAATGCATCTTGATGTTACGTGCAACGCACGGGCATCTTGCTAGTCTTCCAAGTAAATTAAGACTAGTAGCAACACAATAATACAATACCGCAAACAAGATGTCAGGATAACATAGGACGGTACCATCATGTGATCTTCTTCATTTCCTCCTCCTCCTTCTTCTTCTTCTTCTTCTTCTTCTTCTTCTTCTTCTTCGTCTTCCTCTTCATACTCTGTTTCGCTTTCTCCTCACGAGTTGGTGAAACCAAGTACATCATTGGCCTTCTATTTCAGAATTGTTTTAGTCCATGAGGGAGTACAAGTGTATTAGTAAACAATAGCATTATTTTCTCATGGCAGTCGCAAAATAGAGGTCAACACATGCATTAAATATCATTCTAACCTAAAGGAAGGTTATGGTGCCAATATGGAGGATGAAGATTGAACACAGATCTCCCTTTGTGCAGTTCCACCGAAATGCACCAACGGTTCCATTCTGACATTCAAGGTAAACAACACAAAAGTCACTTGTTTTAAGAAGTGTTTTGTGTTGTGCACCAAAAGGCCGCAATAACAACGAGGTGAAGTGGATATCCCTGTTGCACAAAAAGCTATAGAGGAAACAGTCAGAGTCTCAAACAATTACTGGCAAACACAATTGGATAAACTTGTCATGGCTTATAGCAGTGGCATGGCTTCATTTTACTAGGGGAATTAGATTAAGATCAGCTAAATATTTTCTATAAGGGCATGGGATAGTGGCTGCACCAGCAGTCCAGCACCATGTACCTAAACCGGGGCATAAAGTGGTGATTCAGAGTTTGTTGCCCCGAGAAACAAACATCCAATAACATATCTGGGTTGGTCCCATTTTTGTTCACTCTAGCCACCTATTCCTATGTGTGGATAGAAAATCTAGTCCTCGTCATACCACTATGAACAACGTTTCCCCGATATTTCCCGTTTCAACCAAGAGACCGGTTGGATGACTAGTCTGTACTACTTTTACCGCCTTTCCTTCCTATTTGTACCGAGTCTGATGTAAATACTAAATTTCCCCCCTTTATTTCTTGTTTGAACCAAGTACAAGATTCAACTCAGCTTTACCTCTAACAATAGAAAAAAATAGGTGATGTTGGACCATCCGATCGAGCCTAGCTACGAGGGGGGCTGAGAGGTAGAAAATGATGCACATGCATCGACGTAGCGAGCTGGGGAAGTAGAGCTAGGCCGGTTTCGAGGGAAGATATACCTGAAGGTCATCGGGGTGTGGATAGGTGGGCGGAGGGAGGCCGGATCAACCCACAATAGGGCAGCAACGAAGGGATCGGAGGACCTCTCGCGACGACGCTCGACCAGAGATAACGGTGCGGCCGGCAGTGGATCTCCTCCCTCGCTGTTGACGACGGCCTAAAGGCTGCCCCTCCTCCTCTTAACCGGCGGAAGGGGATATGTCCGGATCTGTAACTAGTGGTAAGGATAGAAAGACAGTGTTACCACCGCTATCTTGTTTAGATCTAGAGAGGATGAGAGTGTGTGAATAGAGCAACCCTAGAAAGCAAGCATGGAGGCTCCTGCCTATATATACTAGTAAGGTACACGTGCATTGCACGCATGAGATTTGGTAACCAAATTATGAATAAATATCACAATAGCATGTAAGCTTTGAGTCATATGTGCATGATGTAGATGCTCGTTTAATTCTTATAGTTCATCTCATTCAAAATCAATTAGTTTTTATAAAAAATCTAATCTGTTTTAGGATTCTTGGAATTGTGCGTTGTAAAGCATAAAGTAAAAAAATAATGGCAATTCATTAGATAAAAATTGGGCAATTATGATACGGAAGATTCTGGAACAAAGAAGAAGTGATTGTGTTTTGAGGTTTGTGCATTATGCTTAAGTTCAACCATGGACTCTTCTAGATTGTACATGTGGCAAAATATGGTGGAATGTAGATGATATCCAACAGCTAGTAGTGCTCAGATTTGCCATCTCTGCACCGTCGGATTGGCTTTATCCAACGACCATCTTTCAAAGTTATTCGCACACTATATAGGGGTATAGATACGTATAGTGGGGTTGTTTTCTTTTTTCACTCCATCGAAACAATCATTTAAAATTGTGTACATGCCATGTCTCCTTTTTTTGAGTTGTTGATTATTTTTTGAGATAGCTACCCACTTATTCCAAGTGGTGTTACGGTGTGCCAGGTCGCACTTTGTAGCGTTCAATTCCGGTACTAGACCCTCCATTAAGTGAACAATCACCACCTCGTAAAAATTGTGAACAAGCCCACGACTAAAATTATCAGAAACGTGGGCTGCACCAACATGCATTATTATTTATATTTTCTATGTGGGAGTATTCTCAAAACAAAATGTGAGAGTACAATCTTTATTGGGCCCCTTTGTAGTTTATGCTAAATTTGACCAAAGATTTAGACAAAATGTTAGTGCATGTTAAGAAAAATTATATCCTTGGATTCATATTTGAACATAGTTTTCCATGATTTAATTTTTTGTGACATGGATAAACATTTGGTTAGTTAAATTTATAGTCAAAATTTGGCACGGATTATCATAGGGACCAATAAACCAGGAGGGATCTCCTCCCCTGTCGTCCAAACTACTATATGACTAGCCGCTCTATTACATGCGGGACATGAATCATCCGGGCCTGCATGCCATCCACCAAATCACAGTGAGGTGCTACAGTCGAGACTCACTAGTAAGCCCAGTTTGGCCGGCATGACCCGTCATATCACAAAACCCACACCTTTACCAACAGTGGTAAAAGTGGCCTCAAAGTTGGACTGGAGGAAGCAACCATCATTTTACTGGAACGCTCGTTGAAGCCCTTTCTCCCCTTTCTTGAAGAAAACCTCACTCCACGCTACTCACTTCTGCCCATTTTTCTTCTGTACCAATGAAGGAAAGGTGGGCGAATTAGTGATGCTACTACATTTTCATTCTGAGAATCTTTTTTTGTGAAGCACCAACCGATTCTCACTGCCTATTCTTTTCCCGTTTTCATTGCGATTGTGGTTTCCTTTTGATTGCTTTTTGTTTGTCAGTTTATTGATGGATCCTGGAGCACTAGGCAAAGAGTTGCCGACGGACAACCCACTCGAGACAAAGATCTCCAGGAAGTGAGCACGGACCAACCAGTTGGCCATGTTGGCGGGCCAACCCATGGAGACGAAGAACTCGAAGAAACAAGCACTGGCCAAAGAGTTGACGGTGTTGGCGGACGAACTCCTCAAAGAAAGCTGGAAGAACAACAAGGGACCCACCATGCCTACCCTAGAAACTCTAATGGCCACCTATGAGAGGCTCAAGGCCGACTTTGAGGGGATGGTCGCTATTGAGAAGCAGTATTTCCCTGTCAAGGCGATGGCCCCCAGAGGGATGGGATCCCCCGGTGAGCTGCACAAGGTAAAAAAATGGCTTACCATAGTTGTGGTTTTTGATTATTTGCAATGTGCTTGCTAATATGTTAGGGTTGTGCGGGTGCCGTTGAACGTCCTTGATGATTCCAATGTCGCGATCCGTCCTGTGGACATAACCCCAGAGATCGTTTTTGATGTCGCGGTCTGTCCTGTGGACATCGTCCTAGAGATTGACTTTGATGCCGCTGTCCGTCTTGTGGACATCGCCCTAGAGATCAATTTCGATATCGCAGTCCGTCCTATGGACATCGCCCCAGAGATTGATTCCCATGCCGCTGCCCGTGTTGTGGTCATGTCCCGAGAGATCGATGGCAAGAAATAGTTGGTCATGCTAATCCTTCTAGGTAGTTTGCATTGTGTTTAATTACTAGAACGATGTGTGTCATGAAACCATCTTAGGGCTAGTGCACTATCTTGTGTGGGCGGTACTTGCTACTTTTGTTTGATAGTGAATCATGTGAACCCTCTCTGAGTTATGGAAACAGATGTATCCTCACCAGATTTTGATGTAATATATGGCATGCTTAGATGTAAGTTTGAACTATTTATCATATCAGCAGGGCTTGTTTGATGATTCTTGGTGTTAGTAGGCTAGCTACTGTGCGAGCTATTGTACTTGCAAACACTCACCAAGGAAAACGCTAGGGCCGATGAGCTCGTGGTACGCTTATAGGTCTGATTCATTGTTGATCGGCCAATAGCCCAAGATCCTAAAATTGTAGGGTTAGTGATCGATCAGACAATTGTCCACAGTTATACACTAATTCACATCAAACTCAAAGAGTTGCTTCCTGGATACATTCACATTAATAGCCAACAAAACTAGCATGTACTTGTAACGTGCGTGAATGTGTAATTTTTTTGTCGGAAGCATGAATGTGTAGTGACGTCGTACTTTCGGAGTGGCTACAGAGAGTGTGTACATGTGCTAGAGCGGTTGTTGGATGGAGAGAGAACTAGAGAGAGAGGAAGACCCTCCATTTCTTTCTACTCTTGGTCATTGGATTGACAAAGATATTTTTTGAGAACACAAACTCATAGTAGTACAGAGACGTACAAATCCTAGGCGAGCTAGTTTGGCCTAGACGGTTTCAGTGATATGATGTGCTACAGTGCCGTCCAGTCTTCACGTGTGGTAGCAGTATTGCGAGTACATTAAGTTTTCTTGAAGAAGCAAATTCAACGAAGTCATGATGGTTCCTTCGTCCAACCAACTTATAGTGGGAAAGGTTGGGCCTGCTCTATGACCTAGGTGACTCTCCCCTACAGTACTGTCTGGTGCACTACATTATAATTTTGTGCATGACAAGTGGACCAGGATGGTCGATGTCCCACATGTCGGCAAATGAAAGTATTCTTCCAGATATCAAGGACGATCAAGGAGTATTCATTGTTTATTTTTGATGAAAGCTATTGTCCACACTGTTACGACGGAGAAGTGTGAAACACGGCAGCCCAGAGAACCTGGCATGTGCACAACACCCTCCTTCCTCATGTACCATAGTGTTGACTATAAGGTTGGCTATAAGGTTTCAACTTTTTCTCACTTTCTATCTATCTATTTCCTCTCAAATATTTTTTACCCCTTTTTTAGACACAATTGTTTTTTATACCTTTTTTAGAATTAGTTTTTTTATACCTAGGAGCACGTGTAGAGACGGGTTGTTGCAGAGCCTACTCCTTCACTTTTCCAATGACTCTCTCCTCCACATAAGCAGGCTTATAGGCCAGTATAGTACTTGTTGTGAATGCGGGCGGCTGGCGCCTGAGGGGGAAGCATGCGCGGACGGGGGGGGGGGGGGGGGGTTCTAATGGGTCATGGCGGTCAGAAGTGGGCTTGGAAGCAGTCCGGACTCCCGCATGGCCCACCTCACATTATCGTGATATTACTTGGAGTCCGTACACGGTGGGCTGGCAATTTCTTCTCCCTCCCTCGTCTCTCTCTTCTCAGCCGACGCCCGCCGAGCGATTAGATTCAGCTATTGACGGTTTATTCAATTGCAATCCCACATGTCCGTGAAAATGCAAGATAATGCTTGTCCCGTTTGGTGAGCAGTGTGCGAGCCGGACTATCAGGGGTGCGACGCAAATGCGACAGACGTGCTATAAGTGTGCCACCTTTTCCTTTTGAACTTGCAAAGTGTAAGATTTTCGTGCAACCGATCGATATAAATCCAGAACAAATGACGAGGGAGGGGCTTTCCCACGCTTTAGGCGGGCTAGTTTGGCCTAGTGGGTTTGAGTGATATGACGTGCTATGGTGCCGTCCACTAGTTCCATTTTTATGTAAGCAGGCGTCTCCACTCTTACGTGGCAGGAATGCGAAACACGGCGGATCTGATTTTGATCGAGGGATAACTGTTCCCTACAAAATAGTGGAGCACTGTTTGCGATTATAGCATGATAGTTAGGGCATCTCCAGCGCTGACCTACAAATTTACACCGGCATCTGTCCGAGGACACTAATTCCAGAGGATGCCATCCAATGCTGCCCGCATACCTTTCGACAACTATATGAACTAACCGGACGAAATTCATGGAAACAAAGAAAATTTCAAATTAACCGGATGAAATTCATTACATTTCAAAAACTTCTCCTATAAACTGGACAGAATTCATTACATATTTCGCACAAATCATACTAAAACCTACTATAAACCTAATCTAAATGATCGCCGGTGCTCGACCACCATGTCCGGTCATGAGCCCCGAGAACTGACGATCCGGCTATTGCCTTTGTCTCCTCCTCATCCGCCTCAACTTTGTCCAGCTCCGCCTTGATAACCTCCTCCTCCGCAGCACAAGGTTCTGAAGATTTCCTCCTCCACATCACCGTGAAGCGGCTAATCGGCCACCGATGTTTACCCCACCAAGCTTGGCATTGACTGAGCGGAGGAGCGGTGGCTTTCCTGGGACCAGAGCGGTGGTGACCTAACATGTACTACTCTTCCTCACTGCCGGCTACGCCCGCGCACGCACGCCGGCTTAGTGGTCGTGGTGGCGGAGGACGGCCGAGGGGGGGGGGCGCAGCTGGCGATGTCCTTCATCTGCTGCTGTGACAGTATGTCCAAGAGAGCTTTGTAGCGCTCCCGGCGCGGAGCCGGCGATGTCCTTCATCTGCTCCTGCGATAGTACGTCCAAGAGAGCTTTGGAGCACGAGAATGTCGATAGAAGGAAGGGACCAGAGGAGAATGACCGTGGGTCTTTGGTTATGGTTAGGGACTAGGGCTGAAGTTAATACAACGGGTGAATGGCAATGAGCCGCGATAGACGGAGGGACGGTTGGCGCTGGAGTAGGTTCGTCGGCAGCCACGTGTCATTAATGTGGGGGCGGACGAACATGTGGCCATGGTGTCGTTAACGCGGAGCAGTCGATTGCATCGGGATGCCGCGCGGGTGGCCCTCTCTCGTCCGTCGCGCTATTGCGATGTCGGCGCCAGTGAGAGGTCACGTCGGGCGTGAATGCGACATTGATGTTCTAGAGCGACGGTGACCGTTTCAAGCGGGAAGCGCGCGCTAGCAATGGAAGGGGTTTCGGTAGGCCAGGGCGGTCAGACGCTGGCATGGTGGTATATTGTTTTCGTAGTTTGCAAAAGTACTCATATAATGTGGCAATTCACTTTTTTCTCTATGATCAACATATACCCTACAAAAGCATCGTGTTCAAATTCGGCACTTCTCTAGGCATATTTAGGCCATTATGTGCATTTTGTAGAAATTTACTACCACTACAAGAATTAACGAACATCTACATCATGCATATATGACTCGAAGCTTACATGCTATATTGTGGTATTTATTCATAATTTGGTTGCCAAATCTCATGCGCGCAATGCACGTGTACCTTATTAATAAACATAGTTTCTAGTGATATTATTTGTAGTTGCATGCATCAACTAGGATGGAGGTGTAGAAACATCAAATCCCAGCTACAGCTACACGGGTGTGATCATAGGGACGCGGAATGCTATTCGATCATGGTGCACACGCGTGATCCACGTGGCTGGGGTGGCGGCCATACAGAAAGCAACCCACAATAGGGTCAGTGCACACAGTTTCCACGGGCAACGAAAAGTAACCATGTGCGGTAATAAAGAGTAAAATGCACTAGCGGTCATCGAACTTGTCTCGATAGCTCACTTTGGTCATTGTACTTAAGAATACAATCAATACGGTCACTATATGCGACTTAGTATGATTATACGGTCACTGGCTTAGCGTATAGCTCCGTATTTTGTCTTGTTGACCGGTTGAATAGTCCACATGCGCCTCACCCAGGTTCTACAACCCTACCCGTCAACGGGTCAAAAATAAATAAATTAGAAAAGCTAAATTATGTATTGCATGGTTGGGGAATTAACCTCGATCCTCGCCAGTAAGCCCCACGAGCTAACCAAATAAGATATTGTTGCAAGTCGCAAACGCGACGCACATGCATGCATGCGGACGACCCACACACACATAGTACGCATGCACATGCACACAATACATACTAGCTAGCATGCGAACGCACTTACGCATTTACGTTTATGGTTGTACTGAAATAAATTATGTGAACTCGTGGATGATGAGCCTTTGAAGTGTATGCGACACGTATAGACAACCAGGCGTCCATGCAACTACTCTTGTCGCCAGCTAGCCTTCGACGACCACCATTAGACACACACAACCATGCATAACTTACGAATAACGGATGAACCGATCAAACACAAACTCGTCGCTCACGATACATATATAGGTACGATAGTACCCTCTCTAGCTAGGCTGTTTATAGATTGTCGTTGTGATGGATGATATACATGAGTAAGGCGTCGATTCACATCGTCGCGTCGTGTGCAGAGCAATGGCTAATGTAGACCAGCTCGTCGCCAAGCACGAGTATGACGTTGGTGTTGAACCAGGTGAATACATGCTCAGTGTTTGCGTAGGCCGCCAACCAACGTCTAAACAATAATGTCAGGCACCGCCGGGGCGCACAGGTGACGGGCTCGCTGTTTGCGTTGCGCCATGAGCAGGACTTTGATTGAGAGGGCAACATGCATACATTACCATGGTTTGACAACGTGAGCGTGAGTGTCTGCACACGTACATGATACTTGCGTCTCTGGACAGTGGGCGCTAATGTGTGTATGACGTATAATATAGAAAATCGGTTTGTGCATTTAACGCAAAGTATTTCATTTTCATTTGGCTAATGAGTGTGTGTTGCAGCGACGAGTCCGTGGTTTGATTCCTCACATACGCATAATTTTGCTTTTTATTTCTTTCTCCACTGACAGGTAGGCTCGCATAGATAGATACATACACAACACGAGCTGATGAGGCGTATGTGGACTGCTTGACTAGTCAACCCTACAAATACGGAGCTATACGTTGAGCCAGTGACTGTATAATCACCATATCTCATATATAATGATTGTATTATTAAGTACAATGATCAAAGTGAGCTATCAAGACAAGTTCGATGACCGCCAATGCATTTTACTTGGTAATAAATGACCAAGATTGAACGGGAATCCAAATTTCCTTGTTCGTCTATCCTTGAGCTCTTGACAAACCAATGCACTATACGGTTGTCCGGCCACTCCGCCCTAGAGCTCTCACCAAGCATCATTCATGCGACCGCACCGCACACTAACCGGTAAGGAAGCAATGCCACCCCACCGTGCCGAGTTCCTCTCTGCCCACGACCGCACACAAAATGGTAGGGAAGTGATGGCATCCCGCCGTGCCGAGTTCATCGCCGCTCGTGACCTCAGACCTACGTGGGCGGACTCTGGAGCTGCCAAGGCAGAGATGGGCGATAGAGCAAGAGGCGGCCAAAGCCACACCAAGGGAGTGGAAAAGGCAGAAAGCACTCAAGAAAAGAGAGGCCCATTGCTGCAAGAAAGAAGAGGACGCATGCGCTACTACAGAGAGCCCGGCGGAGATCCAAGCATGGTGCAGTGTCACCGACAAAGCCGGGAAGGAGAACAACGACATCTAGCCAGCATGTGAGAAGTAGTAGTACTAGTAGTTAGTGTGTGTGTCCGTGTCGCCCATACTTTTTTTTAATTAATTATGATCATGTACCGGTACTAGATACTACTGTAGTTTTTAGAGAAAATTACCAGTACATTAGCCTAGACTCAATGGAAAACTTCCTATCCTATGCATCAAATGGCATCTCTTTCTCTATAGGAATTGAGATGCATGTCATCTCACTTCCTATGATTTTCATATTCCTACAAAATTCCTATCCTATGAACCAAAGGAGGCCTCCGCTGGAGTACAGAACTACTATAGCTAGCAGTATTGCTGGTACAGTAGTTTTCTTCAAGAAGCGAAATTCAGCAAAGTCATGATGGTTCCTTCATCCGAGCAACTTTATAGTGGGAAAGGTTGGGCCTGTGATTTGACGGCTCATTAGTCATTATTACTGCGGCGAGACAACCGGGGTGACTCTCCTTTGGAGTTCTGCGTGCATGGCAAGTGGACTAGGATGGTCGATGTCCCACATGTCAGCGACCGGAAGTATTCTCTCTGATATCGACGAGCGAGGAAACCGCATGGTATAGTATCACTGCTGATTTATATTTATTTTATATTTTTGATGAAAGCTAGCATTTCAACTCTTATGACGAAGGAGTGCCAAACACGGTACGTGCTGGATGTCCCACATGTCAGCGAAAGGAGTGGGAGGTGAACAACGTGGGAGAGCGTCTCCACTTCTTCCACTTTTAGGTCGGAGACCACACGTAGTACTAGTAGTATGAATGATACAAATTGCGGCCCGGAGAGAAAGACGCGTCTAGTTGGAAGGTCTTGGGCCATACATGTAAACAAATATAGAACATAATATGTGCCTCCAATTAATATAGTAGTAGAGTACTTAGCCACGTACATCAGAATATCACTATGCATTGCATGTACAACATCTAGTGGTAGTAAGAGATAAATGCCTATATGCCATACATGTTCATACTATTTGTGCCTTTCTTCTTCACTTACAGCCACTACAAAAAAATACACTTCCGTGATGATATGTGTTTGTCAAAGTAGGTCCCATTTTTTGTCATGCATGTACATCCATGACAATTTTATGACAGAATCAAGATAGTCATACCTGTGCTGTCGTAGAAGTGTTCCATGACATTACCAAAATTATCATCACGGAAGTGTCCACTTCCATGACGATAAATCACACGTCATAGAAGTGCTTTCGTCAAGGGCGACCAACAAGTGACATACACCGTAACGGGTCACCGTTAAGCTATCGGGTCCGGTTTTTGATCTGATAACCTGTTAACATCCCTAACCAATGGTGATTTTCCACATGTAAAATTATCATTGGCCGAAGGAAACATGTGTCAGCTCATCATTCGGTCAGATAGGCGCCTTATGATACGTCGACACGTGCAAAGGCCCAACGCTGGCCCATTTAGCTTACAAAGGCCGGCCCGTTTGACTTGGTCAAAAGTTAGCGGGTCGGCCCATGAAAAGCCTATTAACGGTCTATTCGCATATAGCCCATTTTACGGCCCGGTAACTCACGACCCGTTAGGGCCTTCCCGAAATCGGCCCAACAGCATCATGTGGGTTGTCGAATAACACCAGCCCGTTTCACTTTAGGCCCATTTATGGCCCATGATGTCTTTCGGCCCATGTGAGGCCTTCCGTATCTTTAGGCCCTTAAGTGGCCCATGGTGACTCTGGCCCATAATGAATAGTAAATTTCTTTGTACCCATTAACGACCCATGATTTCCAGCCCGTGCTAGCTTTCGGCCTACTAACGGCCCATACGTTCTTGGGCTCCTTTCCGGACCTCGATTACTTCCGAGCCATTAGTGGCCTATTCCCCTAATGGGCCAAAATCGGCCCGTTTGTGGCCTATTAACTTGTTGCGCCGTTTCCAGCCCGATCTATATTCTGGCCCATTAATGACACGTTATGCATGTGACGGAGTTAAGCCTTTGCTGTCTTTCGGCCTGTTAATGGCCTGTTACCATGCTGGCCCGATACCAATTACGCCCGTTTACAGCCCATGTGGACCCATTTATCCAACGGCCCGAGGCCCACAGATTCTACGGCCCGTTGGAAGCCCATTTATCCAACATCCTGTTGGAGGCCAATTTATCCAATGGCCCGTAGGAGGCCCATGAATCCTACGACATGTAGCGGGCTCAAGGTTACCACGGTCCGTATATGGCCCATGGTTGTTGCGGGCACTAGCAATCCAGGGAAAAAAAGACTAGGAAATAAATAAAGCCCAAAACTAATGCTGGGCTATTAAGGCAATTGCACATATTACATCCACTGGGCATCAAAGTTCACCACCAGTGCAAATATAGGGAACACCCTACACTATACAAAAATGGGTTGCTATTTTCTTCAGCAGGTGGCTGCACCTTAAGAACAAATTTTGTATCTCAACAAAACAAATTACAAACATAAAACAAAAGGAAGGTTAGCTTGAAAGTTAACAGTCTAGCAGATAAATGCACCACCAGAAGTTCAGAAGCTTAGTTCATTTGACCTGACTGATACATTTGACCTGACCTGGCTTGAAAGTTAACAGTCTAGCAGATTAATGCACCACCAGAAGTTCAGAAGCTTAGTTCATTTGACCTGACTGATACATTTTCATGTTGTACTGTCTGATGGAGCAGCATAACCTTTGCCTTCATTTCTCCTAGGCTCCTGAACAACATAGGAAATGTCTGATAGTCTTGTTTCAAAAGCATGCATATCTTGACGACGTCCAATATTGGTTGTCCTTGTTTCACAAAGGGTCTCTGTTTGGGAATGGACTTGTGTCTGGAGTGCAGATATAACATTGTTTTGAGCTTGCATATCCTGATCATGAGGTAGTTTGGACGAGATTGCCTTAACAACCAACCCAGTATTATGAAGGAACGTGCTTTTGGCACTGTTAGTGGATAGGTACTGACCCACCGCAACAATAGGTGACATTGCGGTTATAGTTGCCTCGTCACCTTCAGAAGGTGGCGGTTCCACCATTTTTTTCATAGCTTGCTGAAAAGTTGAGTTTTTACATTAGTACTACCAGAACAGAAGATATTAAGGAGGCAGCAAAACCAAACAAAACAGCATGGGTCTATATACAAACATATGACTATGTACATAATAACTTGTTTTGGTGAACATGTGTAAAATATTAGTTGTATTTTACTGGAAAGTACATAATAAAACCAGGTTCCAAACATATGACTATGTACCATGGCTAATGTATTGTGTATTTCTTCACATTGGATTGACAACTAAGGATAAAGAGACAAAGTTTATAGTATGGTAAGCATAGTATGACATCATTCATATCACAAAACAACTGAGAACAGACAAACATGCAATTGTAACATTGTGTGGGCAAGTCCAGCATGGAACTAGATTACAGATCGAGATCAAAGGAACATCACTCCTCTCTTTTAAACCATGTAAGGTGCAATGATACGCTAAGACAATTGTGTATAAAATTAAAAAGAGTAATAGACATTGGCTACAAACCATGCAGTTCAATGCACGAGTCAGAGTAAGTAGTAGTTAAAAGGCATGAGGATTAAGGACTTACAACAACGTCTTTAACTGGTGTAGTCATGCCCTTCGTCTTGCTGGTGTGACAGTCCTTGAAGATATCCACAACATTTGGTTCAGGTACTTTCCGGTCCTTGCGGGCTTTCCTCTGCATTTGGAACAAGTCAATATAGATCTGATAATGTGGCACAGCAAAAAGAGTGAAACATCAGCTAATTACAAGAGCCTCGCAGTGTGCAATATAGCTACGAGATCCTGTCGTCTGTTGGAATTTCACTTTCGTACCGTTGGCCTTGTTCTTTGAACAGTTCACCTACAAGAAGATAGATTTGTGAGGCACATGCATAAATAGGAGTTCAATATGTGATCTAATCACATTTATATAACATACTTCATACTTTGGATCAGACCAGTGTTTAACGAGGCCTCTCCAGTCTTCATGGAATATATTTTCCACTGGAGATGTTTGGGCAAGTTAACTGTTACACTGGTACAGCAAGGTGATATACAAACGGTTTTTAACCCCTTTCCACGACGGCGTTTGGAACCGTCACCTAGTAAGTGACTGCGATAGGGGGGGTCCTTACCACATGACCCAGAAACCGTTGGGGATATGCCCTCCTGGCACACACGCTCGACAAAATGAGGTCGTGTGCTACCGGTGAGCGAGAAAATACGGTTATACATACAGTAGTGCTCAAAAAATACAATTGTACAGGGGAATTGTTTTCGGTCATAAGTACATCCCACACAGTCAGTCCCCGCTAAACGTTTCCGTTCGTATATACATCCCACACAGTCGCTGCAAGGAAAACGTTTCCATTCGTACGTACATCACACACAATTTTCCCCGTTAAATCATTTGTGATAGTGTTCCCATTGCACACAATATTAACAATTTTATTGTTTGCGTTATGGAGTGCATCACACATGGTGCGTACAAGAAACTATGTGGCAAAGGCTGACCATCACACATAGTTTTTATGCGGTAAACATTTGCGCAAGTTGGCGTAACGCAAACAGTTTTGAAGAGAATGTCGTGTGAATTGTTCATCGATCCAACACGGTTTATTCCAAGAAACCGTGTGCATTGCCTTAGGTCATCGCCCACGGGATTTTCTCAATCACCATTTGCAATAGCAAAAACCAATTAGCAGGCTAATTCACCATTAGCAGGCTAATTGCCCTATTATTAATCTAATTTATATTCATATTAAACACATAATATATTTCATTCGCATATTAAGGAAGCATGATTTCATAATTGAAATACATCAGAGTACAAAATGATATAGCTTCAGCACTTAGCTACCCCATTACACAACTACACCAGCACCAAGTTTAACATGCAACATCTAGAACCTTTTGAAATTAGCATCATAGACGGTACATAGACAGATGCATCTCATCAGGAAAACTGCTGAAGCGGAAGGCGAATATTGAGCCTTCATTGATGTTGAAGGTTTTTGCAACTTTAGGCCAGTGACCGTGGATAATGGACCGTCCATCCTTCGTCCCCTTCAGGAACACTTCAATATTGAACCGTGGGTGTTGTATGAAAACCTTCCTCGCCTCCTGACCATAGAGGTGGTTTTAGAGGTAATCATTAGTGAACTGCTTTGGAAAGGCCTGAAAACAAGGATGTGCATAAATATCTTCTCTATATTGGAAATCAGGCAAAGGAATAAAAAAAGTCAAGCTATAATAGTTAGTACCATCTTGTAATGAACTAATGTCTTCTTCATTTTGCAGACAAAGATCTTGTTGTTTTTTGTCGCTAATTTATTTATCCTAACAATCTTCTAAGTTTCTTGACTTGATTGATATTCGTGGACAACCCATTTCCCATATGCAAAAAGGGTCGAACAGTGGGTCAAAACCTCTGATAGCAGGACCTACATGTGCAAGACAAAATTGTTAAAAACCTAAATATTAGAATGGTTCCTGCAATTGCACAATAATGTGCTATTAGACAACGGACCATGCACATGCTAACCTCGATTGTAAACCTCAGTGCTTCCCATTGTTTCCCTGCAACACATATAAGGTAGTTAGTCATCAAGTTAAGTAAGGGTTCGCGTGCTATCAGTAAAATATGTTGATGAAAAATAAGCACATTGCAGATTCATCAGATTAATTGAAGCCACATGGAAAACCCATTTATCCAAACCAAGCATGATTAAGAACTAGGAAATATAGCACTTGTATATGTATCTCATGTATTAAGTGCAGCCAAATTCTATTTATTCCTCACATGCACAACATTACAAAATTCTACCCACGACAATTGGACATCACATTGTAGAATTGAACCAAGCAGTTAACTAAACACCCCAACAAATGAACCAAACATTAACTGAGCACCACATTGCACAATATAACATACTCCTAATAGAAGATCAGACAGTTAACCGAACCAAGCATGCTTAACATCTTGGAAATATAGAAATTGTATTTGTTTCTCATGTATTTAGTATAACCAAATTCGATTTACTTCTCACATAGTATACAATAATAGAATGCACCCACAACTATTGAACATCGCATTGCAGAATTGAACCAAACAGTTAACTAAACACCACAACACAAATGAAACAAACGTTAACTGAGCACCACATTGCACAATGTATAACCAAACCAAGCATGCTTGACAACTTGGAAATATAGAAATTGTATTTTTTTTCTCATGTATTTTGTAAATATAAATTCAATTAATCTCTCACATGGAAGACAAATACAAAATTGCAGCCTGAAGAATTGAACATCACACTTGCAGAATTGAACCAAACAATTACCTGAAGACGAAGACTAATTAACCAAAGAGTTAATAAGTGAGCACCAGACTGCATGACATATAGAACATATACACAGGAGCAACAGATTGCACGGTAAAATTAGATAGCACAATTCACTAGAATTTGTTAAGGAAAGGTAGGAGCAGCACTCGCAACTGGTAAACCGAGCATGCTTAACCAGCGTAGCTAGAAAATGGCAAGGTGCTCCTCCAAGATCTGGGTCGGCACGAATGGTAGCCATCGCGACCTCATCCACGTGTGCAGCCATGATTTGCTTCTTGGCTGCCAAATGCTCTTTGAGCTCCTCGCTATAGTGCATGCACTTTTGCTTAGGGCGTCACTTATTTGGTTGAGGGCTCGGTGATTTGGGTGGAAGGTATCGCGCCGGCGGTCGGGGCATGTGGGATGTGGAAGGAGGAGGAGAATGGGTGTGGCACTCCGGCTCAGAGCAACTAGTTTACCTTGCATTGCCAACCCGGAGATCATGTCTTCTAGCAATACACAACATCTTGGTACATAAAACAACCGCTTTATTGATACTAGCGGACGCATAGTGCGATATTACATCAAGTAGCGAGGCCAAGTGGCACACTCGGTGCGGCTGCACAATATGTACTTTATTTAGTGAACATAAAGAGGCCTCGATCACAACAACTATGCGGCAGTAGAACAATGACAAAACAGGACTCCATAGCACAGGGACACCAATGTGGACACGATCTAGACACGGCAACACTCTAATCCAGTTAGACTTTCCTGAAATTTGGCATAACACGCCAGGTGAGTACATTGAATGTACTTGCAAGCTCACAACAAGCATAAACATAATGACAAACAATATCATGACATCTAATCAAGTTAAATGCAAATAACAACATTCTTCTCATGCCATGCATCCAATCTTGTGCACCTTGTCTCTCAGACTCTCTTACCAACGGGTTGCCTCGCAACCAAACGGTGATCATTCACGAAACCTCAACGCTTAGTCTCACTGACATCATCATGATTGAACCAGTGCCATGCAAATAACTTAGTGTGCAAGATTACTTTACAAAAGTTGATCCATGGTGTGACTTACTTACAAATAGGGCCCTTATCCACGGGTGCGGCTATTGATAGATTTAGTACACTCTGCAGAGGTAGCGCACGGTACCCACACCACGGAATCCATGGCCTCGCACTCCCATTCGGGTGGACCAACGGCATTCCGACAGAACTCTCCCATTGCCATGACACTCTTTCTGCCACTCTGTCTAACTCCCCATTGGGCTAAGTCATGGGTGGCCCCATGCCTACCAAAGACATCACGACCACCGTCGTGGAAAAACAGCCACCATTGTGGCAAAACAAAACAAGGTTATGTCTGCTTACCGGGCCATGGTAACACACACCCATAACCTTCCCTCTTTGGAGGCACCGACAAGAGGCATGACAATGGACCGACTAACAGCCTTCCCATAATAGGCAAATGTGGTTGCACTGGTCAGCCCGATTCAGTGGCACCATGACCCAATCAACTTTATGTTCAAGTTCAACTAACTTCAGGTTTAACTTGAAATAAAATGCTCGAGTCACCATATGCCATGCTCATGCAACCATATAACATGCATCTCGTATCACTTGAAAATAACAGATCAACTCATGAAAAGTTCTGCTTGCACCAATCATCACTAAACTTTGCTAAGTCTTTGTCACTGGTTATTTGCGCTCATCATTTTTAGTTTATTATTTGCCATATGAAACTCATCATGCATAAATGAAAGTAATACCGATGCTCATCATACCATAGTCATAACTAGATCACATAGTAAATCTACTTATACTATATCTCACTTAGTTCAAGCACTTACTTCTGTAAACTAAGCATCTTGCTCATGACAAAATAACTAACACAAGTATTATTCATTTAATAACTATATGCAAGAAATAACATATATTCAAGTTGAAAAATAATGGATATTGCAAATACACCATGAACATGTTTGTGTGGCTTGCCGTAGCTCACAGGAGCTTCACAGTCCTCCTGGAAGTCTTCAAGACAAGCTTCTCCTTCTGAAAATAATTCAAATAACAAAAAGAAAATATCAAAAACACTTCTTAAAATTACCAGAATATCCAGACAATAGGGAAAAATCTCATCTTGGGTGTGTTGTTAGGGTTTTCCAGTAAGAACACAATGCAAAAATAATCAACTCATTTGGACTAGTGGTTTAGGAGTTACACCTAGTCAAAGTTCTGGTCAAATTTTGATTTAAATTTGAAATAAAAGAAAACCAGGGGGGTGACGTCGAAGGCGTCAACCTGCGGGGCTCCACCACTTATACCGCTTCGGGTGCGGGTGAGTGGCTGATAGTGGGCCCCCGCTATCAGTTTTAAAGAGAGAGAGGAGAGAGAGAGAGAGAGAGAGAGAGAGAGAGAGAGAGGGAAACAAAGGAGGGCGGCGAGTTGCCGGAGCACTCTCCAGCGAGGAGGGCTCGGCTGCCGATCTGATAGGGGGGAATGGGTAGTGGAGGTTTTGGCGCAGCTGCACATACCTGTGGCTTGGCTAGCGGTGGTCGGACAAGGTTGGCGTGGTCATCTCTAGCGGCTGTAGCGTGCAGAGCTCATCAGAGTTAGCGATTCCAACGAGGCAGGGCCGGTCCAGCAACTCCAATAGCACCACCGCGCAACAGAGGTTCACCGGAGACACGTCGGAGAAGTCAGTTGAACTCGAGCGGCTCTGGAGAGGGAGGGGGCAGAGGAAGGGGATCATCGGCGAGCTCGGGTTGGGGATGGCGGCCAGAGGCCTGCCCAGCCGGGCTGCGGCTACCTACGGACTCGTGGAGGTTGTGTGAGTGCGGTGGTGAGGATAAATGAGCTCAGGAGGGGTCTATTTATAGGCGAGGCCGAGGTGGGGATCGTGGGCTCGCCGGAGTTCTCTGAAAGGGCGGCCGTCAACGAATTGCCTTAGTGAGAGGGGGTGAAGACGCCATGGCTCATGCGGGAACTGTGGACGAGCAGCGACGAGCACGGGAGCCAGGAATGCGACGAGCACAGTGGCACGGGCGCACTGTTGGCTTGGCAGCGCTGTCCCGTGCTCGCTGGGTGAGCTCCGGCGTCGGCGAGCGCCATGCAGAGTTAAGGGGGTGGAGACGAGGATGGTGGCACGGTTTTGCAAGGTGCGGTGGCCGGAGAAGTGAGCACGCGCTCAACAAAGGCGCAGGCGCGTCGCAGAGCGCGCTGGCCGCATGCCAACACCCCTGGAGGAGCACGGTCACCGCTTGAACTCTGACCTCAGCCTGAGCTAAGCGCAAACTTCATGTCTGGCATGTAGTCCTTAGTGGTTTTGGTTGTTCTATGTGTTTGGATGGGTCATACGTGAGCTGTGCGAGTGGGCTTCTTCCTGGAATTTTTTTGTACAGAAACTTGTGAGGTTAACTGCGAGAGATCTATTAAAAGTTAAGGTCTGGGCTTTGGAGTTTAGCACTCTCTTAGGAAGGTAATGAGCTCAGAAAAGATCATCCCCAAAGGATCAAGGAAAATCAGACTTGCTGTGTAAAGTGGCTAATCTGTCCAGAACATAAATGATTCTCTATAACAAAAATATTCCAAGAAGTTATGCAATATTTTTTGCTCGGGGAGGTGCCCTAGGGTTCAAAGAATAATTGTGAATTTTCTAAGGATTGTGGGAGCAATAAAAATGAGCGTTGCTTTGGAGCATACTTCTCTGAAGTGATTTTCTGGGAAGAAAATGATTTTTTTTATTTTATGAAAAATATTCCTTGGGTTATTTTTGGAGTTTTTTTAGAGAAAGAAAGTTGAGTTGGTGGTGGATGGGTCACTTGGGTGAAAATCAAGGGTAAGACCAAGTGTTCAAGTCCATTTGAATTGATTCAAAACTCCAAATCCAAAGCAAAGGCAACAGGAAGTCTGAAGAAAGAGAGAAAGCAAAACCAGGTTGTCACAAACCTCCCCCACTTAGGATGAATCTCGTCCTCGAGATTCGATTGCTTGGGAAAACAATTCTGGATATGTTGTCCTTAAAAACTCCTCTCTTCCCCAGGTTGCTTCTTCCTCGGTGTGATGCTCCCACTGAACCTTATAAAACTTGATCGCCTTACTGCGTGTGACCCTTTCCGCCTCATCCAAAATTCTGAACGATCTCTCCTCATAGGTTAGATCCTTGGCAAGCTCAATTTCTGACATATCAGTTCTTTTCTTGGGTGGTGAAATACACCTTCTCAACTGTGAGACATGGAACATGTTGTGTACTTCTAACAATTCCGGTGGCAATTCCAACAGATAAGGAACTATGCCAACTCTGGTCATGACTGTGAACGGACCAATATATCTTGGTACCAATTTGCCTCGGGTCTGAAATCACTTGATTCCCTTCATGGGTGTACTTGGAGATACACATGTTCTCCAGGCTCAAAACTGACAAGCCAGTGTTTGCCATCATAATAGCTTTTCTGTCATGACTTAGCCAACTGCAGTCTATCTTGGATTTCCTTGACTTGTTTCTCTGCCTCCAATATTAAATCAGTTTCGAAGATACGGTTGTCTCCAGTTTGAGACCAATTTAAGGGAGTGCGACACTTATAGCCGTACAAAGCTTCATACGGTGACATCTTTAGACTAGTTTGGAAACTGTTGTTATATGAGAATTCTGCATATGGCAGACAATCTTTCCACTTGGGTACATGGGGTAAAGCACATGCTCGAAGCATGTCTTCAAGGATTTGATTTACCCGCTCAGTCTGACTGTTTGTCTGTGGATGATAGGTCGTGCTTTATTTTAGTGCGGTCCCAAAGCTTGATGGAGTCAGGACCAGAATGCGGATGTAAAAAGTGAACCTCGGTCTGAAGTGATTGTTCTTGGTACTCCATGCAGACTGACAATCCGGGACACATATAATTGTGCTGGTTGATCAGCGCGATATGTGGTGCGGATGGGAATAAAATGAGCCACTTTAGTCAGCGTGTCCACTATGACCCATACGACATCATTGCCTCGATGAGTTCTGGGTAGGTCGGTGACAAAGTCCATGTAGACATCATCCCATTTCAATTGCGAGACGGGTAGAGGTTGGAGATGTCCGGCGGGTTTCTGGTGTTCCGCCTTTACTTTCTTGTATAAGTCACAACAAGCGACATAATATGTGATGCCCTTTTTCATTCCATCCCACCAAAATATATGTCAAAGGTCTTCGTACATTTTGGTACCTCCGGGGTGTATCAAATATGAGGATTCGTGTGCTGTAAAAATCTTCTTTCTCAAGTCTACTTTCTCGGGTATGCATATCCGTCCTCGAAACCGGAGTGTACCATGCGCGTCTTTGTCTTGCCTTCTTGCAGACGTCTAAGATGACCTTGTAGAATTTTGTCATCTGCCTGGGCCATGCGAATCTCATCCTCGAGAGTAGGAGTTACTTCCAAAACATTTGCAAGGCCAGCGTTTACAATTACCAAGTTAAGCTGAGCAATCTCTAGTTGGAGTTCAGGAGGCAATGACTCCATCATGGCATTTAAACTGGTAGGCTTGCGACTGAGGGCATCAACAACCATGTTAGCTTTTCCCGGATGGTAACAAATCATAGTCCTTGAAGGTTTAAGTCTGGCTGAGTAAATATATATTTGAGACTCTTGTGGTCAGTAAATATTTGACATCTTTTTCCAATGAGGTAATGTCTCCAAATCTTTGGAGAGTGCACAACAGCGGCCAATTCCAAATCATTCATAGGGTAATTTCTTTCGGGGGGTCATAGCTCGCGAGATGCATAGGCTACCACCTTGCCATCTTGCATGAGTATGCATCCAATACCTTTTCTAGAGGCATCACAATAGACATCAAAGTTGCGGTAAATGTCTGGGAGAGTCAGTACCGGTGCTGATGTTAATATGGATTTTAGCTCGTTAAATCTCTTCTCATAGTCCTCAATCCATTCAAACTTCTTATCTTTCTTGAGGAGCTATTTCATTGGCTTGGAAATCTTGGAAAATCCTTCGATGAACCGGAGGTAATATCCGGCTAATCCAGGAAAACTCCAAATTTCGAATATAGTCGTGGGTGCTACCCAATCAAGCACGTCTTTCACTTTGCTGGGATCTATAGCAATGCCTTCTACTGACATAACATGTCCCAAAAATCTGACTTTCTTGAGCCAGAACTCACACTTGCTGAATTTTGCATACAACTGATGGTCATGGAGTCTCTGCAAGACTGCTCGGAGGTGTTCCTTGTGCTCTTCTTCACTTTTGGAGTATATGAGAATGTCATCGATGAAAACCACCACAAACTTATCCAAGAAATCCATGAATACCTTATTCATCATATGCATGACAAAGGTAGGGGCATTTGTGAGACTGAAAGAGATCATAGTATATTCATAGAGACCGTATCGGGTAGTGAATGCGGTCTTAGGGATATCTTCTTTCTTAATCTTGAGCTGATGGTATCCGGTCCTTAAATCAATCTTGGAAAATACTTTTGCCCCAGATCGAACAAACCATCAATCCTTGGCAGCGGGTATTTGTTCTTGATGGTGACATCGTTCAATCGACGGTAGTCCATGCACATTCTGAGACTGCCGTCTTTCTTGTCCACAAATATTGCGGGTGATCCACATGGTGACAAGCTTGGGCGGATATGTCCTTTCTGAAGCATCTCATCAAGCTGTTTCTCTAATTCCACAAGTTCGGACGAAGGCATTCGATAATACTTTTTGTATAATGGTGCGGTCCCGGGCACAAGATCAATTGCAAACTCAAGCTCTCGGTCTGGAGGCATTCAGGGTAATTCCTCGTGGAATACATCGGGAAATTCACTGACCACAGGAATCAAATTCAATTCTTCGGCTAAAGCTGTGAAGACCAGTTCCCTTTTGGGTATAGTTCTGCGGGCATAGAATTTTATTGATCGCCCTTCCTGGCTTGTCAAGGTGACTTCTCGGGTTGTACAGTCGATGCACACTTGATATTGGGTCAGCCAGTTCATTCCCAAAATAACATCCAACTTGGCAGACTCGATGACTATCAAAGTAGTTGAAAAATGGACCCCCATGATATCAATTTCCAAATTTCGGCAAACCAGATTGCTTTTGAGCATGGATCCCGGGGATTGAACCATCATACTTTTTCCCAAAAGAGAGCAAGGAAATTTGTTTCAGGCAATGAAACTCTGAGAAACAAAAGAGTGGGAAGCCCCACAGTTAAATAAAATTATTGTGGGTATGTCATTAACAGGAAACATACTAATGATGACTTTAGGGTTTTCCGGGGCTTCGTCTGCGGAGAGGTGATGAACTTGCCCTTGGACGGTCTTCTGGGCAGGATATGGCCCCATGTGGTTGACTTGCGGCCGGAATGGGGCATTTGACTTCTTGGGAAACTGTCTGGCATAATGTCCGGTCTGTCCATAATTAAAGCAGGAGTTGTTGCATTGACACTCTTCGCGCATTGGACTGGTCACGACATTTTTGACTTGGGTAGTTGTCTTGTTCTCATTCTGCTGCCAATTTGGTTTGTACTCCACTTCAGTCTGCTGCCAGGTACGAGCCTTCTGCACGGGTTGTCCATCCTTCTTAGGCTCGAATTTACGCTTGTGGTCATTATTTGTGGGTTGGTTGTCATGCACAGGCTTGTACTCCCTTTCTGTGATGAGGGCCTTGTTGACCAAAGATTGGAAATCTGGAAAATCGAGCATGCAGAGAGTACTCCTGAGGTGTTGATTTAATCGTCCAAAGAACCAATTGATCTTTCTTTCTTCTGTGGCCACATCATAGAGAGAATAACAGGCCAGATGAGTGAATTTGTGCAAATATTCACTTACTGACAGATTTCCTTTAGTGAGACCTAGGAATTCGCGTTGCTTGACCTTCATGATACCAGCTGGAATATGGTACTTGCGGAATTGGTCCTTGAAATTAGTCCAAGTGATTTATTCGCCCGCAAGACACATAGCTTTAGCATTATCCCACCATATAGTAGCGTCTCCTTCAAGATAGTGGGTAGCGAACAGAACCATGTTAGCTTCTTCAGTATGAGAAATTTCAAGCTTCTTTTCAATAGTTTGTAACCAATCATCTGCTTCCAAAGGGTCAACCACTTGATTGAAACTAGGAGGCTTAGTCCTTTGAAAATCTGACAGCTTTGAGTGATGGCCATTTTGATTCCCATTCGGCCCAACCATAGCTTGCACACTTTTTAACAACTTAATCAGATCATGGTTCCTTCTTTCTTCAAACATGCACATAATTTGTACACTGGAGGGTGAATTTGGCGGTGGAGGCGGTGGTTGCGGATACGACTCAGGGGAGTGTCCTGCCTATCTTGCTAAGCAACGAACAGGAACATCCTCACAAGCCTGCGTGCTGCTACCTCCCTGCATCATCCTACTATTTAGTTTTCCCAATAAAAGCAACCGCGATGAGCAACATCCAAACATGGGAAGAAAAGCCAGTGACCAACCTGAAAGAGCAAAACGAAAAATCGAGAAACACAGCGAACAAAATAAAAAGTTCCAACATAATTATACATAGACTCGTACATGAGAGGGAGACATCATGACGGGTGCGACTGCTCGCATACATGCAACGATACATTATGGCTGATACAACTACATCCATACATCATATGACCACTGCGGATACTAGATGCTCTAGGACTGTGCCGGTGCTGCTGGATCCTCTCCTGAGTCAGACCCAGATCCTGAACTGGCGATGTTAACCGAGACCTCCGGGTTAAAAGTAACATGATGATGCTGCCTCAAGGGCTCTCCGTCAGAGGTAGGCGCGGGATGAGAATGGATCATGTGAGCTGCGGGGGTAGCAAGAAAAGACGACCACTCAGCAGGAGCACTGTGTAGGTTCATAGTCGAGGTACCCGAGCTACTCAAGGGAGTAACCGGGGAAATAGGTGAGCTAGAATTGGGCACAATATAAGGAGTAAATCCCATAGAAGGTGGAGTGGTGTAGGATCTAGCGGCGACTAAAGCAGTACGAGCACGAGTCAGCTCTCGAGCTAGCTCGTGAATCAGAAGATAACTAGCAGTGATATGTCGAGAAAGGTGGCTAGTGTCACTATCAGATGCCGGATCAATGACAGGAAGGCGAACAGGACCATCGTCATGCAGAGATGGGTAGTAGTGAAAAGCTGGGTGATTCTGCATCCGAACCTCGGTATAGCATAACTCAACAAGAATCTAGAGCGCAGGAAAGTGGACTACCTGAGCGGCGGTGGATGCATAACCGCTCAGAGAGGTACGAGTGTAAGAGCCTGATGACGAACTGGTGTGCAGAGTAACCACAGCGTGATACTCATGCACGGAGTCGGCTAGACGCTCCCAATAAACTCGATATGCTCGGTCGTCACAGTGAGGGTACAGTCGATGCCATACATTACGAAGGAGATGCGGTGAAGTGTATGGCATCAGCTCCAACTAGCACGGATATGGAACTCGAGCCATCTACAGTCACGACCATTAACCGGTTAGAAATAACAATTAATCTAATGCATGTAATGCAACATCCAGATGCAAACACTATCAGCACTCAATTAGCAAGGTAGCTAATGTTTAACTTAACGTGTCGGGGTCTAGCATGTCCTATAGTCAGCATGGCTCTGATGCCAAGCGTTGTGGCACACCGGCTCAGAGCAACCGGTTTACCTTTCATTGCCAACCCAGAGATCATGTATTCTGGCAATACACAACATCTTGGTACAGACAACAACCGCTTTATTGATACTAGCGGAAGCATAGTGCGATATTACATCAAGTACCGAGGCCCAGCGGCACACTCGGTGCGGCTGCACAATATGTACATTATTTACTGAACATAAATGGCCCTCAATAACAACAACTACGCGACAACGAAACGACGATGAAGTGGGACTCCATAGCACAGGGACACCGATGTGGACACGATCTAGACACGGCAGCACTCTGATCCAGTTAGACTTTCCTGAAATCTGGCATAACACGCCAGGTTAGTACAGTGAATGTACTTGCAAGCTCACAACAAGCATAAACATAATGACAAAGATTATCATGACATTTAATCAAGTTAAATGCAAATAACAACATGCTTCTCATGCCATGCATACAATCTTGTGCATCGAGTCTCTCGGACTATCTTACCAACGGGTTGCCTCGCAACCAAATGGTGATCATCCATCGATCACAAATGGAACCTCAATGGTCAGTCTCACTGACATCATCATGATTGAACTGGTGCCATGCAAATAACTTAGTGCGCAAGATTAATTTATAAAAGTTGATCCATGGTGTGACTTACTTACCAACTGGGACATTATTCGCGGGCGCGGCTAGCGATAGATTTAATACACTCTGCAGAGGTAGCGCACTGTACCCACACCACGGAATCCATGGCCTCACACTCCCATTCGGGTGGACCAACGACATTCCAACAGAACTCTCCCATTCCCAAGACACTCTTTCGGCCACTCTGACTAACTCCCCACTGGGATATGTCATGGGTGGCCTCGTGCCTACCAAAGGCATCTCGGCCACTATCGTGGCAAAACAAAACGGTCCCAAACAGGGAAAAGGTACCATAACAACAACGGGCACACAAGGTTATGTCTGTTTACCGGGCCAGGGTAACACATGCCCATAACCTTCCCTCGTTGGAGGCACCGACAAGAAGCATGACAACGGACCGACTAACGACCTTCCCATAAGAGGCAAATGTGGTTGCACTGGTTAGCCCGAGTCAGTGGCACCATGACCCGATCAACTTTATGTTCAAATTCAATTAACATCAGTTTAACTTGAAATAAAATGCTCGAGTCACCATATGCCATGCTCGTGCAACCATATAACATGCATCTCGTATCACTTGAAAATAACAGATCAACTCATCAAAAGTTCTACTTGCACCAATCATCACTAAACTTTGCTAAGTCTTTGTCACTGGTTATTTGCACTCATCATTTTTAGTTAATTATTTGCCATATGAAACTCATCATGCATAAATGAAAATAATACCGATGCTCATCATACCATAGCCATAACCAGATCACGTAGTCAATCTACTTATACTATATCTCACTTAGTTCAAGCACTTACTTATGTAAACTAAGCATCTTGCTCATGAAAAAATAACTAACACAAGTATTATTCATTTAATAACTATATGCAACAAATAACATATATTCAAGTTGTAAAAATCATAGATATTGCAAAGACACCATGAACATGTTTGTGTGGCTTGCCTTAGCTCAGAGGAGCTTCACACTCCTCCTAGAAGTCTTCAAGACAAGCTTCCCCTTCTGAAAATAATTCTAATAAAAAAGAAATAATGAAAAACACTTCTAAAAATTACTAGAAAATCTAGAAAGCAGAGAAAAATCTCATCCTGGGTGTGCTGCTAGGGTTTTCTAGTAAGAACATAATGCAAAAAGAATCAACTCATTTTGACTTGTGGTTTAGGAGTTACAGCTAGTCAAAGTTCTGGTCAAAATTTGATTTAAATTTGAAATAAAAGAAAACCAGGGGGTGACGTCGAAGGTGTAAACCCACGGGGCGCCACCACTTATATCGCTTCGGCCACAGCTGAGTGGCTGACACTGGGCCCCCAGTGTCAGTTTTGAAGAGAGAGAGAGGCAAAGAGAGGAGGGCGGTGAGTCGCTGAAGCTCTGTGTGGCGAAGAGGGCTCGACTGCCGATCTGACAGGGGGGAATGGGTAGTGGAGGTTCTAGCACAACTGCACGTACTCGTGGCTTGTCTAGAGGTGGTCGGACAAGGTTGGCGTAGTCGTCTCCAGCGGCTACAGCGGGCGGAGCTCATGTGAGTTGGCGATTCCGGCGAGGCAGAGCCGGTCCAGCAACTCCAATAGCACCAGCGCGCACCAGAGGTTCACCAGAGACACGCTGAAGAAGTTAGTTGAGCTCGAGCAGCTCTGGAGAGGGAGTGGCAGAGGACGGGATCGTCAGCGAGCTCGGGTCGGGGACAGCGGCCAGAGGCCTGCCCGGCCAGGCTACGGCTACCTAGGGCGTCGTGGAGGTTGTGTGAGTGCGGTGGTGAGGAGAAATGAGCTCGGGAGGGTCTACTTATAGGCAAGGCCGAGGCGAGGATCAAGGGCTCGCTGGAGTTCTCTGGAAGGGTGTACGGCGACGAATGGTGTCAGTGAGAGGGGGAGAAGACTTTGTGGCTCACGCGGGAAGTGTGGGCGAGCTGCGACTAGCACAGGAGCCAGGAACGCGGCAAGCACAGTGGCACAGGCACACTGTTGGCTTGGCCGCACCCTGCCCGTGCTCGCTGCAGCGAGCTCCAGCGTCGGCGAGCGCCAGGGCGGAGTTAAGGGGGTGGAGACGAGAATGGTGGCGCAGTTTGGCAATAGAAATGAGTGTTGCTTTGGAGCATACTTCTTTGAAGTGATTTTCAGGGGAGAAAATGAATATTTTTCTTTTCTGAAAAATATTCCTTGGGTTATTTTTGGAGTTTTTCAGAGAAAGAAAGTTGAGTTAGGGGTGGATGGGTCACTTGGGTGAAAATCAAGGGTAGGCCCAAGTGTTCAAGTCCATTTGAATTGATTCAAAACTCCAAATCCAAAGCAAAGGCAACATGAAGTCCGGAAAAAGAGAGAAAGCAAAACGAGGCTGTCATAATGGGGGTCTGGTGTGGATTACCTGCCTGAATAGACGAGACCAAGCAGCATGAAGGAGGGTCGCCGGTGAGGGGGGCGGCGCTGCAAGCAAGGAGTGAATGTTTCAACTTGGAAAGGAAGGCAGAAACAGGGGAAATGTGGCTCTTGGTAAGGGGGCGGGGACGTAGATATTTCCGCGGAAGCAGAAATTTTGAATCAGTTCAGCGAAAAAACTGGCGCATAAAGTGTCATCAGTCACAGTCCCTGCTACGTCTCAAGATTGCGTTGGATTCCCCCGAAGAGGACAGGATGATGCAGCACAGTAGCGTAAGTATTTCCCTCAGTTTTTGAGAACCAAGGTATCAATCCAGTAGGAGACCACGCGCAAGTCCCTCATACCTACACAAAATGATAGCTTCTCGCAACCAACGCTTAGGGGTTGTCAATCCCTTTACGGTCACTTACGATGGTGAGATCTGATAGAGATAATATTTTTGGTATTTTTGGTATAAAGATGCAAAGTAAAAAGTAAAAGCAAAAGCAAGTAAATAAAGTGATGGAGATTGATATGATGAGAATAGACCCGGGGGCCATAGGTTTCACTAGTGGCTTCTCTCAAGAGCATAAGTATTCTACGGTGGGTGAACAAATTACTGTTGAGCAATTGACAGAATTGAGCATAGTTATGAGGTTATCCAGGCAATGATCATGTATATAGGCATCATGTCTGTGACAAGTAGACCGAAATGATTCTGCATCTACTACTATTACTCCACTCATCGACCGCTATCCAGCATGCATCTAGAGTATTAAGTTAAAAACAGAGTAACGCCTTAAGCAAGATGACATGATGTAGAGGAATAAATTCATGCAATATGATAAATAACCCATCTTGTTATCCTCGATGGCAACAATACAATACGTGCCTTGCAACCCTTTCTGTCACTGGGTAAGGTCACCGCAAGATTGAACCCAAAGCTAAGCACTTCTCCCATTGCAAGAAGTACCAATCTAGTTGGCCAAACCAAACGGATAATTCAAAGAGACTTGCAAAGATAACTTAATCATACATAAAAGAATTCTGAGAAGAATCAAATATTTTCCATAGATAAGTTGGATCATAAACCCACAATTCATCGCTCTCAACAAACACACCACAGGAAGAAGATTACATCGAATAGATCTCCACGAGAGAGGGGGAGAACATTGTATTGAGATCCAAAAAGAGAGAAGAACCCATCTAGCTACCAACTATGGACCCGAAGGTCTGAAGTAAACTACTCACACTTCATCGGAGGGGCTATGGTGATGATGTATAAGCCCTCCATGGTGGATGCCCCCTCCGACGGAGCTCCGAAGCAGGCCCCAAGATGGGATCTCGTGGATACAGGAAGTTACGGCAGTGGAATTAGGTTTTTGGCTCTATCCCCGATCTGTTGGGGGTACGTAGGTATATATAGGAGGAAGGAGTATGTCGGTGGAGCGTCAGGGGGCCCACGAGGTAGGGGGCGCGCCCAGGGGGGAGGGCGCCCCCCCACCCTCGTGACCGCCTTTGGTACTCCTTGTAGTAGGGTCCAAGTCTCCTGGATCACGTTCGGTGAGAAGATCACGTTTCCGAAGGTTTCATTCCGTTTGGACTCCGTTTGATATTCCGTTTCTTCGAAACACTGAAATAGGCAAAAAAACATCAATTCTGGGCTGGGCCTCCGGTTAATAGGTTAGTCCCAAAAATAATATAAAAGTGCAAAATAAAGCCCATTATAGTCCAAAACAATAGATAAAGTAGCATGGAGCAATCAAAAATTATAGATACGTTGGAGACGTATTAGTTATCCCCAAGCTTAATTCCTGCTCGTCCTCGAGTAGGTAAATGATAAAAAGAGAATTTTTGATGCGGAGTGATACTTTGGCATAATTTCAATGTAAATCTTCTTAATTGTGACATCAATATTCAGATCCGAAAGATTCAAGACAAAAGTTCATATTGACATAATAATACTTCAAGCACACTAATGAAAATAATTATGTCATCTCAAAATGACATGGCCAAAGAAAGTTCATCCCTACAAAATCATATAGTTAGGCTATGCTTCATTTCGTCACACAAAGATGTTCCCAACTTCTATACCCCCGATGACAAGCCAAGCAATTGTTTCATACTTAAATAATCTCAAACTTTTTGACCCTTCACGCAATACATGAGCGTGAGCCATGGATATAGCACTATGGGTGGAATAGAATATGATGATGGGGATTGTGTGGAGAAGACAAAAAAGCAGAAAGTCTCACATTGACGAGGATAATCAACGGGCTATGGAGATGCCCATCAATTGATGTCAACATGAGGAGTAGGGATTGCCATGCAACGGATGCACTAGAGCTATGAATGCTCAACAAAAGAAAACTAGTGGGTGTGCATCCAACTTGCTTGCTCATGAAGACCTAGGGCATTTGAGGAAGCCCATCGTAGGAATATACAAGCCAAGTTCTATAATGAAAAATTCCCACTAGTATGAAAAAGACAACTTATGAGACTCACTATATGAAAAACATGGTTCTACTTTGAAGCACAATATATGAGACTCACTACATGAAGAACGAGGTGCTACTTTGAAGCACAAAATATGAGACTCACTACATGAAGAACATGGTGCTACTTTGAAACACAAGTGTGGAAAAAGAGATAGTAGTGTTGCCCTTTTTTTTGGGCCTTCCTTTTTTTTATTTTGGCGTTTCTCCTTTTTTTTATTTGGGCAATGCTCTAATAATGCTGATCATCACACTTCTATTGATTACAACATGAGGATTACAACTCGAAACTAGAACAAGGTATGACTCTATATGAATGCCTCCGGCAGTGTACCGGGATGGTGCAATGAATCAAGAGTGAAATGTATGAAAAATAATGCATGGTGGCTTTGCCACAAATACGATGTCAACTACCTGATCATGCAATGACAATATGACAAAAGTAATGTATGTCATAATAATGATGAATGGAACGGTGGAAAGTTGCATGGCAATATATCTCGGAATGGCTACGGAAATGCCATAATAGGTAGGTATGGTGGCTGTTTTGAGGAAGATATAGGGAGGTTTATGTGTGATAGATCATATCGTATCACGGAGTTTGGATGCACCAGCAAAGTTTGCACCAACTCTCAATGTGAGAAAGGGCAATGCACGGTACCGAAGAGGCTAGCAATGGCGGAAAGGTAAAAGTGCGTATAATCCATGTACTCAACATTAGTCAAAAGAACTCATATACTTATTGCAAAAATTTAGAAGTCATCAAAAATCAAGTACTACGCGCATGCTCCTAGGAGGATAGATTGGTAGGAAAAGACCATCTCTCGTCCCCGACCGCCACTCATAAGGATGCACAAGCCAGGTACACTTCATGTTTCAAATTTGTTACACAACTTTAACCATACGTGCATGCTACGGGACTTACAAACTTCAACACAAGTATTTCTCAAATTCACAACTACTCAACTAGCATGACTTTGATATTATTACCTCCATATCTCAAAACAATTATCAAGCATCAAACTTATCTTAGTATTCAACGCACTCAAAAGAAAGTTTCACATATCTTGAACACCAAGTATATTAACATTAAGCAAATTACCATGGTATTAACGACTCTCAAAATAATCTAAGTGAAGCATGAGAGATCAGCTTTCTTTAAAACAAATCCACCACCGTGCTCTAAAAGATCTAAGTGAAGCACTAGAGCAAAAATTATCACGCTCAAAAAGATATAAGTGAAGCAGTATGAGCAACTATCAAGCCCAAAAGATATAAGTGAAGCATATAGAGTATTCTATCAAATTCCAAATCATGTATGGCTCTCTCAAAAGGTGTGTACAGCTAGTATGATTGTGGTAAACTAACAAGCAAAGACTCAAATAATACAAGACGCTCCAAGAAAAACACATATCATGTTGGTGAATAAAAATATAGCTCCAAGTAAATTACCGATGGAAGTGGACGAAAGAGGGGATGCCTTCCGGGGCATCCCCAAGCTTTGACTTTTTGGTGTCCTTGGATTATCTTGGGGGTGCCATGGGCATCCCCAAGCTTAGGCTCTTGCCACTCCTTGTTCCATAATCCATCAATAGAATTCACCCAAAACTTGAAAACTTCACAACACAAAACTCAATAGAAATCTCGTGAGCTCCGTTAGAGAAAGAAAACAAAAGACTACTTTAAGGTACTGTAATGAACTCATTCTTTATTTATATTGGTGTTAAACCTACTGTATTCCAACTTCCTTATGGTTTATAAACTAATTTATTAGCCATAGATGCATCGAAATAAGCAAACAACACACGAAAAACAGAATATGTCAAAACAGAACAGTCTATAGGAATCTGTAACTAACGCAATCTTCTGGAACTCTAAAACTTCTACTAAAATAGTACGTACTGGAAAAAAAATTATTGATCAGAAGCAAAAAGAATCAATGCCAAAGCACGTTTCTGTGATTTATTGAATTTTTTCTCGTTAGCGCAAAGTTTCTGTTTTTCAGCAGAATCAAATCAACTATCATCATAGCTTATCCTATAGGTTCTACTTGGCACAAACACTAATTAAAACATAAAACCACATCTAACCAGAAAGTAGAAACAAAATTTAACACTAAACAGGAACAAAAACAAAGAACAAAAAATAAAATTGGGTCACCTCCCGACAAGCGCTATCGTTTAACGCCCCTAGCTAGGCATAAATAATTTTGATGATGCTCACATGAAAGACAAGAATTGAAGCGCTAAGAGAGCATCATGAAACACGTGACAAACACATCTAAGTCTAACATACTTCCTATGCATAGGCATCTTATAGGCAAACAAATTATCATAGCAAGCAAAAACTAGCATATGCAAGGAAGCGGAAAGGAACAATAGCAATCTCAACATAACGAGAGGTAATTTAATAACATGAAAATTTCTATAACCATATTTTCCTCTCTCATAATAATTACATGTAGGATCATAAGAAAATTCAACAATATAGCTATCACATAACATATTCTCAACACGATCCACATGCATGCGAAGTTGACACTCTTCCAAAATAGTGGGATTATCATTAACTAAAGTCATGATTTCTCCAAGCCCACTTTAATCAAAAATTTCATAAAATTGAATGTTATCCAAATATGTGGGATCTAAAGTTGACACTCTTCCAAACCCACTTTCAATATTATTGCAAACAATATTATCAATCTCATATTCATCATGGGGATTAAATAAATTTTCAAGATCATAAGAAGAATCACCCCAATCATGATCATTGCAACAAGTAGTAGACATAGCAAAACTAGCATCCCCAAGCTTAGGGTTTTTCATATTATTAGCACAATTGACATCAAGAGAATTTATAGTAAAATCATTTAAATCATGCTTTTTGTAGAGGGAGCTATCAAGCATGGGTGCAATAGCAACGATCTCATTTTTAACATAAGGAACTATAGCAAATTCGTCTTTATAAATATTGGCTTCATGGCCACAAGAATAGCAAGCATCATGTTCATCAAGGGATATTTCAATCAAATCATCGGAATCATCATTATCTATAGATTCATGCATATTAATATTTTATTCCAAAGCAACGGTCATTGTTTCAATAAATTCTTGGACATAGACATTATGAGCAAGGTCTTCCTTGCAATATTTAAGTATGACAGAATTTTCAGATTTGTTGAGAGTAAAATCATACTTTTCAATCAAAGAAGCAACTTCATGAGCACCCTTAAAAATGACAAATTCTTCAATTTGTTCGATATCATAGTAACTATAAACACCCTTTGCATAAGAAGATAAGATTTCATTATCTTTGAACTCACATAGGTAGGGAAGGTGTTTTTTAGGGTTCTTAGAGCAACAAGTAAAATCACACATTTCACAAAGATTCCAAGCATAGCATAGCAAACTATTTATATGATACCGTAAGAGTCTCCCTTTTTCAGATAAACGATGACGCACAAAATGAGCATGCTCATCTAAAGATTTCCCATCAACTAGGCTAGTTGGAGTTTCAGCACGAGCGCATAAGGATCGAAGATTATCCATGTAGAACACTTTAAGTGGATCCATATCAATATATTTTTAGCAAGCAAAGATGCAAGCATATAGAAGGCACAAGGAAACACAAACAAAGATACATACGGTAAGAAGGCGAACGAAAAAGAGAGGGCGAATAAAACGCCAAGGGTGAAGTGGGGGAGAGGAAAACGAGAGGCAAATGGCAAATAATGTAATGCGAGAGATAGGGATTGTGATGGGTACTTGGTATGGTTGACTTGCTTGCGTGAGCCTCCCCGGCAACGGCGCCAGAAATTCTTCTTGCTACGTCTCGAGCTTGCGTTGGATTTCCCCGAAGAGGAGAGGACGATGCAGCACAGAACCGTAAGTATTTCCCTCAGTTTTTGATAACCAAGGTATCAATCCAGTAGGAGACCACGCGCAAGTCCCTCGTACCTGCACAAAACGATAGCTACTCGCAACCAACGCTTAGGGGTTTTCAATCCCTTCACGGTCACTTACGAGGGTGAGATCTGATAGAGATAATATTTTTGGTATTTTTGGTATGAAAATGCAAATTAAAAAGTAAAAGAAAAAGCAAGTAAATAAAGTGCTGGAGATTGATATGATGAGAATAGACCCGGGGGCCATAGGTTTCACTAGTGGTTTCTCTCAAGAGCATAAGTATTCTACGGTGGGTGAACAAATTACTGTTGAGCAATTGACAGAATTGAGCATAGTTATGAGGTTATCCAGGCAATGATCATGTATATAGGCATCACGTCCGTGACAAGTAGACAAAAACGATTCTGCATCTACTACTATTACTCCACTCATCGACCGCTATCCAGCATGCATCTAGAGTATTAAGTTAAAAACAGTGTAACGCCTTAAGCAAGATGACATGATGTAGAGGAATAAATTCATGCAATATGATAAATACCCTAGCTTGTTATCCTCGATGGCAACAATACAATACGTGCCTTGCAACCCTTTCTGTCACTGGGTAAGGTCACCGCAAGATTGAACCCAAAGCTAAGCACTTCTCCCATTGCAAGAAGTACCAATCTAGTTGGCCAAACCAAACGGATAATTCGAAGAGACTTGCAAAGATAACTTAATCATACATAAAAGAATTCAGAGAAGAATCAAATATTTTCCATAGATAAGTTGGATCATGAACCCACAATTCATCGGTCTCAACAAACACACTGCAAAAACAAGATTACATCGAATAGATCTCCATTAGAGAGGGGGAGAACATTGTATTGAGATCCAAAAAGAGAGAAGAAGCCATCTAGCTACTAACTATGGACCCGAAGGTCTGAAGTAAACTACTCACACTTCATCGGAGGGGCTATGGTGATGATGTAGAAGCCCTCCGTGGTGGATGCCCCCTCCGGCGGAGCTCTGGAACAGGCCCCAAGATGGGATCTCGTGGATACAGGAACTTACGGCGGTGGAATTAGGTTTTTGGCTCTGTCCCCGATCTGTTGGGGGTATGTAGGTATATATAGGAGGAAGGAGTACGTCGGTGGAGCGTCAGGGGGCCCACGAGGTAGGGGGGGCGCCCAGGGGGGAGGGCGCGCCCCCACCCTCGTGACCGCCTCTGGTCCTCCTTGGAGTAGGGTCCAAGTCTCCTGGATCATGTTTAGTGAGGAGATCACGTTCCCGAATGTTTCATTCCATTTGGACTCCGTTTGATATTCCGTTTCTTTGAAACACTGAAATAGGCAAAAAAACAGCAATTCTGGGCTGGGCCTCCGGTTAATAGGTTAGTCCCAAAAATAATATAAAAGTGGAAAATAAAGCCCATTATAGTCCAAAACAATAGATAAAGTAGCATGGAGCAATCAAAAATTATAGATATGTTGGAGACATATCAGTCCCTTATTCGGAATTGTGTACGATATGTGAACATCACAGACGATTCAGATAACTTAACCCGTGTGTGATAAGTTTGAACGTCAAAAAATTTGGTTTCAATTTCCCTGGTTACACCGCTCATCCACATCATTGCGTAATTTGGGTACACAAAGGAGACTACAACATACCCACACTTCTTAATCGAGCAAGTTCATCAATTAAACAGAGCTAGATGGCCTAAAGATTACTCTAACAAATTAAAGACCGTCACTCTTAATTAAACAAAACAAAGAGTACTGCTATGGCTGGTGCTCGTCGATCTCTGCCGCCTCCTCCATGTCTAGCTCGCGCCCGACGCTCTCCTAGGGAAGGAGCTCCATGGCATCCATCGCACCATATTCGGCAAGCATCTCCCCATCCGCGCCCGCCATCTCTTTGGAAAAGGCCTCCACGAGCTCACCATCCACTCCATCTTTGCAAGGAAAGCGGCGGAGGAACGAATGGCTGCTCGAATGCTCTCGGCGATTGCCAACTCTTCGGTCGTGGGTGGCCGACAGTTGTCGGAGAAGCTTTGTTCGATTTGTGCGGTGACCGCCACGAGCTGGGCGTGGGCGGCCTCGACATGGTCTTTGGTGGCCCCCATAATGGCTAAGGCCGCTGCTATGGAACGGACATCTGCTCTGCCACTCTCGTTAGCTGCTATCCCCGAGGCAGATGTTGCTCCCGCCACCTGAGAAGCAACAAGGGCCGTTTGGGCTGCCTTGGCCGCCCTGTCGCAGATTGCGGCCGCGCTCATGTACCTTGTTAGCACGCGCATGGCGGCTGCGACCGCGCTATCGCCGGAGTGGGCCGCCGAAGTTGCGCTCACGGCATGGGTCCATGTCCCCATATTTCACCGGTGACGATTGAACAATGAAATGATATTTGGGGAGCGAGCTAGTGTGCTTGACACGCCGGCTGTGGAGTGTATCCGATGCACCTTCTCGTGTAAGCCATAGGTGTACTATACACGGACGATGCTCTAGGATATTTTGTACTGCATCCCACACGGTTGGTAATAATAAACTGTGTGGGATCTACTTGATTTTTCATTTTGATTTGAATTACATAATGGGGTCACAACGGCAATGGACGGTGTTTGAATTGCTAGACCTTTTATCTACAGTGAACATGCAACTATATGTGTGTCATAAAAATATTGGAATTATTCAGGGTTCATTTGGAAATTGTATACATTAAATTGGTTTTCTAACAATTTCAGGTGCACAATTAAAAATTGAAGCACATGCTCCAGTCCATAAAAATGGGTTGCAAAATCAAATGTTTGTCCTTGGTTGCAAGCTTACGTCACATGCAAGAAATGAGAATGAATGTCAAACACCTTGACACTGTCGCTCAGCCGCTAACATTGAGATACATGCTTTTAGCATTCTAGTAAATCGAAGACTCGTCCGAAATTCATGAAACTTGACATGACATCATGGAACGGCAGCGACATGCCGTGTTAAAAATATTGTCCCATTTGGGGCAGGTGTGGTTGTAAGCTTCTCGCAAACCAGAGCTTCTCTCACAACAAGCCTGATGGTTTCAGTAGGGTACGTGCCACCTTGGGGGACGAAACGATATATGTTGCCTCTTCTTAAAAGAGAGAAGAAGCCATCTAGCTACTAACTATGGACCCGAAGGTCTGAAGTAAACTACTCACACTTCATCGGAGGGGCTATGGTGATGATGTAGAAGCCCTCCGTGGTGGATGCCCCCTCCGGCGGAGCTCCAGAACAGGCCCCAAGATGGGATCTCGTGGATATAGGAAGTTACGGCAGTGGAATTAGGTTTTTGGCTCTGTCCCCGATCTGTTGGGGGTACGTAGCTATATATAGGAGGAAGGAGTACGTCGGTGGAGCATCAGGGGGCCCACAAGGTAGGGGGCGCGCCCAGGGGTGAGGGCGCCCCCCCCCCCCGCCATCGTGACCGCCTCTGGTACTCCTTGGAGTAGGGTCCAAGTCTCCTGGATCACGTTCCGTGAGAAGATCACGTTTCCAAAGGTTTCATTCTATTTGCACTCCGTTTGATATTCCGTTTCTTCGAAACACTGAAATAGGCAAAAAAACAGCAATTCTGGGCTGGGCCTCCGGTTAATAGGTTAGTCCCAAAAATAATATAAAAGTGGAAAATAAAGCCCATTATAGTCCAAAACAATAGATAAAGTAGCATGGAGCAATCAAAAATTATAGATACGTTGGAGACGTATCAGGCATCCCCAAGCTTAATTCCTGCTCGTCCTCGAGTAGGTAAATGATAAAAAGAGAAATTTTGATGCGGAGTGATACTTTGGCATAATTTCAATGTAAATCTTCTTAATTGTGACATGAATATTCAGATACGAAAGATTCAAGACAAAAGTTCATATTGACATAATAATACTTCAAGCACACTAATCAAAATAATTATGTCATCTCAAAATAACATGGCCAAAGAAAGTTCATCCCTACAAAAAAATATAGTTAGGCTATGCTTCATTTTTGTCACACAAAGATGTTCCCAACTTCTATACCCCCGATGACAAGCAAAGCAATTGTTTCATACTTACATAATCTCAAACTTTTTGAACCTTCACGCAATACATGAGCGTGAGCCATGGATATAACACTATGGGTGGAATAGAATATGATGATGGGGATTGTGTGGAGAAGACAAAAAAGGAGAAAGTCTCACATTGACGAGGATAATCAACGGGCTATGGAGATGCCCATCAATTGATGTCAACATGAGGAGTAGGGATTGCCATGCAACGGATGCACTAGAGCTATGAATGCTCAACAAAAGAAAAGTAGTGGGTGTGCATCCAACTTGCTTGCTCATGAAGACCTAGGGCATTTGAGGAAGCCCATCGTAGGAATATACAAGCCAAGTTCTATAATGAAAAATTCCCACTAGTATGAAAAAGACAACTTATGAGACTCACTATATGAAAAACATGGTTCTACTTTGAAGCACAATATATGAGACTCACTACATGAAGAACGAGGTGCTACTTTGAAGCACAAAATATGAGACTCACTACATGAAGAACATGGTGCTACTTTGAAACACAAGTGTGGAAAAAGAGATAGTAGTGTTGCCCTTTTTTTTGGGCCTTCCTTTTTTTTATTTTGGCGTTTCTCCTTTTTTTTATTTGGGCAATGCTCTAATAATGCTGATCATCACACTTCTATTGATTACAACATGAGGATTACAACTCGAAACTAGAACAAGGTATGACTCTATATGAATGCCTCCGGCAGTGTACCGGGATGGTGCAATGAATCAAGAGTGAAATGTATGAAAAATAATGCATGGTGGCTTTGCCACAAATACGATGTCAACTACCTGATCATGCAATGACAATATGACAAAAGTAATGTATGTCATAATAATGATGAATGGAACGGTGGAAAGTTGCATGGCAATATATCTCGGAATGGCTACGGAAATGCCATAATAGGTAGGTATGGTGGCTGTTTTGAGGAAGATATAGGGAGGTTTATGTGTGATAGATCGTATCGTATCACGGAGTTTGGATGCACCAGCAAAGTTTGCACCAACTCTCAATGTGAGAAAGGGCAATGCACAGTACCGAAGAGGCTAGCAATGGCGGAAAGGTAAAAGTGCGTATAATCCATGTACTCAACATTAGTCAAAAGAACTCATATACTTATTGCAAAAATTTAGAAGTCATCAAAAATCAAGTACTACGCGCATGCTCCTAGGAGGATAGATTGGTAGGAAAAGACCATCTCTCGTCCCCGACCGCCACTCATAAGGATGCACAAGCCAGGTACACTTCATGTTTCAAATTTGTTACACAACTTTAACCATACGTGCATGCTACGGGACTTACAAACTTCAACACAAGTATTTCTCAAATTCACAACTACTCAACTAGCATGACTTTGATATTATTACCTCCATATCTCAAAACAATTATCAAGCATCAAACTTATCTTAGTATTCAACGCACTCAAAAGAAAGTTTCACATATCTTGAACACCAAGTATATTAACATTAAGCAAATTACCATGGTATTAACGACTCTCAAAATAATCTAAGTGAAGCATGAGAGATAAGGTTTCTTTAAAACAAATCCATCATCGTGCTCTAAAAGATCTAAGTGAAGCACTAGAGCAAAAATTATCACGCTCAAAAAGATATAAGTGAAGCACTATGAGCAACTATCAAGCTCAAAAGATATAAGTGAAGCACATAGAGTATTCTATCAAATTCCAAATCATGTATGGCTCTCTCAAAAGGTGTGTACAACAAGCATGATTGTGGTAAACTAACAAGCAAAGACTCAAATAATACAAGACGCTCCAAGTAAAACACATATCATGTTGGTGAATAAAAACATAGCTCCAAGTAAATTACCGATGGAAGTGGATGAAAGAGGGGATGCCTTCCGGGGCATCCCCAAGCTTTGACTTTTTAGTGTCCTTGGATTATATTGGGGGTGCCATGGGCATCCCCAAGCTTAGGCTCTTGCCACTCCTTGTTACATAATCCATCAAAAGAATTCACCCAAAACTTGAAAACTTCACAACACAAAACTCAATAGAAATCTCGTGAGCTCCGTTAGAGAAAGAAAACAAAAGACTACTTTAAGGTACTGTAATGAACTCATTCTTTATTTATATTGGTGTTAAACCTACTATATTCCAACTTCCTTATGGTTTATAAACTAATTTATTAGCCATAGATGCATCGAAATAAGCCAACAACACACGAAAAACAGAATCTGTCAAAACAGAACAGTCTGTAGCAATCTGTAACTAACACAAACTTTTGGAACTCTAAAAATTCTACTAAAATAGTACGTACTGGAAAAAAATTATTGATCAGAAGCAAAAAGAATCAATGCGAAAGCACATTTCTGTGATTTATTGAATTTTTTCTCGTTAGCGCAAAGTTTCTGTTTTTCAGCAGAATCAAATCAACTATCATCCTAGCTTATCCTATAGGTTCTACTTGGCACAAACACTAATTAAAACATAAAACCACATCTAACCAGAAAGTAGAAACAAAATTTAACACTAAACAGGAACAAAAACAAAGAACAAAAACTAAAATTGGGTCGCCTCCCAACAAGCGCTATCGTTTAACACCCCTAGCTAGGCATAAATAATTTTGATGATGCTCACATGAAAGACAAGAATTGAAGCACTAACAGAGCATCATGAAACACATGACAAACACATCTAAGTCTAACATACTTCCTATGCATAGGCATCTTATAGGCAAACAAATTATCATAGCAAGCAAAAACTAGCATATGCAAGGAAGCGGAAAGGAACAATAGCAATCTCAACATAACGAGAGGTAATTTAGTAACATGAAAATTTCTATAACCATATTTTCCTCTCTCATAATAATTACATGTAGGATCATAAGAAAACTCGACAATATAGCTATAACATAACATATTCTCAACACGATCCACATGCATGCGAAGTTGACACTCTTCCAAAATAGTGGGATTATCATTAACTAAAGTCATGATTTCTCCAAGCTCACTTTTATCAAAAATTTCATAAAGTTGAATGTTATCCAAATATGTGGGATCTAAAGTTGAAACTCTTCCAAACCCACTTTCAATATTATTGCAAACAATATCATCAATCTCATATTCATCATGGGGATTAAATAAATTTTCAAGATCATAAGAAGAATCACCCCAATCATGATCATTGCAACAAGTAGTAGACATAGCAAAACTAGCATCCCCAAGCTTAGGGTTTTGCATATTATTAGCACAATTGACATCAAGAGAATTTATAGTAAAATCATTTAAATCATGCTTTTCGTTGAGGGAGCTATCAAGCATGGGTGCAATAGCAACGATCTCATTTTTAACATAAGGAACTATAGCAAATTCATCTTCATAAATATTGGCTTCATGGCCACAAGAATAGCAAGCATCATGTTCATCGACAGCTTCCCCAGGAAGCCTAGGGAAAATGTGCTGAGTAGGATTTGTGCAGCTCTTGATCGTGAACGTTTTAGATAGAACACCCATATGCAAAGCGAGCGTAGGACTTGTGCATCTCTTCAATGCAAACGGTTGTTTTGGATGACCCGTGTGCAACCAATTAGAAACAATTTGGTAAGATTTGCATCTATCATATTGGGTAGGTTGCCATTTGTAAAACTTGAAAGATTGACATTTGTTGATCTAGTAACATTGCCATTCGTCAACCTTGTAACACTGCGATTTGTCGAAATATGCAGCTAAAAATCACTAGCACTATCTAATTTTTGCAACTAAAATTCAGTAATTAAGCATAGATTTCATCTATAGATTAAGGAATCATACTTAATTTATACAAACAATTCAACTCAACAGCTGAACCGACCAAACTTTTCCCCACTTGTTGTTGTAGCGACCCAACCCAAATGGATCAAGTCTCTGTGCTTAAGTGTCATCCCTAGATCGGTATGCTGACACACACAGTACTCGAGGATTTATAACAGAGTGCCATCACATGTAAAAAAGTGACATAGATACTATAACCTCAATCCATATAGCGGAAGTAACAACAAAGTTGTGGAGTCCCAACAATACCAACGGCAAAGTTGAGTGTAGACATCGTAACCCTAACGTATCACTTACTCGTCGTAAGATTCCTGCCACACGAGATGTTGCAGCCATGTAGGTTAGTACATTGAATGTACTGGCAATTTCACACCATAGAATAATAATGAAAATATTTATCTCTATATGCATATTTGGCTGGTGGAGGCTCTAAGTTTAATTTGGCATAAAGCTAATTTTTCCCTACAACAAAGGAATAATTTTTATTTTTACTACTAAGTTTATGCCAATATTGAGAAGGTTCCTCCAACTCCATCCCAAAATATTCCCAAATTATTAATAACCCAATACATTAATTAAATAGAGTGATGAGATCAACCAATAATTCACTTCTAGATACTCAAAGTTGTCCATAACCGGGGACAAGGCTAATCATGATTAGTGTGTACACTCTGTAGTGGTTTGTGCACTTTTCCCCACAAGACTCGATGATAGAGGCGGGGTGTCCCGATCTTTCGATAAGATGATAACTATCGATTTGGTGGAGACGACTTTGACAATCCGACTACAAACATGCACGATGTTGCGCCTTAGCAATCGCTAAACCAATCTCCTGGGGTTATTGACCACGCCGGAGCACGATCAACCTGACCACGAAGGTCTATTCCTGCAAGCAATCGAAGAACGAGCAAGAATATGATAAAAGCAATCTGAATATTGCGAGTATATATGAAGTATTGATAAAGGTGGGGATCCGTAAGCAGTCTTGGTCAGGTCGTTGGACACAAACGAAGTACATGAAGTTGCAATGGCTAACTTTTAACTAAACAAATCCCCAGCAAAAAGCTACTAGATGGATCTACTTATATAGGAGCAAGCGTTGGCGGCCTAGGAGGTGGGAGGACGTCCCAAGGCAGCCTAAAACTAACCCTAGGTCGTACAAGGCCAATGGGCCCAAGTGGAGGTGATGCAACACCTTTGGACTTGTTGTTTGACTCGGATTCTGCTGCAGCGTCTGATTGCTTCGTCGATATCTCAACGCTCCGAACGAATTTGAAGGTGAATCCAATTGGGCTGGAAAGAGCACAAAATCTATAATCCAACAAAAAAAATCACCCAATTCGGAGTCCGTATGAAAAAGTTGTTGGCGTTTTGAGTCAGGTATGTCTGTGCAGTCCGAATCTGAATCCAGAACGTGAGAGATTTGGACTCTATCTTCTCTTGGCCCAAAAGTGACGTGAGAGAACTTTTTGAACAACACTTAAACATCTCTTTCTCCCTTATCTTCATATGTGAATTGTACAAATATCCCATACACCTGCAATTAGACAAAACACAAAAGTGTGTGAAGTATTTTTGTTCTCGATAACATAAATAGATTATTTAATAGTTTGCACTAGAAATCACCTGAGTAATATGCATGTATGCAATATTTTTGGTCGTATCCAAGGTAGTCATGTCCTCATCACTCGACCACCTCCATGATCGACATAGCCTTTCTGAAGTATTTACTCTTTACTCTAGGTAGACCGGTACACCTACTTTCCCCTATATCTACTAGTCTACCACTGAAAGAGGTCACACAACTTACTCAACTATGCCAGAGCCCATAATGGCTTGTGGATGCACATGGAAGTTTCTAGGCATGAAATATCATATGATCCCGTTGAGCCCGGGTGGCAGACCTAGGGTAATCACACGGATACTCCGGGATTCCCTTGGGCAAGCACTGGTTTCTCCAGGTGCCCCAAACAATCCACCGAGATGTGTATTAAAGTTGCCACCTTAGTTTTCCAATAGTTATTATTACTCTCGCAACTTTCATGAATCTCAAATACCAATCCCTGTCTATGAGCATGGCTAAGCAATTTATGAGCATAACGTATATTCTCGGGGTGAACAAAGGTAATAGGTTCCTACCTCATGAACTACATAGCAGATCCACATCTTCCTAATCCTACTCATGCAATCTTGTAGGGTGAAACTAATGCATTGTAAAACTAGGTATAAAAGAGTATGATCAAACTGTCACTTGCCTTGTACTGTTGATGAATATTCTTCATACTCATAATTCTGGTAGTTCTACTCGTCACACTCTGATCAATCTATCGTAAGCAAGCAATTATTTGCACACATAAGCAATCACTCAAAAATCCAAAAGAACGAAGAAAAATACTTCGAAAAACTTCAAAACCATCAATTAAAGCTTCTAGACAGAAATATATTTTTAACAGTAGCAAAATTATGTGATTTTGATCTTAACATAAAACTTATGTCAAGAGCTTCAATTTGCAAAAAGAATCACTCAAATCGGACTTACGAAACTCAAGTAACGATCAAAAGAAGTTCAAATTTAAATCTGCTTGAATTCAAATTTCAAAACTTTCAAAAATATTTTTAAATTGGCTTTTTCAGGATAGATGAGATCATGCTGAAGATTTTGGCGTTGGTTTCGTTGAATTTGAACAAACGGTTTAGAAACTGTGCTAGTTTGAAAAACAGGGACTGGTCTACAAAGAAAATAAACTACAACTAAGTCCATGGCCACGAAACAAAGAAACTAAAGGACAAACGTCCGCTACAGAATCTTAAGAAACGAAAACATTTGCTACAGAGGCTAAACTAGTGAACGTTCACTAACTAAAGGAAAACGATTCGAGAGAAAAAACAGATCTAATCCTGGCCGTAGAAGTGAGATCAGATGGATGAGAGGCTGCGGCGGCTTACAACGGCGGCGTTCGACATCGGCGGCAAGGAAGATAGTGGTAGCGGCTTCGGCTGGAACAAGGCGGCAGCTCAAGTGGTCGGCAGTGACGACGAATTAGCTAGGGAAGTGCGGCGCGTCGAGGCAGAGCCCGTGGTGGCGGCGGCTGGCGGAGGCGTCTAGCGGTGGAGGAGGCAACAACATTGGCGGCGGCAGCGTAGATCCCGGCGGTGGCGGGTTGCGGCGGTTCCGGCTGCAGCGGCGGTATTTGGGAGGAGAGGAAGGGGTCGGGTCCGGCTTTTAAAGGCCAGGGGATGGGCGGCGGTGGCTTGGGAAAAGGGCAGCAAGGTGGCGGTGTCCGGCACGGGTACACGGTGGCGTGTGGGCGGCGGAGTCCGGTGGCCTGGCTTCCGCGATCGGTGGCGAAAGTATTTTTTAAAGACAGACAGGAAAATAAATGGACAAACAAAATAAATGAAAATTATGTATAGAAATATTATATATCAAAATGTTTAGAAAAAGAAATCCTAAAAAATGAACCATTTCTCAGGTTCAAATAAAATCAACACAAATTAACCTAAAGCAAACAGTGTTACTGTTGCAATAAAACCCAATAAAAATTATTTTTAAAATACCAAAATGATTTCAAATATATTTTTCTCCACTTTTCTAATGTGGGGAATCATGTTACCCTATTTTCGTATATTTTATTTTTGGAGAAAAATAATTTGAATAAAACCCAAATAACTCCTATGTGGTTTTGAATTTGAATTTCAAACCACTTCCATATCTTTTCTGTTTTTCCCCTCATTCAAATATATTTCAAATTTGCCCCTGGTTTGGAGTGTCATATTGCTCCTCTCTTTATTTTGAAATGGGTCAGAGGAATTTGAAACTATTCAAATGGGAAGGATTCCAAATGGAATTTCAAAAGTGGTTTAACTTCCCAGTCTCTTTCATTTAAACTTTAGAGAAGTCATTTCCTGTCCTCTCTTGAAAGTCCTTGAGTGGCATGAAGTTTGCATTACTTTCAAATGAGGTTTCAAATCATTTCAGATCGAAACACATTTGGGAAAGTCCTTTTATTCCCTCTCATTCAACTTTCAAAAGTTTCAAATTGCCTCAATTTCACACAACAAATCACACAAGCAATCATTATTACTTAATTAATATAACATTCAAAAATTTAGAATTTTGGGATGTTATAGTTGCCAACCACGTACTGAAATAGCTAGTTCTACTTTATATACTAGCTAATTTTAAGTATGTTGTACAGTTCCACCACATCTATAATCGGATGAACTGAACAAAATAGCCACTAAATACTACTACGAGGGGCTTTGTACTACTTCCGTCAGCCTCTCCTTTGCCGAGCGCACTCGGTAAGAGGCAGAGGAGGAGGAGCCTACCAACGAGCTGGACGACTGCAATACGGTGCCTGCTACTACTGCAACTTCAGCAAAGCTCACCTTAAACGTCCTCTGCCGCTCCAGACGACACCTCTAAAGTGGTGGTTCTCCTCGTAGATCGCTTGATTCCTCGCCTCTCAGGCAGCGTGTGCCGCGGCCATGGCAGTGGTAAGGCTCTTTGCGTGCTCGATGAGGCGCTCCTCCTCCTCCCACAGGAACTCGGTGTAGCACACAAGGTCGCTGACGCGCGTGCCGGAACCCACCTCCGCCTCCCGCCTTCGAGCGGCGGTGGCGGAGCGGGTGATGACCCTGGCGGTTGACGGTGGGCTGGCGATCACGGCGGCCGATGATAGGGTGGCGACCAAGACCACCACCACCTGTCTTCGGGCCGTGGAGGCAGAGCAGGTGATGTCCATGGTGGTCGGGAGTGGGGTGGCGGCCACGACGGCCACCTCCCGCCTTTGGGCCACGGCGGCGGAGCGGGCGATGGCACTGGCTTTCGACGATGGTGTGGCGGTAATGGTGGCAAGCAATAGCTCCCGATGGGAACTGGCGGCGGAGCGTGTGGTGGGTGTTCCGTGCAAACCCAACAGGGATGCCACATGCACTAAACTACGCAGGGGACTACCCGCCGTCGCGGTTTAGCCTCCCAACTGGAGTTATCGTCTGATGACGGCGGAATGGCTAAGCGACCATGACGGACCGGTGCCATTGGCGATTGTGGGAGAAGCAGACGAGATGAGCTACAGGGAGGGAGGGAAAAATGCGATGCAGGACTCACCGGCCGTGAGGGCTTTTATAGCAGGCCGGTAAGCATTGGGATTTTGGGGGATTTGGCCCAGTTAGGCAGGAAGCTTGCACAGGAACCTGCGAGGTTGCACGGGAACGGGCTCACCGACGATTCATTGGCGCCACTGTTTGGCCAAAAGAACGCTCCCGCGAACTGCGCAAGCTTGCGCTATAAGCTGTCTGCGGCAGCGGGGTGACAAGACGTGCGAGAGGAGGACGAAAGGCCATGTAAACATACGGTTAATATAAAAATGCTTGCGATTGAATCACCTACTATACACCCGTCCTGGTTTATAAGTAGGATTTAACTAATAAAATACAAATGCATGTTGCCAAAGATTATATAGTTGGATTCGTATTTGAACATAGTTTCCAATTATATAATTTTTATAACATGCATTAACATTTAGTTGGTTAAATTTGAGGGCAAAGTATGGCACATAATATAAAGGGGACTTTAGACCAAGATAGAGGTAGTAGCACACGGCCGCTCTCTATGCAGCAACGCAAGTGTTGGATGGCTTGTAGGCGACCATTTCCTTCGTGTTCAACTGCTCTATGCGTGTGGTTGCTTGCAGTTGAGGCACCCGAGGTGCGCTCTGCTCGCGTCCTGCCACGCGTGCTCTGCTCTCACGTCCCTCCGGGTGCTTTGCCCTTGTCCCTCCATGTGCACTGCCAGTGTTTGGGGCCGGCGCACGATCACGCACGTTTATGTGGATGCGATTGTGCCGGGCGCGGCTCGACAATGAAGTTACCCGCTGCAAAAACTGGCATGCGGACGCGCCGAGAATCCAGGTTGCCCGGCCCACATTTATTCATGTGGCCATTTACCTTCATATCTCACGTCACATGACACAATAAGCACCTCCACCACGACACATATAGAGAGGACATCCAGCGGTTCCTATGGCAAACCCCGTGCCTCCAATGGCGCTCCCAGTGGCCGATAACGACAACGGTAGGCAGTTCACCACGCATCACGTAGTGGACACCCCGCGTGAGGGGGAAGGCCCTCTCGGTGTTGTACACGAACGATCTGGTGTCAGTGGAGAGCTCCATCCAAACTATGGAGCAGTTCCTTACTGAGGACAAGTACCAAGTGGTCGGTTTCGACCTCGAGTACACCATCTGTCGTGCCGGGCATGATCAGAAGGTTGTCGTCGCCCAGTTGTGTGTGCGACATGACATCCTCATCTACCACTACCACCTGGCCACAAGGCCTTGCGAGCGTTTCTCCAAGTTTATCAATAGCTCTGACTACAATTTCGCTACGGTGGACACCACCAACGATCTAAAAGCGCTCAAGGTTTTGGGCTTGAAATGCCGAAATCTTGTCAACATTCAGGACCACTACAAGGTCTGGGGCAGTGACAACAACAAACTGAACTCCCTGGTTGACCTCGCCTCGGCCATCATCGACCCCTAGTACATGAAGATGAAGAATGAGAGCAAGAAGGACAAGAACGCCTGGCACAGTGTTTGGCATGAGAGACTGGATGAACAACACATCAAGTACACGGCCAAGGACGGGTACACAAGCTACGAGATGTACATGCGGATCGTTGACATGAGGAAGTGTCTTCTTCATGCCCTAGACAAGGGATCAAGCCACAGAGCAGTGGCGGGGGCATCACAAGAAGTAGATGACTAGACGATCATTTCTCCTACTTTAGAATGCATGCAATTGTTTATTGAGGTGTGTGCGAATGATCTATATAGTCACTTATGTAATTGGAAGTTTATTTCAGTTATATATATATACACACACACACATGTTATTCTTCTGTAGACAGAGCAAATCACACGGCTTATTAGCAGTAATCGTCTGTGTTATTATTCGTCTTGGCACATATTTCTGATCACGGACCTGTTTGTGGCGTATCACACACATCTTGTTCAGTTGAACAGTTTCCATTGTGTTGCGCAATAAAGGTTGCAAAGACTGACCTATAGCAACAAGGTCTATCAAGGTCTTTGTTTTGTAATTTTTTACATTTTTTGTTTTTAGAACACATGTTGATTGGCTTGAAGAAGGTCTATCTTGTTACATTTTGATAATTATTTATACGCAAGCAACTAGTTTGCATTTTTCAAAGTTTTTTGTACGAACAGAATCGCACACGAACTTACTATAGTAACCGTCTATGTTATAATTTCTCGTCGCAAACAGTTCATCCGAGTGGGTTGTTTCCTGCGTATCACACATATCTGGTTTACACGAATCGTTTATGTTCTTTTGGCTGATCGCAAATGCCGCATATCACACAAATCTTGTTAAGATAAACCGTTTCCGTTCTCTTGCCTAATCGAAAATAATTTGTCCGAGTGAACCGTATGCTGTATATCACACACACCTTGATCTGGCTGACTATTTCTGTTGCAATCCCTATTAGCACACAGTCCATCAGAGTGAACTGTATGACGTATATCACGCACACATTGATATGGCTGCCTGTTTCTATTGTTATTCCTCATCGCAAACAGTTCAACCGTATCAATTGTATGCTCAACATCGCACAAGCAAGTAAAATCTTAACTGTGTTTGATGTCTCCGCCATCGCAAACGTTTTACACCTTTTTGATGGTTTTTTACACCACCGTTTGCGATTATTGCATCACACACAGTTTTGTCGAAGGGTCTCTAGTCGTAGTGTCGCGTTAGCAGCATCCTGCAGTAGTGTTAGTCTTGCCTTCAAAGTGAGTTTTCCTCATGTTATACCGATACTGTCGCAGAGCAGACATGAAAACATGGGTGCAAGCTTGTCTGGTTGCATCATCTTGGTTATCCAACTTGAACCTCATCTGTTGAAAATTATGGGAGTCTCATTATCAGCAACCTAGAAAGTATGGGACGGAGCAAGACAATATTACTAGTTTCCATACATAACCATACTTACAGATAAATGGTCGAGGAAGGTGTTGAACTGGGTTTTGTCTTTGTCATTCCTATACTGAATCAATGTTGGGAGGATATGTGCATGACACCTAACAGCAACCGCTGCCTCTGATACTAACTTGGCTGACTCTATAGCATCACGTGGCCTTTTTAAACCTTCCTCAAAATGGATCTCCATTCTTCCTCCTCTAGATTTAGTTAACCTATCGAGCATTATCCCTGATGTTTTTTTCCTCTTGCGCCTAGGTGCTAGTCCAAGTACGAACATAGGAAGTGTTAGTGTACATCAAACTGTGAGACTACATATAAAGAAGCATGCAACTGTAACTTGACTCCGGCAACTACCTTCTAGCTGTTGAAGCTCACAAGGTTCATCTGATTGCCAACTCGTCTCGTGTCAAGAGTGCTTGGGAAGTAGTGTCAGGTGGCAAGGGAGCTTGGGAACATGCTGCTAGCTCAGTTGGCGCATGAGTAACTTGTGCAGCTGGTGGTACCGTGGAAGGTGTTGCAACAACTAGGGCTGTCTCTGGTTGTTTGGTGGAAGTTATTTGTTTCTGATTGGCTAGTTTTGCAGCTAGTGTAGCACGAGATACCACGTTTGTACAAGTTTTGGTTGGATTTTGATCTTCTATTGCACCATCAGTACCAGCAGAATCAGCATTATTTGGCCGCTTCTGTTTCCGTGTGTCCTTAGTACTAACACCATCCCCTATCATTCCGTCTTCCTTCATATTTCTCTGTGCCATGTTAAGTCAAGCCGACAGGAAAAAGGAATAAAAATTTAGTTCTTCAGAACAAATTGATGCATGATACAGACGAACTGAACTTTGATGTTAGGCAACCACATGATAGCAGGATGTAATATGTATGAAAACCAGGACGTCATGAGATAATCAGAACTATGATGAATAAAGTAAGCAGAAGGCACTTCAATAAATTAGAAGTAATGCAATGGAAGTTAGACACCATATGGAATATTCTACAAATATCGCTCTGCCAAGTTAACAGTGTCTCGTCATAACTAGCCTTTATAGAAATGTGTAGCAGTACAAGAAATAAATCATATGCAAGATGGAAACAACATCACATTGCCAAGTTAAAGGTTTCTCGTCATTAGTGCCATTGCATATTCACAGCTTATGATGTGTAAACTTAGCAGAAGGCATTTTAACAAATTAGAAGCAATGAAAGATATACACCATATGTAAGACGCAACGAATATCACTCTACCAAGTTAAGACTGTCTCGTCATTAGTGCCATTTCAGCAAATTAGTAGTACCAGCTAGAAAATAATGCGAGATGTAAACTATATCAGACTCCCAAGTTAAACATGTCTTGTGAAAAGTGATTGTTGCAGGTTACACAATAGTAGTACTTTGATGTAAGAACATGGTGTGATAGACAGATAGTGTATGTTCTACAAACAGGAACATATATGATATAAGGATGGAATATGTACGAAAAGCAGGACGACCTGGCATATTCACAACTAATAGTGTAAACTAAGCAGAAGTAATTTAATCAATTACAAGCAATACAAGTGGCACACCGTATGCAACATGCAAGCCAATATCATGCTGTCAAGCTAGAGAAAGCACCTTGGATGCGGGTTTCGCCAGAAGACCTCCATCAGTCCTTGCCTTATTTTTTTCCTTCCTTTTCTTAATTGCATTTACTTGTCAAGTCAAACCCACAAGAAAAATGAATAAAAATTCGCTTTCAGAACTCATTGATGCAGGATGCTGACGAGCACAACTTTAATGTAAGGCGACCGCGTGATAGGATGATTGAATGTAAGAAAAAGGGACATCATTGCATATTCACAGCTATGATGTGTAAACTAAGCAGAAGGCATTTCAGAAAAATAGAAGCAATGAAATCTAGACACCATATGAAAGATGCAACGAATATCACTCTACCAAGTTAAAAATGTCGCGACATAAGTTTCATTTCAAGAAATTAGAAGTAGTACAAGCTAGAAAAGAATGTGAGATGTAACCTATATCACACTCTCAAGTCAAACGTGTCTTATGATATGTGATTGTTGCAGGTTACACAACAGTAGTGCTTTGATGTATGAACATGGTGTGGTAGACAGATATTGTATTTTTAGAAACAGGAAGACGTGTCTGATTCACTAGTATAATTTTTAAATAAGCAGACAGAATTCAACAAAATTAGAAGCAATACAAGCTAGACATCATACATAACATGCAACCACATATAATAGTGCCAAGTTAGAGGGAGCACCTGTGATGGTGCACTAGGGGGGATGTGCTCATCATCAACACATCTACGTTGAGTGTCTATGCATGTGTTGTCTTCCAAATCTTCTTGGGGGTGGCGGAGTAGAATCTGTAGAGGCCCTCTATTTGGAAGGAGCACCTTTATCCACTGCCTTGCTAATTTCCTTCCAATTTATTGATTTTGAATTGTCAAGTCAAACTGACAAGAAAAAGCAATAAATTCACTCTTCGGAACTCATTCATGCATGATACTAACAATCACTACTTTGATATAAGGCGAACACATGATACCAGTTCTGCACGAACCGGGGCCAAAGGCCCACCATGTGGCACGAGCCCGCATGGTGGTCTAGGGGACCTTTAGTACCGGTTGGTAACCCCAACCGGTACTAAAGGATAAATTTTTTTGAATTTTTTTGAAAAGAAAATTTGATTTTTTATTTTCAAATTTCTGAATTATTTGACGATTTTGTCTCTAATCACCGCTCATCATTGCTCTAATCACCCCTCATCATTCCAAATCGTCTAATTTCCCGGCCAGTCACCCATCCTCTCACTACTCCATCCTGAGCACGCTTAACTTCCGAGTTCTATTCCCCCTAGTTTACAAGTCTGCATGTGTTGTTTACCTAACAATAGTAAGCTGTCAATCCTATTAACCCTCAGGAATTTAGCTTGAGCATGAGGTCACATGTTTCACCGTTTTTGTTTGAAACTATTATTCCAAAAAACAATTATTATTTAGTAACTGAAATATTTCTTGAATAAGTAGTTTGACCATAGTTTGACCACAGTTTGACCAGATTTGACCATAGTTTGACCACAGTTTGACCAAAAGTCAAAAAACTAAAATAATTATTTATTAACACTAATATTTGTTGAATAATTAGTTTGACCATAGTTTGACCACAATTTGACCAGATTTAACAAAAATTAAAAAAAACAAAAATTTGAGCATATCGTTTTTTCCTTTAGAATTTGAGGATTCTAAAAAATTGCAAACAGGCCCTAGGCGGTCAAAATCGGATGCGGATTTTCGTGCTAATTTTTTTGATATATTATGCGTTTTTTGACATTGTATGCAAAAGATATGGTCGTTTTACATTTTCATAACACTTTTTTGCAAAACATGTCAAAATTTAAGTTTTTTAATTTTCCTAACTAGTAGATGTAGTAACATAACTACATCTCAAAGGATTTTAATTTTTGAAGTTTTTACCTTTTTCTTTCTCTCTTTACAAAACTGAAAAGGCGATCCACAAGGGGGTAGAGTTTGAAAATGGGCCATTTAGTCCCAGTTTGTGTCTCCAACCGGGACTATAGGTCAGACCCCTTTAGTCCCGGTTCATGGCACAAACTGGTACTAAAGGTTAGCCCTGTAGTACCTGTTTGAGCCATGAACCGGGACTAAAGGGGCTCATGGGGCCCCGGCCTAACGACAGCCTGCCACCACCCCTTTAGTACCAGTTCGTGGCACGAACCGGTACTAAAGGTTCAACACGAACTTGCATTAATGCATAGTCATTCGAATCAGGACTAATGGTACCATTAGTATCGGGCCAAAATTGAACCGAGACTAATGTTTCTCACATTAGGTCATTTTTCTACCAGTGAATACAAGCTAGACACCATATGCAAGAGGAAACCACATATGACACCGCGAAGTTAAAGCAAGCACCTGGGATGGTGGTTCATGGCGAGTGAGATCGTCAACTCTAGAGATACGTTTACCGTATCCATCTATTGAACATCCAACCTTTAAAGCGCCGACACGTGCCTTGCCTGCACACAAACAAAGCGGGACATACTTCTCTCTTTTATTTCGTGCTTCTGTCAAGGTAGAGTTTGAAATACCCATGCATAAAAACACAATAGTGAGAGTATGGGTGAAGTGTGTGCAGAATTAGTGCACTGTATAAGTAGCAGATAGCAGGTGGTTGATAAATAAATGACAGGAGACATATGATAGCTCTACAACATTGCATGGCAAAAAAAATTAGATTCTACTCCGTATGGTTCTGTAATATATGGGCACAGGGATGGCTGGGAAATGCAGGTGGTCCTCCAGCATACCACCACAAATGGTCCTATCAAAATAAAAGTCCAGTGAAAATAAATAGGTCCTTCGATTTTTTATGAATCGTGCGATCTATAAGGAATGGGCAGACGGCCTTCATCTACCTCCCTCCAGTCACTGTTGACGATCTTTCTGGAACTGCCAGCGACCACCGGCCCAGACCCCTGCCTCTGCTGCCTTGCCCTCCCCTCGACCTCACACCACCGCTGTGCTTGGCAGCGCCCCCCGGCCATCCCTTTAATCCCGGCCGACCTCCGGATCGGGCGCTAGCAGCCCTAGGCCCCACACACACCCCTAAGATAAACACCAAGGCGCTGCTTCCCTGACGTAATAGGCGGACAAGCGCCTGTTACACCGAGGAATGCTTCCTTTAATTGGGAATCAACTAACCAAGAATTGAAATCCAGGGGGCGATGAACCTCTAGCTAAGGTGAAATAGTATATGAGGAGAAACCTTGTGCATTGCGAGTTACTAGGAACATCTAGCATCAGGAAGAAGCGGTCAATTAGTGTCTTCTGTGGGATGAATACCATGCAAACATACATGTAAGATTTGCATGAATAAGGGAAGAGGATTACCATTTCCGGTTGCCAGTGCTATGTCCTCCAGATGTCGCGCGATTTTCTTGTTTTTACTAGGGGAACCGATGTTTTGGAGGAGGTTGGAGCCTTGGACGAACGCATGTCCATATTGTTGATTGTGTTGTGCTGGCCTTCTGTCGGCGGAGGGGAAGCAGATCCGAGGCGGCGAAGGACGGCATAGCGGGAACAGCTCCCTTGCAGTGGACGGTGGCAAAGTTGGAGCGGCATCGGTGATGCGCAGGACGGCATGGCTGAACTGGCTCGGTTACAGCGCACATCGGCGTTCTGGAGGCAGCTCGGCCTCAGCTTCAACTACTAGTCGTGGAGGGCGTTGTAGTTGTGGTGGACGACGACGTCGAGGTATCGGCTCCAGTGTGATGGAGGAGGGCGACGGTTGATGTGTTGGATGGGATGGCGGACGGAGGATGCCGGGGTTCACGGCAGGTGGAGAGGTAGTTTTGGCGCCCAGGGAGTACGAATGGGGAATCAAACGGGGGGGAGCTAAGGCAGAACCATGTTTTGGTCTGGGACGCGCTTGTTTTTGCTTTTTTGAATAGATGGGACGCGCTTGTTTGAAATTTGGGGTAAGTACAAACTTTGCGCCCCTCTTAAATTTCGGACCTACTACGGGTCGGGGGTAGGATGGTAATCCCAGGTGTCCCAAATAGTGGGCGGGAGCGATTTCGGCTGCGCGCATGTGTGCTTAGGTGGCCATTGTGTATGAATGGTTTTCGGAGGTGGTTGCGTGGCGTCTAGATGAAGCTACAAACCTACCCCGGTTTAGACCTTTGGACGTCGGGCCGGTAGGTTTCACGGGTTGGAGCTAGAAAAGTAATTTCCTTCTACCAAACATTTGTCTCACGCGGTTTCGGGCGAGTAGAGGCTCTTTTGGTGCATCGTTTGAAATTTGGAAACAGAAGCATTCACGTTCAGAATACTCCCTTCATTTTTATTTACTCTGCATATTAGAGTTGACTGAAGTCAAATATCATAAAGTTTGACCAAGTTTATAAAAAATAGTATAAACATTTATCATAACAAATCTATATGATGTGAAAGTACATTCAATAATAAATCTAATTTTATTGATTTGTTATTGCTTATGTTAATATATATTTTTATAAACTTAGTCAAAGTTTATAAAGCTTGACTTTTACCAAAGCTAATACGCGGACTAAATAAAAACGGAGGGAGTACTCTTGAACTTTGAGGATTGACCTAAATAGACAACGTTAAACTTGACCTTGTATGTTTGAAAATCTCATTAAATTATGCTTTTTTTTGAAATTTTGACACTTGAAAATCCTATAATTATGGTTATTTTGGAATGGAGGAGGTAAATTTGAATCTATTTTGTACGTAACTATATAAGCTATTATGTACAAAAGCAGAGCAAAGATTGGTGCCCCCATAATTTAGGTATGATTTACAAATGCCCTGATATCAAATTCAAATAATTGAATGGACTTCGTGTTGAATTCGAATTTTTTAAACCACCTTAAGTTGAATTCAAATGTATGCTAGTTCATAGCTAGCTATTTATAATGTTCATTGTGTAACTTTTGTATGTATAATGTGCTTTACACACCAGCATGAACTATCGAATAATAACACATACATGCTAAAATTCGATAGAATATAGATGTTTGATGGATCAATGACCGTTCCTTACGTGAATTGCAAATATCATGATCCCATCCTAATATTTGGATAAAATTTATATTTTTAATCAATGTGTACATCAGTCTTTTACGTCTAGTTTCACTCTCCATATGCCCCTCCTGACACACACGCTGACTTTCTCTCTCACACATACGCGCACACGGTGTATATCCAAAGGTGGTCTCTCACACACTGTCTCCCGAGGTGTCTTTCTCGCACAAATGCTCTCGATATAAGCTTCCCTCACTCCCGTAACAATTTACGATTGTTTTCACTATCCTTTATCACAAGCACTCTTCCTCTCACAAGCATACACACGCACAATCCCCATCGACCCTTTCTATATACATAGATCTGTCTACGTGTCTCCCGCACACACATTATCTTTACGCCTGTCTCTCACGCATTGTCTCCACCTCACTTCCTCATTGACAAGTATGATTCTAGCAGAGCACTCTTTAGGATGCCCCTTAAAATTAGGTTGGATGAATAGTAATATCAGATATAAGGGGTTACCTTACTCCGTGGAGCTAGGGTTACAAATCCTACCCGGTTTTGTCAGTGGACACAGAGTCCTTCACGACTTTGCTATCTTTGTCTTGTACGACTAGTCCTCCATGGGTCTCCCTAAATGTGTCACGGGCCGACCAATGTGGCACAGGACGGAACTGAGCCAAGGGCCTCACCTCGGCCCACCGGACTTCATGCGGTGACACACCCTAAGCCCCCAGGTCTCGTTATCTTCTCACACCCACACATACCAACACAGACACCACACGAAATATTTTGTCCCCGTGCCTCTATCCCCTCCCCCTTGCATATACACACTCGAGGGCATCTCTCGCCATGACATCCTATTCGTCTCTCTCTCTCTCTTTATCTAGACATCTCATTTCTTGTGTTATCTCTCCTACCCCCCCCCCCCGCGCGCCGCCGGCCGCTCTATCCATTCCTCTCTCGAATACGTAATGCATACACATACCTCTCTAGGCCCTGCCAAATACATCAACTACACATTCTCACATGTTACATCACGTACCCCATTGATCTAAAAAGCCTTCTCTTCATGTTTATTTCGCATACAACATTCCTTTTGAATAAAAGCAAACAAAGTGTGGCCAAAAAAATATTTTAGAATTTCTACATATATACAAAATACAAAGTTATATGGAGGAGTATCAATGTAAATTTGCATTGCATGGTGTCCCCAATGATATTTATTCCACACTGTTCATTTTTATATTTTTATACTATATATAAAGTTATTCATAATAAAGAGAAACAAAGAGCATCTCTCTCTCCATCGCATACATCCCCTCTATGCCCCTTTCACGTACGCACACAAACTATCTCTAGGTCCTCTAAAAGTACGCCCTGAGCACATTCACACATGTTTCATCTTTCTCTCGCGATATATACAATGACGACCATTGTATTTGAAGCGAAAGCACGATACGTACATTGGACTTCAGAATCCACTCATTACGGTCACCATTTACGTTTTCTGGTTATTATACAGTCACGGAATCACCGTATAGCTCTGTATTTGCTCAAGACACGACTAGTTACCAGTTAAACGCTCGACGTGGCACCTCTAGTGTTGCATCACATTAGCTCACCACCACTAGGCCCACCTGTCGGCATGTATAAGAATGAAAAAAACAATAAAAAATATTGGATGGTCGTTAGAAGTCATGACCGCGGGCACAGTGGACAAGGTGGCCTTGTATTGCTACGTCGAGTCGTCTGTTTTAACACACAGGAGCCAGTGTGGTGATTATACACAAACGCATGCATGCACACGAACTACATGGACGCAACACTAACACGCATGCAACACTCACACATACACACACAGCCACGCACGCACGCAACACTCACACACACACACACACACACACGCATGCGTGCACACACCACACGATCAACACACACTTTCACGCTCAAGTGCTCAACCTACACGTGCATGCGCACACATCAGGCCCTGACAGACACATACACAACCAGGTGGTTCCCGCGCATGAGTTGGAGTCTTAACGCGCCTGCGTAAATTTGTGTTTATCTGACCTTTTCTTATGCGAACTGACATGTGGGACCCACAAGGAACATGGACAATTTAACTAGTCAACATAGTGCCATGCAGACTATTTGGCCGATCAACAAAGTGCAATCCGATGCTGAACGGTGAGCAAGTGACCGTATAATCACCGCAAAACGTATATAATGACAGTAATGAGCGTATTCTGAAGTCCGGTGACCGTATTATGCTTTTCGCTTGAAATACACTAACCGCCCATGTATTTATCTCTACTCTCGCTCTCTCTGTGGAGCCGAGTAGGCCAACGTGCCAGTGCCTAAATTGGCGCACGTCACCCCATTATTGATGTACTGGTTTCGTAAGAGCGAACAAGCATTCACGTCTACTGTACAAACTGTAGATATGAGTTAATGAAGACAAATACAAATATTTGAATCCAGTTTATGCCCAATTTCTCTCTGTAGGACCTCAAAAGTACCATCTCTACACGTCTCGCATGTTACATCTAACAATCATGCAATACAGCACTACTACTACACTCTAACACAATAAATCATATGTTTTTTTAGTTTTACTAGATCTCATATTGTTACTTAATTATTCAGTTTGCATACATTAAAATTGCCTTTGAAATGTATGGCTAGTATCATCTACCACATGGGAAAAATCCCGCCCTTGCCTGTTTAATCGGGTTTCATCGATGGATCATGCGAAACAACAAAACTATGGTAGTACTATAGTACAAGTAACAGTTCACTGGGCCGTTGTGTCGTGTACTCCTCCATCGTAAGAGTAGAGTGCTTGCTTTCATAAATGTTCTAGTCCCTTTCGCCGACACGTGGGACATCAAGCAACGGGTCCACGTGCCTTACCGATATAACAGTGTAGAGCAGCAGGGGTGAAACACCACAGTCATGGCGCCGACGTAGTAATGAGCAATGAGGTGTCAAATCACAAAGCCGGACCTTTCCCGCAGTTAAGTTGGAGGGACGAAGTAATCTCTACTTATACTCCTATAAAAGACTCAGTTGGTGATGATGGTGTGTCTGCCATCCGCCATTTCTGACCATTAGATATGCATCTAACGGCTGTGATGTAAGTTGTGGCCTTTTTGCAACAATTCCCACTTCTTTGCTCCATTTTACACAAAACCCCTTAGTATCTTGAAACAAACCACATTCCTCCCTTACCTCATCAAAACAGCCAAAAAATATATTTGGAGTGAAATAGAAGATATTTTTAGTGATATGTATATCAAAACTAAACTGTTTTCTTTCAAATTTGTGAATATGTATTATTCTACTTTGGATCCATTGCAATGGACGGGCTCATTGCTATAGTGATATTTCTCTTGCATCGTCACAGCGAACATCTATTGTACTTGTCAGGCCCGGATGCTCGCAACGCGATGACCTGAGTTTGAATTATGTCCTAAAGTTTATGTTTTTTATATTTTTTAATATATACTTCTTTCGCTACTGTACTGACAATGGAACCCATAAAGTACTTAGAATACAAGATTAAGGATGGATTTGTTTCTTTTTAACTTTCTGTATCAATCTGTAGCCAGCCTGCAAGTCATGTACACATTGTACTCACAGTGGAACTCAGAGAGTACTTAAAATACAAGATTTCTCAGTTTGCATGCGGGTTTAACGGGGGCATTTGATGGAGGCGAGGAGGCGTGTTCAGCGGGGCCTGCAGCGGGCGGCACAGTACTATTTGATTTGACAGTGGGCGGTGTAGTTCCGGATACGGATTTAATACAGACATGGGAGAGGGTAGCGGTTCCCGAAATATTGAACGACCAATGGTGCATCCTGCTTCAATTAGCATCGTGAATGCATGAGGGAAGTAATAGGAGGAGGACCGGGAAAAGAGGCAGCACGATGTGAATGCAATGCAGTTTGCACTCATATAAAGGCGCCCCTCCGTTCCAATGCATCTACCACATTGTATGCACCTTAGAACCTACACTAAGCACAAAAGTGCTCACTCCAGACCCATAGCGGCGATGCGTGCGGGCGGCCAGCGACTGTGCCAGATGGTCCACGACGCCGGCCTGTGGCATGGCACCGAGGAACGTCTCCAGACGGTATTCGCGACCTGCTGGTGGATGGCCAGCGTTGTCGCTAGCTACGACTCTCAGTTGGACAAGATGAGCATTGCCACCATCAACAAGTTCACCATTGTCAAGAAGCTCGCGGACGACATTGCCTTACTCCTCTAGCCTGCACGCCCGGGCTCCTCATTGCCTGCCACCCTAATCGGCCTCCATGGCCGGAACATCTTTCAAGCACTGGTGGCCCTGCGACTGCCCGTCGATGCAACGAAGAATGTCCACCTGGAGTTCGCGCTCGCCGTGATGCGCCTCGCCCTACAAGAATTCGTCGAGCTACACATCCATGTGTACGAGTTAGTCGTGTACATACGTATCTACAAGGCCGGTGAGGATGCAATGACGTTGGCCTTCCTTAACCGGCTGGAAGCAATGGACGCCTTTGCTGAGAAGCACCTTGACCTCGCCACAAAAGCCTCGGCTGCTAAGCCGACGGTCGGTGGCTCGACGCACTGAGTCGAGGAGGAGGAGGTCGTACGTTGATGGATGCATCTTTCTTGCCTCCTATAACCACCACTATGATCGCATCATCGTGGCCTTAATTCTTATTGCGCTATAGCATTCTCGTTCCAATCAATACAGACATGTGTGATCCCTTTGCTCACATTTGGAGGCAATTATATGCATCACTTTAACTAGTACTCCATCCATCAAATTATAAGTTGTGGTTACCTTTTCCATCAACTTCATGCAACGCACGAGCATCTTGCTAGTAATAATGCTAAAAAAATAAGTTGGAGGGACTAAGCAACCATCATTTCACTCGTTGTTGAATCCGCTTCTCCCTCATCTTCTTCAAGTTAACCACGTGTTGCTTCTGTCGTTGTTCTGCCTCAAGTGGGATGCAGATCGGCTTGGTAAAGCGCTGACACGTGGGACCGCACGTAAGCAAACCGCCAGGCCAACAACAACAACAACAACAACAACAACAAAGCCTTTAGTCCCAAACAAGTTGGGGTAGGCTAGAGGTGAAACCCATAAGATCTCGCAACCAACTCATGGCTCTGGCACATGGATAGCAAGCTTCCACGCACCCCTGTCCATAGGTAGCTCTTTGTCGATACTCCAATCCTTCAGGTCTCTCTTAACGGAATCCTCGCATGTCAAATTCGGTCGACCCCATCCTATCTTGACATTCTCCGCACGCTTTAGCTGTCCGCTGTGCACTGGAGCTTCTGGAGGCCTGCGCTGAATATGCCCAAACCATCTCAAACAATGTTGGACAAGCTTCTCCTCAATTGGTGCTACCCCAACTCTATCTCGTATATCATCATTCCGGACTCGATCCTTCCTCGTGTGTCCACACATCCATCTCAACATACGCATCTCCGCCACACCTAACTGTTGAACATGTCGCCTTTTAGTCGGCCAACAATCCGTGCCATACAACATTGCGGGTCGAACCGCCATCCTGTAGAACTTGCCTTTTAGCTTTTGTGGCACTCTCTTTTCATAGGGAATGCCAGAAGCTTGGCGCCACTTCATCCATCCGGCTTTGATTCGATGGTTCACATCTTCATCAATACCCCCATCCTCCTGCAACATTGACCCCAAATACCGAAAGGTGTCCTTCCGAGGTACCACCTGGCCATCAAGGCTAACCTCCTCCTCCTCACACCTAGTAGTACTGAAACTGCACATCATGTACTCGGTTTTAGTTCTACTAAGCCTAAACCCTTTCGATTCCATGGTTTGTCTCCATAACTCTAACTTCCTATTTACCCCCGTCCGACTATCGTCAACTAGCACCACATCATCCGCAAAGAGCATACACCATGGGATATCTCCGTGTATACCCCTTGTGACCTCATCCATCACCAATGCAAAAAGATAAGGGCTCAAAGCTGACCCCTGATGTAGTCCTATCTTAATCGGGAAGTCATCGGTGTCGACATCACTTGTTCGAACACTTGTCACAACATTATTGTACATGTCCTTGATGAGGGTAATGTACTTTGCTGGGACTTTGTGTTTCTCCAAGGCCCACCACATGACATTCCGCGGTATCTTATCATAGGCCTTCTGCAAGTCAATGAACACCATATGCAAGTCCTTCTTTTGCTCCCTATATCGCTCCATAAGTTGTCGTACCAAGAAAATGGCTTCCATGGTTGACCTCCCAGGCATGAAACCAAACTGATTTTTGGTCATGCTTGTCATTCTTGTTAAGCGGTGCTCAATGACTCTCTCCCATAGCTTCATTGTATGGCTCATCAGCTTAATTCCACGGTAATTAGTACAACTCTGAACACCCCCCTTGTTCTTGAAGATTGGTACTAATATACTCCGTCTCCATTCTTCTGGCATCTTGTTTGCCCGAAAAATGAGGTTGAAAAGCTTGGTTAGCCATACTATCACTATGTCCCCGAGACCTTTCCACACCTCAATGGGGATACAATCAGGGCCCATCGCCTTGCCTCCTTTCATCCTTTTTAAAGCCTCCTTCACCTTAGACTCCTGGATGCGCCGCACAAAACGCATACTGGTCTCATCAAAGGAGTCGTCCAGTTCAATGGTAGAACTCTTATTCTCCCCATTGAACAACTTGTCAAAGTACTCCCGCCATCTATGCTTAATCTCTTCGTCCTTCACCAAGAGTTGGCCTACTCCATCCTTGATGCATTTAACTTGGCCAATATCCCTCATCTTCCTCTCCCGGATCTTAGCCATCTTATAGATGTCCCTTTCACCTTCCTTCGTGCCTAACCGTTGGTAGAGGTCCTCATATGCCCGACCCCTTGCTTCACTAACAGCTCGCTTTGCGGCCTTCTTCGCCATCTTGTACTTCTCTATGTTGTTTGCACTCCTATCCAGGTATAGGCATCTGAAGCAATCTTTCTTCTCTTTAATCGCCTTCTCGAGATCATCATTCCACCACCAGGTATCCGTATCTTCGCTTCTCCTTCCGCTGGACACTCCAAACTCCTCCGAAGCACCTTACGAATGCAAGTCGCCATCTTCATCCACACATTGTCCGCATCCCCTCCTTCCTCCCAAGGGCCAACGTCCTCTAAAAATAAGAAACCTCCCCTGCCATCCGCACGGCAAAATCACCTCCTTTTTACTAATCTTGATACTATAATTTTTTAGATCAATATAATCGAGATTTGTATAGATATCACACATGAGGAAAACCAAGTGGTACGGTTAAGGGCAACCACAATGTGTAGCCAAATGTGAAAATAGCTTTTGGCCCCGATGGGAACCATTGTGGATGGTGCTGCCAAAGCCAAAAAGATGGAATCGAAGCTCCCTAATTGACTGATTGAAGGAATAGAAAAATGCAACATCTCTCCTCTTTCTCCCGTGCTTGGATGCATGTATAGTATAGAGAACAGAGTCTACTCCTCTGTCCCTTCTATCACATATCACAAAGCAGCGAGGAGTCAAATCATAAAGCACGGACGAAGCAACCATCATTTCACTCTTCGTTGACTCCGCTTCTCCATCGTCTTCTTTTGGTGTAGGAGAAAAAAATACGCATTTATTGACACGTCGAACGAGGATTTGTATCGATCAATCCCGTGAAGGAAAACCCCACCTTTCTTTTTTAACACAAGTAGTACTCTTACATACGTACTTGTATCCTATTTGGGTCTAGGGCTTGCATTTCCATACTTCGCCACACATTTTTGCCAAGCTTGCCTAAAGTTTTCAAAATGAAAAGGAGGTACACTTGCGCACGGCTATCATGGTCGCACCGCACCCTAACATAGTTGCTCCTGCACGCCGCAAACCCAACCAAGGGAACACACCCTCGCTGACACATGCTAGCGCATGTGATCAAACCAATCTCAGCCATCCTACCGCTGACACATAATTTTCATTCATACAGTATGTTTATCCAACCGCATGTTGGGGAAGATCCGTACGGCCCGTGCGGTGGTCTGTTGGGGAAGAAGAAGGGTTAGGAGACGTAGGATATTCATCCAACTGCCTGAAATGGTCGACTGACCCAAATGATGAAAGTCAGGCGACTCGCATAAATATATGTTTTTACACAACAAAAGATCCCTAAAAACAACAACATAAAGAAAAACTATCACTGCTCGCGGAACGAGATAGCCTCGTCGTCTTTGGCTGCCGGCGCGAACCAACCGTAGCTGTCGACGTTTGTCTCCCCACCGTGGTTGTCCTCGGCTTCCAGCCACTCATTCACGCAGAGCGTGCGGGCTCTCCGCACGGATGCTAGCACCGCCCAGTTCAAGTCCAGGATGTTCGGTTCCGCTTGCAGGAGGGCCTCGATGGCAGCGGCATCCGTGCGCTCCGCGTCGAGTTGAGCCTCCGCCGCCCAGTTCAAGTCCAGCATATTTGTGCCAAAGTTTGACCTCCATTGTAATCTGTGCCAAAGTTTGACCATAAATTTAACTAATAAAATATTTATGCATGTCATAAAGATTATATCATGAAAAAATATGTTCAAATACGAATCCAAGGATATAATTTTATTAATATGCACTAACATTCCATCAGTTAAATCGTTGGTAAAAAATTAGCATAAATTACAAAGAGGACTAATAAACCAGGAAGGAGGTAGTAGAAGAGAGAGAGGTCGGCCGAGTGTTACTAGTACTCCCTCCGTTTTATGCGGAGTAAATAAAAAAAAGAGGGAGTATACTACTAGTACTATGAGCACTGCATACTCTACTGCAGATGTTGGATTGTCAGTACTCCACTAGTACTATTTGACAGGGAGCTTAAAAAAGATACTATTGGACTGGCTATACATGGAGAAATCCTAGTAGGAATACCATGCACGAGAACAAGCACGTTCACATGTTTGAAAACAAATCGAAAACCATCTTTGTTTGAATACAAATCTAGGAGTACGTACGAATCTAACAATATTGATTGGGCATTGTTGAATGTTGATAGTTTTTTCTATAAGTTTGATCAAAGTAGAGATACTTTGACTAAACATAAAACTTATATGTAAACTAGAAAGGGTTGGAGGGAGTATACTGTACATTCAAAAGCGAAATGAGCATTGAATACCCATTATATATGATTTGCTAATGTTATGATCACCAGTTCAAAATTTTGAATCCGCCTTAGTTATCACACATGCACCCACTCGTTCTCTCTTGGTTTCATCTAGGGTCCAGAGATCGATTGAAAGAGGACTAGGGTGGGTACAGTATGTTTGTTTTGCTTTTGAACGTACAATATACTCCCTCCAATGCCCACAAACCCCCCGGGTCATTTCTATCATAGAAACTCACCAAATCTTTATCTCCTTGCATGACACGCACTTGATCTCTCAACATCAATCGATGTCGTGAAGATGTGTTGGGGTGTGAACCGAATGAGATGTCAAAACTAAGATGGGAAGTGACACATAGTGAAGGCAAAGTGAAACTTTAAACGAACCGTTTGCCTGTATGCATGTTGGACAAATTACAACATTGGAAATACAAGCATTGTCTAGGCCCACATGCCAATGATACTCGGCGGAATGTTCAAATGAGGCATGCGGGAGGATGGACTCAACTGGAGGGCAGCATGCTCGATGGAGAGGAGGGTTGGAGAGGAATGAGAAATAAGCAACGCCACATGATTATACTTGAACGGCTCAAATAAACAATAAGTTATCTCATTTTCCCTTCCGTCTTGGTCACGTAGTAAGATTCTTCCTCTATTTTTTATTTACTTAGCATATTAGGTTTGAATGAAGTCAAACTTCATAAAATTTGACCAATTTTTTTGAAAAAATATGAACATTTACAATAGCAAATCTATATGATGTGAAAGTACATTCAATAATGAATCTAATGGTATTGATTTGTTATTGTATATGTTATTGTTTCTATCTACAAACTTTGTCAGAGTTTACAAAGTTTGACTTTGAGCAAAGCTAAAATGTGGAGTAAATAAAAACAGAGGGAGTATGTAGGGACTAGTATAGTTACTACTGCCGGAACATGGTAAGTTGGACCCCTAAATGCGGGCACGAACACGGCACACCTCAATTATTCCATCAAACAGTAGGACACTTACAATAGCACACCATCTAGCTACTTAATCAAGCGTTACTCTTCATTAGTTGAAAAGGAAAAGGGTGGTACCGTACCCAAAACCACCACACTTGGGGCTAGGGTAACAGCTTGGTACTATACCACATTTGAACCAGGGGACGAAAACCACCTGTTCTGCGCCTATTGCGCAACGCGGAGCACTGACGCTCGAATTTGGTTGGGAAAACAGGGAAACGGACATGTGGGGCACACCTGTCGGGACGACCTGGCATAGACTAGTACAATGGAGGAGCTGGCCCACGACCTCCTCCCCACCGGCAACCGTTCATGCGGGTCATGGGGGCCAACAACATGGCGCAGCTCCCGCACCGCCTCTGGACACGACGATCGCGGTGAGCGACACACTCATCATCGCTGGACACGGTCGGCTTTAGGGTTCTGAGGGTGGCGTTAGCGTTGTGGCATGACTAGCAGATCAATACCTGGCTCATCGAGGATGCATGGGGCACCGAAGTGCGCACGCGCCGCAACGCATCCGTGGAGTGTTGTAGGATGGCCAACTCCATCCCCAGGACGTGAGACCATGTCGGTTCGTCTTGCTTTTTCAATGACTTGTGGGGATCGCATGTGAGAAAAGGGCATCTCCAACGTTGCCACGATCGCAGCTGACTACCTTTGGCACACCAAAAACCATCGTCCCTCGCGCCGTCGCGCGGTGCAACCCAGGCAGTGCCAGCTGCCCGCATTCATGGCGTCCATCTGTATGCCTTCATTAAGAGGCTCGGTGCCCGAGGAACCAACTCCGGCGACTTAATGACGCACCTGGACGCTTGGCCTCACCGGAATGCGCTACTTAAAGCGGCGTATTCTAGAAACTTCCATACTTCTGTAACTCCATTTTTTTTTGAAAAATTAGGAAAATCTAGGCAATTTGTATATCAGTTGTCGTGGAATTGTCATGGCAGAAGCCCTAGCAAGAGGACTTAGGTGTGGAGCCATCGAAACATAGTTAGCTTGAAGGGGTTAAACGGGACAAAGGACACAGAGAGTTTTACCTAGGTTCGACCCCTCTCAACGAGGTAAAGACCTACTCCTGCTTTAGGTTGTATTGCTTAGGTTTCGATTACGAGGGAGCAAATACAGTTGACCTAGTTCTCAACTTGTTGTTTCATGCCCTAACCCGCCGCTGGGTCACTCCTTTATATACACAAGTTGATTCCTGGCGGCTTACAAAGTCCCGGCCGGCTCATACGCAGTGTGTCCGGCTCGGTGACCAAACTAAACTTTCCTTAACGTACAATGTAAAGCTACGGCGGTTTATGCCTGTGGGCCTCAAGTCGCCTCCATGTCTTGGGCCTTAAGTAAGCTTGCTTCATGAACCGCCGTCTTCAACATCTTCTTGGGCCTTCTCATTATGAACCGCCAGTGGTATGACCCGGCCCCTCCTGGGCGGGTCATACCCAATGTAGGCCCCAGGTTGATGTGAACTTGTTCATAACAATCTTCAATATTTGACTTAGAAAAAATTCTTCATCGTCAATCCTTATGAAATATTATAACCCACCATGACGTCATCTCACAGAATTATCCTAACCCACCATGCCGTCATCTCGCATTAATATCGCACAAGGCCCAAAACATCTCAGTATATCTTCACTTTTAATGAACCTCCCAAAAATCAAGGCATCCGTGCTATCACATAATCATTTTTCAGTCTCCTCGATTTCCATGCATGCCATCTATCCACTGCCTTATAATAGGGACAAGGGTCCTTTTCATTTCCCCCCTTGCCTCCTCGTTTTCGTCCTCTTTCTCGCAACCCCACACGCGCCCGAGCTCCGCCGTCGTCGACCTCGCGCACTGCCTCAACCTCGGCCGCTGCGTCGACCTAAACGAACCAAAGCACCGCAGCGCGTCTTCACTGTCTATCAGCCCCAGTAAGTTTTCCTCTTTTCTCACGCAAATCTCCATTAGGGTTTTCTCAAGTTCATCGGAGTTCATCTCCGTTCATCTCTGTTCCTTAGATCATATTGTTTTTATCTAAATATTGTACCAAACTTGTGCGGTAGCAGTTTAGCACTCGTTTTTGATATCTGCATGCCTCCCCTCCATAGGAGATCTCATCTGGGCACATGAACTGTCCTGCTTCCACCACCTTAGGTTTAGAATTTTATGAACTGCTGTTGATCCAAAATTACAATATCAATCTGTGAAAACTGTTTGTCCAACACTTAGCAATTCTTCACTTATAGATCTGAAACTAACAACTGTGTGGGCGGCTTAACACGTAAAACCATAACCCGCCAAGTACCATTAGTCCCCTTTTAAGCCGCCAATATATATATCCACATGACTCAATGCTATCCTCCGGCTTAACATATTGCTTATTTATAGTTCTCCCCTCTGAATCAGTGGTCGGCTTAATAACATAATCTTACACCAGCAATATTTTCTTTTCAGACCTTCATTATCAACAATGATTAAGACCTTCACTTCATACAACTGGGTAGCATCCCGGGTTACAGAGGAAGACTTGAACAATTTTGTTCAGATATGCGTTTTAGCCTAAAAAGATGTCATCCACTGGAGGGTCCCGGGCACTGAAAATCCTCCAGAGCCCAAGGAAGGCGAAGTAATCATTTTTACTGATCATATGATTCGGGGGTTTACCCCGCCTGGTTCAAAAAATTTCTGAGACGTGCTACACTTTTTTATGCTCCATCCTCAAGATATTGGGCCCAATTCTGTCTCCGACATCTGCAACTTCCAAGTATTTTGCGAAGCTTATCTTCAACAAGAGCGCACTGTCGAACTGTTCAGGGAATTCTATTACTTGAACCGATAGACTGAATTCACAGACGGGTCCAGCTTGGAACTAGGTGGAATTTCAATTTAGAAGTGGAAAAAAGCCACCTTCCCATATGCCTAGCTGTCCAGTCATCCTAAGGACTGGAACCAGACTTGGTTTTATTGCCAAGATACATCTACAGAGGGTGAAAGTCCCTTGCCGGGTTACCGTGAACACTGGCTTAGGAACAAACATCCACTCCTAGAGTGGATTAGCACAAAGGAACGATCCAAATATGCTCCCATTTTTTCAAAAATTAGAGCCTTCATGCCTAACGGCTTAACCGGCATCGACCTTGTTTGGTGCTGGGTCGCCTGGAGAATTCTGCCCTTAAGCCGCCTCCCTGGCTTAATGTGCGAGTACAGCAGCGACTTAAATGATTCACAACACCACTGCGAGATCCAACTAACTGATGAAGATATCAATGATGCGACCAAGGCTTTATTGAACGAGAGCTTGGCAGATTGCAGAAAAGCCTGACTAAATCCTTTCTACACTCTCAACAAGCCGCCAACTGTAAGTTTTGCACATAATTTTTCAGTTGAATCATGTTTTCATTAATACCATCCTCTCATAATTATCTAACTTCCACAGGCCGATTCTCCGCTTTGGAAGAAGAAGTTGCAGGACAAGCCAACCAAGAAGACCCGAACAAAGACCAAGGCTAATAAAAAGCCTGCCAAGAAGAAGACCGAGCCCTCCAAGTTACTTAACTTGGATGATGATGATGATGATGATGATGATGATGATGATGATGATGATGATGAGTTGGAGGTAGAACTTGATTCTCTTGGCTCATTTTTTGTGCATCTCATTGAAAACGTCTATTATCAGGATGATGCGGAAGCCAGCTGTGCAGGTGATGAAGAGGTAAATGTTCTTTCTTCCAGCTCAGAACCTCTGCCAAAATAGAAAACTCGACAAGCAAGATGAAAAGTAAGGTTTTCTCATCCTTTAGCTTATTTGGATCCCAACTTTATTTTGAAGAAGCAGCAACATGAAGCTCGTCGCACAACCCGGAACAGCGAAGGCGGGATCCTTTCCTCTATCTTACCGAACACACCTGCCCCTCACAAGCGTCGTCCAGAGGTTTCACCAATTTCCGACTTAGCTTATCCCAAGGCGGGTCTTTTTCGACAACCTCTTAATCCTTCCGACTCAAATTACCAGGGAACATCTCATTCCTCCTCTAGCGACTCAATGGGAACTCACGTCCCTGTCTTCAAGACCGTGCCTGGGTAAGAATGTTAAGTCGCTGGTTTCAATTATCTACTCAATTGTCGTATTCACCCTGTTTTGTGCTTCATTTATAGAGCTATGGCAAAGCCCAGCAAGAAGTTGAAGGTGACAAAAACAACTGAAAACCCTCTTGAACCAGAGAAGCAGTCAGCAGAAACTTCCCTCCATGCCACTGAGGCCACAGTTGATGAGCCATCGCTAGAAGAGCACAATGTCACCATAGAGCATATGGATGTTGACCCAGCCACCACCAAGACGCCAAGTTCCATCCAGCCCACTGAAGGAAAGGCTGATGATTTTACCATTACTGGGATTGGTTATTGTAGCGACCTGACCCGAATGGATCAAGTCTCTGTGCTTAAGTGTCATCCCTGGATCGGTATGCTAACACACACAGTACTCGAGGATTTATAACAGAGGTAAATCACATGTATAAAGTAGCATAAATACTATTACCTAAATCCATAAAGCGGAAGAAACAACAAGGTTGTGGATTCCCATCAACACCAACGGCAAAGTTGAGTATAGGAATCATAGCCCTAACGTATCACTTACTCGTTGTAAGAAATCCTGCAACATGAGATGTTGCAACCACAAATGGTCGGTACATTGAATGTACTGGCAAATTCACACCATAGGATAAATGATGAGTAATAGCTATCACTACATGCATATTTGGCTGGTGGAAAGCTCTAAGTTTATTTTTGCATAAAGCTAGTTTTTCACTATAGCAAAGGAATATATTTTATTTAACTACAAAGTTTGTTGAAAACATTGAGAATGGTAAACCCCATCTCAATCGCAAATTAATAATCATAAACCCAACAAATTATTTAAGTAACATGATGATATCAACATGATAATCCAAGAACCAGATACTCAAAATGTCCATAACCGGGGACATGGCTAACCATGATTAGTTTGTACAATCTGCAGAGGTTTGCAAACTTTTCCCCACTAGACTCGATCTCCTCCGTTGGTTTTCTCGCACTACATGGTGTTTGAGAAACGGATGACCGAGACATAGTCTTTCAGAAGCATTAGCACCTTAAGATGGGTAGACAGTTGCACCTACTTTCCCCTACATCAGCTAGTCTACCACTGTAAGAGTTCACATGACTTGATCAACTATGTAGAGCCCATAATAGCTTGTGGCTGCACACGGAAGTTTCTAGCATGAATAATCTTATGATCCCTTTGAGCATGGGTGGTGGTCCATAGGAGAATCAAATGGTAACCCAGGATTTCCAGAAAAATACAAGCAATCACTGGGTTCCCCAGGTGCCTCAATCCACCCAGATGTGTATTTAAGTATCCACCTTAAGTTGAACCATTAAGTAACAATCTCACAACTGTCATGGAATACACTCAAACCCAGTCCACGTCTATGAGCATAGCATAGCATTATAAGAATATGGTAATAGTAACTCCCAAGGTTTGAATGCAGGGCAATAGGTTCCTACCTCATCAACTACTTCCCAATACCCACATGTTATCAATCCTACTCATGCAATGTTTGAGGGTTGAAACTAATGCATAAAAACTAGGTATGAAAGGGATATGATCAAAGTGTGAACTTGCATGTACTGTTGATGAAGATGATTCACACTCAGATCTCTTGGTAGTTCTATTCGTCTCACCCCGTTCAGTCTATCGTAAGCAAGCAATGGTAACCACACATAAGCAATCACTCAAAAGATCGGAAAGAACGAAGAAAGCAATTCGGAAAACTTCAAAACCAAGGAAATAACTCTTGCAGCAGAAAACAATGTCTAACAGTACGAAAATTAAGTGCATTTGTCCTTATCAGAAAGTTTAGGTCAAGAGCTTCGATTTGCAAAAAGAATCGACTAAATCGGAGTTATAAAACTCAAGTTATGATCAAACGAAGTTCAAATACTAAACTGTTTGAAATCAAATTTTAAATTTTCAAAAACATATATAAGTTCTTTTGCTGGACAGAGGGGATCTTAACGAAGAAGTGGGCGTTGGTTTCGTTGGATTTGGATAAACGAGCAGAAAGTAGTGATCGTTTGAAATATAGGGACTAATCTATAAACAAACTAATCACAAAGGGGTCCCTAGGCAAAAATAACAGAAAAAGAAATAAAAACTTAAAGGCGAACGTTCGTTTTCTATACCTAACCAGTGAACGTTCTCTAAATAAAAAGAAAAGGCTTCGGGGGAAAGAAAATAGAACAATCTGGATCGTTGGATCCAGATCTGACGGTGAGGAGGGGCGACGGCGATTACCGCGGCGGCGGGTCATCGGCGGCGAGGAAAACGACGGTGGCGGTGGCTCGGATCCGTTCGGGTGCGGCGTTCCGGCAGTCGTAGAGGACGGCGGAGACGTCGGAGAGGGGCGGCGCGGAGCGGCGGAGTCGTCGGCAGGGTCGGCGATGGACGGCGGCGAGGCGGGCAGCGGCTGCCATGGATCTCGCTGGCGGCGGTGGCTCTCGCAAGTGCGGCGCATCGAGGAGGAGAGAGAAGGTGGGTCCAGGTGCTCCAAATTTATAGGAGGGAGGGGATAGGCGGCGACTTGCAGAACAGGCAAGGCGCGGGCGGAGACCGAGTCAGCCACGCCGGCGGTGGCGTGCGCCGGCCAGACTCCTGAGCGGAGTCCGCTCGAGGACGAGGGCGACATCGAGCTGAGCTGGGCCTGGCTGAGGATCTGGCCTTGGGCTGGCCCAGTCGGCGGTGGAGAGAGAGCGAGAGAGAGAGAGAGGGAGAGAGAGAGAGAGAGAGAGAGAGAGAGAGAGAGAGAGAGAGAGAGAGCAGTGCTGGGCTTCGGCCTGGCACTGTTCGAAGAGTTTTTTTTAAACAGACATCTACAAATAAATTTTGAAGCAAAAATATAAAAATTATATATAGGCATATTATATATCAAAATTTTCCGAAAAAGATTTTCTACAACATGAACATTAATCTAGCTTCAAATAAAATCGACCAAATTTTAAATAAAGCAAAGAATGCTTCTGCTACAATAAAACCTCATAAAAATCATTTTAAAAATACCAAAATGATTTCAAATTAATTTATCTCTAATTTTCTATTGTAGGCAATCATTTTACCATATTTTCCATATATTTTATTTTTGGAGAAAAATAATTTGAATAAAACACAAATAACTCCAATTTGGAAATAATTTCCAAAAGGACTTTAAATTGGATTTCTTTTAACTCCCAACTCATATTTCATATGATTTTGAAGTAGTCATTTTATCTTCTCTCATGAAAATCATTGAGTTGCTTAAGGTTTCTGAATTTGAAATAGTTCCAAATGGAATTCAAATATTTTCAAAAACCCTTTTCATTTATTTAAATGGAAGAAGTCATGCCATCTTCTCTCTAGGGTTTTGTATGTGAAAAGAATTTGAATTCATGGAGATCATAAAAGCAAGATAAAAGTTTGGGAAAGTCATTTTATTCCCTCTCATTTAACTTTCAAAAGTTTCAAATTTCACTCAACTTCACACAATCAACCAAACAATCAATCAAAACTATCTATTTATTATAACATTCCAAAATTTAGAATTTTGGGATGTTACAAACCTACCACCCTTGAAATGAATCTCGTCCTCGAGATTCAGAGAGGCTAGCAAGAAATAGGTTAGGGTCTGGGTCTTCTCAGAATCCATCAATGGTCTCTGGAGGTATGGGGTGCTACCACCCTTAGAAACATGGTTACAGTTCCATCAAAACTTATATAGTCCATCCTTTTTGTTGACAGGGTCGGTCTTCTCAGATTCTCCGGAAAATTCCTTCTGTGGGCTCTTCCGGTGGTGGCATAACCTTTTCCTCAATTCCTCTGTCCTTTCATCTTGATAAGGTTATTCCATGACTGGGTCTTCTTAGCTGATGGGTCTGGCGCCATTACTAAACAACTATCGATATCTCATGGTGGTCAACCATTTATGGTTTCTCCTGCAGGAAATGGGTCTGGGCTTCATTCTCACCGTAGGACCTATGATTGGCAACAACTGCCTGTACAAGGGAAAGATACTATACCATTCTAAGGTTTAAACAAGGTTTTATATCGCCGTGGCTCTACTATAGGTAAGTCACTCAGATTCTCCATCTCATATAGTAAGGTGAATAATAAGAGTAAGTCGATATGGTGATCAATCCATCCCGCAACCAAATCATTATCTTGTATATGGTTTAGCGAATCTCACATTCTAACTCTCGGTCATCCTCACAAGCATTGCACAATTTCTCTTGTCAACGAACCATGTTCGGATAAATCCATTGATTCTCCAAGCCAAACAAACATCTATCGTTCCTTCACAACTCTTAGGTTTTGCGTAACTCCTATAAGATTGTCTGTTGATAAAGTCGTACTTCTTCCAGTGTTTTTCCTTCAGCAAGAGTGTGCTTGCTTCTTGGCAGGTCCTGGGGCCTGTGGGTTATGGGCTCACCTCTTCACTTGTAAACCTCGAACTCATCATCGGTGGGGCAACTGATCTTTATTCCAACATCCAGCTTCCTAGCATTCTTAAATCCATCCTATTGTACTGTCTCTCTTCCTTTTATTTGTACCAAACTAAGATGATTACTCAAACTCATCAGAAAGTCTCCATTGCTCCATATTACCAACATCATACCTCCTTTATATCCAAATGGTACTTCATCCCTTCATATTCTTGGGGTGTTCCACATATCGAGACAAAACACGTACTTATTTTGTGCGAAGTCCACTTTGTGGAATATCATTATCCTTTCCAAGGGTCTTCAAAGGGCACTACCACCCTGAAAATACTCCAATTCTTCCATAGACCATATTTCTCATATCCTTGAAAATGGTCAAAATCTTTCTTCATAGAGTAACAACTCATAAAATCCAAATCAGCACCAATGATGATATCTTCATTGATTCTCAAAGTATTACAATCTCCTGCACTTCCATTTCATGCCTCAACTCAACACCTCAATATAAAATAAATGTTCCCTCTACTACTACTACATTTATTTTGTTGCAAACTCAACTATTTATCACAGGTCTCCTTCTCTTTGGGACAATCTCTAGCGAAGTGCCCTGCTCCATTACAACAAAAACATATTACTTCTGACAAGTCTCAAAGTTTCCTTGTGATTACATAGCCTCCTTGGTTCCTCGGCTTCCTTTTTGGGCAACAGCTAAAGTAGTGCCCTGACTCTTTGCACCTGAAACAGGTGATATGACTCAGGTCCTTCCTAGAATCGAATCTATTTCTCTTCCTGGACTTTTCCATTCCAATCAGGGCTTCTATTTCCTATGGGTCATACTCTACTTCCTCTGTCGGGAATTCTACTAGATCCCCATTCAGACAATCTAGGAGATGTGTCCTTCTTCTCCACATGAATAGCACGAATTGGTGCAGGGTTTTATTGGGTCCTCTTTGGGTGTGTCCTCCACCTCTTCCTTCATCACAGGTTTTTCCAAAATTTCCTTGAGGGCTCCTTTCATTGTTTCTTTCTTCTGCTGGATGGTTCTTTGTACCATGGGGTAAATGTGACAATGAGTAGGGTAGTGGGTGTTTCCTTCACACAAAAAACAAGTAATCTGCCTAGTTGGGAATTCTTCAGCTCGGTGACTTCCTTCATAATTAGGGCATTCATACTTGTTCTCCTTATGGTTGTGTCCTATTTCTCCATAGAGCTTGCATGCACAAGATTTCTTCATATAATTTCCATAAGGCTTCATCTTCTAGAACACAAGACGAGACTTAAGCAGAGTCAACTTAAATTCTTCCCAAGTGGTTACTCCTTGCCATTCATTGATGGTTTGGTACATCCTCCACCAAGTAGCAGCATCTCTTTCAAAGCATTGAAGAGCATGCTGGGCCATATCCTTTCCGGCTATAGGGTTATTCTTCATGTGATCCTCCATGCTCTGGATCCATCGGTTAGTCTCCAATTGACTCCTCGATCCCGTAACTGTGAGTTCATCTCCATTCATCCTCTATTGGGTCTAGGGGTTTTGGGGTGAGATAAGAGAGATAGGGAGGGATACACACAATACAAACAAATGTTTTGAAAAGACAGATTCTATTGTGGTTGTCGGAAAAACAACAAACAAATGACAGCTCACAAATGTTGCATGTAACGTAAGTATAAAACCGCGGTTTGGTCTTCTAAAGGTCAATAAATCTTCAAAGTCGCCAAACTCTTCTGATTCATGTCTCCGATGGCTTCTTCCGATCATGCTTGTCCTTCTCAAGTTCTTTAGCCAAATCATCTTTGTTGACGCGAAGTCTCTTGTGACATCCTTTAATATTACTGGTGTTGCGTTCCAAACTTCTGGGTTTCAACACCCTTGGCATGAGCCACGGTCCTACTGTCCTTCAGTTCCTGATGATTCTCTGGTATCTCGAGGTTTTGCTCTTCCAGCTTGGCTACTATCCGTTTTTGGTCCCGAGTTCTTCAGGAAATGCCTACTTGTCAAATATGTCTTCCTAAAGGTCCATCTTAAACTTCTTGAAGTAATACTCTAGATCCTGGTGATACACCAGCTAAGATTAACACTTCCTCTCTTGCTGATACGTGCTCCATCATCCTTCTACCATCCAATCCTTCCGAAGAAAATGCATGCTTAACTGGGTATGGTGACGATAGCATAAACGGTCGATAGCGTCATGGATATCCGTGTTTCTTCCCTTGTCATTGCCATGAGATATCATTCCATAGTTGATATCTTCTGCCTTAGGGTTTCTTGACAAAACTTTGAGTTCTAATGCTCCATGTTCTGGTCTTTCTCCGACACACCTTGATCTCGGGTATTGACAGCTTCCATAGTCTGTCAAGTTCCATAAGGGTAGCCTTACTAGGTCATACTAAATCTGGAAATTCTTTAGAGCCTTCAAATTCTCCTAGACTTCGGAGTCTCCAACCGTTGTAGTTTCATTTGCACGGAATAATCCTCTTCATTTCGAAGTGGTCTTAGTTGTCCGATATCTTGTCCTGCTTGGAGTGGTCTCATTAGTCGAATCTTCATGGTCAAAAGGGGAAAGGGGTATAGTCTCACTAAAAGGGATATTTGAATAAGCTCAGAAGAGGAGGTAAAAGATCTTTTTGAAAAGAAAGTTGTAGCGAATAAATCTTCCTATGGGCTTGCCAATATCTAGGGTCACGTCCTACAGTCAACATGTTCTCTGATACCATCTTGTAGTGACCCGACCCGAATGGATCAAGTCTCTGTGCTTAAGTGTCATCCCTGGATCGGTATGCTGACACACACAGTACTCGAGGATTTATAACAGAGGTAAATCACATGTATAAAGTAGCATAAGTACTATTACCTCAATCCATAAAGCTGAAGGAACAACAAGGTTGTGGATTCCCATCAACACCAACGGCAAAGTTGAGTATAGGAATCGTAACCCTAACGTATCATTTACTCGTCGTATGAAATCCTGCAACATGAGACGTTGCCGCCATAAAGGGTCAGTACATTGAATAATACCTATCACTACATGCATATTTGGCTGGTAAAAAGCTCTAAGTTTATTTTTGCATAAAGCCAGTTTTTTCCTACAAAAAAGGAATATATTTCATTTAACTACAAAGTTTGTTGAAAACATTGAGAATGGTAAACCCCATCTCAATCCCAAATTAATAATCATCAACCCAACAAATTACTTAAGTAACGTGATGAGATCAACATGATAATCCTAGAACCAGATACTCAAAATCTCCATAACCGAGAACGCGGCTAACCATGATTAGTTTGTACACTCTGAAGAGGTTTGCGCAGTTTTCCCCACAAGACTCGATCTCCTCCGTTGGTTTTCTTGCACTATATGGTGTTTGAGAAAAGGATGACCGGGACATAGTCTTTCAGAAGCATTAGCACCTTATGATGGGTAGACAGTTACACCTACTTTCCCCTACATCTGCTAGTCTACCACTATAAGAGTTCACACGACTTAATCAACTATGCTAGAGCCCATAATAGCTTGTGGCTGCACACGCCAGTTTCTAGCATGAATAATCTTATGATCCCTTTGAGCCTGGGTGGCGGTCCATAGGAGAATCACACGGTACCCCAGGATTTCCAAAAAAATACAGGCAATCACTGGGTTCCCCAGGTGCCTCAGTCCACCCAGATGTGTATTTAAGTAGCCACATTAAGTTGAACCATTAAGTAACAATCTCACACCTGTCATGGAATACACTCAAAACCAATCCACATCAACGAGCATAGCATGTCATTATAAGCATATCCTAATAGTAACTCCCAGGGTATGAATTCATGGCAATAGGTTCCTACCTCATCAACTACTTCCCAATACCCACATGTTATCAATCCTGCTCATGCAATGTTTCAGGGTTGAAACTAATGCATAAAAACTGGGTATGAAAGGGATATGATCAAAGTGTGAACTTGCCTGTACTGTTGATGAAGATGATTCGCACTCGGATCTCTTGATAGTTCTATTCATCTCACTCCGTTCAATATATCGTAAGCAAGCAATGGTAACCACACATAAGCAATCACTCAAAAGATTGGATAGAACGAAGAAAGCAATTCGGAAAACTTCAAAACCAAGAAAATAACTCTTGCAGCAGAAAACAATTTCTAACAGTACCAAAATTAAGTGTAATTGGCCTTATCAGAAAGTTTAGGTCAAGAGCTTCGATTTGCAAAAAGAACCGACTAAATCGGAGTTATAAAACTCTAGTTATGATCAAACGAAGTTCAAATACTAAAGTGTTTGAAATCAAATTTTAAATTTTCAAAAACATATTTAAGTTGTTTTACTGGATAGAGGGGATCTTAACGAAGAAGTGGGCATTGGTTTCGTTGGATTTGGATAAACGAGCAGAAAGTAGTGATCGTTTGAAGTAAAGGGACTAATCTGTAAACAAACTAATCACAAACGGGTCCCTAGGCGAAAATAACAGAAAAAGAAATAAAAACTTAAAGGCGAACGTTCGTTTTATATACCTAACCGGCGAACGTTCTCTAAATAAAAACAAAATGCTTCGGGGGAAAGAAAATAGAACGATCTGGATCGTTGGATCCAGATCTGACGGTGAGGAGGGGCGACGGCGGTTACCGCGGCGACGGGTCGTCGGCGGCGAGGAAAAGTACGGCGGCAGCGGCTCGGATCCATTAGGGGGCGATGTTCCGACGGTCGCAGAGGACGGCGGAGACGTCAGAGAGGGGCGGCGCGGAGCGGCGGAGTCGTCGGCGGGGTCGGCGACGGACGGCGGCGAGGCGGGCAGCGGCTGCCGTGGATCTCGCTGGCGACGGCGGCTCTGGCAAGTGCGGCGCGTTGGGCAGGAGAGATAAGGCGAGGCCGGGTGCTCCAGATTTGTAGGAGGGAGGGGTGAGGCGGCGACTTGCAGAAGGGGCAAGGCGCGGGCGGAGACCGAGTCGGCCACGCCGGTGGTGGCATGCGCCGGCCAGACTCCCGAGCGGAGTCTGCTCGAGGACGGGGGCGACGACGAGCTGGGCTGGGGCTGGCTGAGGATCTAGCCTTGGGCCGGCCCAGTCGGCGGCGGGGAGAGAGAGAGAGAGAGGGGGAGAGAGAGAGAGAAAGAGAGAGAGAGAGAGATAGAGAGAGAGAGAGAGAAAGCAGTGCTGGGCTTCGGCCGGGCACTGTTCGAAGAGTTTTTTTTAAACAGACATCTACAAATAAATTTTGAAGCAAAAATATAAAAATTATATATAGGGATATTATATATCAAAATTTTCAGAAAAAGATTTTCTATAACACGAACATTAATCTAGTTTCAAATAAAATCCACCGAATTTTAAATAAAGCAAAGAATGCTTCTGCTACAATAAAACCTCGTAAAAATCATTTTAAAAATACCAAAATGATTTCAAATTAATGTATCTCTAATTTTCTATTGTAGGGAGTCATTTTACCCTATTTTCCATATATTTTATTTTTGGAGAAAAATAATTTGTATAAAACCCAAATAACTCCAATTTGGAAATAATTTCCAAAAGGACTTTAAATTAGATTTATTTTAACTCCCAACTCATATTTCATATGATTTTGAAGAAGTCATTTTATCTTCTCTTATGAAAATCATTGAGTTGCTTAAAGTTTCTGAATTTGAAATAGTTCCAAATGGAATTCAAATATTTTCAAAAACCCTTTTCATTTATTTAAATGGAAGAAGTCATGTCATCTTCTCTCTAGGGTTTGGTATTTGAAAAGAATTTGAATTCATGGAGATCATAAAAGCAAGATGAAAGTTTGGGAAAGTCCTTTTATTTTCTCTCATTTAACTTTCAAAAGTTTTAAATTTCACTCAACTTCACACAATCAATCAAACAATCAATCAAAACTATCAATTTATTATAACATTCAAAAATTTCGAATTTTGGGATGTTACAGTTATATAGCACCAGGCAACCCCACTGTCTTGTCTAATCACAGTGCCAAAGAAGAAATATTTGTCGCTGACAAAGACAAGTGGTCAGTGAACTTAGAGAGCTATGCCCAATCTAGAGCTCATGAAATCCACTCTGGATATCTGAACCGCCTGGACACAAGATGCAACTTTGAAGCCGACTTAGTTAATCTGATGAAGGAGCTTTTTGAGGTAAACTCTATAGACTTCTTCATATAAATATACTTCTATTAGCAACCAGGTCTACTAGATATGATAGAATTGAATGTATTGTAGACTTTAAATAGCCTTGTGGATCAAAACAAGTAGCCCCCAAGGGCCGGCTTATACTGTCAAATAAGTCGGGACTTCAAATAGTAATGATTCAACTTTGCACCTGTAGCCCTCAAGGGCCAGCTTAAACTGTCAAGATAAGCCGAGACTTCAAATAGTAATGATTTAACTTTGCACCTGTAGCCCCCAAGGGCCAGCTTAAACTATCAAGATAAGTCGGGACTCATCACCATAGTTGCCAATAAAATCCAAGCATATAGCCCCCATGAGTGGGCTATAGTCATAATAGTGTAGCCGAGTCAGCATAAAATTGTCTTCAAAAACAGCAATGTGCGTTAGCCCCCAAGTGCCAAGTGAAATACTTGTATTGCGATTGGGACTTTAAACAAAATGATTGTAATAGCACCTATTGTTTGCAAACTGCAGGCTGAACTCAATGCAAAAGAATCCCAAATCGTCGACCTTCAAGAAAATATCAAGTCTCAACATCTGAAACTTCCAAGGCCAACTCAGAATTTGACAACCGCCTTGTAAGAGATGGAGAAGTTGAAAAAGGACTTCAAGGCTAACAGGACAAGCTGGGAATCCTACAAAGCAGCTCCCTTCAAAAGAGTGGAAGATGCAGAGGCGGCCCTTAAGCCGATGGATGAAGAGCCTTCCTGTTTAAAACATCAAATTAACACCATGACAGCCGCCATCTTTGGTAAGTAACATGATCTCAATCTGTCACCATATATGCGGTTGAATAATCATTCATCCGGCTTATCAATTTATTTGGTAATGCAGGCTCCAGAATCGCCCATCTTGGTGCAGACATGCGCATGAAGCTGAAAGCCACCTATACTCTTATAGAGCAATTGTATACTGGCGCACAACGAGCTATCCCTGCAGCTTCTCTAAAAAACAACCACCTACTCTTATCAAAGATACGCTGGAAACGCTGTATGTACTACCCCAAAGGGATGAAGATCTGAAGCGACCAGCTGCTAGAGCTAGTGCAATCACTGCTCTAACCTGGGCAAAGGCGTGGCAAGCAGATCTTGATCCAGAAGACTTGGCCAATGGCTGCCCAAGAGTAAAGGACGACGGGTCTCCCTTCAGTGCTGAGGACTTTGCGGCAATAGCAAGAGAAATGCACACTTTAGCAAGAAAACTGACTGAAGACACTGACCTGTCCCATTATCCGGCGGTTTATGACGCTGACAACAAGAAGGTTGAAGCGTCGGTTCATGAATCCCAGGACCTTATTCCTCCAATTCGTAAGCACACTTTTGCCCGTGATATTGACCCGTCAACACTTATTGATGACGAAGCTATGTTCAAAGCTTTGACTGGGATCAATTGGGCCACCTCTAAGTTCCAGTCAAAGGGTGAAGAAAAAGGTGATGAACTGGCGCAAGATGACCCAGAGTCCTCTACCCGCCAAGGCCAAGAACATTAATCCAAAGGCTAGCTTATCTTCTGCCACTTGGGATATTGTGTGCATCAAAACAATTATTCTTTTGGGCCATCCGACACCTTGTAATAGGCTAGTTCGAAAACAATGATCTGCTATGCCATCGTGCATATTGATTTGCATGACACTTATGATCCATTTGATCTTATTTGACGATCCACTGTTTATGCTCATAATCATTTTTATCTTTGCTCATCATGTTGTCTTAAACCCAAGGCTGGTCATAATGCCCCATATGAAAACCACCGGTGACTGCATCGTCCATAACCAGGGCGGTTCATCAAAACTTCATATAATCATAACAAAGTAAATATCATACCTATGATATTTGTTCATACTGCCAGTTTGCAACACCGCATGCAGTAAGGGTGACAGCCCAAAGCCTCAGAGTGCATCGCTCTGTTCAATTTATTCATACTGCCGGCTTACAACACCATAGATAGCAAAGGGTAACATCCCAAAAAAATTAGAGTACAGAACTCCAAGCATATAATCATCACATACTGTTAACTTAACGTCCAAAGCCAGGCCCGGTAAGCAAACTCTGGATATTTTCAAATATGAATCATAAAGATCAAGGCAACATGGCCCGAATCAACTTCCAACCATATACCAATATGGTACAAACAGAAATCGCCAAAAAGAACATCATGTCCTATTCAAGGGATGCACAACCACAGAGTTACTCCTTAATTCAAACCTGTAAGCCGGACCTCACATGACCAATTGTTGTTTTAACTTTGAAAAGTTCAGGGTCTTTATAAGATTGACTGTCAAGAGTACGGCGAGTCATTAAGCATTACCTGGTCGGAGTAGCAAGCATATAAAGGCAGGATAACCCGGATTTTTGGTGAATACACCTAGCGTCCAAGCCTATTACAATGGACAACAAACCTCTGTTCATTTAACAAGGAGCCCCCAAATAATATTTTGATCCAGGCGTACAAGCCGAATCAGTAGGGTAGTCATAGCTATGCTCAATGAGCAGGAAGCCCCCAAGTAATTTGCAATCAAGGCATAAAAGCCAGATCAAAAGGGTAGTCATAGCTATACTCGATGAGCAAGAAGCCCCCAAGTGACCTTATGAAGTGACAATAAAGTCTCAGATTATCACAAATGAAACGACAGAGGCCTTGAATAATCAGGGATGCCAGCTTTATTATACTAATCATAATATATACATTTGTAAAAGTTTGTACATCACAAGAGCCAGTGGCTCAGGTGTAATAAGGCTGAAGATGAGCAATATTCCATGGCCGGTGGGTCTCCTCCTCTGACATGCTTGAGTCATTGTGGTCTCGCACATCGATAAGATAGTATGACCCATTGTTCAGATTTTTACTGACCACAAAGGGCCCTTCCCAAGGTGGGGATAGCTTGTGCATATCAGTTTGATCCTGGATGAGCCGGAGCACCAAATCTCCTTCTTGAAAAGTCCTGGTTTTAACCTGGCGGCTATGATAACAACGCAGATCTTGCTGGTAAATCGCTGAATGAGCCGCCGCAAGGTCATGTTCCTCATCCAAAAGTTCAATGCAATCCTGACGTGCTTTCTCATTATCAGCTTCAACATAAGCCACCACAGGAGGCGAGTCATGACACATGTCACTAGGGACGACCGCCTCTACTCCATAAACCATGAAGAAAGGCGTATAACCTGTAGACCTGTTGGGGGTGGTATTGATACTCCAAAGCACTAAGGGCAATTCTTCCACGCAACAACCCGGCGTCCTCTACAAAGGGACCATAAGCTGGGGTTTGATACTGATATGTCTCCAACGTATCCATAATTTTTGATTGTTCCATGCTGTAATATTATCATTGTTAGATGTTTTACAATCATTTTATAGTCATTTTATATGATTTTTTGGTACTAACCTATTGACATAGTGCCTAGTGCCAGTTGTTGTTTTCTGCATGTTTTTTACATCGCGGGAATTCAATATCAAACGGAGTCCTCACGCAACGAAACTCCTGGAGGATTTTTTTGGGCCAGAAGAAAGCCAGTGGGCCAAGGAAGCACCCGGGGGGCTGCTCGAGGGGAGCAGCACCCAGCAGGGCGCGCTAGGATGCCTAGGCGCGCCCAGGTGGGTGCTTCCCACCTCGGGTGCCCCCTGAACCGCCTCTTTTCTCTATAAATACCCAAATATTCTAGAAACCCTATGAGAGCCAATGAAATATTGATTCAGCCACCACAAAGTCCAGAACCACCAGATCCAATCTAGACACCGTCATGGAGGGGTTCACCACTTCCATTGGTGCCTCTCCTATGATGCGTGAGTAGTTCTTTGCAGACCTACGGGTCTGTAGTTAGTAGCTAGATGGCTTTCTCTCTCTCTCACTCTCTCTCTCTCTCTCTCTCTCTCTCTCTCTCTTTCTCTCTCTCTCTCTCTCTTTCTCTCTTGATTATCAATACAATGGTCTCTTGGAGATCCATATGATGTAAGTCTTTTGGCGGTGTGTTTGTTGGGATCCGATGAACTTTGAGTTTATGATCAGATCTATGTTTTTATCCATGAAAGTTATTTGAGTCTTCTTTCTTCTCTTATATGCGTGATTGCTTATAGCCTCGTATTTCTTCTCCGATATTTGCATTTTATTTGGCCAACTTGATCTATTTATCTTGCAATGGGAAGAGGTGCTTTGTAGTGGGTTTGATCTTACGGTGCTTGATCCCAGTGACAGAAGGAGAACCGACACGTATGTATCATTGCTACTAAGGATAACAAGATGAGATATCTTTGCAATAAACGGATCTCGTCTACCTCATGTCATCGTTCTTATTGCATTCCTCCATTTTCTCATGAACTTAATACACTAGATGCATCTGCATAGCGGTCGATGTGTGGAGTAATAGTAGTAGATGCCGGCAGGAGTCGGTCTACTAATCTTGGACGTGATGCCTATATAATGATCATTGCCTGGATATCGTCATCATTATTTGAAGTTCTATCAATTGCCCAACAGTAATTGTTTTCCCACCATTTTCTATTTTTCTTGAGAGAAGCCACTAGTGAAACCTACGGCCCCGGGTCTCTTTTCATCATATTTCCCTTTGTGATCTATTTTCTCTTGCATTTATTTTCAAATCTATTAAACCAAAAATACAAAAATACCTTGCTACAATTTATTTGTTCCCGGATCTTTTTATCCTATCTATTACTTTTACCTCATGTTATTTGCCTATCTTGAGGCGCCGTACCCGGAAGGGATTGACAACCCCTTTAACACGTCGGGTTGCGAGTATTTGTTATTTGTGTGCAGGTGCTGTTTATGTGGTGTGAGGAGGTTCTCCTACTGGTTCAATAACCTTGATCTCATTACTGAGGTAAATACCTACCATCGCTATACTGCATCATCCCTTCCTCTTTGGGGAAATATTGACGTAGTTCTAGCAGACATCAAAAGGAATTTCTAGCGCCGTTGCCGGGGACGATCTTCAACATCAACCAGGTTCCTATTCACAAATCTCATCTCCTTGCAATTTAAATTATTTGCCATTTGGCTCTCATTTTCCTCTCCCCCACTTCACAAAAGATTGTCGTTTTATTCGCCCTCTTTTCCTTTCACTATTTTCTCGTCTGATCTTTTATTTGCTTGAACTTGTCACCCTGAGTGACTTTGGTATGGTAGAAACAGATGATGGCTAACTCCTAAATTGGAGCGTACGAGTAATCTAGGTGCCAAAACTTTTGTTTTGGGGCAAGGGAATTTTATGGGAAAAGAACATATCCAAGAATTTTTAAATTGTGTCGGAAAATTAAGTCTTGATGATATTCCTGTACTTAAAAGGACTAAATCTTATGCAGAAGCTATTTCGGCACTTGTTTTGAAACTTGAAACTAGATTTATTCATACTCATCCTACCTTGCAAAGATTGTTTTATGAGTTGCCTGTTATAAAGGATCCTAAAGCTAAAAAGTTAGCCACTCTTGTTTTTATAAATGAATTTGACTACATAATACGGGAAGCTTGGGAAATCTTTGATTTTTATGGCATGAATCGTGAAAAACCCATGATTGATGAAATTCTTTATAATAGTGATTATGCTTGGATACATTTGCTTCGAGATAACCAAATCTTTGATGAGAATCTTAAAAAGCAAGTCCCCGTTTTAGATATGATAAAACAAGTTTTTAACGATGTGAATCAACACTATTCTTGGATCACTGCCGGAAATCAAAAGGGTTATGATAAAAAGCAACTTGATAGTGCTAAATTTTCCATGGATAATGTGTTTTATGTCTTATTTAAAAAACCTCCCAACACAAATACCTCCAAGGGAAACAAGGATAAGAGCAACAAAACTTAGATCATGCGCGTTATGCCTAGCTAGGTGCATAAAACGATAGCGCTTGTTGGGAGGCAACCCAATGAATCAATTTTATTTTTTATTTTTTGTTTCTGTTCTTGAGTGTTAGCACAATTATTCTACTGTTATGATTGTGTTTTTTGTGTTTTAATTAGTGTTTGTGCCAAGCAAGGACTTTGGGAGACTTGAGTGAAACTTTATTTGATCTTGCAGAAAAACAAAAACTTTTGCGCTCACGAGATTCATTGTCATTTTTATACAGAAGAGTGATTTTGAGTTGATTCTTTTTGAAGAGGATTAATAGACAAATTCCTCACGTTCTCAAATTTATTTCATAATTTTTGGAGTTACATAAGTACTCGAAATTTTCAGATTGCTACAGACTGTTCTGTTTTTGACAGATTCTATTTTCTTTGTGTTGTGTGCTTGTTTTGATGATTCTATGGTTTTATTTGATGAGTTTTTGCCATATAAAAGTTGTAATACAGTATGTATAATGCAAAAATAAAATAATAATAGGTTCGCTACAGTACTTATAGTAGTGGTTTGGTTTCTTATACTAACGGATCTCACGAATGTTTTGTTTGAGTTTTGTGTGATTGAAGTTTTCAAGTTTTGGGTTATCTTACGATGGATGAAGGAATAAGGATAAGCAAAAGTCTAAGCTTGGGGATGCCCGAGGCACCCCAACATAATATTAAAATAAGTAGAAAGCAACTAAGCTTGGGGATGCCCCCGAGTGGCATCCCCGCTTTCTTCTAACGACCATCGGTATTTTATTTGAAACTATATTTTTATTCGTCACATGATATAAGTTTTGCTTGGAGCGTCTTGTATGATATGAGACTTTTCTTGTTTTGCTTTTTGTTTTAAGTGTTTAATCCTTGCTGGACACACCCTTTCGAGAGAGAAAAAAATTGCTATGCTTGCTATTATGCTTACTTAAAAAATTTAGAGCCATGGATTTGCTCTAGTACTTCACCTATATATTTTTGAGCATGGTGTGTTTTGTTAATTTTGAAGAAATTCTCTCATGCTTAACTTAGATTTGTATGGGAGTTAGTAAATTTTGAAGAAATTACCTCTTGCTTCACTTATATTATTTTGAGATAAAAGAAAAGTTTGTGCTCATGATCTTCACCTAAATTTGTTTGAGCTTATCAAAAGCAACATAAGAAAATAGTCCCAAAGTGATAGATATCCAAGGAGGATATAATAAAAACTTTCATGAAGATCACTAGACAAAATAAACTTGATTCTTAGTAATGATTTTGAGATATGATGATATGATATGTGAGTAATGTTGGTGAGTAATTGTGCTTTAGTAAGAATATTAATGTTAAGGTTTGTGATTGCCTATGCAAGCACAAAAGTCAATAGTTATGCAATGAAATTTATATCCTACTTATGGTGCATGTCGGGGAAACTGATCCACGAACACCTATGGGACCAGCGGACAGAGCCCCTTTCGGTTCGGCAGGGGGCGGAGATCGCACGAAGAGCGGATCGAGGCGAAGCACACGAGCAGTTTACCCAGCTTCGGAGCTCTCCGGAGAGATAACACTCCTACTGCTGCATGTCTGAGTGTATTGAGTTCTTGCTCGGGAGCGCTGAGTGCTACAGTACACACTAGCTACTAACGAGACCGAGCGTGAGTGTTTTTCTGCCTTCGAACCCCCCTCTACGTTGCGCATGGGCCTCCTTTTATATGCTAAAGGGGTCTCTGACAGGTGGCAACGTAGACCAGGGTAAAAATGGAAAAGGAATTGCGGTTGGTACAACTACCTGTACAGTGTATCATACCTAACCCTGACGGCAGGGGACAAAGGCATTAAATGCCCGTCTACGTCGCCCAAATAGTGCAAAAAGGGACCGTCAGGGACGCCACCGCTTGCCACGATGGCAATCTTGTCAGCGTCGCTTGCCACCGCGCACCGCTGGCCGCACAGCCTCTTGCCACGCGTGCCTGGAAAGGTCCCAAGGCGACACGTTGGTGGATGTGCTAGAGCGCGGGTACAGAGTGGTAGTTTGCCGCGGCAAGCGCCTTGCCGCGGTCGTTGTCTTGTCGCGTCCGGAAGCTTGTCGCTCACCGGGCCTCGCCGGGACGCGTGGCGCGTCGCGGCAAGTTCCTTGAGATGCCTTGGTTGGCCTTCCCGGCAAGCTCCTCTTGCCGGGGCCTTGTCTCCTTGGCTTGAATACTTTGTTCTTGAATGGCTCCAAAGGAACCACGGAGGACCTTGGCGGTCACCCGGCAAGCCTTGCCGCGGGGTGCTGCAACTGCCCGTGCACAAGTTCGGGATACTAGGGTACCCCTACTCTAGTACACCGACAGGAGCCCCCGGGCCTGGGCCACACACGGTGCCGAGCGCTGTTGGGCCAGGCCCAAAACAGGGCACGGGCACGCGCGGCCTGGGTTACGCCGTATCTCACTCTGTATCCACCGCGCCCTCCTCGAACGGCACGCGTCGAATGCGGCGTCGTGGGAGAGATCGTGGGTGGTTTCTTTATTCAGAAAGACGGAACGTCCGCCCCCTCCCTCTTTATAAGCAGGGGAAACAGGGGCAGTTCGCCCATCTCACCGGTTGCTATTCCAATCTCAAAAATCTCCGCTGCTCCCCCTTCCTCCCGAAGCTGAAAGAGAGCAGCGCTCCGCCCCCCATCGCCACCGGCACCACCAACGCCGTCGATCTCTCTCACCACCTCCGCCATGGCTCCGAAAGCCGGGAATGTTGTGAAGTCGGCCGAGGCGCAGCGGCTCGCGGCGCTGCGAAAGGAGCGGGCAATCTTCACCCCTCAGCTCGCCGCGAAGGAGCTGAGGGAGTATTACTACCTCTTCTGGTCGACGGAGACGCGAGCGCATCCGCGCACGAAGGTACTCTCAGCTGCCGCTTCGGAACTGGCTCCGAATGGATATCCCTTCTTCGCGTTGTTCTTCTACTGCGGGCTCTGCCCGCCTTTCTCTGAGTTTTTCTGTGACATTATGAACACCTACGGTTTCCACCTCCTTGACTTCACCCCCAATGCCGTTCTGACCATGGCAGTTTTCGCACACCTCTGCGAAAACTTTGTCGGAGTCTATCCAAATGTAGCTCTTTTTCGCCACTTCTTTATGCCCCGAGTTGAGAGAGGGGAGCCTTTATCCGGCGGAATCGCCTGGATCTCGAGAACTGGCAAGAAGGAAGCTTATCTGGAGGGAGAGCTCCGCAGCAAGTGGGATGAATGGAGAGCAGACTGGTGCTGGATTGTCGAGGAGAACCCGCAGCCATTTACCGCCCAGCGCCAAGCCCCAGTAGCACGCGGCAATGATTGGAGCAACGTGGCCCCGGAAGACGATAGGCTGAAGATTGCCGTCACCCGGATCCTACGCCTCAGGCTTGCCGGGCTCACCGTAGGCGCCGTTGGCGCAGATTTTCTTCGCCGCCGCATCGCCCCCCTGCAGGAGAGGAGGAGACCCGCCTGGGAGTTCCAGAATGCGGCGGATATCATGAGGCTGCGCCCGGGCCTCAACTTCAACTTCACTGTCCTGGAACTAGACGCGATGCTCCTGGAACTGTTCAAGCGTGATCCTCAACATCCCGAAGCGTTCATGTTGCCGAGGGGTGTCGTTCCGCTGTGCAACAACTCCTCGCTCGACCGCATCCGTGCAATGATGCCGCTGTGCGATTCGCATGGAATTGTCCCAACTTGGCAAGAGCCTGCAGACGACGTCGTGCAGGAGTTCTTTGACGGCTTGGTAGAAGTGCCGGTCCGCTCCGATGAACAGAAGAGCCTTACTCGCGACACCACCGATGCGGAGATGCAGCGCATCGCCACTAGGCTGGAAGAGGCGGCGGCAGCCGCTGCCGCGGGCGAGTTTGGATTCACCGTGGAGGAGGCAGAGGCAGCAGAGGCGGCAAGCCTTGCCGAGCGAGAGGAGCTTGCCGGCGAGGGAGAGCTTGTCGGGCCTGAAGCTGAGTCGAGCGAGCCCGCTGAGGGCGCGAGCGACTCGTTGAAGATCGACTCCTCCTCTTTCTCACCTTCAGACAGCTCGCCGCAAGCGGAGCCCCCAGCTCCACCAAGAAGGCGTCTCCGCAAGGCCGTGGACGTAGCGGGGCGGCAGACGGGTCAACAGCCGCCGCGCCGCGCGATGCGCTCCACCGTGGCAAGCACTGTTGCCGCGGGAGCACCTCATGCCGCTGCGGCAACTGGAGCGGGGCCCTCCCGGACCACCGCTTCTGCTCCCGCCAAGCGGCTAAGGGAACCTACTCCTCCGCCTTGTCGCGCCGAAGGTGGGCCGGACTTCGACCTCTCCGCGCTCAGCTCCGACGAGGAAGAGGAAGAGTAAGATTCTTTGCTGTACTTGTAGTTCTTCAATTCTTGCTGTTTTGTCTTGTATCTGATTTGCTTTACTCCGAACCCATTCCTTTTCAGGACTCTGGCCCAGAGAGCGGCGAAGAGAGCCAAGGTCCCGGTGATTGTCATCGAGGACGAACCCACCGCGACAGCAGGGGGTGTGTCCGAGACCACCTTGCCGGACCCGGCAACTATTCCCCAAAGCAGCCCCCAGCGCAGCCCCCAGCGTAAGTATATGGTTTACTTCCTGCTGTTAGGCGCGCATGGGTGCTCTTTCTTTGCTGACATCTGACTATTGGTTTGCGTAGGAGCAGAGCAGTCTCACCAGGAGTGCCCGGAAGCCGCTCCCGACATGCCCTCTGCTTCGACTACACCGCCAAGGGAGGATTCCCCGGCAAGGGAGCGTTCTCCGGCAAGGGAGAATTTTCCGGTAAGGGAGAAGTCTCCGGCAAGGGACAGTTCTCCGGCAAGGGACAGCGCCAGCGTCCCCCTGGTGGCGGAGACCACGACTGTAGATCCTAGTACAGGTAATCCTCTTGCTTGAATACTTCCCTTGGGTTCTTCTTCTTCTTATTTTCTTTTTGAATATTTGCTTGACTTTTCTCCCTTTTCCGGTCGTCAGGTCCATCTTCCACGGAGCCGATGGAAACCGAGGTCGCCGGCGAGGAGAACGCGCGCGGCAGTACCGACGACGCCGCTGTCACCGAAGAAGAAGCCGGCGCTGATGATCCCGCCGGCAGAGAGGCCGCCAAGGCTGCCGCCGCAGAAGCTGGCGAGGGGTCCGGCGATCACACTAATGGCCCCGAGGCCGCAGGAGCGTCAGGCGCTACGCCGACCGCCGATCCCTCCGTCGCTGCTGCAGCGTCAGGCTCCGAAGAGGCCCAGCCCGGCGCCTATTTGAAGGCCGGCGATGGCGTCTTCATCAAGCTCCCCTGGGCGTCGAGCTCCAGGGCGCCGATCGAAGGAGAAATCTTTGATGAAGTGTTTCTCGCCTTCGCTGGGCTGACGCTGGTCGACGCGCCGAGCAGCAGCAGCGGCGAGCCTGAGGAGGAGCAGCTGCTACGGAAGCTGTTGTCGCTCTACCGCGCCCGACAGGCCAAGCTGGTATCCCGAGAAGCGCTTGTCGCGAAGGCGGGAGTGGACATCGAGAAGCGCGCGGAGGAGCTCCGGGGCCTCAACCAGGAAGCTCTCCGGTCCCTGGCAAAGGAGCGGGAGCAACTCGCCGAGGAGCGGAAAGCCTTCCTCCTCGAGAAGGCTGAAGTTGAAGAGCAACAGCGGCTTGCTGCCGAGAAGCTGTCTGCGCAGGAAGGCGAGTTGGCGCAGCGGAAGGTTAACCTTGACAGCCACGAGGAGGAGCTTGCCGCGCGCGAGCAAACATTCGGCGGGGCTCTCAAGGAAGCAGAGGATGCTGCCGCAGCTGCCGAGGCCGCCAAGAAGGAGCTGGAGACGAAGGTGGCGCAGCTGGAGGCCGATCTCAAGGTGAGCGGCGAGGAGCTTGCTGCGCTCAAGCGTGAGCGCGAGAAGGACGCCTACACCCATGGCGAGCTGCAGGGTCGTCTCGCCGAGAGGAGCAAGGAGCTTAGCGCCGCCAAGGACTCCAACGCAGATCTTGAGTTGAAGCTGACTACTTTGACCAAGACGCTGGACGGCGCCAGGGAGCAGGAGGTGGCCTTGAAGGAGAAGATCAAGGCCGACGAGGCGCTGCTGGCGAGTGCTGCTGCCGCCCAGAACGCTTTTAGGGAGAATGTGGAGCACTGGACCGAGGGTCTCGTGGATGTTGCCGCAGCCATCGACAGGGAGCTGGCGCAGCTGGGGATGGAGGATCTCGGGTATTCCTCCGATGAGCACCTCCAACCCAGCGCCAAGCTCAGCTTGTTCTTCAAAGGCGTGGCGACGGCCCTCCAGCGACTCCGGGAGAAGATCCCAAAGCAGCTGGCCGACGAGTCGCGCAAGATCTGCGCGGGAGCTCTTCAAAAGGTGCTGGTGAAGGTGGCCTTCCGCAACCCAGGCCTCAACCTCACCAACGTCCTCAGGACCTTGCCGCCGGATGCTGATCTGGAAGCGCTCAAGACCCTTGTCGCACCCATTGTGGACAAGGTGAGCGGGATCAAGAGGGTTGAGGGCGATCGCGTAGATTAGGCCGCCCGTTTTCTCTTTTTCTTGTCGCTGCTGGTCATGTTATGAGAACAATCTGTTAGAGCTGCGACAAGCTATCTTGTAATATGACTCTATTTTGGGTAGCGATTGCTATGTTATTTCCTTTACTTGATTCCTTCCTTTGTATGTTTTTGCCCTACGCTTTTAGGGAACTTGTCGGCGCAGGCACCTTAGCCGCGAGCGCTGAGTGCGGGACGTCAGCAGCCTGCTGGCGGTGCCGCTACCGACAAGAAACCTTGTCGCAACTAGTCGCAGCTCACTTAAGTTGTTGAGCGGACTCGAAACAAAGTAAGGGCGCAACTAGCTACGAGTTGGTTCCTCCGCGCACAGGTTTTCCATACAAAGCACGGTCGTTCGAGGAAGATAACTTAAAAATTTTAAAACTGATTGCTCAAACTTTAGCAACTTAGCTTTTCTGTCGTTTGCTTCCCGGTAAGGCGAAACTTCCTCGAACGACGCTTGGTCCACACCATTATCTTCTCCTTTCCCCCCGGCAAACTTGTGGGCGAGGGAACCTTCCTTTCTTTGAGAAAGAGAAAGAAGAGAAAATAAAGATATGGAGCCTTACGGCTCGTTATTGCTTACCGGGGGTAGGCGCTGCACAAAGTGTCAGATAACGCATGCAAAAAAGTAGAAAGCATGAAATTGACAAGATGTGCGGAGCACATGAGCTTTACTTATGCACGGGGTCTGCGCCCGGCTTCGTACAAAGGATTACATGCAACATCGGCAAGACTTGTACAAAAGGTGGTTGCCGGAACAGGTTCCGGCAACCGCGCCCTACGGGTAAAACTTACGAAGATGCTCAATGTTCCAGGAGTTGCTCACCGGAATGCCATCTTCGGTCTCAAGGCGGACAGCGCCAGGCCTAGTGACTCGTTTCACCCGGTAAGGGCCTTCCCACTTCGGCGTCAACTTGTTGGAATTCTTGGCGGACTGAACGCGCCGAAGAACAAGGTCGCCTTCCTCGAGACTTCTGGCATTAACTTTGCGGCTATGGTAGCGGCGCAAAGCTTGCTGGTATCGAGCAGCTCGTACAGCGGCCTGAAGACGGTCCTCCTCAAGGAGCAGCGCGTCATCTTGTCGCAACTGCTCTTGCTCAAGCTCATCATAAGCGAGCACTCGAGGTGACCCGTATACGAGTTCCGTGGGGAGAACTGCCTCTGCTCCATAGACTAGAGCGAAAGGTGTCTGGCCAGTGGCTCGATTTGGCGTCGTCCTGATCGACCAAAGAACCACCGGCAGCTCCTCAATCCAGTTCTTTCCGCACTTGCGCAGCCTGTCGAAAGTCCTGGTCTTGAGCCCGCGCAGCACTTCAGCATTCGCCCTCTCCGCTTGACCGTTACTTCTCGGATGAGCAACAGAAGCGAAGCAGACCTTGGCGCCAAGATCTTGGACGTACTGCATGAAGGTGCGGCTCGTGAATTGCGTGCCGTTGTCGGTGATGATCCTGTTAGGGATCCCGAAGCGGCAAACAATCGACCTGAAGAACTTGACTGCTGACTGTGCTGTCACCTTCCTCACTGCTTCCACTTCCGGCCACTTTGTGAACTTGTCGATTGCAACGTACAAGTACTCAAAGCCCCCGACAGCTCGGGGAAAGGGGCCGAGGATGTCGAGCCCCCAGACCGAAAATGGCCAGGATAAAGGGATCGTCTGGAGAGCTTGAGCTGGCTGGTGTATCTGCTTGGAATGGAACTGGCACGCTTCACACTTGGTTACTTGTGCAGTTGCATCCTGGAGGGCTGTCGGCCAAAAGAAACCTTGCCGGAACGCTTTGCCGGCAAGTGCTCTTGCGCCAATGTGGTGACCACATATGCCTCCATGTATCTCTGCCAACAGCTTTTGTCCGTCTTCCCGGTGAATACACTTCAATTTCACGCCGTTGAGTCTTCTTCTGTACAGTGTGTTGTCGACAAACTGGTACATACTTGACTGCCGGGCTACTCTTTCCGCTTCTTCTTGCTCTTCGGGAAGTTCTCCTGTCTGAAGGAAACGGACAATCTGCTGTGCCCATGCTGGAGCTTGCGGCTCGACAACAAGGACTAAAGGCACATCTGCTGCTGCGGGAACATCCGCTTCTACGGCGAGAACCTGCGGCTCAGCCGGAGCTTGACGTTCCCCGGCAAGCTTGCCGGAGCAAAACTTGTCGGGAGCGTCTGCTTCAACGGAACAAACCCTAGGGCTTGCCGGAGCAGACTGCTCCTCAGCACCCTTGGTGTTGATCTTGAGGACCTTCTTGGCGGCGGCTTCGGGGAGCTCTGCCGGAAAATAGTCACCAGAAATCAACTTCCTCTTCTTGCTCTGTCCAGTTGATGGCGTTACAGACGGTTGAGTCAGTTTGAGCACAAAGATCCCTGGTTCCACAGGTAACTTAAGTGCGGCGCACTTCGACAGGCCATCGGCAATGTCGTTCTGAGCTCTTGGAACATGTTCCATCTGTAGGCCGTCAAAGTGCTCTTCTAGCTTTCTCACTTCATCAACGTAAGCTTCCATCAACGGACTCTGATAATTCTTGTTCACTTGGCGGACGACAAGCTGTGAGTCACCCCTGACAATGAGCTTCTTGATCCCAAGGTCTGCTGCGATCCTGAGACCGGCAAGCAAACCTTCATACTCTGCGGTATTGTTCGTTGCTTGCTCCTTGGGAAAGTGCATCTGGACTACGTACTTGAGGTGCTCTCCGGTGGGTGCAACAAGTAGCACGCCCGCACCGGCGCCTTGCAGCGAGAAGGCACCATCAAAGTACATCAGCCACTCTTTGCTTGCTTCCTTGACGGGGATGCTCGTTTCTGGAATTTCTTCATCTTGTGTTGGCGTCCATTCTGCTATGAACTCCGCCAATGCTCTGCTTTGGATAGTTGAAGTGCTCTCAAACTTGAGGCCAAAGCTTGACAGTTCCAGTGCCCACTCGACAATCCTGCCTGTTGCTTCTGGATTTTGCAGTATCCTCTTCAGCGGAAAACGAGTGACGACTGTGATCTCATGTGCTTGGAAGTAATGGCGCAGCTTTCTCGAGGCCATGAGAAGGCCGAAAAGCAATTTCTGCACACCAGAGTACCTTGACCTAGCCCCCTGCAGAAGGGAACTGACAAAGTAAACTGGGCGCTGCACCATTCTTTTCTGCATCTTCTCACGCGCCTGCGCAGATCCATCTTTGTCGGGACCAGAGCTTGCCGGTGAAGTCCCCTGCTTGTCGCTGGATGCATCTGCCGTGGTTGCTGGCTCATCATCCGCCTCCCTCTCCGCTACTAACGCAGCACTAACCACTTGATTGGTTGCCGCTATATATAGCAGCAACTTCTCTTGTGGCTTAGGTGCGACAAGTGTTGGAGTGGAGGACAGGTATCTCTTTAAGTCCTGCAGTGCAGCCTCCGCTTCCGGAGTCCATTTCATTGGACCTGCCTTTTTCAATATTTTGAAAAATGGCAGGGCGCGCTCAGCAGACCTAGAGATAAACCTGCTGAGAGCAGCTACGCAACCGGCAAGTCTTCGTACATCCTTGACGCGCTTTGGTGCTTCAATCTGCTCAATGGCCTTGATCTTGTCGGGATTGGCTTCAATTCCCCGCTGAGACACGAAGAACCCGAGAAGCTTGCCGGAGGGGACTCCAAACACACACTTCTCGGGGTTAAGCTTGAGGTTGATCTTGCGCAGATTTGCAAAGGTTTCGTCTAAATCTTGAATCAGAGTCGCCTTGTCCTTGCTCTTGACCACTATGTCATCCATGTAGGCTTCCACATTTCTGTGTATTTGCGGCTCAAAAGCGTCATGGACTACCCTTGCAAATGTTGAACCAGCATTCTTTAAACCGAAAGGCATCCGTACGAAACAGTATGTGCCACATGGGGTGATGAATGCGGTCTTCTCCTCATCCTCTTCTGCCATGAAGATCTGATGGTATCCTGAGTATGCATCAAGAAATGAAAGCAAGTCACATCCGGCCGTGGAGTCAACAATCTGGTCGATGCGCGGCAAGGGAAATGGGTCTTTGGGACAAGCTTTATTGACATCGGTAAAGTCGATACAAAGCCTCCATTTCCCGTTTGCCTTGCGCACGACTACAGGGTTGGCCAACCACGTAGGATGGAGCACTCCTCTGACAAGGCCTGCTGCTTCCAATTTCTTGATTTCTTCTGCGATGAATTCTTGGCGCTCCACTGCCTGTTTCCTGACTTTCTGCTTGACGGGCCGCGCATGAGGACAGACGGCAAGATGGTGCTCGATTACTTTCCTGGGAACACCGGGGATGTCAGACGGTTGCCACGCAAATACGTCGACGTTCGCCCGCAGGAAAGCAACGAGCGCGCTTTCCTATTTAGGGTCGAGAGTGGCACTGATGGTGAAGGTACCACCAGTGCCATCCTCCTTGGCGGACACCTTCTTGGTCTCTGGTGGAGCTGCCATTGTCTTCTTACACTTGCCGGTGGAGCTCGATGGTGCGTCCTCGACGGTAGCGCAGCACTCCGAAGAGGTGCGCTTGCCGGAGTGGGCATCAGAACTCTTGCCGGACTTGGTCTTCTTCTTCGCCCCGGGAGCTTCAACGGCAAGTGACTTGCGATCTGTTGCGGCTGCTGCTTCCCGGTAGATCTTGTCGGCGCAGATAAGAGCATCCTTCTTGTCGCCAGGGACAGAGATGACACTTATCGGGCCTGGCATCTTCAGCATGTTGTATGCATAGTGAGAGGCTGCCATGAATTTGGCGAGTGCTGGACGGCCGAGTATCCCATTGTAAGGCAATGGAAAGTCAGCAACGTCAAAAGTGACCCTCTCAGTCCTGAAGTTCAACTCGCTGCCAAATGTCACCGGCAACGTGATCTTTCCCTTCGGCTTGCTCCTTCCCGGATTGATTCCTTGGAATGTGCCGGTCTCTTCGAGCTCGCCATCAGGGATCTGGAGTTTCTGGAGTACCGCGGAGGAGATCAGGTTCAAGCCGGCCCCGCCGTCAACTAGCATCTTAGTGACCTTGAGGTTGCGGATAGTTGGTGAAACCAACATCGGCAAGCACCCGACCGCAGTTATGCGATCAGGGTGGTCCTCAATATCAAAGATGATAGGCGTGCTGGACCATTTCAGAGGCTTGCGTGACTCGACGGGTGGTTCTCCCGCATTGACTTCCCGCACCCACTGCTTGAGCTGGCGGTGTGAAGTATGCAGAGAAGCACCGCCGTCAACGCACAGGACCTCTGTGGCTTTCTGGAACTCCTGCTCATCGGTCTCGTCATCATCCATATCTTCATCGTCGTCGTCATCTTCATCCTTGTCGCGGCCGCGGGGAGGTCTGTCTCCTTGCCGCTGCTTGGCCTTGCCGCGGCGTCCTCCTCGGCCGGGGCGTTTCTTGCCGGCTCCTCCAGCACCTTCCTGGGCTTTCTCCTTGTCGCGTCGCTCGTATTCAGCCTTTTGCTGCTCGACAAGCTGCTCGACCTTCTTGCAGCTCTGGAGGTCATGGCCCTTGGTGCGGTGGATCTTGCAGTACTGCTTGTTGGTGTCGTCCTGCTTGTCGGCGACCGCCACATCCTGGTAGTTGGTGCCTGCGGCAATCTCCTCGCCGGAGCTACCAGCTTTGGTTTTCTTGGTGCCACCTCCGTTGCCGGACTGCTCAACGACTAGCGCATCTTTGCCTTTCTTCTTCCTGTTGTTCCGCCGCTGGTTTTTCTTTGTCGGGGAAGCCTCCTCACTATCAGATCCTCCTGCTTCTATATTCTCTCCAGGGAGTTTCCTCCCTTCCTCAGCACGTGCACACTTGTCGGCCAGGGCATATAGCACATCTGATGATGCGGTGAAGTCGCTGTCGAGGTGGATCCAGCGAGTCGGCGATCTTGGCCTTCGGGGTGGAGAGTGCATGGTGGTTGCACCCCCACCGGTTTCGTCGCCATCGGCTCGTGCTTGGCGGTCCTGCCGCGGCAGCGATGTACTCGGCTGCCGCGGAGTGTCGCCGTTGGCGAAGCCGATGAGACTCTGAATGGTGGCCCTCCATTCATCGATCTTGTCTGCCGTTGGAGGGTAATCCAAGAGCAGTTGAGCTCGTGCCAAAGCTTCTGCTGGAGTGGTGGGCGGCAGTGGCGAACGGTGCGAGGAGCGGGATATGCTCGGACTTCTAACTATGTTATAAGGAGCAGTATCCCGTCCAGGCGACCGTGTCTCGCTCGCGCCAGCATGTTGGCGTGCATGCTGGTCTTGAGCACCCCGAGATCCACCAGCTCGATCTTGGTCCAACAAACGTATGGCACTGCGAATACCATGACGCTGTCGGTCCTGCGCCTCCTGAGATGGGCGCGGTGCATGTACGGACGCCGAGGTCTGCACTGCCTTGTCCTTGGACCTGGCAGCACCGTGAGCTCCCTCGTCGATGTCCGTTCTTCCGCCGGCTTCTACCCCACCACCCGTTTGCTCCGGTGGGGGTGCGATCGACGTGGACGGAACAGCTACCGCCGAAGCATTCTTCTTCGGTGGCATGTCGATGAAGAAGATGAAGATCCAGCTCGTGTGAACGCCGGATCAGGTTCACACAACCTCGACGCCCCCTACCTGGCGCGCCAAAGATGTCGGGGAAACTGATCCACAAACACCTATGGGACCGGCGGACCGAGCCCCTTTCGGTTCGGCGGGGGGCGGAGATCGCACGAAGAGCGGATCGAGGCGAAGCACACGAGCAGTTTACCCAGCTTTGGAGCTCTCCGGAGAGATAACACTCCTACTGCTGCATGTCTGAGTGTATTGAGTTCTTGCTCGGGAGCGCTGAGTGCTACACTACACACTAGCTGCTAACGAGACCGAGCGTGAGTGTTTTTCTGCCTTCGAACCCCCCTCTACGTTGCGCATGGGCCTCCTTTTATATGCTAAAGAGGTCTCCGACAGGTGGCAACGTAGACAAGGGTAAAAATGGAAAAGGAATTGCGGTTGGTACAACTACCTGTATAGTGTATCATACCTAACCCTGACGGCAGGGGACAAAGGCATTAAATGCCCGTCTACGTCACCCAAATAGTGCAAAAAGGGACCGTTAGGGACGCCACCGCTTGCCACGATGGCAATCTTGTCAGCGTCGCTTGCCACCGCGCACCGCTGGCCGCACAGCCTCTTGCCACGCGTGCCTGGAAAGGTCCCAGGGCGACACGTTGGTGGATGTGCTAGAGCGCGGGTACAGAGTGGTAGTTTGCCGCGGCGGTCGTTGTCTTGTCGTGTCCGGAAGCTTGTCGCTCACCGGGCCTCGCCGGGACGCGTGGCGCATCGTGGCAAGTTCCTTGAGATGCCTTGGTTGGCCTTCCCGGCAAGCTCCTCTTGCCGGGGCCTTGTCTCCTTGGCTTGAATATTTTGTTCTTGAATGGCTCCAAAGGAACCACGGAGGACCTTGGCGGTCACCCGGCAAGCCTTGCCGCGGGGTGCTGCAACTGCCCGTGCACAAGTTCGGGATACTAGGGTACCCCTACTCTAGTACATCGACAGTGCATTATTCGGTGTTACTTATGCTTAATGATTGGTTACGAGATTTTTTGCTTTTTGGTTGGTTGCTTCTCAATCTTTTTGCTAGCCTTCATTTTGCACTAAGTACGATCACTACTTGTGCATCCAAAACCCTTTAAACCAGTTTTGCAATATGAGTCCACTATACCTACCAATATGCGGTATTTCCATGCCGTTCTTAGCAAGTTTGCATGTGCCATCTCTAATGTTCAAAATAAATTTCTCTTTTGTGTGCTTTACTACTCGTCGAGGCGGTAAGGGTAGCCGATATTTTCCATGCTAGATGTGTTATTCTCACGATGAGTGTTTATTCACTTGTCATTGCACGATAGTACAACAAAGGTACTAGGGATGTCCAGCCCTGAAATGAATAAATGAATTTACTTTATTTTGTCAAATAATAAATTCCTTGGAAAGTGTTGGTATGGAGGGCACCCGTGGATACGGTTAGCCATGGAAAGTGAAAATTATGGTGGAAAAAGGAATAAACTTTATTTTCTGTTTGGGAACTACCTATGATGTATCTAGCATGGAAAGTGTTGGGATGCTCCAAGTCATTTTCATTGGTAGGAAAAGTATGCCTCTCAAGAATAATTTTATCTCTCAATTTAAGCTTTGAGCTTTGGCACCTCTACAAATCACTACTTCCCTCCCCGAAGGGCCTTTCTTTTACTTATGCAATTTTTATTTTGAATTTGAGTCTCCATCTTCTCTTATAAAGCACCAACTAAGGGGCACTATGATCGTATTTGAGCATTGGGTGTAGCTAATATTCGAGTGTGTTTCATGAATGGATCAATGATTGAGCATGATGGGCTAGGGATAACTTGCTTTAGTGTTGGTATTTTGAAAGACATGGTTTCTTGTTGGTATGCTTGAGTATTAAAGTCTTCATGTCAAAACTAGACTATTGCTTTGAATCATATAAAAGTCCATATATCCATGCTATAGAGAAAAGAATGTGATGAACATGTTAGGCATCATTCCACATAATAAATTATGTTTTTATCATTTACCTACTCGAGGATGAGCATGAATTAAGCTTGGGGATGTTGATACGTCTCCAACGTATCTATAACTTTTGATTGTTCCATGCTCTTATATTATCAGTCTTGGATGTTTTACATTCATTTTATAGTCATTTTATATCATGTTTTGGTACTAAACTATTGACAGAGTGCCTAGTGCCAGTTGCTATTTTCTGCATGTTTTTTACATCGCAGGAAATCATTATCAAACGGTGTCCAAACACAATGAAACTCCTGCAGGATTGTTTTTGGGCTAGAAGAAAGCTAGTGGGCCAAGGAAGCACCCGTGGGGCTGCTCGAGGGGAGCAGCACCCACCAGGGCGCGCCAGGAGACCTAGGCGTGCCCAGGTCAGTGTTGCCCACCTCGGGTTCCCCCAGAACTGCCTCTTTGTTCTATAAATACCCAAATATTCCAGAAACCCTAGGAGAGTCGACGAAATATTGATCCAGCCGCCGTAGAGTCTAGAACCACCAGATCAAATCTAGACACCGCCATGGAGGGGTTCACCACTTCCATTGGTGCTTTTCCTATGATGTGTGAGTAGTTCTTTGCAGACCTACGGGTCCATAGTTAGTAGCTAGATGGCTTCCTATCTCTCTCTCTCTTGATTATTAATACAATGGTCTCTTGGAGATCCATATGATGTAAGTCTCTTGGCGGTGTGTTTATTGGGATCCGATGAACTTTGAGTTTATGATCGGATCTATGTTTTTATCCATGAAAGTTATTTGAGTCTTTTTTGATATCTTATATGCGTGATTGCTTATATCCTCGTATTTCTTCTCCGATATTTGGGTTTTGTTTGGCCAACTTGATCTATTTATCTTGCAATGGGAAGAGGTGCTTTGTAGTGGGTTCGATCTTACGGTGCTTGATCCCATTGACAAAAGGGGAACTGACACGTATGTATCGTTGCTACTAAGGATAACAAGATGAGATCTATATCTCCGCAATAGATAAACGGATCTCGTCTACATAATGTCATTGTCCTTATTGCATTACTCCGTTTTCTCATGGACTTAATACACTAGATGCATGCTGGATAGCGGTCGATGTGTGGAGTAATAGTAGTAGATGTAGGCAGGAGTCGGTCTACTAATCTTGGATGTGATGCCTATATAATGATCATGGCCTCGATATTGTCATGATTATATGAAGTTCTATTAATTTCCCAACAATAATTGTTTTCCCACCGTTTGCAATTTTTCCCGAGAGAAGCCACTAGTGAAACCTATGGCCCCCAGGTCTCTTTTCATCATATTTGCATTTGCGATCTATTTGATCTTACATTTATTTTCAGTTCTATTAAACCAAAAATACAAAAATACCTTTCTGCAATTTATTTGTTCCGCGATATATTTATCCTATCTATCACTTTTACCTCACGTTATTTGCCTATCTTGAGGCGCCGTACCCGGAAGGGATTGACAACCCCTTTAACACGTCGGGTTGTGAGTATTTGTTATCTGTGTGCAACTGTTGTTTACGTGGTGTGAGGAGGTTCTCCTACTAGTTCGATAACCTTGGTCTCAATACTGAGGGAAATACCTACCGTCGCTATACTGCAGCATCCCTTCCTCTTTGGGGAAATACCGACCTAGTTCTAGCAGACATCAGATTCCTCTCAAGATTTCTTGATTGGCTCTCTCAGCTTGACCATTAGACTGGGGATGAGCCATAGACGGCACACAAGCCAGATATATTCTTGTTGACAGAATTTGTTCATTGCAACCTTAGACTGAATTCCTTCATTGCACCCTCCATAAGCAATTTAACTAATGGGTTATGCAAAACATCAAGGAAAACATTAGGGGGTACTAGCTTACGCTGAGACCCCAGCCAGCTTAATGCATCAGGAGCTTCAGTTTTCCTGTGATAAACATGCTCCACTTGATAACCTTTGAAATGACCAGTAATAGTATCAACTTCTCGGCAATAAGCCACCATGAGTGGATTCTTTGAATCCCAAGTTCCTGGCAAGCCACCAAGTCTGAGTCGCCAAAACACCTTACCCGGCTTAGATTCATCTCTTTAGCCATCCAAAGACCATGGAGTAAGGCTTCATACTCAGCTCCATTATTAGTACAAGGGAACATCAACCTTAAAACATAACGAAATTTATCACCTCGCGGGGAAGTCAATATAACTCCAGCCCCCGAGCCCTCCAATTGCCTTGATCCATAAAAATGAACAGTCCAATATGTGCTATCTTGCTTTTCCTCAGGCATCTGCAATTCTATCCAATCATTGATGAAATCCACAAGTGCTTGAGATTTCATAGCTGTCCTGGGCATATACTTCAAACCATGAGATCCAAGCTCAATAGCCCACCTCGCTACCCAACCTGTGGCTTCTCTATTTTTAATAATATTCCCCAAGGGAGCAGGACTAACCATATTGATGGGATGACCAAGAAAATATTGTTTCAACTTACGGCTAGCCATTAACATGCCATAAACCAATTTATGACAATGTTGGTATCTCTGCTTAGACTCAATGAGCACCTCTATGACATAATAAACCGGCCTTTGAACTGGATACTCCTTGTCTGACTCTTTCCTTTCAACCACAACTGCCACACCGACAGCTCTGTTGTTTGCAGCCACTTATAAAAGCAAGGTCTCCTTCTCAATAGGAGCTGGAAGAACCAGCGGTTCAGCCAGCTATCTCTTAAGCGCTTCAAACACCTCATTAGCAGCATCACTCTAGACAAAGTTATCTGTCTTCTTCATCATTTGATACAAAGGGATAACCTTCTCTCCCAAGCGGCTTATAATCCGGCTTAAAGCAGCAATACAACCCGCCAAACGCTAGACGTCATTGGTACATGCTGGCTTAGCCAAGGAAGTGATAGCCTTGATTTTCTCTGGGTTAACTTCAATGCCTCTCTCAGAAACTAGGAAGCCTAATAGCTTGCCTGCTGGCATGCCGAAGACACACTTGGCCGGGTTAAGCATCATTTTATAGACCCGGAGATTGTCGAAGGTCTCTTTCAAATCATCTATCAAAGTTTCTTCCTTCCTGGATTTCACAACAATATCATCCACATGGCGTGAACACTGCATCCAATCTAACCATGGAGGCAATTCTGAACACATCGTTGGTAAGTCGCCTAGTCACTCTAGAGCCCAAAAGGCATAGACACATAGCAGAAGGCTCCAAAGGGCACGATGAAAGCTATATTCTCCTGGTCCTTAGCTGCCATCTTGATCTGATGATAACCAGAATAAGCATCCAAAAAGCTCAGACGTTCACAACCCGCCGTAGCATCAATAATCTGTTCAATGCGAGGGGGAGCAAAAGGGTTATCCGGATAGGACTTATTAAGGTCTTGTAATCCACACACATACGCCTAGTGCCGTTCTTCTTAAGTACCAACACCGAGTTAGCCAACCACTCAGGATGAAAAACTTCAATGATGAACCCAGCCGCCAAGAGCCGGGTCACCTCTTCACCAATGGCCTTATGCCTCTCTTCATTGAAACAACAAAGAAGCTGCTTGACCGGACTAAACTTTGGATCAACATTAAGAGTGTGCTCAGCGAGTTCCCTTGGTACACCTGGCATGTCAAAAGGTTTCCATGCAAAGATGTCCCGGTTCTCACAGATGAACTCGATGAGCGCGCTTTCCTATTTTAGATCCATATTAGCACTGACACTGAACTGCTTGGATGAGTCACCAGGAACAAAATCGACCAACTTAGTGTCATATGTCGACTTAAACTTCAACATGTGATCATTCTCTATAGTTGGCTTCTTCAAACGTGTCATATTTGTCGGGTCAACATTATCTTTATAAAACTTTAACTCCTTAGTGGCACAGGCCCACTCAGCATATGCAACATCACCCTCTTCACAATTCAGAGCGATCTTCCTATCACCGTGCACTGTGAGGGTGACCTTATGACCAGGCATTTTAAGCTGCAAATAAACATAACACGGCCGTGTCATAAACTTGGCATAAGCCGGCTGCCCGGATAAAGTGTGATACGGGCTTTTGATCTTGACCACCTCAAAGGTCAATTTCTCAGCTCTGGAATCATGGTCATTTCCAAAGGCCACCTCCAGGGTTATCTTACCCACTGGATACATTGACTTACCAGGCACCACCCCATGGAAAATAGTACAAGACGTCTTAAAATTTTGTCAGTCAAATTCATATGATGAAAAGTCTCATAGTAAAGGATATTGATATTCCCGCCCCCATCCATGAGCACCTTTGTAAGCTTATATCCTCCTACCTGAGGAGCAACCGCCAATGCCAATTGACCTGGATTTTCAACCCAGGGCGGGTGATCCTCATGGCTCCATGCAATGGGCTGCTCAGACCAACTCAAATAACGAGGTACTGCCGGCTCAACTGAGTTCACCGCCCGCTTATGGATTTCCTGATCTCGTTTGCACAGACTTGTGGTGAACACATGATATTGACCACTATTCAATTGCTTTGGATTCCTTTGATAACCAGACTACTGCTGCTGATTCCCTTGGCCAGATTGTTGATTAAAACCTCCTTGATTCCCTTGGCCCTGAAAACCAGAGCTTGAACCGCCACCTCCAAACCCAGGTCCATGAGAGCCGGATCCTGAGCCGACATGCGTGCCATGATTATTCTGGAAACAATTAAAGTTTCTATACTCCATCGTGATGAAACAATCCTTCCAAAGATGACTGGCCGACTTCTCCTAGGTTTCGTGCTTTGGGCAAGGTTGATTCATCATGGCCTCAAGGTTGAACTTCGGCCCTCCAAACCGGGGTGCTGATGTTTTCCCCTTACGATGCTGATTATTTGTCTATGTACAAAAGTATGAGCCCTTCTGTACCCCTTACTCGTGCACGGGCAGTTGTAGCCACACCTGCAGCAAGGCTTGGTAGGGCAGTACAAGACAAAATACAAGATTACCAAGACAAGTATTCAAGACAGTGAATAAGGAGCAGGAGACAAGCTAGGCCTCCCCTGGCAACACCCTTGACGGGGCGGCCTACGTAGCCCCGACAAGAGCCTTGCCGAGGCGACCTATGAAGCACCAGCAAGGCCACCACCATCGAGGCTAAGAGCTCTAACACCATCGACAATGTCAAGGCCAAGACTCGAGGACACGTGCGTAGAAGGATGCAGGTCTTTGTGAAGACTGGTGGCTTGCGGGTCTACGTGAAGACCAGAAGACAAAGACCCCCCGGCAAGGCCCTTTCCAGGGACGACTGCGAAGCCCCTGCACGACCTTGTCGGGGATAATTGCAGGGCCACAGCCAGGCCCGCACCTGACAAGGTTTTGCCACTTCACAGTCGTTCTAGTGCAGCGACCAGTCTGCCAATTAAGCAAGCACCTACGTGGTGGCATGTAGATCTTCGTGAAGGCCCTGCCACCGCGCTAGCATAGTGGCTAGCCAGCCAGCCTGGCGCTGCATGCCTTGTCAGCCTAGACATGTGTCAAGGTAGGATGAGGAGGCAACGGACGGGATGGGTTCTATTACCGTCCCCGATAAAGTTGGAGGGCACGTAACCAGCGCATTTAATGTGTTTGTCCTACGACGTTAGTGATAAGCTTGTACACTGTAGCTACTTTGCACCTCCTGTGTGCCACTATGGTGACCCCTTTGACATATAAAAGGAGGGCCGAGGTGTACTGGAGAAGGATTTGGACTTTTTGGACTAGGCATGCATATCAGCTAGTCTAAGAACTCAAGACCACTAAATATACACCCAAAGCAGGACTAGGATTTTACGCTCCTCAGCGGCCCGAACCTGGGTAAAAATCCCTCGTGCTGATCACCAGACTTGCTCTTTGCACATCTCTCTCCCCACCATCCGTAGAAGGGATCCTCGTGATCCCATAGGTGTCATTCCCCCGACATCTTTGGCCCGCCAGGTAGGGGTGGGAAGTGGTGAAAATCTAGTCTAGTAGTTAGTGCGTCAGTTTCTTCATCACCATGGCTCCGAAGAAGAAGACGATAACAACGATCGGTTCGTCTGGATCCGGTCTTCCCGTGCCAACGCGAACAGGCGACAGGGAAGACGCTGGTGGAGGAGGAGATCGAGACCATCCACATCATTCTGACACCAGCAACCAGGCGAGTGGTGTCATCTACGACCGCGACGACAATCCGCGCACCAACGAAAAGCTAAGTCACGCCAACCGTTGAGTGATTTTATTTTTCTAAGGTTATTTTCCTCGAATGGTTTCGGTTCTTGTATGGAAAGCCTGCATGCGAAGGAACCCTGCCACGATTGGTAGCGCCATTGTTCTATTTCGAGTCCGCTCAACAGTTCAGGTGGCTGCACTAAGAATCGCAAGGTGTCTTGCCGGCAGCGACGCGCCCAGCAGTCTACTAAGGATCCGTTCCTCAAAGTGCTCGCGGCAAGGGTGCGCGCACCAACAAGCCTATCCAACTAAGCGTAGGGTGTGGTATATACAAGGAGAGATCAAAGAGGAAGATAACATGCATTCAGTTCAAAGCACAGTAAGTTATATTACATCAGTGGATGCCTCGGTTCTAACTTAAGATAAAATCATCTTAGGTACGAATTCGCAGCAGCAATGAGAAATGGAGTGGCTAGTCCCGGCACTGGCCTTCCAACCTCTTGACTCCGTCAACGCAGCTGATGATGGGCTCGACACGCTCTTCAAGCGCCTTGAGGTGCGCATCCTCCGGCAAGCTCTCAAGCACGTTGGCGAAGTCGACACTAGGGTTCCACTATGCCACCTTGGTGAGCACCTTGAGAAGGGTGCCCTGGCAAAGCTTCTGGGCCTCGTTGGCCAGATGAGTCGCTCAGTTGGAGTGGAGAAGCGCTAGGGCATCGAGGACACCCTCAAAGAATAGGGTCAGCCTAGCGCTCTGGCTCACCCTCTCTTCCTGGGAGAACCTGAAGTTTGGCGTGCCCATGATAGACAACTGCATGGTGAGCCTCTCCACAACATCAACAAGGCGGTTGGTCTAGAGCTTCGTGTTGTCCACAAAATCGTTGTGGGTGGCAGCGGCACTCTTCAGCAGCTGTTTCTCATCCGCGAGGTCCTTGACCAGGGCCTTTTCACGGGCTCTGGTCTCTGAGAGTGTCCCCTCCAAGGTGTCCAGCTTCATCTTCAGATCGACGATGGAATCGTTGGCCTCGGAGAGTAGCTTGGTCTTGTCGGAGATGGTGACCTGCAAATCTTCCAAGGTACGGACAGTCAAGTCCTTGTTGTTCTTCAGCGTCAAGATCTCCTTCTTCAGCTCCTCCAGCTCCAGCTTCCCCACCTTGCCGTCCAGCTCGTTCTTGGCAGCCTCTGCGGCCTCAGCACCGTCAACGGCCTCCTTCAGCTTGCCGGCATGGTGCAGGGCCAAAGCATCAAGTCCGTCTTTGTGCTCCTGCTTCAGCTCCTGGGTCTGCTACGCGACAGCTTTTTGACCTCCTCGTCCTTGTCGCGGAGATTGGTGGCAAGTGCCTCTTCACGAGTGAAAAGGTCTTCTTCCTGGGCATCAAGAAGAATGCGGTGCTGCCTCTAGTCTGCTTCATCCTTTGCGGCCTGCGCCGTCGCTACCTCTTGGGCCTTCTTGATGCCAGCCTGCTTCAGGAGCAGCTCTTGCCAGCGCTCGCCCAGCTGGTCCTGGGCGGCCTTCAGATCCTGCCAGTCCTCGGTGAACCAGGCCTGCATTTGAGCAATGTGCTCCTGGAAGTCTGCTTCTGCCTTGTCCATAGCCGCCATCCTGGAGTCCACTTTATCCTTGCGGGCGCGGTAGAGCACCTGGAGCTTCTGGAAATTGGTGCTCATGGCCTGGAGGAGTTGGTCTTCTTTGGAACCACTGCTGCTGGTGCTCGTCTCATTGACAACTTGGAGCCCGACAGCGGCAAGGACCTCATCATCAAACACTGCCCCTTCGGTTGGCGCTCCGGTGCTTGCCGTCCTTGGGATGCTGACAGACAGATCATCGCCCACCTTCAAGTACTTGCTCGGGGTGGGGGCTGTATAGGATGAGGGTTGGTCGCCAACCACTTCCTCCTCGGCAGCTGAGGGCTCCAGGACTGGTGCAGCGCTAGGCGCTCCTACAGCAAAGTTGCCCTCAGTACGGTCACTGGTTTCCTTGCCGGCCTCCCCGACAGACCCCTTGGTGGCCTCCTTGGCAGCAACCCTGATGGGTTCCTTGGCAGCAGCCTTGGCGGTTTCCTTGGCAGCTATTTTGGCGGCCTCAGCTTCGACATCCTTGGCGGTCTCCTCAATGATAGCGTCGATGTCTGTCTGATCTGTCAAGAGAGGGTTTAGAAACCAAAAAGGAGAATTGGGTAGAGCCAAAATCAAAGCTCAGAACAGGGAAACAGAAAGAAAATCGCATGACAAAGAAACAAGGAAACAAGAGGCAGGCGGCTTCCCTGTATCATTGTGAGGAGGAGTGGTTCCCTCCCCGGCAATGCTCGTTGCTAGGGGAGAGCCACCGGCATCTGTGCTCGCCATTCCTTACTCCATGCGCGTTGGATCATCGGTGGATGCCCTTGCCGGGGACCCGCCTCTGGGTGGCATGGTCGACCGGGGCGGTGTGTCGGGGGTGGCCCTCAGCGGCTCCTCCTGCAAACTCAGAAATGTCAGCAATGAAGATGCACACTCCGACGCCCACCAGCGGGAAATGAGTAATGGACTCATGCTGGGGGCTAGATTGGGGGCTACGCTGAGGACTGGCGTCCGGGCTGATTGTGATCATCACCGGCACACTTGAAGTGCTTCCCAGGGGCTCGCCGCCCGTCGTAATCTTGACCCTCTTCGCCATCCTCTGAGCCAGCGTCTCCGAACCGTTGCAAGGATGAGATCGAATCAGAATGAAGCAACCAAAACAGATCGGGGGATAAGTAAAGAGGCAACATGCTTACTCGTCTTCCCCTTCTGGCCTCCTCTTCCTCTTTGGGCTAAAGGACCCGACATAGAAGTCGACCGCCGGGACAGTGTCCACGAAGGGAGGAGGAGGAAATGGAGTCCTGGGCCGCTTGGTCGAGCAGGAGGCAGCGGCCACAGCTTCCTTCGCTGCCGCGGCTTCCTTCGCTGCTGCCGCGGCCGCACGCCTTGTCTGACGGATGGGTTGTGCCTGGTCCTCTTGCTGCTGCATGGCCTTTCCTGGCCGGACTGGGTCGCCGGAGCTAGCCCGCTGCAGGACAGGCTTCTTTTTTGGGGCTGAAGGATCATCCACATCAGATGTCTCCTCCGCCGACCCCTTGGCCTCCTCTCCAGCAGGGGGAACCCTGGCGCCTGCGCCGCTGTGCTCCCGTCAGTCTCCTTCCACTTGGCAAACTCTTTTTCCTCTTCGGCCTCGTCCTCCATGGTGCCAAGGCTGCCGACCTCCTTGGCAAGTGTTGCCTCCTCCACCCTGGTGGCGATATATGCCACCTCTTCTTTAGTGGTGGGGCGGATAAGCAGCAGCTCGACACGGATGGTCTTCTCCGACAAGCTGTCGAAGAAATCCTCCACCAGTGCCCCTTCTGGCTCATCCCAAGTCGGGACCAAGCCATGCGCGTTGAATGCCGGTATCATGGCGATGATGGAGTTCAGGCAGGAATTGTTGCTCAAGGGGACCACTGTCGGTGTCAAAACATGTTGATCTCAGATAGGGGGGCCCAAGCTGTATATCTGAGGACCGAGGGTAACTATGAACAAACGACACAATGTTTACACAGGTTCGGGCCCTCTTAATGGAGGTAAAACCATACTCGTGCTTGATTATATTCAAGGGTATAGGGGTTTTAAAAATTTGATCTACCTCGAGATCGAGTTGGCTAACCCTAGATTAGCTAGCCTAACAATGTTGTGATCCCGCCTCCAATCTACCCTCCGGTTTATATAGACACGGGAAGAGCTTAGGGTTGTACAAAGTCGGTTTTACACAAAGGACTAACATATCCGGACACCTATACTTGCCATCCACGCATATTGGAGTCTCCACCGGACACGAGAGGTGATCTTCGGCCTTGTATCTCGACGACCCATCAGTCCGACCCACATCCAATAGATCGGACGCCCGAGGACCCCCTAGTCTAGGAGTCCCACGGTAGTCCCTGAACCTGTCATCAATGGTGATATATTCAGCATTCAGATTGTCTTCGGCATTGCAAGGCGGGTTCCTTGAAGAAAACACATCGACTTTCCTATGTAAAAGAATTGTATCCGGCTTTTCATATTGAACACAACCATTAGCCGTGAAGGCGGGATATGTAAAAAATGAAAACAGTGTCTTTTACTGACAACTTTTTTGGTGAAGTATCAGACTTGACCCTTCAACATTTTCAACCGTTTTCACACTCAGTGTTCTGTGTTCGAGGCCACGCCTCATTGGCACTTCCTGTCAAAAAAGAGATCGTGCCCACTTAATACGGGATTGCACTTCAATGATATTTGTGTAATCCAACCGTTTGCGGAGCATGCTTTCATTGGGAATAGGCGAGATTCGGGCACAAGCGGGGGGGGGGGGGGGGCGGTTGGCATTTTACTGCCTATAAGAGGGCAATGGATCTTTACTTTCTCCCCCCACACCTTCACATCTCCTCAGCGTTCCAATCTCCCAGGCTCTCTGCGCCTGCAAAGTCTCCGTCTTTCTCACCACCACCACCACCTCCTCCGACCATGGCCGGAGCTGGCTCCAAATGCAAGTGGGAGGCCTCCTCCGTGACAGAGAAGGAGATAAAAGATCTCCGGAGTGCGGGGTACCTCACAGCCGACATCAAGCACAAGCTTCCCCCCCGAAGTTCAAGTCATTCCCACTCCGGAGACCGGCGAACGGGTTGTCTTCCTTCCCCACTTCCTTAGAGGGTTAGGTTTTCCACTCCACCCGTTTGTCCGTAGACTCATCTACTACTACGAGCTAGATTTCCATGATCTAGCCCCGAACTCCTCCCTCCACATCTCGGCGTTCATCGTCGTATGTGAGGCTCTCCTCCGCGTCCACCCACACTTTGGCCTATGGCTCAGGGTCTTCAATGTGAAGCCGACCGTGGTTGATGGGCAGCACACGGACTTCGGCGGAGCTATGATTAGCCAACTTCCAAACACCACATGGCCCAAGGGTGCCTTCATGGAGACCGTGAAGATCGGCAACAGGAGTGGTTCTACATCACCGAGCCACGCTGCACTAAGTGGGCGGCAATTCCGGAGTTCAGATCCGGACCCCCCCCCATAAGGCTCACCTCTTGGAATGCGAAGGGCCGGGATTGGGGGTCCCTGAGGGAGGTGTAGGCACTGCAAATGCGCATCACCAACATGCTGGGGAAGAACATTGTTCTAACCAACATGGTTCCGATCGTGCTCTTCCGCCGCATTCTCCCCTGCCAGCGCCGGGCTTCGCCCATGTGGGAATTCAAGACGGAGGAGTCGCGAATGCTACAACATTTCCTTGGCACCACACACGAGGGAATGTGGAAGCTACTCTTCAACACACAGAAGAGCTGGCCCATGGAGATCGAAGACGTCAGCCTCAATGCCACGAATCCGGCTTCTCTGGTAAGTATTCGATATCTCTGAAGACATACCTAGTTCACACACACAAACACACACACACACACAAACACACACACACACACATACATATGTGTGTATATATATATATTCGATCTATGCCGAACTCATCAACCCATCCTTTGTCACAGGGCTGGACCAAGAAGTCGGAGCGGATCAAGAGTCTGGCTCCGCTGCCCGAAAACTCAGTCAGTCCTTAGCTGGAGGAGATGCTGGTCCCGGTGCCTTATAAGCCTCCGGAGAAGAAGGCTAAGAAGAGGAGCAAGGGGCCCAAGGACGGGCCCCGCCAAAAAGTTCCTCCGGAAGCTGTGTTCGGAGAGACCGAGCCCGTCTCCTCCCACCAGTTTTCGTAAGGAAAGGTTGTATGTGACACAATCAGAAAGGTTTTGTCGATCCTAAGGATGCTAAAAGGTATGCTAGCTCCAGCGATCCTTCCATGGACTGGAGTAAGCATCTCGGAGTTGTAATATGTACTTTGATAAGATGATCAAAGACTTTGGGTTTATACAAAGTTTATGAGAAACTTGTATTTCCAAAGAAATGAGTGAGAGCACTATAGAATTTCTGATGAGTATATGTTGTTGACATATTGTTGATGAGAAATGATGTAGAATTTTCTGTAAAGCATATAGGGTTGTTTGAAAAGTGTTTTTCAATGGAAAACCTGAATTAAGCTACTTGAACATTGAGCATCAAGATCTATGAGGATAGATCAAAACCACTTAATGGTACTTTCCAATGAGCATATACCTTGACTTGATCTTGAAGGTCTTCAAGATGGATCAGTCAAAGAAGGAGTTCTTGCCTGAGATGTAAGGTATGAAGTTAAGACTTAAAGCTCAACCACGGCAGAACAGAGAGAAAGGATGAAGGTCGTCCCCTATGCTTTAGATGTAGGCTCTATAGTATGCTATCCTGTGTACCGCACCGGAAGTGTGCCTTGCCATGAGTCAGTCAAGGGGTACAAGAATGATCCAGGAATGGATCATTGGACGGCGGTCAAAATTGTCCTTGGAGTAAATAAGGACATGTTTCTCGATTATGGAGGTGATAAAGAGTTCGGCGTAAAGGTTTACGTCGATGCTAGCTTTAACACCTATCCGAATAACTCTGAGTAGCAAAGCGGATACGTATGGTGGAGCAACCATTTGGAATAGCTCCAAGTGGAGCGTGGAAGCAGCATTTATATTATGACCTAGAGATTTGCGAAGTACATACGGATCTGAATGTTGCAGACCCATTGACTAAAACTTCTCTTACAAGCAAAACATGATCAAACCCCAGAACTCATTGAGTCTTAATCATATGATGATGTGAACTAGTTTAGTGACACTAGTAAACTCTTTGGATGTTGGTCACATGGCGATGTGACCTGTGAGTGTTAATCACATGGCGATGTGAACTAGATTATTGACTCTAGTGCAAGTGGGAGACTGTTGGAAATATGCCCTAGAGGCAATAATAAATAAGTTATTATTATATTTCCTTGTTCATGATAATCGTTTATTATCCATGCTATAATTGTATTGATAGGAAACTCAGATACATGTGTGGGTACATAGACAACACCATGTCCCTAGTAAGCCTCTAGTTGACTAGCTCGTTGATCAATAGATGGTTATAGTTTCCTGACCATGGACATTGGATGTCGTTGATAACGGGATCACATCATTAGCAGAATGATGTGATGGATAATACCCAATCCTAATCCTAGCACAAAGATCGTGTAGTTCCTATGCTAAATCTTTTCTAATGTCAAGTATCTTTTCCTTAGACCATGAGATTGTGCAACTTCCGGATACCGTCGGAATGCTTTGGGTGTACCAAACGTCACAACGTAACTGGGTGGCTATAAAGGTGCACTACAGGTATCTCCGAAAGTGTCTGTTGGGTTGGAACGAATCGAGACTGGGATTTGTCACTCCGTGTAAACGGAGAGGTATCTCTGGGCCCACTCGGTAGGACATCATCATAACGTGCACAATGTGACCAAGGGGTTGATCACGGGATGATGTGTTACGGAACGAGTAAAGAGACTTGCCGGTAACGAGATTGAACAAGGTATCGGGATACCGACGATCGAATCTCGGGCAAGTACAATACCGCTAGACAAAGGGAATTGTATACGGGATCGATTGAGTCCTTGACATCGTGGTTCATCCGATGAGATCATCGTGGCACATGTGGGAGCCAACATGGGTATCCCGATCCCGCTGTTGGTGATTGGCCGGAGAACGTCTCGGTCATGTTTGCATGGTTCCCGAACCCGTAGGGTCTACACACTTAAGGTTCGATGACGCTAGGGTTATAAAGGAAGTTTGTATGTGATTACCAAATGTTGTTCGGAGTCCCGGATGAGATCCCGGACATCACGAGGAGTTCCGGAATGGTCCGGAGGTAAAGATTTATATATGGGAAGTCCTATTTTGGTCACCGGAAAAGTTTCGGGTTTTTCCGGTAACGTACCGGGACCACCGGGAGGGTCCCGGGGGTCCATCAAGTGGGGCCACCAACCCCGGAGGGCTGCATGGGACAAGTGTGGGAAGGGGACCAGCCCCAGGTGGGCTGGTGCGCCCCCCACAAGGGGCCCAAGGCGCAGGGGAGAGTGGGAGGGGGCAAACCCTAGGGCAGATGGGCCCTAAGGCCCACCCAGGCACGCCTCCCCTCTCTCTCCCTCTGGCCGCCACCCAGATGGGATCTGGGGGCTGCCGCCACCCCTGGGGAGGGAACCCTAGAGGGGGCGCAACCCCCTCCTCTCCCCTTATATATACTTTAGGGTTTGGGGGCTGCCAATGGATGAGTTTTGACCTCTCCCTGGCGCAGCCCTACCTCTCTCCCTTCTCCTCTCCCGCGGTGCTTGGCGAAGCCCTGCTGGACTACCACGCTCCTCCATCACCACCACGCTGTTGTGCTGCTGCTGGACAGAGTCTTCCTCAACCTCTCCCTCTCTCCTTGCTGGATCAAGGCGTGGGAGACGTCACCGGGCTGTACGTGTGTTGAACGCGGAGGTGCCGTCCGTTCGGCACTAGGATCTCCGGTGATTTGGATCACGACGAGTATGACTCCTTCAACCCCGTTCTCTTGAACGCTTCCGCTTAGCGATCTACAAGGGTATGTAGATGCACTCTCCTTCCCCTCGTTGCTGGTTTCTCCATAGATAGATCTTGGTGACACGTAGGAAAATTTTGAATTTCTGCTACGTTCCCCAACAGTGGCATCATGAGCTAGGTCTATTGCGTAGATTCTTTGCACGAGTAGAACACAAATTAGTTGTGGGCGTTGATTTTGTTCAATATGCTTACCGTTACTAGTCCAATCTTGTTTCGACGGTATTGTGGGATGAAGCGGCCCGGACCGACCTTACACGTACTCTTACGTGAGACAGGTTCCACCGACTGACATGCACTTGATGCATAAGGTGGCTAGCGGGTGCCAGTCTCTCCCACTTTAGTCGGAACGGATTCGATGAAAAGGGTCCTTATGAAGGGTAAATAGCAATTGACATATCATGTTGTGGTTTTGCGTAGGTAAGAAACGTTCTTGCTAGAAACTCATAGCAGCCACGTAAAACATGCAAACAACAATTAGAGGACGTCTAACTTGTTTTTGCAGGGTATGCTATGTGATGTGATATGGCGAAGAAGAATGTGATGAATGATATGTGATGTATGAGATTGATCATGTTCTTGTAATAGGAATCATGACTTGCATGTCGATGAGTATGACAACCGGCAGGAGCCATAGGAGTTGTCTTTATTTACTGTATGACCTGCGTGTCATTGAACAACGCCATGTAATTACTTTACTTTATTGCTAACCGGTAGCCATAGTGGTAGCAGTAATAAGTTGGCGAGACAACTTCATGGAGACACGATGATGGAGATCATGATGATGGAGATCATGGTGTCAGGCCGGTGACGATGATGATCATGGAGCCCCGAAGATGGAGATCAAAAGGAGCAATATGATATTGGCCATATCATGTCACTTTTTGATTGCATGTGATGTTTATCATGTTTATGCATCTTATTTGCTTAGAACGACGGTAGTAAATAAGATGATCCCTCATTAAAATTTCAAGAAAGTGTTCCCCCTAACTGTGCACCATTGCGAAAGTTCGTCGTTTCGAAGCACCACGTGATGATCGGGTGTGATAGATTCTTACGTTCACATACAACGGGTGTAAGCCAGATTTACACACGCGAAACACTTAGGTTGACTTTACGAGCCTAGCATGTACAGACATGGCCTCAGAACACAAGAGACCGAAAGGTCGAGCATGAGTCGTATAGTAGATACGATCAACATGAAGATGTTCACCGATGATGACTAGTCCGTCTCACGTGATGATCGGACACGGCCTAGTTGACTCGGATCATGTAATCACTTAGATGACTAGAGGGATGTCTATCTGAGTGGGAGTTCATAAGATGAACTTAATTATCCTGAACATAGTCAAAAGATCTTTGCAAATTATGTCGTAAGCTCGCGTTTTAGTTCCACTGTTTAGATATGTTCCTAGAGAAAATATAGTTGAAAGTTGACAGTAGGGATTATGCGGACAGAAGAAAGCTTATGTCCTTAATGCACCGCTCAGTGTGCTGAACCCCAAACGTCGTCTGTGGATGTTGCGAACATCGGACATACACGTTTTCATAACTACGTGATAGTTCAGTTAAACGGTTTAGAGTTGAGGCACCAAAGACGTTTTTCGAAACGTCGCGGAACATATGAGATGTTTCGAGGGCTGAAATTGGGATTTCAGGCTCGTGCCCACGTCAAGAGGTATAAGACCTCCGACGATTTTCTTAGCCAGCAAACTAATGGAGAAAAGCTCAATCGTTGAGCTTGTGCTCAGATTGTCTGAGTGCAACAATCACCTGAATCGAGTGGGAGTTGATCTTCTAGATGAGATAGTGAGGTTTCTCCAAAGTCATTGCCACTAAGCTGCTAGAGCTTCGTGATGAACTATAACATATCAGGGATAGATATGATGATCCTTGAGATATTCGCGATGTTTGACACCGCAAAAGTAGAAATCAAGAAGGAGCATCAATTGTTGATGGTTAGTGAAAACCACTAGTTTCAAGAAGGGTAAGGGCAAGAAGGGGTACTTCATGAAACGGCAAATCAGTTGCTGCTCTAGTGAAGAAACCTATGGTCAAACCCAAACCCGAGACTAAGTGCTTCTGTAATAAGGGGAACAACCACTGGAGCAGAATTACCCTAGACACTTGGTATAGATGAGAAGGCTGGCAAGGTCGATAGAAGTATACATTATGTTAATGTGTACTTTACTAGTACTCCTAGTAGCACCAGGGCATTAGATATTGGTTCGGTTGCTAAGTGTTAGTAACTCGAAATAAAAGCTATGGAATAAACGGAGACTAGCTAAAGGTGAGCTGACGATATGTGTTGGAAGTGTTTCCAAGGTTGATGTGATCAAGCATCGCACGCTCCCTCTACCATCGAGATTGGTGTTAAGCCAAAATAATTGTTATTTGGTGTTTGCGTTGAGCATAGACATGATTGGATTATGTGTATCGCAATACGGTTATTCATTTAAGGAGAATAATGGTTACTCTGTTCATTTGAATAATACCTTCAATGGTCTTGCACCTAAAATAAATGGTTTATTAAATCTCGATCGTAGTGATACACATTTTCATGCCAAAAGATATAAGATAGTAATGATAGTACCACTTACTTGTGGCATTGCCATGTAAGTCATATTGGTGTAAAACGCATGAAGAAGCTCCATGTTGATGGATCTTTGGAATCACTCGTTTTTTGAAAAGTTTGAGACATGCAAACCATGTCTATTGGTGTATACGCATGAAGAAACTCCATGCAGATGGATCGTTTGGACTCACTTGATTTTGAATCACTTGAGATATGCAAATCATACCACATGGGCAAGATGACTGAAAAGCCTCGGTTCCAGTGAGATGGAACAAGATAGCAACTTGTTGGAAGTGACACATTTTGATGTGTGCAGTCCAATGAGTACTGAGGCATGCAGTGAATATCGTTATGTTCTTACTTCACAGATGATTCGAGTAGATGTTGAGTATATTTATTTGATGAAACACAAGTCTGAATTATTGAATGGTTCAAGTAATTTCAGAGTGAAGTTGAAGATCATTGTGACAAGAGGATAAAATGTCTATGATATGATCATAGAGATGAGTATCTGAGTTACGAGCTTTGGCACGCAATTAAGACATTGTGGAATTGTTTCACAATTAATACCGCCTAGAACACCATAGTGTGATGGTGTGTCCGAACATCATAGTTGCACCCTATTGGGTATGGTGCATACCATGATGTCTCTTATCGAATTACCACTATCGTTCATGGGTTAGGCATTAGAGACAACCGCACTCACTTTAATAGGGTACCACGTAATTCCGTTGAGACAACACCGTTTGGAGAAACCTAAGTTGTCATTCCTTGAAAGTTTGGGGCTGCGACGCTTATGTAAAAAAGTTTCAGGTTGATAAGCTCGAACCCAAAGCGGATAAAATGCATATTCATAGGACACCCAAAACAGTTGGGTATACCTCCTAATTTAGATCCGAAAGCAATAGGAATTGTTTCTTGAAACGGGTCCTTTCTCGAGGAAAAGTTTCTCTCGAAAGAATTGAGTGGGAGGATGGTGGAGACTTGATGAGGTTATTGAACCATCACTTCAACCAGTGTGTAGCAGGGCACAGGAAGTTGTTCCCGTGGCACCTACACCAATTGAAGTGGAAGCTTATGATAATGATCATGAAGCTTCGGATCAAGTCACTACAGAACCTCGTAGGACGACAAGGATGCGTACTGCTTTGGAGTGGTACGGTGATCCTGTCTTGAAGGTCATGTTGCTAGACAACAATGAACCTACGAGCTATGGAGAAGCGATGGTGGGCCCAAATTCCGACAAATGGTTAGGAGCCATAAAATCCGAGATAGGATCCATGTATCAGAACAAAGCATGGACTTTGGTGGACTTGCCCAATGATCGGCATGCCATTGAGACAAATGGATCTTTAAGAAGAAGACGGACGTGGACGGTAATGTCACCGTCTATGAAGCTCGACTTGTGGCGAAGAGTTTTCACAAGTTCAAGGAGTTGACTACAATGAGATTTTCTCATCCATAGCGATGCTTAAGTCCGTCAGAATCATGTTAGCATTAGCTGCATTTATGAAATCTAGCAGACGGATGTCAAAACGAGTTTCCTTACCAGTTTTCGTAAGGAAAGGTTGTATGTGATACAATCAGAAAGGTTTTGTCGATCCTAAGGATGCTAAAAGGTATGCTAGCTCCAGCGATCCTTCCATGGACTGGAGTAAGCATCTCGGAGTTGGAATATGTACTTTGATAAGATGATCAAAGACTTTGGGTTTATACAAAGTTTATGAGAAACTTGTATTTCCAAAGAAATGAGTGAGAGCACTATAGAATTTCTGATGAGTATATGTTGTTGACATATTGTTGATGAGAAATGATGTAGAATTTTCTGTAAAGCATATACGGTTGTTTGAAAAGTGTTTTTCAATGGAAAACCTGAATTGAGCTACTTGAACATTGAGCATCAAGATCTATGAGGATAGATCAAAACCGCTTAATGGTACTTTCAAATGAGCATATACCTTGACTTGATCTTGAAGGTGTTCAAGATGGATCAGTCAAAGAAGGAGTTCCTGCCTGAGATGTAAGGTATGAAGTTAAGACTTAAAGCTCGACCACGGCAGAACAGAGAGAAAGGACGAAGGTCGTCCCCTATGCTTTAGACGTAGGCTCTATAGTATGCTATGCTGTGTACCGCACCGGAAGTGTGCCTTGCCATGAGTCAGTCAAGGGGTACAAGAATGATCCAGGAATGGATCATTGGACAGCGGTCAAAATTGTCCTTGGAGTAAATAAGGACATGTTTCTCGATTATGGAGGTGATAAAGAGTTCGGCGTAAAGGTTTACGTCGATGCAAGCTTTAACACCTATCCGAATAACTCTGAGTAGCAAACCGGATACGTATAGTGGAGCAACCATTTGGAATAGCTCCAAGTGGAGCGTGGAAGCAACATTTACAATATGACCTAGAGATTTGCGAAGTACATACGGATCTGAATGTTGCAGACCAGTTGACTAAAACTTCTCTTACAAGCAAAACATGATCAAACCCCAGAACTCATTGAGTCTTAATCACATGATGATGTGAACTAGTTTAGTGACACTAGTAAACTCTTTGGATGTTGGTCACATGGCGATGTGACCTGTGAGTGTTAATCACATGGTGATGTGAACTAGATTATTGACTCGAGTGCAAGTGGGAGACTGTTGGAAATATGCCCTAGAGGCAATAATAAATAAGTTATTATTATATTTCCTTGTTCATGATAATCGTTTATTATCCATGCTATAATTGTACATAGACAACACCATGTCCCTAGTAAGCCTCTAGTTGACTAGCTCGTTGATCAATAGATGGTTACAGTTTCCTGACCATGGACATTGGATGTCGTTGATAACGGGATCACATCATTAGCAGAATGATGTGATGGACAAGACCCAATCCTAAGCCTAGCACAAAGATCGTGTAGTTCGTATGCTAAAGCTTTTCTAATGTCAAGTATCTTTTCCTTAGACCATGAGATTGTGCAACTCCCAGATACCGTAGGAATGCTTTGGGTGTACCAAACGTCACAACGTAACTGGGTGGCTATAAAGGTGCACTAGAGGTATCTCCGAAAGTGTCTGTTGGGTTGGCACGAATGGAGACTGGGATTTGTCACTCCATGTAAACGGAGAGGTATCTCTGGGCCCACTCGGTAGGACATCATCATAATGTGCACAATGTGACCAAGGGGCTGATTACGGGATGATGTCTTACGTAACGAGTAAAGAGACTTGCCGGTAACGAGATTGAACAAGGTATCGGGATACCGACGATCGAATCTCGGGCAAGTACAATACAGCTAGACAAAGGGAATTGTATACGGGATCGATTGAGTCCTTGACATCGTGGTTCATCTGATGAGATCATCGTGGCACATGTGGGAGCCAACATGGGTATCCCGATCCCGCTGTTGGTGATTGGCCGGAGAACGTCTCGGTCATGTTTGCATGGTTCCCGAACCCGTAGGGTCTACACACTTAAGGTTCGATGACGCTAGGGTTATAAAGGAAGTTTGTATGTGATTACCAAATGTTGTTCGGAGTCCCAGATGAGATCCCGGACATCACGAGGAGTTCCGGAATGGTCCGGAGGTAAAGATTTATATATGGGAAGTCCTGTTTTGGTCACCGGAAAAGTTTCGGGTTTTTCCGGTAACGTACCGGGACCACCGGGAGGGTCCCGGGGGTCCATCAAGTGGGGCCACCAACCCCGGAGGGCTGCATGGGACAAGTGTGGGAAGGGGACCAGCCCCAGGTGGGCTGGTGCGCCCCCCACAAGGGGCCCAAGACGCAGGGGAGAGTGGGAGGGGGCAAACCCTAGGGCAGATGGGCCCTGAGGCCCACCCAGGCGCGCCTCCCCTCTCTCCCCCTCTGGCCGCCACCCAGATGGGATCTGGGGCTGCCGCCACCCCTTGGGAGGGAACCCTAGAGGGGGCGCAACCCCTCCTCTCCCCTTATATATACTTTAGGGTTTGGGGGCTGCCAATGGATGAGTTTTGACCTCTCCCTGGCGCAGCCCTACCTCTCTCCCTTCTCCTCTCCCGCGGTGCTTGGCGAAGCCCTGCTGGACGACCACGCTCCTCCATCACCACCACGCCGTTGTGCTGCTGCTGGACGGAGTCTTCCTCAACCTCTCCCTCTCTCCTTGCTGGATCAAGGCGTGGGAGACGTCACCGGGTTGTACGTGTGTTGAACGCGGAGGTGCCGTCCGTTTGGCACTAGGATCTCCGGTGATTTGGATCACGACGAGTACGACTCCTTCAACCCCGTTCTCTTGAACGCTTCCGCTTAGCGATCTACAAGGGTATGTAGATGCACTCTCCTTCCCCTCGTTGCTGGTTTCTCCATAGATAGATCTTGGTGACACGTAGGAAAATTTTGAATTTCTGCTACGTTCCCCAACAGAGACTCTGTCCGGATTAGAACAATCCGAACAGAGGATCACAAACAAGTGGTTCAACGAAACCCAAGGTATGCGGCAATACGGCAGATCCAAAAATTATATGTGCGATAGTCGTTTTAAACTAACCAAAAATGTTATAAATATACTTGCAGTTGGCGCAGCCAAGGTCGATCCCCTCAAGAGCGCCCTTGCGGAAGCCAGGAAGGAGGCGAATGCGAGCAAGGTGGCCGCAGACAAAGCGGCCAAGGATTTAGAGGTAGATCAAACCACCCGCCGCAGACATGAGGCATGGGTGGAGAAGGTCGAAAAGGAGCTGAAGGACACCATCGCCAAGTGTGAGTCCTTGGAGCAAAAAAGTTCGGAACAGGCCTCCGAGCTAACCAAAGCTCTTGACAGCATGAAGGAAGCCCGGATTGAAGCCCAGGGCACTCGCCAGGATATCGAAGAGGCGAGGCAGATTGCGGCTGGTAAGGCCTCACTACAAAAAAATACACTTCCATGATGATACGTGTTTGTCATAGTAGGTCGCGTTTTCTGTCATGCATGTACATCCATGATGATTTTATGTCAGAATCAAGATAGTCATACATGTGCTATCGTAGAAGTGTTACATGACATTACCAAAATTATCATCACGAAAGTGTCCACTTCTATGACGATAAATCGCGCATCACAGAAGTGCTTTCATCAAGGGTGATCGACACATGGCATCCACCGTAATGGAACGCTATTAAGCTATCGGGTCCGGTTTTGGATTCGATAACCCGTAAATAGCCCGGACCAATGGGGATTTTCCACGTGTAAAATCATCATTGGCTGGAGGAAACACGTGTCAGCTCTGCGTTGGCACAGGTGTCACTCATCCAATGGGCGAGACGTGCCTATGATATGTTGACACGTGGACCGGCCCAAAAGGGGCCCATAAAGTTTAAATGGGCCGGCCCAACTAAAGGCCCACAAGATTTTGCGGACCATAATTGGCCGGCCTAGCTAAAGGCCCACGAGATTTTGCGTACCATAATGGACTAGCCCAACTAAAGGCCCATAAGATTTTGCGGGCCATAATGGGCTAGCCTAGGTAAGGCGCACAGGATTTTTGTAGAACATAATGGGCCGGCCCAGCTAAAGGCCAACGAGATTTCACTAATATTAATGTGTCGGCCTAGCTGTAGGCCCACAAGATATTGAGGATCCTAGTAGGACGACCCATTAACTGACTGCCATGTTTTGGGCCAAATGCCGACCCATATTTGATCTGGTCCATTACTGGCCTGCCACGTTCCGGGCCTAATAATGGCCCATATGAGACCCGACCCATTAAAAGCCTACCATGTTCTGGGCCAAATTACGGCCCAGATCAGGTCTGGCCCTTTAAGAGGCTTTGGGCTAAATTATGGCCCATATCAGATTCGTCCGATCAACTGGACGCTATGCTTTTGGGCCCACTTGCTAATGGCCCATTTAGTAACTCGGCCTGATATTAGTTTCGGACTGTTAAAGGCCCGTTTAACATTTCGGCCCTATATTACTTTTGGTCTGTTAAAAGCCCGTCATATAGTTGGGCCTAACTACGGCCCAGTTTGCATTCGCCCTGCTCGCAGCCGATAATCTGATTGGGCCAAACAAGGACCAAGAGAGTTTTGGCCTGTTAAAAGGCCATGGTTTGATTGGCACAATCATGGGCCGGGGTCCATTTCGGGCTGCTACCGGCCCATGAGCTGTTCGGCACGTTTTAGGCCCAATCTACTTCCCAGCCTCCTAAAAGCCCATTGAGTTTTCTTGCAAAAAGAGGGTCGGCGATTTACTCGGCCTATTAAAGGCCCGAATCTACTAGTGGTCCAGTTTACATTTAGGCCTTTTAACGACCAAGATGACGGGACCCATGATGTGGATCATACATCGTGATTGCATGACGGCCCGATTATGTACCGTAATTTTATGGTTTGGCTGGTTTACTGCAAAGACAGGATATATATATAGTAAAATATCTGCAGCATCGTGAATAAGAAAAAACGTAGACTATACAATAAAGAAATTACGGTATATTACATCCACTGGGCATCAAAGTTCGCCACTATGATAATAAAGCACAAGCAGACAGCAAATTACATACACTGGGCATCAAAGATCGCCACCAGTGCAAATAAACACGCCGACAAAATAATATACAAAACCGACAACACTTCAATAGAGTTCAAGAAAGGTTAGCCCTGCTGGGGAGCTACAGCGTAAGCAGCTGAGCAAGCTGATGAGACTGTGCTTGTTTAACACTTATATCCTCCTGACTCTGAAAGATAAACAAGCAGACAGATGACAGGTTTTGCACATAAAAGTATCAGTGTTGACAATTCATCACATTTCTTACTGACGAATAAAGTGACACAGTTTAAAATTGCATTAACAGAATATGGTATTGTTCAGATTAAGACATTGTAGGAAATGACATTGTGAAGGAGTTGGCAGCTTCACGACACCACTGGACTACAGATCAAGAACTCATAAGTATCAATGATTAGTGTGCTGTCAATTTATCCCATTTCAGATTGGCAAATAAAGAGACGATTTAAAAAATAGTAGAATGATATGACATTGTTCATAATTAAGACATTGCAGAATATGACATTGTGCTGTAGTGGGTAGGTTCACCACACCACTAGATTACGGATCAAGAACAGAAGCATACATGCAGTGCAAAAGAAGATCACTTGCTCTGTATAATTTAATTTACATGGTATGAAGAAGGAACTTGGTTGTACAACTAAAAACTTAAATTGAGAAGGACAAACTTTTGTTTATCAATTACATAATAAACTTTAAACATGCAATTTGATGCAAAAACCAAAAATAAACAGTTGTTGCAGTCATGCCTAACCAAATATACACAACAAAGTTTGAAGGCTTGAGAAGGACAAACTTACATTATTGGTGAAGATAGGCTCTATAAAGCCCTTGTCCATGTTGATGGGGGGGGCAATTCAACAAGTTTACCACAGAATCTTGTTCATAAGCATTGCCTTTATTCTACATTTTGTTAAAAGTAAATATAGATGTGATAATATAAGAAAAAATGGAGAATATTTAAGATAAGATGAAGAGTGATGCTACATAACCAAGTAGCTATAAATGTAAGTACATAGATATAGGCAAAAGATACAGCCATGTCGGTGTTCTGGGAATGGGGGTCCCCAGACTTGCCTACCTGCGGGCTACGGCGTGGCTAAAGTGGTGGCCCAGTACGACCCATCTTCATCAGTACAAGACTCAAGACCCTCGCGAGGGGTCGAGCCTCACGGGGTGGATGACACAAGGCTTCTGCAGGGACGACCTCGCCAGGCAGGCTCGCGAGGAGGCGGAGAGATCAAGGCAGGGTACCCTGTGAGGTGCCCATGACGCAAGCCGTGATGATCGAGACCAGGCGGGCGCTAGGCGGGCGCTGGTCTGCGCAATGTCCTTGTTTCCTCTTTCGTGCAAAGGGGGCAAGCACAGGCGTGGACTACCGAGGCATTAGCCAAAGGTTGCCATTTCGGTGCAACAAGACCAAGACCAGCGGAGCGGCAGGATGGAGGTCACCATGGAGCCCAAGACGACATCATCATTAGTGCTATTGGCAGCAGAAGACCAACTTTAGTGAGGATAACTTGTACCAGATGTTCCCCTTAAAAATGGCCGTTGTTGGCGCCCTTCCCGCTCAATATTTGGGAAGAGGCCCAGGGCCTCTATAAATAGAGCTAGCCACCACAGAGTAGGGGAATCCAGATTTTGGGTAGACTAGAGAGAGAGGCGACTGAACTCACCCAAGAAGTTCATCGCACCAGCTCAAGAACACCTCTCGCGAGGCTGTTCTCCCCCTGTACTGTTCATCATCAGCCCCTGAGGCAATCCACCACACCACACACTGGAGTAGGGTGTTACACCACAATGGTGGCCCGAACCAGTGTAAATCTCGAGTCTCTTGTGTTGTTCATCGTTTCCAGCTTAGATCTCACGAGATGATCGGACGTGGATAAATAGGGGAGAGATCTTCGTGCGTACCCCAGAGTTCGAACCTCAAGGGTCTGCCGAAACCCAACATCTGACATTTGGTGTGCCAGGTAGGGGTGCGCCGGAACTCTCCCTTCTGTCGAACAGTTCCCCACCGACACCATGCTCTGACCTCATGACGGCCAGCGCACCGCCCCCTCCAGCCGTCAATGCCGGCATGGAGACCAGGGGGCTCTGAGCCCTGGTCCCCGCCTTGCGACAGGTGCAGTGGCCGCGCAAGTTCAAGCCGGACATGCCGCCGCGCTACGGCGGCATGGCCGACCCACAGGCCTTCCTGCTGGCGTATGAAGAAGCCGTCCTCAAGGCCGGGGGTGATGACAAGGTCATGGCGAACTGGCTGCCCATGGACCTCACCGGCGTCTCGCGCATGTGGCTGCTCCACCTGCCAGCGACTTCTATGGCCTCCTGGGAGGAGTTGCGCAACCTCTTCCTTGCGCATCATGCCGCGCCGGCACCCCCAGTCGTGGCAGCCATCCTGGGCGGATCACGGGCACCACCTTCGAGCCGCCACATCAAGCCGTTTGCCCGCCAGATCAGTGCCGCCCTCAACCGCCGAGGATCCCCCCCGGGCTGGGCGGCACCCAAGGCCGATCTGACCTTCAGCTCGGATGATCACCCCTCCAACCCCGCCTATTCGGGCGCGCTCCCGATGCTATGCACCCCGACCATCTGCCAAGTGGCCGTCACTAGGACCCTCATCGACGGTGGTGCCGGCCTCAACATGCTCTCGGTGGAGGCCTTGAGCCTCCTCCACGTGCCGCTAGAACGACTTCAACCCAGCAGGCCCTTCTCAGGCATTGGAGGCGGTTCCACCGACTCCTTGGGGCAGATCCACCTCCTGGTGACCTTCGGCACTCATGACAACTTCCGCACGGAGCTGATCGACTTCGACATCACCCCCATCGGCCTCCCATACAATGCCATCCTCGGCTACCCAGCCTTGGCCCAGTTCATGGCAGTGACTCACCCGGCATACAACCTCATGAAGATGCCCGGGAGCAGCGGCGTCCTTACCATGTCCAGAGACACCGGGGATGCGTTGTAGGCACTCAAGCTTGCTTTCAAGACGGCCGCGGTGGTGTAGCCCGCCAGCACAGATGTCCTCGAGCCCAAGGGGGCTGCGCCAGATAAGAAGAAACAGATATTCAGCCAAGACAAGGCGGAGACCAAGCAGGTATCGGTCGACGAGGATGGATCTACTGGCGCCGCCTTCACTATAGGCGCCAACCTCGAGCCTGCGTAGGAGGAGGCCTTGGTCAGGTTCCTGCGCGCTAACAAGGAGGTGTTTGCGTGGGAGCCTGATCAGCTGGCAGGAGTCCCGAGGGATGTGATTGAACATCATCTCAACGTGTGCCCCAACGTGTGCCCCGTGAAGCAGAAGGCAAGGCGGCAGTCCACTGAAAAGCAAGCTTTCATCGTCCAAGAGACCCGCAAGTTAGAGGCAACAGGGGTTATTCGCGAGGTCTGCTACCCAGATTGGTTGGCCAACCCGGTTGTCGTGCCAAAAAAGGGAGGTAAGGAACGCATGTGTGTCGACTTCACCAACCTCAACAAGGCCTGCCCGCAGGATCCATTTCTGCTCCCTCGCATCGACCAGATCATCGACTCTACCGCTGAGTGTGACCTATTGTGCTTCCTGGATGCCTTCTCGGGCTATCACCAAATCAAGATGGCAGTAGAAGACGTGGAGAAAACGGCTTTCCTGACCCCATGCCGAGTGTACTGCTACACTTGCATGCTGTTTGGACTGCGCAACGTAGGAGCGACCTTTCAGCGGCTGATGCACATCGCCTTGGGCCGGCAGCTAGGGAGAAATGATGAAGCTTATGTCGATGACATTGTGCTGAAGTCTCGGGAGGAAAAAACCCTGATACAGGACCTGGAAGAAACCTTCGCGAGCCTCCTTGAGGTAGATCTGCGGCTCAATCCGAAGAAGTGCTTATTTGGGGTCCCTTTGGGCAAGCTCTTAGGCTTCCTCGTGTCCCACAGGGGCATCGAAGCCAACCCAGAGAAGGTCAAGGTAGTCAAAGACATGAGCCCGCCGAGGACCCTTAGAGAAATGCAGAAGCTCACCGGGCGTGTGACCGCGCTAGGACGCTTCATCTCCTGGTTGGGGGAGAGGGCACTGCCCTTCTTCAAGCTGATGAAGAAGAAGGGCCCGTTCGAATGGACTGAAGAGGCTGATAGGGCATTCCAAGATCTCAAGAAGTACCTTACCAGCCCTCCGGTGATGGTGGCTCTGCGGCCTCAGGACCCCCTGGTGCTTTACCTTGCAGCCACCCCCTATTCCGCCACCGCAGCCCTTGTGGCAGTTAGACAGGAGCGCCGGACCAAGGCCGCAGCCGCCGTCCCAGCTGAGGCAGAACAAGGCCGAGAAGGCCTCGCGAGGACCATGACTGCAGCAGAAAGGGATCAACCTCAACAGGGGAGTGCACCCAGAGCGGAGAAGGCCTCTCCAAGTGACCAAGCGTTGGGGGCTCCGTCGTCTCAGGAGGGGGCTCAACCTCAGGAGGACGTGGGCTGCGCCGGCACCCTCAACCTCGTCGAGCACCCTATCTACTTTGTCAGCACGGTGCTACGGGACGCGAGGGCGCGGTACCCCATGCCCCCAAAACTCCTCCTCGCACTATTAGTGGCCTCGCGCAAGCTGCGACACTACTTGCAAGGCCATTCCATCAAGGTCATCTCAGCAAACCCCTTGGAAAGGGTACTCAGGAGCCCCAACTCAGCTGGGAGAGTCGCTGAATGGAACATCAAACTACAAGCGTTTCAGCTAGAATTCAGCACGACCAGGGTCATCAAGGGAGCCGCACTTGCAGATTTCATGGTGGAGTGGACAGAGGCACCGGGGCTCAAAACGGGCGAGGACCGGTCGCTTTCCCCAGGAAGTGAAGCGCCGGATGGCTGGGTCATGTACTTCGACGGAGCATTCTCACGACAGGGCGCAGGGGCTGGCGCAGTGCTCATATCCCCCACTCAGGACAAGCTCTACTATGTTGTGCAACTCTGCTTCCAGCATGGAGAGAAGGTCTCCAACAACATAGAGGAATACGAGGGCCTGATAGAGGGCTTGAAAGCTGCAGTCGCCTTGGGGGTAAAGCGCCTCACCATCAAGGGAGATTCACAACTTCTCATCAAATTCTCCAACAAAGTATACGAGCCAAAGGACGAGCACATGGAAGCGTATCTCGTGGAGATCCGCAGGATGGAGAAGCAGTTTTGGGGGCTGGAGTTGCAACACGTGCCTCGCGGCACCAATCAACAGGCTAACGACATCGCCAAGAGGGCATCCAGGCGGCTGCCTCAGGAGCCTGGCGTCTTCGAGGAGCGACTCTTCAAACCCTCGGCGGCGCCATCACTATCAAGCACGGCACAGCCTAGGGAGGAGCTCCTCAGGCGCCTGCCTCGGGAGCCCCCGCCTGTGGCGCAACCTCAGGAGCACGCTTCCTCTTGGCGTTGGAGCCTCAGGAGGGATGTTGGACCACAGAGTTGAATGATTACTTGACGCAAGGGACCCTGCCGGAGAAGGAGGAGGATGTGGAGCGCGTGGCGCGGCAGGCCACGACCTACTGCATCCAAGACGGAGCGCTCTACCGAAAGCGGCCTAATGACGTTACTCTATGCTGCATCTCCAGGGAGCAAGGAAAAGAGCTGCTGGCAGACATTCACAATGGAGACTGCGGGCACCACTCGTCTTTGCGCACACTCGTCGGCAAGGCGTTTCACAGCGGTTTCTATTGGCCAACAACACTCAGCAACGCAACCGAGCTGGTGAAGGCTTGTGAAGCCTGTCAGTTCCATGCCAAGCAGATTCACCAGCCAGCACAGGGCCTTCAAACCATTCCCCTCTCGTGGCCGTTCACTATTTGGGGACTGGACATCCTAGGCCCATTTCCTAGGGTGCCAAGGGGCTATCGCTACCTTTACGTTGTCATCGATAAATTCACTAAGTGGGCCGAAGTGGAAGCTGTCTGCAACATCTTGGCTGGCTCAGCAGTCAAGATCATCATGGGCCTCGTGAGCCGGTTTGGGGTACCCAATCGCATCATCACCGACAACGGTTTGCAGTTCACCAGCAATCTCTTCAAGACATATTGTGCTAACCTTGGAACGCAGATATGCTTTGCTTCGGTGGCACACCCTCGGAGCAACGGCCAAGATGAGCGCGCCAACACGGAGGTCCTGAAGGGCCTCAAGACCCGAAAGAAGAAGCTGGAGGCCTGCGGCAGAGGCTGGCACAACGAGCTGCAGTCCGTGCTATGGTCCATTCATACTACCTCTACCAAGTCGACCGGCAAAACCCCGTTCTTCCTCGTCTACAGCGCAGAGGCGGTCCTTCCTCACGAGGTCAGGCATCGCTCTGCAAGGGTCCTGGCTTTCGACGAAGCATAGCAGGACACCGTGCGGGGGGTGGACCTTGTGCTTGGGGAGGAACGTCGACGGGAGGCTACGCTTCGGGCCGCGAGATACCAACAAGCACTGCGGTGGTACCACTGCCGCAGCATCCACCCCAGGACACTAGAGGTAGGTGACCTCGTGCTCAGACGGGTGCTCTCTAGGGAGGGGCTGCACAAGCTCTTGCCCATGTGGGAGGGACCGTTCAAGGTTGTCCATGTCTCTAGGCCCGGTGCTGCATGCTTGGAGACTCAGGAGGGGGTGCCCATCCCGAACGCGTGGAACATCCAGCATCTCCAGAGGTTCTACCTTGAAGAAAGGCCCAGAGCCTGTAAAGAAAGGCTCGGTGCCTGTGAAGAAGGCCAACGCCTGTGAAGCTAGGCGAACCAAGAAAGGCCTGGTGCCTATGAAGAAGGCCAACGCCTGTGAAGCCCATTTCCCCCGAGAAAGGCTCGTAGCCTGTGAAGAAAGCCAATGCCTGTGAAGCTCGCCGCCTGTGACACTCTCACGTAATAATGAGTTGGGGCTGTACATGCCCCGGAGTCTCCGGAGAGCCGCCCTCGGGCCTCGGGGGCTCGCGCCCACGCACAGTGGCAGCACTTAGCGCCGCGCTGGTGAGAAGACGTCGAAGACTAGATTAGGTGCCGGACGCGGCTTTTTCATTTGCTTTCTCCAGTTGGCTTGTTCATTCCTATGTGAAGTTTTATTGGAGTTGTTGCCATCTTTAGCTGGTGACTCTTTGTCTTATTTTTGCCCACTTGCCTCGTTTTCTCTCACGCAAGTCTCGCGAGGGGGCTATGCATGCGCCCTCGCGAGTGTTTTCTGCCCCAGTTGTTTGAGGTTTTCCTATCCGAGTCCACTACGGGAGCACCCCTCCTAGTCCGTGCCCCACGGGCAACGCGACGTGAACGCAGGACCTGAGTCGGTTGCCTCCGCAACCGAGACCGAAAACTACCCCTCCTGACTAATCCTTGTAGGACATGAAGCACGCGGCGAGGCCTCGGCCTCGGGAAGCGAAGACCGCTACAAGTCCCCCCGAGCTAAGTAATTCTTCCATGCGGGCATGCGTCCCAAAAACACAGCACTGAAATGGCGGAAGCAGCATGGTAATTAACAGAACAGTCCAACACGCCCCCACGGGGCCCTACACTACTTTCTCTTTGCGCAGGGAAGGGAAAAAAACAAAATAGACGCGGCTTGCTTGGCACAAACTCGTTGCCAGAGCTCATACCGCCTCCGGAGCTCAATCAGACTCCTCCACGCGCTTCACCGAGGCGCGACGGTGGGCTGACCCGCTACCTCCCTCAAGGTGGGTGCGACAGCGTGGAGGCTGGTCGCGGCCGCCACTGGAGGAGCTGCTGCCTAAGGGAGAGCCGACGGAGCTTGGCGAGCCACGAGCGCCGCTGACCGCGCGCCTACCGTCATCTTCATCCAGATCATTGCCGGGGCCGGGTACCCAGCCACGGTCATCGTCTTTAGGGCAGCACATAGAGGGTGGCGTCGCCATCAAACATGAAGTGAAGGGTGCACCGCTGGCTCAAGCCACGCGCGTGGGCAAACATCTGCCAGCCGCGGGTCAGGGCCACATTCCCGGCGACGGAGACCTCCAGCGAAGCCCAGGGGGCCCTGCTGCAGCAACCGTCCGCTTGAAGCCAGAGGCCGATCGGAGCACCAGCGGGAAGTTCACCTACAAAGAAGCGGGGAAGCTAAAGCCAGGTGCTGGTCAGGTCCGCCGACCACACGACAAACTCCGGCAGCACCTCCGCCGAGTGGAAGCGCGGCCAGGGAGGTCGCGCAGTAACGGCGCGCCTCCCCTCGACAATCCGGCGCCCATCGCCGCGCAGGGGGTCGCCTCTACGATCATGGGAAGCCACCACGGGAGCCACGGGATGCTTGCATGGACGGCCTCGGCCGCGCTTGGCCGGGGGAGAGTCAGGTCCTTCCCGGCGAGCCTTCCCCTTCTCTGCGGCCGAGAACCTCTTCGGCGGCGCCATGGGAGATGGCGAGAAGCAGGGATGGGGAGAAAGAAGGAGGCAAGGGGGGAGATGCACGGAGGAGGCCTACACCCTCCAGCATTTATAACCGGAAGAAAACCAACCGTCGGCCTCCACGTTCGCAGGTAATCATGACCCATTTCTGCATGGAAGGACTTGTCAAGTCGAGCGGTTGTCGAGGCAGTGTGGGGAAGCGGAGACGCCCACGTGCAATCGACCGCCACGTGGCGCCCAAGGCCGTAGGCCACGCGTGGCAGGGATAGGCAGTAGTACTTTCAATCTCGCAGATTTTGGTTTCGGGCGGTTACTACGACTTTCCCCACTTCGTTCAAATTTTGCAGAGTGCACGTTTACCGTGCCAACTCAATTCGAATCCCGTTTGTATTCTATTTTTTTGGGGCAGGATCCATTTTCTATTGGAATAAAGTTCTATATACATCAATTTTTTATATATACTTTCAAAAGCACAACAAAGAATTGTGCTCCTTTATATGTATAATATGATTTACAAATACAATGATCTCAAAATCATAAGGTTGAATTCAAAAAACTTAAACCAAATTCTGTTTTACTAAAATGTATGGATCAGTAATATCTACATATTAAATAATATAGATGCGCGTGAATTCATATGAGTATGCATGTTTGATAGATCAATTTTGGTTCGAGTATGGATTACATGTATCATCATCTCGAATTCAAATATTTGAATCCCTTTTATGTTCACTCCTTTCATGCCCATCTCTCTCGCATGCATGCTCCTTCATGTAGCTATCACTCTCATTTCTCCAGCTCACCCGCATGCTCACTTTATGTTTCTCCTATCCTCGCAAACATGGTCTCTCAACGTCTACCTTGAGAAGTGTCACATGATAACCCGCAAGTATATGGGATAGTTGTAGCCTCTTTCAATAAGTAAGAGTGTCAAACCCAATGAGGAGATAAAGGTAGAACAAATACTCTCTCAAGTCCTATCGGCCACTGATACGACTCACCCATGCTTGACGTTCGCTTTACCTAGAAGAAGTATGAAACTAGAAGTACTTTGTAGGTGTGGTAGGATAGGTTTGCAAGATAATAAAGAACACATAAATAAAAAGTAGGGGCAGTTTAGATAAAGAAGCAATAAAGTAAATATTAGTAGAGAGCTTTTTGTTACGAGAAAGTTATTTGTCCAAGGCAATCGATAACTAGACCGGTAATCACTATTGCAATTTTATTTGAGGGAGAGGCATAAGCTAACATACTTTCTCTTCTTGGATCATATGCACTTATGATTGGAACTCTAGAAAGCATCCGCAACTACTAAAGATTCATTAAGGTAAACCCAACCATAGCATTAAAGCATCAAGTCCCCTTTATCCCATATGCAAACAACCTACTTACTCAGGTTTGTGCTTCTGTTCACTCACGCCACCCACCATAAGCAAATCATGAACATATTGCAAACCCTACAGCGGGAATCCCTCACGCTTGCGCGAAACGGAGAGCACCATAGGATAGCATCAATAAAAAAATATGCAAGTCAAACCAATCACGATCATCAATTAACCCATAGGACAAAACGGATCTACTCAAACATCATAGGATAGCCATACACCATTGGGAAATAATATATAGCGTTGAGCACCATATTTAAGTAGAGATTACAGCGGGTAAGAGAGGGGTTACACCGCTGCAAAGAGGGGGGAAGAGTTGGTGATGAAGGCAGTGAAGTTGTTGGTGAAGATCGCGTGATGATGATGGCCCCCAGCGGCGTTCCGGCGCCACCGAAAGCAAGGGGGAGAGAGACCCCCCCCCCTTCTTCTTCTTCTTCCTTTACATTCTCCCTAGATGGGAGAAGGGTTTCCCCTCTGGTCCTTGGCTCCCATGGCGTGGGAGGGGCGAGAGCCCCTTCGAGATTGGATTTATCTCTCTGTTTCTGCGTTCTCAGATCCTTCCCCTTCACCGTTTCTTTTATATCCGGAGATCCATAACTCCGATTGGGGTGAATCTTTCGCCCAGATTTTTCTCATAAAATTAGCTTTCTTGCGGCAAAAGAAGAGCGTCAACCACCTTATGGGTGGCCCACGAGGGTGCCAGGAGCGCCCGGGGGGAGGGCGCGCCCCCCTGTCTCGTGGCCACCTCGGGCACCATTTCGCGTTGATTCTTCCTATGGAAAATCCCAAATATTCCAAAATAATTCTCTGTCCATTTTTATCCCATTTGGATTCCGTTTGATATTGGGTTTCTACGAAACATAAAACATGTAACAAACAGGAACTGGCACTGGGCACTGGATCAATATGTTAGTCCCAAAAATAGTATAAAAAGTTGCCAAAAGTATATGAAAGTTGTAAAATATTGGCATGGAACAATCAAAAATTATAGATACGACGGAGACATATCAGCATCCCCAAGCTTAATTCCTGCTCGTCCTCGAGTAGGTAAATGGTAAAATAGATAATTTTTTATGTGGAACGCTACCTAGCATAATCTTGATCATATGTCTAATCATGGCATGAATATTAAGACACGAGTGATTCAAAGCAATAGTCTATCATTTGACATAAAAACAATAATAATTAGGGAATCCCAAGAAACAATCATGTCTTTCAAAATATCAATACTTCCAGAACATTATCTCTACAAAATCATATACTCTTGTATGCTCCCTTTTCTTAACACAAGGTACCCCTCATGCCTATCCCCGTTTCAGCCAAGCAATTGTTTCGTACTTTAGTATTCTCAAACTTTTTCAACCTTCACGCAATACATGAGCATGAGCCATGGATATAGCACTATGGGTGGAATAGAATATGATAGTGGAGGTTATGTGGAGAAGACAAAAAAAAGGAGAAAGTTTCACATCGACGCGGCTAATCAACGGGCTATGGAGATGCCCATCAATTGATGTCAATGCGAGGAGTAGGGATTGCCATGCAACGGATGCACTAGAGCTATAAGTGCATGAAATCTCAAACTGAAAACTAAGTGGGTGTGCATCCAACTTGCTTGCTCATGAAGACCTAGGGCATTTGAGGAAACCCATCGTTGGAATATACAAGCCAAGTTCTATAATGAAAATTCCCACTAGTATATGTAAGTGACAATATAGGAGACTCTCTATATGAAGAACAAGGTGCTACTTTGAAGCACAAGTGTGGAAAAAGGATAGTAACATTGCCCCTTTTCTTTTTTTTCTTTTTCTTTTTTGGGTGGGCTTGTTTGTCCCAATTTTTTATGTAGGCTTCTTTGGCCTTTCCTTTTTTTCTTTTTTTTCATGGGGCAATGCTCTATAATGATGATCATCACACTTTTATTTACTTGCAACTCAATATTACAACTCGATACTGGAACAAAGATATGACTCTATATGAATGCTTCCGGCGGTGTACCGAGATGTGCAATGATCTAGCGTAGCAATGACATAAAAAACGGACAAGCCATGAAAACATCATGCTAGATATCTTACGATCATGCAAAGCAATATGACAATGAATGCTCAAGTCATGTATATGATGATGATGAAAGTTGCATGGCAATATATCTCGGAATGGCTATGGAAATGCCATGATAGGTAGGTATGGTGGCTGTTTTGAGGAAGATATGAGGAGGCTTATGTGTGATAGAGCGTATCGTATGACGGGGTTTGGATGCACCAGTGAAGTTTGCACCAACTCTCGAGGTGAGAAAGGGCAATGCACGGTACCGAAGAGGCTAGCAATGATGGAAAGGTAAAAGTGCGTTTAATCCATGGACTCAACATTAGTCATAAAGAACTCACATACTTATTGCGAAAATTTATTAGCCCTTGAAACGAACTACTACACGCATACTCCTAGGGGGGAGGTTGGTAGGATTTAACCATCGCGCGCCCCCGACCTTCACGCAAAGATAAACAATCAAAATACAATGCGCGCCAATTTGGTTACATAGTTAGTAGACCAGTGCATGCTTCGGGAATCACAAAACTTAACACCAACATCCTTACTGAACACAACCATCTACTAGTACCTCCCACATATTATCATCTCTATATCGCAAAACTATTGCAAGGAATCAAACATATCATATTCAGTGATCCACAAGTTTTATGTAGGATTTTATGACTAGCCATGTGAATGACCAATTCCTGTCATCTCTCTAAATAGATATAAGTGAAGCAAGAGAGTTTAATTCTTTCTACAAAAGATATGCCCATGCTCTAACAAATATAAGTGAAGCAAAAGAGCATTCTACAAATGGCGGTTTTCTATGTGAAGAGAAACAGGCAATCCAGACTTCAAATGATATAAGTGAAGCGCATGAAGCATTCTATAAAGACATACTCAAAAGATTTAAGTGAAGTGCAATGAGCATTCTATAAATCCACCAAAAAATATCTAATACCAGCATGGTGCATAAAAGAAAAGTGAAAACTAAATGCAAAAGACGCTCCAAGACCTACACATATCGCATGAACGAAACGAATCCGAAAACATACCGATACTTCTTGAAGAAAGAGGGGATGCCTTCCAGGGCATCTCCTTGAATATTTACTTGGGGTGCCTCGGGTATCCCCAATCTTGAGCTCTTTCCTCTCTTCCTTTTCCTCATATCGTGACATCCTCGATTAGACACTTCATCCAAACAAAACTTCAACAGAAAACTAGGTAAGATCCGTTAGTATAATAAAGAAAATCACTACTCTAAGTACTGTTGCAAACCAATTCATATTTCGTTTTTGCATTGTGTCTACTGTAATATAACTTTTTCATGGCTCAATCCACTGATATAAATTGATAGATTCATCAAATCAAGCAAACTATGCATCAAAAACAGAATCTGTCAAAAACAGAACAGTCTGTAGAAATCTGAACATCCACCATACTTATGTTATCCCAAAAATTCTAACAAAATTAGGAAAAATAAAAAATTTGTACATAAATACAGTGCAAAAAGAATCAGAACCATTTTACTTTCTAGTAAAAAATGTAAAATCGTGCACTACAGCCGAAGTTTCTGTCGTGCACCATACAAACCAACAAGCATTGTAAACATCCTAAAGGCAAACCTTGGCACATTATTTTTATAATACAATGGAATTGTACAAGGGGATAATTATTTTTGTTGAAAAGTTTCTGTAATCAAGATTCACAAAGTTTCCGTGAGCATGAACAAAGTTCAAGGCTAGCTCCCACTTCAACAATGCTTGTCTTTTTCACTTTCACTTTCCTTTTTGAAAAGTTTTAGGTTCCCCTCTTTATTTTTTTGTTTTTAGACTATATGAAAGCACTCAACATAAATAAATGACTCTCTAAAACTTCCGGGTTGTCTCCCTGGCAGCGCTTTCTTTAAAGCCATTAAGCTAGGCATATAGTGCTCAAGTAATGAATCCACCAGAATCCCAAGGTATATCAAAGCCAATTTTAATTAACAATGATTTGTAATTTAGTAGTGAGCACAAAGTAACATATATCATGCAACAACGAAGTCTAACTCCCTTCCTATGCATCGGCATGTCATAAAATAACAATTCATGCACACCAAGTAAAGGCCAATGCATGGTATAAGCAGTTTCTTGCAATTTTATCATATTGGAAACATAGAGAGGTGGAGATATAGTTCCTCTCTCATAATAATTGCAAGTAGGAGCAGCAAGCACATGCATATTATATCTATCAAAATCATCATGTGTAGTAGTAAAAGGCAACCCATCAATATAATCCTTAATAAGCACAAACTTCTCCGATATAGTATAGTTGGGAGAATTCAAAAAGATAATAGGACTATCATGCGTGGGTGTAATAGCAACAATTTAATGTTTAACATAAGGAACTATAGCAAGTTCATCTCCATAAGCATCATTCATATTGGCATCTTGGCCACAAGCATAGCAAGCATCATCAAAAAGGGATATTTCAAGAGAATCAACGGGATCATAGCAATCATCCTTCGGTAAGCACGAAGGGGAATTAAACAATGTATGAGTTGAAGAGTTACTCTCATTAGAAGGTGGGAATAGGTGATCAATCCTCTCTTCCTCCTTTTATTCTTCGCTCTCCTCGTCATCTTTTTCATCCAATGAGCTCACAATTTCATCAATTTCTTCTTCCATAGCTTCCTGCAAAAATATTAGTCTCTTCTTGGACAGCGGAGAATTTCTCAACAAATGCATCAGTATTGTAATTGTATTCATAATTCTTATAACAATATTTAAGTATAGCAACATTTTCAGGTCTATAAACCGAATCATCAAAAGCTTCATACTTTTCAAACGAAGATTCGATTTCATAAGCAGCCTTAAAAGCAACAAATTCTTCAATTTGTTCAACGTCATAGTAATCATATATACCATTAGCATAAGAAGCTAAGGTTTTATTATCATTAAATTTGCATGAAAAGGGAAGGTGTGGAGCCTTCATCCTAGAGCAACAATTATAATCATATCTCAGCATAGATCCCGAGCATACCAACGCAACTTATAAATTTGATCCCATAATAGTTTCCCTTTTTTGTCAAGCGATAATCCCTAAAGTATTCACGTTGATCCAAAGTTACTCCCATTATAAAGTTGAATGGGGTTTTCTCAGGATTATCAAAGTAGTACATAATATTTCGAACATAATGAGCATCGAGGGTTTTAAGAGGTTCCTCATCTCCTAATTTTTTTGGTATTTCGTGTTCCATATCCATAACTAAAGATAGAGAACAACTTATAACAGCAAATAAAAATTACTTAGTGATAAAGCAAACAAGCACACACGAGAATATTCACCCCACGCTATGACTCCCCGGCAACGGCGCCAGAAAAAGGTCATGATAACCCGCAAGTATACGAGGTAGTTGTAGCCTATTTCGATAAGTAAGAGTGTCGAACCCAACGAGGAACTAAAGGTAGAACAAATACTCTCTCAAGTCCTATCGGACACTCATACTCTACGCACGCTTGACGTTCGCTTTACCAAGAACAAGTATGAAACTAGAAGTACTTTGTAGGTGTGATAGGATAGGTTTGCAAGATAATAAAGAACACGTAAATAAAAAGTAGGGGCTGTTTAGATAAAGAATCAATAAAGTAAATATTAGTAGAGAGCTTTTTGTTACGAGAAAGTTATTTGTCCAAGGCAATCGATAACTAGACGGGTAATCACTACTGCAATTTTATTTGAGGGAGAGGCATAAGCTAACATACTTTCTCTTCTTGGATCATATGCACTTATGATTGGAACTCTAGCAAGCATCCACAACTACTAAAGATTCATTAAGGTAAAACCCAACCATAGCATTAAAGCATCAAGTCCCCTTTATCCCATACGCAAACAACCTACTTACTCGGGTATGTGCTTCTGTTCACTCATGCCACCCACCATAAGCAAATCATGAACATATTGCAAACCCTACAGCGGGAATCCCTCAAGCTTGCGCGACACGGAGAGCACCATAGGACATCAGCAATAATAAAATATGCAACTCAAACCAATCACGATCATCAATTAACCCATAGGACAAAAATGGATCTACTCAAACATCATAGGATAGCCATACACCATTGGGAAATAATATATAGCATTGAGCACCATGTTTAAGTAGAGATTATAGTAGGTAAGAGAGGGGTTACACCACTGCATAGAGGGGGGAAGAGTTGGTGATGAAGGCGGTGAAGTTGTTGGTGAAGATCGCGGTGATGATGATGGCCCCCGGTGGCGTTCCGGCGCCACCGGAAGCAAGGGGAGAGAGTCCCCCTTCTTCTTCTTACTTGACCTTTGCCCTAGATGGAGAAGGGTTTCCCCTCTGGTCCTTGGATCCCATGGCGTGGGAGGGGCGAGAGCCCGTCCGAGATTGGATCTATCTCTCTGTTTCTGCGTTCTCAGATCCTTCCCCTTCACCGTTTCATTTATATCCAGAGATCCGTAACTCCGATTGGGGTGAATCTTTCGCCCAGATTTTTCTCGTAAAATTAGCTTTCTTGCCGCAAAATAAGAGCGTCAACCGCCTTACGGGTAGCCCACGAGGGTGCCAGGCATGCCCCCCTGTATCGTGGCCACTTCGGGCACCGTTTCGCGTTGATTCTTCCTCCGGAATATCCCAAATATTCCAAAATAATTCTTCGTCCATTTTTATCCCGTTTGGATTCCGTTTGATATTGGGTTTCAACGAAACATAAAACATGCAACAAACAGGAACTGGCACTGGGCACTGGATCAATATGTTAGTCCCAAAAATAGTATAAAATGTTTCCAAAAGTTATAGATACGACGGAGACGTATCATCACACTCTCCCTATCATTATACATTACACAGTTTTCATTATCTCTAATGTCTCTACCGTTCTCTGGTATCACTAGGTACCTAAGCTTTCTTTTTCACCGACACACACACAGTCTCCACTCGTCTTTCACTTTGTCTTTCTCTCTATGGGATTCTCTCACACACCCTATATGTTTCCAGATACGAGTCCTACCACTAAAATTACTCTCTCTCTCTCCTGTAGACACAACATTTGTTGCGGTCTCCTTTTCGTCTCCATCCCAGACTGACATTATTCATTTGTTTACCAATCAGACAAACTCCCCCCTCTCTCTCACACACACACACAACAACTCCCCCCTCTCTCTCTCACACACACACAACTCCTACTTGTACTCCCCTTCCCGACTATCATCTCTCTCTCACACACACACAAAACTCTCGCTTTCGCACCCCTGACTCGTATTTCTCTCACAAACATTTATCGACTAGCCTCTAGATAGGTTTATACACCCGCACACTCGTGCTTCCACTATCGCATACATGCCTCTCTCCTGGTCCTTGTATCTATGTAGATTTTTCTTCCCTTCTAGAGACACGCCCTCTCGATCGTGCACACACACACTATCGCCTCATTTTAAGCTGATACCTCTCGCACACACACTCTTTGTGTCTTTGTCACACATGCACTCCATCCTGCTCCTCTCTCCCTCTCTCTCTCTCACACACATGGGCTTTTTGCAATAACTAGCAAGATGCCCATGCATTGCACGGAACATCAAGATGCATTTGTATGAGTAGTTTATCTTGTCAGAGAAAAGGATGAACGAGGGAAGGCCTTATTTGCAAATGTGGAGAGGCGTGTGGGTATCTTTTTGCAAAATTGCCATGGTTTCCTTCCTATTCGTCAGATATAGATCGGATGGCCTATATTGCAAGATGGTAGGCACACGATCATCACCGACTATGCTTTTTATAAGAGTAGGGATAAAAAAAGAGTTGGTAATGATGGTGGGCCTGCTATCCTGCAATATATGCCGTCCGATTTATATCTGATGGATAGGAAGGAAACTATGGCAATTTTCCCGCACCCCTCTCCATATTTGCAGATAAGGCCTTCCCTCGTTCACCCTTTTCTCCCATAAGATCTTGATGTTCCGTGCAACGCACGGCCATCTTGCTAGTAAGTGTAGAAATTAGACATATACCACTTCTCGAATCTTGAAACCAACAACATTCCTCCCTTATCTCATCAAAACCGCCAAAGGAATACATTTTGAGTGAAACATAACATATTTTTAGTGATATACGTATTTCAAAACTAGACTTTTTTTCTATCAAATCGGTGAATATGTATTAATCTATTTTGATCGTGTGGCAATGCGTTGGCACATTGCTAGTAGTTATTATAATTTTTTGGACACCAGACAAACGGTGCAGCACATATACGAAGAGAAGAGGCGCACACACGCAGTCGGTCTCTCGCTGTCTCGCACACATGAGTGTTACGTAAAGGCAACGTTAACAAATAAACCCTAAAACCCTAGGTGCACGATTGCTGCATTCGTGGGTACCGGGTACGTGGTGGAGCGCACCTTTGTAGGAATAGTCAGCTCGCGTGATATTTTGATCCATAGGAGTTGATGGTCAGGACCACAGGTGAACGACTTGGAGGCAGTGGCTCGCCAGTTGCCACAGATCGAGTAGCTATGTTTAAAATAATATTTTTTAGCGGGGTTAATAGGTTTGATTTTCAATGGTGCGTTATAAGTACTAAGTAGTTTTTAGAACGATTGGTATGGAGCGAAAATGGAATTCATAGTACTACGTACCTCCTTGGCGTATGGTTGTATGGGTTTATGTTGTGAGATGTTGAACCTGGTAGTTCTAGGGCAAATACTATGGTTTAGATTTAGATGTTAGTTTTCAGTAATGAAAATCGGAAGGGGGAAACCCTTCTTTGATTAAAAAAAACTACTACCTCCGTTTTGGTTTACTAGTCCCCATCGTATTTTGGGTCAAAGTTTGTCCATGAATTTTACTTGTAAAATGTGAATGTAAAATGAGATTTTGTTATACCCAAACAAAAAAGGACTGGAGGGAGTGATTGCTCTGACACGGACGCAACCTCTCATAGCACAAGCATTGAACCGGCGCGCCAGCCAAGAGGGCCCCTGATACATCTCCAAGGTATCTATAATTTTTGATTGTTCCATGCTATTATATTATCTATTTTGCATGTTTATGGGCTTTATTATACACTTCTATATTATTTTTGGGACTAACCTATTAACCGGAGGCCCAGCCCAAATTGTTGTTTTCTTGCTTATTTCAGTGTTTCGAAGAAAAGGAATATCAAACGGAGTACAAACGGAATGAAACCTTTGGGAGAGTTATTTTTGGAACGGAAGCAATCCAGGAGACTTGGAGTAGACGTTAGGGAAGCTTCGAGGTGGCCACGAGGCAGGGAGGCGTGCCATACCCCCTGGGCGCGCCCCCACCCTCGTGGCTCCCTGTAAGTGCATCTAGTGCCACCCCTAGTTGGTTTTGGAGTATTGACGACAAAGTTGGTTGAGGGACTAATGCGTTTGTGAGAATTGCAGGATAACGCAGGTAGTGTCCCTCATTGATTCGGTTTACCTACCGGAGATGACCCCTAAAAATGTATGAAGACATTGAAGACAATGGTGGTATGTGAAGATAGTCACATTGAAGACTATGACATGAGAAGACATTGAGCGAAGACTATGAAGCGCGAAGATTGTGTTGTTTCGTTGTTTCCTTTTCTTCTTTGTTGAGTCATAGGAACCACTGTACTGTTAAGTGGGGTCCAAGTGAACAAAGTCAGAGTGACTGAAGTGATGCTCAACCCAAATCCTATGTCTTCGAGCAAAGACAATGACAGCAAATCTTATCCAGAGCTGGATGAGTCAGCTTTGCTTGTAGCCCAAGTAAAGTTGTCGTGTGTATTTGAAATCTGACTGTTGGAACACGTGTCAGTTCCTTAGTGACCCAGGATCATTTCGGACATATCAGGCCGGGTTGCCTTGTGGCTATAAATAGCCCACCCCTTACACCATAAATTGGTGGCTGCTCAGAGTTAGTTTACGGCTTTTATCGTTTTGAGAGCAACCCACCTCGAAGCTTTTGAGAGAGAAATCCTTGCGAGGACAAAGCCCAAACACCCAGAGCCAAAGAGTGTTAGGCATCACTGAAGTCTTTCTGCCTGTGTGACCTGAAGACTTATTACACTTGAGGACTGTGTATCCTCCAGCCGGTTAGGCGTCGCGTTCTGAGCATCCAAGAGTCATTGTGGATTGCTGGTGAACGAAGTCTGTGAAGGTTCGGAAGTCTACCTTGAAGACTTACCAGAGTGATTGGGCGAGGACTATGTGTCCTTAGCTCAAGGGAAATAAGGTGAAGACGTGGTCTTGTGAGTTGAATCTCAGCCTCCCTAACCAGACGTACAGTTGTCACAGCAACTGGAACTGGTCCAACAAATCCTGTGTCTTCAACAAGTGACTGGTTCTATCCCTTCCCTCTTTTACTTTGAGTTCGTCTTCGTTAAGTCATTGCTTATTTGTCTTATCTGTTTGACTTCATTGCTTGACTATTATCGTTGATTGGCTTCATACTATCTTCCATCCTGATCCTTACTACCTAGCTGCTATTAGTCTTTGTACGTTCACATTATTGCATACTTGAATATGGCTTGCTTGTTTTAGTTTATCTTCCGCTTCATATCAATTAGGTCATTTCTATTGTTTGTCTTCGAAACATCCACGTTTTGAAAACTTTGATAAAAATCTCTTATTCACCCCCCTCTACTCGATAACTAGCACTTTCAATTGGTATCAGAGCAAGGTACTCCCTTGTTCTGTATGATTCGGTTTAACCACCTAGAGTTTAGCTATGTCGACTGCAGGGATAATCAAAGTCTCTGCTGCTTGTCCCGTGTTCAATGGAACTGAATATCCCTACTAGAAGAATAAGATGCGCATGCATCTTGAAGCCATTGATGTCGACCTATGGTATGTCGTCAAGAACGGCGTTCCCAAAACTGGTGAAGGTGTCACTCCTACTGATGTCAAGAAGTTCATTCAACTGGACTCCACTGCAAAGAACATCATCTGTGGTCATCTGACCAAAGGACAGTATGGCCGTGTGAGTGCTCTGGAAACATCAAAGCTAGTCTGGGATTGGCTATCCAAGGTCAACGAAGGCGTCTCTACACAGAGAGACCAGAGGATCAGTGTTCTTCACAATCTCTTCAACCGCTTCAAGAGAAAGGACAATGAAAATGTCCAGCTCACGTTTGATCGCCTCACCGACATCACAAATGAGCTTCAGGCTCTTGGCGCCACTGAGATTACCAAGCATGAAATGGTCAAGACACTACTGAGATCACTTGACAGCTCCTTTGACACCCTTGCCCTCATGATACAAGAATGTCCTGACTTCAAGACACTCGATCCGTCTGATATACTTGAGAGGCTCAACACACATGAGTTCGAGCTTTCTGAGAAAAGAGATATGTATGGTCCCAATTATGGCGGAACTCGCGCTTTGAAGGCAAAAGTGGTTTCCTCATCTGAAGAAGAATCTGACTGCGGTTCTGATGATCCTGAAGACATTGGAAAGGAACTTGCCATGCTTGTGATGAAGTTCCAAAGGTTCACCAAGAAGAAGGGCTTCAGAAAGTCTTCATGATCTAGCTCAAGAAATGATGAAGCTTCCACTCATGACAACAAGAAGAGAACATGTCACAAGTGTAAGAAACCTGGACACTATATCTCTGAGTGTCCTCGGTGGGACAATGAGAAGAAGAATAAGAAGAGCAAGGAATATGATTCTGATGACAAGAAGAAGAAGAAATCTTCAACGTCTTCTTCTAAGTCCTCATCAAGGTCTTCATCACATATGAAGAGCTCATCTGGCAAGGCTCGTGCTTTTGTTGGCAAGGAAATGGATTCAGAGGAGGAGTCTGCTTCTGAGGAGGTGGAGGTGGAGTCTGAAGAAGAGTCCGACCCTGGCATTGCAAGTCTGGCTCTAGCCACAGCCTATGTTGCCAAGTCCATCTTCAACACTGAAGACAATGACTTCCACACCAACGCTGAAGCTGATGACATGGACGATCCTGCTCCCACCTACTGCTTCATGGCACGTGGTGCCAAGGTAAAATCGCATGATGCTTACTTTCAAACATCAAGTGAGAATGGCTCTGATTGTGAATCCAAACCCAGCTACAAAACACTTGCTAAAATTGCTACTGAACAACAAAGGGCTATGGAACATACTCGAAAACTGTTAGACAAAAGCGATGACCTGTTGGACGCGGAAATGACACATTCACAGTCCTTAGTAGAAGACATAAAAAATCTTCATGCTAAGTACCAAGAACTTGAAAGTCTTCATGAGACGCTCTCAACCACATATGAAAGGCTCTCCTATGATTATCTTCAAAGGAAGCAAGAGCTTGAGAAATTGAAAGCGACTCATGAAGATCTTCAAAAAGAGAATGAGTCATTTCGCGCTCAACAGATCAGTTCCGCTCAGGATGGATTTGAACCACCATGCTTAAAATGCATTGAGCGTGATAACACTACCTCTGTTGCTGAATGTTCCAATGCCGCTGCTATTGCATTGTCTTCAACTACTGATGTGGAAACTAACCCCTCTATGGAGGATACCACTGCTATTGCTGATGAAAATGCTAGGTTGAAGACATTGCTTGAAACAGGGATGTATAAAAGTCTGAAAGGACATCAGACACTTTGTGATGTCCTCAAAAAGCAGATTCGGAACCGAAACCCTAGGAAAGAGGGTGTTGGGTTCGAGAGGAAAATGAATGCTGATGGTTCCTACTGGAAGCCTGAGCAGTATCCCAAAACCACATGGGTTGCTGCAAAGGAACCTTCAGTGGATCCATCCACTTTATCTGGCTTTACCTGTGCTAATCCTATTATCATTGATGAAACCTTTGATGCAAACTATAAACTATTCAAAAATCAAAATGGTGAAGTGTTTGCCAGGTATATTGGTACTAACTGCAGGAATGGACCACCTATGAAGAAGATCTGGGTTCCCAAAAGCGGTCTTGAGAATCTTCCAGTGAATGTCATCATGATACCACCAGGGAAGAAGACAAACCCCAGACCAAAGGCATCATATGGTCCAACGGCTTCATACGAATACAGGACTCACTTGAGTCACCCTAACGCCAATGTTTTGTAGGGAAATCGTGCTCAAACTTATGAATATGAACGTGTGTCCTCAAACCGCCATGTTCATAGGACTAAGAACTTTTCTGCTTATTCATATGAGTAACATTCATCTCCTGCAAGGCTATTTGCTAGGGCTTCAAAGCCGAAATTCTCAGATGCTGCACTTAGACTCATTGCTTCTAAGCCACCCCTGAAGATGTGGGTGGTGAAGAAGAATTAACTCTCTTTTGCAGAATATGGTCTCCAGCCAGCAATCAAAGGCGTCTGATACTATTGCTGGGAACCTAAAACACATTACGGGACGCTCGATAAAATGACTTACTATGTATTCCACATATGAATCGCTTACCTGTCATACTGTGTGTTCTAACCTTGATCTAAGCTGTGATAATCCTAGTGTGCGTCAAATGCTTATGCTTCACAACATACCTTGTGAAGGCTATCCTCCTAACTGCACTATAGGGTATGACACCTCGTGCTTCAGAATGGATTATCGACAACGGATGCACTAATCATATGACTGGTGATCGAAGTCTTCTCATGGACTCAACCTTACGTCCATCCGACAAGAGTCAAATCACATTTGCTGACACTGGTAAAAGCAAGGTATTGGGTCTAGGTAGAGTTGCAATCTCAAAGGATCAACACATGGATAAAGTGATGCTTGTTGAATCCCTTGGATTCAACTTAATGTTTGTCTCAATGCTTTGTGACTTGAACATGATTGTGCTATTTGGAAAATATCGTTGGCTTGTACTAATGGAATCTGACAAGTCTCTAGTCTTTGAAGGGTATAGGAAAGATGATCTATACATGGTATATTTCTCAGCAGGTCCACAGCTTGCCGTATGTCTACTTGCAAAAGCTTCAGAATGCTGGCTCTGGCATCGGAGGCTGGGGCATGCTGGCATGAGGAACTTACACACACTCGTCAAGAAGAAGCATGTCATAGGCATCGAAGGTGTCAAGTTCAAGAAAGATCATTTGTGTGGTGCCTGCGAAGCTGGAAAGATGACTAGGGCGAAGCACCCCTCGAAGACAATCATGACGACATCTCAACCCTTCGAGCTGTTACACATGGACTTATTTGGCCCTACTCACTACTCTACCCTCACAACAACAGCTTGTCTCTATGGCTTCGTCATTGTTGATGACTACTCAAGATATACATGGGTGCACATAATTCTCTACAAGACTGAAGTACAAGATGTCTTCAGACGATTCGCCAATCGAGCCATGAACAATTATGGCGTCAAGATCAAGCATATCAGAAGTGATAACGGCACTGAATTCAAGAATACCGGGCTTGATCTTTATCTGGATACAATGGGAATCACTCATGAGTTTTCTGCTCCATACACACCTCAGCAAAATGGCATTGTAGAGCGCAAGAACAGAACCCTCATTGAGATGGCTCGAACAATGCTCGACGAGTACAAGACACCAAGAAAGTTCTGGCCTGAAGCTATTGATACAGCATGTCACATCATCAACCGCATTTACATCCACAAGCTTCTGAGCAAAACATCCTATGAGCTCCTTACTGGCAAGAAGCCAAATGTCAGCTACTTCAGAGTCTTTGGTGCTAGGTGCTGGATCAAGGAGCCCCATCACAAGTCAAAATTTGCACCTAAAGCTCACGAAGGCTTCATGCTCGGTTATGGAAAGGACTCGCACTCTTACAGAGTCTTCAACCTCTTTCACTACAAGATTGTTGAAACTGTGGACGTGCGATTTGATGAAACCAATGGTTCAAACGAGAGCTCCTACCAAGCACACTAGATGAAGCTCCTCCCAGCGAATCTATCAAGCTGATGGGAACTGGTGAAATCATGCCTTCTGAAGCACAACCTGAAGAGGAACTTATCATTTCTGCACCAAACCAACCTGAAGACAATGCTCAGACCGAAGACAATTCTCCCAATGATGACAATGATCAGCATGAGCAAGGTCTTCGTCCAGTTCATCCTCGTGTTGCAAATGAAGTACAGATTGAGAAGATAATTGATAGCATCAATGCACCTGGTCCACTTACTCGCTCAAGAGCAACACAGTTAGCAAATTTCTGTGGGCATTTTTCATTTGTGTCAATATCAGAACCCAAGAAAGTTGTTGAAGCCTTTATGGAACCTGAATGGATTCAAGCCATGCAAGAAGAACTTCAACAGTTCAAGCTAAATAATGTTTGGGAACTTGTCAAGCGCCCTGACCCTCACAAGCATAACATTATTGGCACTAAATGGATATATCGAAACAAGCAAGATGAGCATGGTCAAGTCGTCAGAAACAAAGCACGTCTTGTGGCTCAAGGATATACTCAAGTTGAAGGAATTGACTTCGATGAAACATTTGCTCCTGTAGCAAGGCTTGAAGCTATTCGCATACTGCTAGCCTATGCTAATCACCACAACATCTTGCTATATCAAATGGATGTGAAGAGTGCATTCCTCAACGGCAAGATTGAAGAAGAAGTGTACGTTGCTCAACCACCTGGCTTTGAAGATCCAAAACATCCTGATATGGTGTACAAACTAAACAAAGCACTGTATGGCCTCAAACAAGCTCCTCGCGCTTGGTATGATACGATCAAAGACTTCCTGAAGAGCAAAGGCTTCAAACCTGGATCCCTCGATCCCACACTCTTCACGAAGACATATGATGGTGAACTGTTTGTGTGCCAAATATATGTGGATGACATTATCTTCGGCTGCACCAACCAGAAGTATAGTGATGAGTTTGGATACATGATGCAAGAGCAATATCAGATGTCCATGATGGGTGAGCTGAAGTTCTTCCTTGGTCTTCAAATTCGTCAGCAAAGGAATGGCGTCTTCATATCTCAAGAAAAATATCTCAAAGACTGTCTGAAGAAGTTTGGAATGCAAGATTGCAAAGGGTACACGACGCCAATGCCAGCCAAACACCATCTTGGTCCCGACGACAATGGTAAAGAGTTCGATCAAAAGGTATACCGCTCCATGATTGGTTCTTTACTTTACCTATGTGCATCTAGGCCAGATATTATGCTTAGTGTTTGCATGTGTGCTCGATTCCAAGCGGCACCAAAGGAATCGCATCACTTAGCTGTGAAGCGAATTCTTAGATATTTGGCTTACACCCCAACACTCGGATTATGGTATCCAAAGGGCTCAAGATTTGATCTGGTTGGATTCTCGGATGCTGATTATGCTGGTGACAAGGTCGATCGCAAGTCTACATCAGGCACATGTCACTTTCTGGGACGATCACTTGTCTGTTGGTCTTCAAAGAAGCAAAACTGTGTATCACTCTCAACTGCTGAATCTGAATACATTGCTGCTGGATCTTGCTGCGCTCAGCTTCTGTGGATGAAGCAAACTCTCAAGGACTATGGCATCAATCTGAAACAAGTCCCTCTCTTCTGCGACAACGAAAGCGCTATCAAGATTGCCAACAATCCAGTCCAGCACTCGAAGACAAAGCACATTGAAATTCGTCATCATTTTCTCAGAGATCATGTCATGAAGAAAGATATTGACATCATTCACGTCAACACTGAAGAGCAACTGGCAGATATCTTCACAAAGCCCTTGGATGAGAAAAGGTTTTGCAAGTTACGGTGTGAGCTAAATATCTTGGAATCCTCAAATGTCCTGTGATCAGGCACACATCCTAACACTTATGCATGTTGATGACTTAGATGTGCAACACACGAAGTAAAGTATATCTTCAATCAATGAAGACTTACATTCTGAGTGTGAATACATTAACATGGAATTTGACTTCGGAGCGCCACGATAATTGTGCGCCCTGTCTGGGTCTAATACTTCCTATAAGGTGGGTAACGCCACCACCAAATTTCTTGATTTGAAGTGTTTCACTCATGGCGTTATTGTTGAAAATCTTCGCATTTGGTTTGTCTTCAACTTTCAACTTATCTTCATGATTTACTTCACTATGTTGAGTTGATTGCTTACATATATATATACGAGTATTATGTCCTCTACAACATTCACTTATAGCTATGTCTTCATTTGTGAATCTTTTGAACTAAGTGAATGTGATCGAACCCCAATCTATCTATGCTTTCTATCTCAAACTCTATCTGTCCAAATCATATGCATTCTATTGAAACTGTCAAATGTCTTCTCTGCATCCTTGTCAGCAGAAGACACAGAGACAAACATCGAGTACTTTTAAATGATTCATCTTTATTGTTGAAATCCGGAGAAGCCGGAACAACCATCCGACAAACTTGGCGGGCGTGGGAACATGGGACAACTCTGAGTATGTTGCATGCTTGCCACGTGTCCCACGGAAGTGAACAGGCAGGGGCACCTGCGTAATTGCACTATGCCGCACACCTACTTATAAATATGTGTCCCCTATGGTCAAGAAAACCTTCTTCCACCTCTCCACCTCGTCAAAACCCTAGCGCCACCGCTAGCTCTCGACGACGCCGGCGACGAAGCGCTTAGCTGCCACGACTTCTCCGACGCCGTCCTCACGCCGGCCGCGGGCATCGTCCTCTCCGCCGCCGCCGTAGGTGTCCTCCGTCGCCAAGTTAGGGCACGGTGGATTGAACTGCTTGGTCTCCTATTCATCCCGTCTAGCAGTTCTTCGTGTGGTAAATATAACTCTATTTTTACCATCTTTTTGATCCGCAATGATTCATCCTATTTACCAAAATTGGTTTCTGTCTACACAATGTTAGATCTATTCTGTCTGCATCTCATACTGCCTAGTATATTCACTTAAGCTTCATACACAGTTAGATTCCTCACTTGTACTTATTCACGGATTCGTACAAATTTGGAACCAACTCTCAACACATAAGTGAATGTCTTTGCAACATGAGGTCAATGTATTCAAACTGATTTATCTACGAAATCTTCTGAGAATGCATATGACCTCTTCCCCTTCCCTCGCATCTCTAATGCTGTCACACGTACATGTCCGTGGGAGAATCCCTTGGTTCTCATAGTCTACATTCGTTTGCAGAATTCTTACAGCAACACATTAACACTCCTGGAGCTAGTTCCTGTTTGACCAGCAAGCGAAAGCCCTTGAAGCCTTTGAACATATTGAAGCCATTCAGTATGAAGTTCATGGCTGCAGAGAAATCAGTAAGGAAGGGTGGCAGACAGCGTCGAGGGGGAGCATCAAAAGATTTGCCTGATGACCTCACAGAAATCTACAAGACAGATCTTGAAGAGGATTATAATCAGCGCAAGACCCGAATCCAATGGATTCGACGCTATTGGGCTGAACAATGGTTCAAGTACAAGTTCGTGACCCAGGAGTATGCTGAGAAAAATGCGATCAATAGTCCTTGGGGTGATATTCTCTATCGAGGCCTTCCCCCCAAGAACAAAGCTGAAGGTATTGCACAAGAATTCTATCCTTGTATGGTCCGTGGACCACAGCCTGAAAATGCCGATCCATCATCATTACTCTGGTGTCGTGACGATAATCTCTTCAAGCGCAACTTCCAGTATGCAAAGGCATCGGCAAAGGAAAACAAGAAGTCATGGGGATTAGACTTCAATCCTGGTCCCTCTGCTCCCCATGATGACGTCACACGTAAAGCCGAAGAAAATGAGATTGGCCCCTTCACAAACCTTGATGGCCTCATCTCATACATATTGGTACAAGGTGCCAAAGTGGATCATTCTGATAATGATGGTGATACTGATGAAGCCCCTGCTCCTCCTCCAAGGCTGCAGAAGCCCAAGAAAACTAAGGCTTCAACATCAGCTGCACCTTCAAAAGCTTCTCGTGTGAAGCCACTGGCCACTGCACCTCCTGAAGACAGTGTGCAGTCTGAAGATCTTTCTCGCATCTCCAAGAAGACGGAGAAGAAAAAGAAAATCATCAAGAGTACTGATCAGACATTGAATCCTGCTGCCGTTCTGCGTGAAGAGCACATTGATCTGTCCAACGATGACGATCTTGCTGATGATGCTCTTGAGCAACTGATCAAGAGCAAGGAAGAAGCAGAGATCTTCAATAATTTGCCTCTCTTTGATGTGGCAATCATCCATAACTTCATTGATGAGTGGTTTGACACACCAAATCTCAGCTTTGATGACTTGCAACTTCCCATTGGCCTCACCCTCGTGGCTCCCTGACCGACTTCTTTCGCCTATATATATCCATATACCCTAAAAACATCGGGGAGCACAATAGATCGGGAATTCCGCCGCCGCAAGCCTCTGTAGCCACCAAAAACCAATCAGGACCTTGTTCTGTCACCCTGCCGGAGGGGGGATCCCTAACCGGTGGCCATCTTCATCATCCGGGCGCTCTCCGTGACGAGGAGGACCCTCGGGGCTGAGGGTATGTACCAGTAGCTATGTGTTTGATCTCTCTCTCTCTCGTGTTCTTGATTTGGCACGATCTTGATGTATCGCGAGCTTTGCTGTTATAGTTGGATCTTATGATGTTTCTCCCCCTCTACTCTCTTGTAATGGATTGAGTTTTTGCCTTGAAGTTGTCTTATCAGATTGAGTCTTTAAGGATTTGAGAACACTTGATGTATGTCTTGTCGTGCTTATCTGTGGTGACAATGGGATATCACATGATCACCTTGATGTATGTTTTGGTGATCAACTTGCAAGTTCCGTGACTTTGTGAACTTATGCAGGGGTTGGCACATGTTTTCGTCTTGACTCTCCGGTAGAAACTTTGGGGCACTCTTTGAAGTACTTTGTGTTGGTTGAATAGATGAATCTGAGATTCTGTGATGCATATCGAATAATCATGCCCACGGATGCCTCAGGTGACAATGGAGTATCTAGGTGACATTAGGGTTTTCGTTGATTTGTTTCTTAAGGTGTTACTCTATTACGAACTCTATGATAGATTGAACGGAAAGAATAGCTTCATGTTATTTTACTACGGACTCTTGAATCGATTGATCAGAAAGGATAACTTTGAGGTGATTTCGTACCCTACCATAATCTCCGCTATTAGTGACTTTGGAGTGACTCTTTGTTGCATGTTGAGGGATAGTTATATGATCTAGTTATGTTATTATTGTTGAGAGAACTTGCACTAGTGAAAGTATGAACCCTAGGCCTTGTTTCCTAGCATTGAGATACCGTTTACAAAAACCTATATCTACCATCCATATTGCACTTGTATCACCATCTCTTCACCGAACTAGTGCACCTATACAATTTACCATTGTATTGGGTGTGTTGGCGACACAAGAGACTCTTTGTCATTTGGTTGTAGGGTTGTTTGAGAGAGACCATCTTCAACCTACACCTCCCACGAATTGATAAACCTTAGGTCATGCACTTGAGGGAAATTTGCTACTGTCCTACAAACCTCTACACTTGGAGGACCAACAACGTCTACAAGAAGAAGGTTGTGTAGTAGACATCAAGCTCTTTTCTGGCGCCGTTGCCTGGGAGGTGAGTCCTTGAAGGTATATCTTTAGATCTTGCAATCGAATCCTTTAGTTTCTTGTTTTATCACTAGTTTAGTCTATAAAAGAAAACTACAAAAAAATGGAATTGAGTTTGCCTCATACGCTTCATCTTTTTAATATCTTTTGTGAGAAAGATGGAAAGGAAAAAATGTGCTCAAGAGCTAGAAGAAGAAGTCTATAAAATGTTTGATACTAAATATTTGAATAACATGATTGCAATGTTGTTAGTATGAACTCTTTGAATATCCATATTACTAATGATGATTGCACTAGTCATGATGAAAATGTCTCTTATAAGCATGTCAATTTTTGTGGAGTGCATAGAGTTTGCAAGTACACACCAAATAGGGAAGATAGATTTTGCAAGAGGCATAAGTATTTAGAAACTAAATGGTTGCAAGAAAGGCTAGATGTGAGTGCTGAAAAATTAAAATTTATTTACCGTACTTGTGAACTTTGCAATTAACATGGTCATTTCAGTCTCTGATGCAAATTGTTTCATGATCGAATCGTGTCCAAAAATTGTGATGAATTGATTTCCCTTGAACATCATAATGAACTTAGTTTGCTTTTGGGTTATGAAGAAATGAAACATGCAACTAAGCATATTACAGAATATAACCTTAAGAAATTTCTTGATATTGATCTAGAAGAAATTTATATGTATTGTGTGGTGAATTGCATTGAAAATCCTTATATTGCCAATTCCATAAAGAAAAGAAAGCAAATAGAAGATGGAGAGAATACTAATGAAAGGGAAGAGACTTCCCAATATCCTCCTATTATTTCTTATGATGAATTAGGTAACGAGGAGGAGCTTTCTATTCAACCAATCTCATTAATAGGGATCTCAAAAAGGAGGGTTAAACCCGCACATGATGTGAAGAATAAAAAGAAAAGATGGAGAAGCAAAGGTAGAAAGGTATCCCTCTCAAATGATGTTGCTCCTATTACTCATTGTGATGATGATAATTGCTATACTATTGGTGCTATCCATACTATTAATGATGAGAGTGATTATTCTTATGATATGAAAAGGCCAAGCTTGGGGATGCTATGTTTGATGAGAATGATATGTTTGAGAATATATTTGCTGGAATTAATGTTTGTCCCAAGCTTGGGGATGCTATGTTTAATGAAGATGATATTTTTAGCATCCCAAGTTTTGATATGCAAAGTTGTTATGATGATAGCATGCCTCCTACTTGTGATAATTATATTTATGAAAGTGGATTTGGAGATGTCATGTCTTTATTTAGTGATGAATCCACTATTTTGGAAGAGGTTTCAATTGATTATGATGAGAACAAAGTTGCTACTTCTGATGATTATTGTGATGAAACTTATGCTATAAAAGGTAGTAATGATTATATTTATAGAACTTTTCATGATTATGATTACCCTCTTTCTAAACATTACTTTTTTTTAATATGGAAACAATTTATAGTATTCGAGTCTCTTATGATACTCCCTGCCGGTGTTCTGGGAACGGGGGTCCCCAAACTTGCCTGCCTGCGGCCTGCAGCGTGGCTCAACCAGTGGCCCAGTACGGCCCATCTTCATCAACAAACACTCAAGACCCTCGTGAGGGGCCAAGCCTCGCGGGGCAGACGATGCAAGGCCTCCTTAGGAGTGTCCTCACTAGGTAGGCCCACGAGGGGGCGGAGAGATCTAGGCAAGGGGTACCTCGCGAGGTGCCCATGACGCAAGCCATGATGATCAAGACCAGGCGGGCGCCAGCCCATGCAGTGTCCTTGTTTCCTCTTTGGTGCAAAGGGGGAAAACGTAGGCGCGGAGTACCGAGGCATCAGGCAAAGGTTTCCATATCGGTGCTACGAGACCAAGACCAGCAGGAGGGAGGTCACCATGGAGCCCAAGACGGCGTCAGCACCAGTGCATTTGGCAGGCAAAGACCACCTTTACTCAGGATAGCTTGTATTAGTTGTCCCCTTTCAAAATGGCGGTTGTTGGATCCCTTCCCGCTCAATATTTGGGAACAGGATCAGGGCCTCTATAAATAGGGCTAGCCACCACAGTATAAGTCATCTAGTCTGGACGGATCGATTCCTCCTCAAGCACACCACCATACATAAGAACACCTCTCCTCCGAGGTTGTTCTTCCTCTGTACTGTTCATCATCAGCCCAAGAGGCAATCCACCTCACCACACACTGGATTAGGGCATTACACCACAACAATGGCCCGAACCAGTATAAACCTTGCGTTTCTTGTGTTTTTCATGGATCTACCTTAGAAATTGCGGCGAAGCTGAGGACGTGTTTCGGTAGGGAGAGATCTTCGTGCGCACCCCAGAGTTCAAACCTTAAGGGTTTTGCCGGAACCAGATATCCGACATTTTGGCACGCCAAGTAATGGTGCGCCGAAATCTTCTCTCCGTTGATCTGTGTCCCATCGCTTCATCTCATCCATGGCGGACGCTCGCCAAGGCCACGCCGAGCGCCGGGCTGCTCTCGACGCTCGCGTCGCCCAGACGGCCCCTGTCAGCGGGCCTCCTCGTTGTTTTCCGTCGCCTGCCACCAATGTCTCCACTGGCCTGGTGGGGAACGAGCAGCAAGTATCTTTGCTCCATCCTTCGGTGTGGCGGGGAGGCCGCACCGCCACTCCATTGCTAACTCTGGCTGGTTCATCATCTCACACTCGTCGCGCCCCCACGGACGCACAGGCCGTGTTGCTCCTGGCACGTGAGATCCTGCACTACCGCCCCGTTGACAACCTCTACGAAGAGTTGCTCGCTCGCATCACCGAGCTCGTCAGCACCGCAGGGGGCTCTCCCGCGCCGTCCCTCTCGCTGCCTCGCCCTCCGTCATGCATGGGCGACGCGGCTCAGGGAGCACCTCCGCCACCTCTCCCCCAAGACGGCGCCCTGGCTCCAAGGCGCGTGGCCCCTGGAGGTGACCCGCCGCATCCAGCGCCCGCGCGACAAGAAAGAAGCTGCCAAGAAATCCCCCGACCTCAAGAAGGTTCTCCCATGCTCCCTGCACCAGTGCAACAAGACCGTGTCCCGGCACGCCAAGATCTTGTGCTGCCCCTGGCGACAGTGGGCGGGCACCACCAAGAGCAAGCCCCGCGTCAGCAAAGGGCTCCGGTGGCCATGACAGGTTGCCGTGCCTTCACCACCAAGCTGCACAGCGTCGCCTGGCTGGGCAAGTTCAAGGCGGACCTGCCTCCTCGCTACGACGGTACTGCCGACCCCACGGAGTTCCTACAGCTCTACGAGCTGGGCATCGAGGCGGCCAACGGAGACGAGAAGGTCATGGCAAACTTGTCTCCCATGGCGCTCAAGGACGATGCCTGCACCTGGCTCGTGAACCTGCCTCCCGGCTCGATCTCCTCCTGGGACGAGATGCGTAGCTGCTTCAGCGCCAACTTCTAGGGCACTCGCGACTGCCCTCCGGCCGTGGGTGACCTGCACCGCATCAAGCAGCAGCCTGGAGAGACCTTGCAGAAATACATCCATCGCTTCAACAACGCCCGCCACAAGATCCCCAAGGTGACGAATGAGGCCATCATCTCAGTGTTCTCTGATGGAGTCCGCCACGTCAAGATGAAGAAGGAGCTCGCTATCCACGAGGAGTTGTGCACATCTCTGGAGCTGTTCAACCTGGCGACCAAGTGCGCAATGGCTGAGGAAGGATGCCTCTCCCTCCTTGAGCTTCTAGCTGCTGATCCAGAAGAGAAGAAAGCCAAGGCCAAGGACGTGAAGCGCAAAGGAGCAGCGGTGCTCGCAACAGAGCCAGACACGAAGCACGGCAGGGACCAGCCGGAGTCATCCAAGGGCAGCCGACCGTTCTCCGCCTACCACAACCTCCACACCCACAACACTAACAAATGCCAAGAGCTCAGGGCCGTTCGAGAAGGACGCTTCGGTCTACGCCACGAGCGCAACGATCAGGGCTATAGCCGAGGAGGAGGACAAGGCGGAGGACGATGGGACAACCGTGGCCCTCGCCAGGAGTGGTGTGACCGACCTTGCGAGGATCACTGGCAGGACCAGCCTCACGAGGGAGCCTGGAGGGATCAGCCTCGCGAGGATCGCCCGCAGGGCAACGCAGGCCTTCCTCCTCTACCGCCGCTGCCAAGAAGGAATGACGACCATCACTAGGACGAGGGGGTTGGGGGCTTCTAGGAGCCACGTGCTATCGCTTGCATCTTGGGCGGAGCTTAGGCCCAGCCTCTCAGCGCATCTTCAAGTAGTTTGCTCGCAAGGTGAATGCAGTCCTCCACAGGCTTGAGGCCATGCGCCCGCTCAGGTGGTCCGAGTGCGCCATCACCTTCAGCTCAACAGATCAACTCAAGTGTGCGACTACTGTTGGTGTCCTCCCGATGCTTTGTTCCCCAGTCATAAGCAACGTGCAGGTCACCAGGACCCTCACCGATGGCGGTGCAGGGCTCAACGTCCCGTCCATCGAGATGTTTGAAACCCTTCAAGTGCCATATGATCCACTTCAGCCTACCAAGCCTTTCTTAGGAGTTACTGACGGCTCCACCACCCCGATAGGGCAGGTCCGCCTCCCTGACACCTTCGAACAACACAACAACTATCACTCCGAGCTCATTGACTTCGACGTCGCCCACATCCGCTGCCATACAATGCCATCCTCGAATATCTAGCCCTGGCCAAGTTCATGGCAGTAACCCACCACGGCTACAACGTCCTCGAGATGCCAGGAAGCGGCGGAATCATCACGGTCCCCTACGAGGAAAGAGATGTGGTGTGCTCCCTTGAGCGCGCCTTCCAAGCTGCATCAATCGAGGACCCGGACAACAAGGGCGAGAACCATCCCGAGGCAGTCCCCAAGAAGAAGACGACATCACCCATCTCAAGGCCTCAGGACGTTGGCATCTCAAGAGGTGCCGCATCAGGATCCGCGGCCATGCAAGGGGCTCCTCCTTCCATCGCATAGGAAGGCGCGCCTGGCGCCCTCTTCGGGCAAGGCTCAGGGGCTCTCTTCTGGAGGGCCTCAGACTTTGCCAAAATCACGAGGGAGGCGCTCGGGCACCACTTGGAGGTGTGCTTTGCGGTACGTTTCCCTCAGGAGGTTTCAGGGCGTGGAAGGCCCGACGTTCAGGAGTTCATCACCAAGACCACTCAAGAGCTCCAGGAAGCAAGAGCCATGCGCAGCAACCGCCGTTTAGCTGGCGTAGCTCCCCATCGAGGCGAGGATGGTGGGCTGCATGTCTGCATCTATGTCCCAGGGCTCAACCGAGCCGCATCTTAGGAGCGCCTCTGGCCTTCACGCGTGGGACGTTGCGAGGGTCCGCCGCACAGCTACGTTCGCATGCCTTTTGGCCAGCCGAACGCGGCTGCCACCCACCAGCGCCATCTGCAGAGAATTCTGGCGGCTCAGGAGGCTAGGCATCACGTGGTCCTGGCAGAGATGGAGATAGTCCTCGAGGAACCACCTGGATCCCCAGAGACTCCCATGGCTCAGGGCTCTGGTGGCTTGTGAGGGTCGGCCTCTTCATCGCGTGTCCTCAGCTACTCCAACACCCCCTCTACAATGGTACCAGGTGACATCTTCCGAGTTCATTTCAGCTGGGACCGCCATCAGGGCTGCATCATTCCAGGCAGCGTGGGTCTGTCCCTGCGGCGTGTATATATCCCGTTTGCTTATGTCTTTAGTTTACCTTGCTGGGGGCGCCCATCGGGCTGCATCATCCCCAAGCCGCTCGGGTCCTGACCCAGTGGCATGTATCCATCCTGCATTCACCTAAGCTGATTTGCCTTTCGTGCTTAACCTGCCTGTGATTATCACTTGCTCGATTGACACACCTTTGGAGCCGCTCGCGCTGGCACGGCGCTTGCGCATGGGTCCGTCCCTGCAACATCGACAAATCGGAGTGGTTGAGCTCTGGCCTGCGGCAGCCCCGCACGCGTCACCTCACCAGGGCCTTAGTGCCCTTGACACTCTCTCGGAGCAACCGATGGCCAGCTGGCAATCATAATGGCAACCCGTGCTTTTCTCGTGTTCGTTTATAGGAACCTCCTCAGGTTTATAGCGGGTGGCACCACGAGCTCTCTCTCTCTTTCCCACGTGATCTACTTGCGCGTAAAAAGGGGGGTCGTTGAGCATCGCGACTCAGGAGATCTTACTAGCTCTCCAGCCCTCACCACTGGCCTTGACCATGGCATTGCGACCTGGCATACCAGCGGCGGCTGAGCTTGCTCGAGGGCTGGGACCTAAGGACATAGAGCACGAAGGAGAGTGTGGGGAAGAAAGGGAAAGCTCGTGAGGGCCTAACCTAGCTACATCCCAACTGCCAATGCACAAGTCTGGTGCAGCGCGAAGGAATGACTCCATATTACCAAGATAAGTTTCACGCCTGGAACAACTAATCGATGCAGCACAAAATCTTCACTTAATGAGGCTCTGTGACAGCAACGTTGCTTTCCTTTATCACCTTTCGGCGGTTGCTTGCATGCTAAAGGGGACCTCCTGAGCATCACGCCTTAGGGGATCTTACTGGACCTCGGCCTGCTCACCTCCTGGCCTTGACCATGGCATCGTGACCTGGCATACCAGCGACGGCTGCAGCCTGCCTGGGGACCGGGACCTGTCGGCGTAAAGCGCTAAAACCTTCGCAAGGTTAGAAAGGGGGAACCAAGTCGGGACAGGACAAGCATTCGCACAATTTCATAATAAGGTTTACATCAACAAAAGACATCGCAGACCCTTTACATGCCCCCATAGGGTGTTTTATCGATTCCCCGCAGGGAACAAAAGACGAGATTCCTAAGGAGTTCTAACTACCCGCGCCTCCATGGTCACTGTCGTCATCAACGTGGGCCAAGGGAGGTCGGTGCCAACCCCATCCAGATCAGCTGCGGTGACGGCCTGATACAGCCGCCTTGCTCCGAGCACGGCGCGAGCTCGGGGGCACATAGCTGTCGTAGCTCCTCTCCAAAGTCACGAAGAGCTCGGGAGAGTCGCTGGACTCCCAAGAATCACTGCTGCTGCCAGAGGAGCCATTGTGGAAGTGAGCGGCAGGACTAGCCCCTACCACGATGATGTCCCGGCTGCCTCCTCCGAGGTAGCACTCCAGGCGGCGGCCTTCTGCGTCGTAGACCTTGAAGAGCAACAAGGAGGCGCCATCGTATTCAAAATGAATCACGAGGGTGCCCCACGTTCGGGAGACCCGGGCGACCTCACCCCAGCCCCAGGTCATGAAGACCTTACCCGGGGCGACGACTTCAACCTCCGCTTCGGTGGTCGGAGCGCCGCAGTCGGCGTGCTGCAGCCAAAGCTCGAGAGGCCCCCTCGGCGGCATATCGATGGCGAAGAATGAAGGGAAGCGGATCCAGGTGCTTGGAGGTATCGCAGCATGCAGCACGAGCTTGTGAGAAGAGTCTGCGGCATGGACTCCAGGAGCGATAGCGCGCGCCGCCACGACTCATCGACCTCGCCTGCGGTGCGGGCGGCATCGCTCGTCATCCTTTTCTCCGGGATCCTCGGCGCGGGCGTACAGGGGTAGCGGAAACACAGGAGCTGGACGCTCGCACCAAGGCCTCGTAATTTCCGGCCTCGCAACCTCGTCGAGGCAGCATGGGACCGGCCGTTTCTTCGGCAGGAGCAGGTTAGGCCCCTCCCGGGGGACCTTCCTTTTCTCTTCGGCTGAGAGCCTGCATATCGGTGCCATTGGCGTCAAGAATAGAGGTGGAGCAAGGGAGAATAGGCAGGCGGAGTAAGAAGCGATGGACAGCGGGGGCTCTCGCCCCTCTGTATTGATAGCCAAAGGGAGGCCAACCGTCGACCTCCACGATCACAGGTAATGATGACTCTTTTTTGCATGCAGCTGGGAGTCGTCAAATCGGGCAGTTGCTGAGGCAGCGTGCGGAAGCGGAGACGCCCACATCCAATCAGTCGCCACGCGGCCACCAAGGCCGCAGGCTGTTGGGGCCCATGGCGTTCTGAACTTGCCCTTCATTGGCCTGCCTGCGGCTTGCAACATGGCTCCACCAGTGGCCCAGTACAGCCCATCTTCATCAACAAACACTCAAGGCCCTCGCGAGGGGCCAAGCCTTGCGGGGCGGACGACGCAAGGCCTCCTCGGGAGTGGCCTCACCAAGCAGGCTCGCGAGGGGGCGGAGAGATCAAGGCAAGGGGTACCTCGCGAGGTGCCCATGACACAAGCCATGACGATCAAGACCAGGCAGGCACCAGGCGGGCGCCAGCCCACGCAGTGTCCTTGTTTCCTCTTTGGTGTAAAGGGGGCAAGCGCAGGCACAGAGTACTGAGGCATCAAGCAAAGGTTTCCATATTGATGCAACGAGACCAAGACCAGCAGGACGGCAGAACGGAGGTCACCATGGAGCCCAAGATGACGTGATCCCCAATGCCTTTGGCAAGCGAAGACCACCTTTAGTCAGGATAGCTTGTACTAGTTGTCCCCTTTCAAAATGGCCGTTGTTGGATCCCTTCCCGCTCAATATTTGGGAAGAGGACCAGGGCCTCTATAAATAGGTCTAGCCACCACAGTAGAAGGGATCTGGTCTGGACGGATCAATTCCTCCTCAAGCACAGCACCAAACTTAAGAACACCTCGTGAGACTGTTCTTCACCACACACTGGATTAGGGTATTACACCACAGAGGTGGCCCGAACCAGTATAAACCTTGCGTCTCTTGTGTTGTTCATCGATCTACCTTAGAAATTGCGGCGGGGCTGAGGGCGTGTTTCGGTAGGAAGAGATCTTTGTGCTCACCCCAGAGTTCGAACCTTAAGGGTTTTGCCGGAACCCGATATCCGACACTCCCACTATTCCGAATAAGAAGAATTTTGCTTATGTGGAGAGTAGTAAATTTTCTATGCAACTAAATCATGAAAAGAACGCTTTATGTGCTGGTTATATTGTTGAATTCATTCATGATGCTACTGAAAATTATTATGAGGGAGGAACATATGCTTGTAGGAATTGCAATGATATCAAGTTTCCTCTCTATGTGCTTAAAATCTTGAAGTTATATGCTTGTTTTGCCTTCCTATGCTAGTTGATTATTGTTCCCATAAGTTGGTTTGATCACAAAATACCTGTGCATAGGAAGTGGGTTAAGCTTAAATGTGCTAGTCATATGCTTCATGATGCTCTCTTTATGTTTTAATTCTTATCTTTTATGCGAGGATCATTGTCATCATCATGCCTAGCTAGAAGGGTATTAAAGAAAAGTGCTTGTTGGGGGACAACCCAATATTTACCTTTACTGTTTTTGTGTGTTCACATGATTATGCTACTGTAGTAATCATGTTTTATAGCTTTTGTTTCAATAAAGTGCCAAGTAAGACCTTTAGGATAGCTTACGGTGACAGTTGTGTTGATCCTTCTGAAAATCAGAAACTTTTGCACCCAGTAAATTAGTTTTGGTAATTCACAGAAACGAGCTTTTGATCTGAATCGTTTTTCTATGGATTGGTACACAAATTCCTCAAGTTTTCCTAATTTGGTAGGATGTTTGGAGTTCCAGAAGTATTCGAGTGATACAGATTACTACAGACTGTTCTATTTTTGACAGATTCTGTTTTCTATGTGTTGTTTTCTTATTTTGATGAATCTATGAGTAGTATCGGAGTGTATGAACCATAGACAAGTTGGAATGCAGTAGATATTACACCAGTATGAATTTAGAATGAGTTCACAACAGTACCAAAAGTGGTGATTTATTTTCTTATACTAACGGAGCTTACGAGTTTTCTGTTGCGTTTTGTGTTGTGAAGTTTTCAAGTTTTAGGTAAAGATTCAATGGACTATGGAATAAGCAGTGGCAAGAGACTAAGCTTGGGGATGCCCGAGGCACCCCAAGGTAATATTCAAGGACAACAAAGAGCCTAAGCTTGGGGATGCCCCGGATGGCATCCCCTCTTTCATCTTCGTTCATCGGTAACTTTACTTGGAGCTATATTTTTATTCACCACATGATATGTGTTTTGCTTGGAGCGTCTTGTATGATATGAGTCTGTGCTTTTTAGTTTACCACAATCATCCTTGCTGTACACACCTTTTGGGAGACACACACATGATTTGGAATTTATTAGAATACTCTATGTGCTTCACTTATGTCTTTTGAGCTAGATAATTTTGCTCTAGTACTTCACTTATATCTTTTTAGAGCACGGCAGTGGTTTAATTTTGTAGAAATTATTGATCTCTCATGCTTCACTTATATTATTTTGAGAGTCTTTTAGAACAGCATGGTATTTCCTATGGTCATCAAATTGGTCCTAGAGTGATGGGCATCCGAGTTGGGTATAATAAAAACTATCATCGAAAGTGAATTGGATGCTATGATCAATTTGATGCTTAATAATTGTTTTGAGATATGAGGTCGGTGATATTAGAGACATTCTAGTTAAGTAGTTGTGAATTTGAAGAATACTTGTGTCGAAGTTAGTGATTCCCATAGCATGCACATATGGTGAACCGCTTTGTGATGAAGTTGGAGCATAATTTTTTTATTGATTGTCTTCCTTATGAGTGGCGGTCGGGGACGAACGATGGTCTTTTCCTACCAATCTATCCCCCTAGGAGCATGCGCGTAGTACTTTGTTTCAATGACTTGTAGATTTTCGCAATAAGTATATGAGTTCTATATGACTAATGTTGAGTCGATGGATTATATGCACTCTGACCCTTCCACCATTGCTAGCCTCTCTTCTGCCACGCAACTTTCGCCGGTACCACACACCCACCAACCTTCCTAAAAACAGCCACCATACCTACCTATTATGGCATTTCCATCGCCATTCTGAGATATATTGCCATGCAACTTTCCACCGTTCCATTTATTATGAAACGCATCATCATTGGCATATTGCTTTTGCATGATCATGAAGTTGACATCGTATTTGTGGCAAAGCCACCTTCACAATTCTTCCACGCATGTCACTCTTGATTCAATGCATATCCCGTTAAACCGCTGGAGGCATTCATATAGAGTCATATTTTGTTCTAAATATCAAGTTGTAATTTTGAGTTGTAAGTAAATAAAAGTGTGATGATCTTCATTATTAGAGCATTGTCCCAAGTGAGGAAAGAATGATGGAGACTATGATTCCCCCACAAGTCGGGATGAGACTTCGGACTTAATAAAAAAAGAGAAAGGCCATATAAAAAAGAAAAAAAGAGAAAAAGAAAAAAAAGAAATAGAAAAAAATGAGAGAAAAAGAGAGAAGGGACAATGCTACTATCCTTTTACCACACTTGTGCTTCAAAGTAGCACCATGATCTTCATGATAGAGAGTCTCATATGTTGTCACTTTCATATACTAGTGGGAATTTTTCATTATAGAACTTGGCTTGTATATTCCAATGATGGACTTCCTCAAAATTCCCTAGGTCTTCGTGAGCAAGCAAGTTGGATGCACACCACTTAGTTTCTTTTGTTGAGCTTTCATACTGCATCATTAGCCCGTTGATACGCATGGCAATCCCTACTCACTCACATCGATATCTATAGTGCATCATTTGCATGGCAATCCCTACTCACTCACATCGATATCTATTAATGGGCATCTCCATAGCCCGTTGATACGCCTAGTTGATGTGAAACTATCTTCTCCTTTTTGTCATCTCCACAACCACCATTCTATTCCACATATAGTGCTATGTCCATGGCTCACGCTCATGTATTGCGTGAAAGTTGAAAAAGTTTTAGAATACCAAAGTATAAAACAATTGCTTGGCTTGTCATCGGGGTTGTGCATGATTAAATACTTTGTGTGATGAAGATAGAGCATAGCCTGACTATATGATTTTGTAGGGATAGCTTTCTTTAGCCATGTTATTTTGAGAAGACATTATTACTTTGTTAGTATGCTTGAAGTATTATTACTTTCATGTCAATATGAACTTTTATCTTGAATCATTTGGATCTGAACATTCATGTCATAATAATGAACATTACATTGAGAAATATGCTAGGTAGCATTCCGAATCAAAAATTCTGTTTTTATCATTTACCTACTCGAGGACGTGCAGGAATTAAGCTTGGCGATGCTTGATACGTCTCCAACGTATCTATAATTTTTTATTGTTCCATGCTATTATATTATCTATTTTGGATGTTTATGGGCTTTATTATACACTTCTATATTATTTTTGGGACTAACCTATTAACCGGATGCCCAGCCCAAATTGTTGTTTTCTTGCCTATTTCAGTGTTTCAAATAAAAGGAGTATCAAACGGAGTCCAAACGAAATGAAACCTTCAGGAGAGTTATTGTTGGAACGGAAGCAATCCAGGAGACTTGGAGTAGACATCAGGGAAGCTTCAAGGTGGCCACGAGGCAGGGAGGCACGCCCTACCCCCTGGGCGCACCCCCACCCTCGTGGGCCCCTTGTGGTTCCCCTGACCAACTTCTTTCGCCTATATATATCCATATACCCTAAAAACATCAGGAGCACAATAGATCGGGAGTTCTGCCGCCGCAAGCCTATGTAGCTACCAAAAAGCAATCGGGACCCTGTTCCGGCACCCTGCCGGAGGGGGATCCCTCACCGGTGGCCATCTTCATCATCCCGTGTCGGTGAGAAACGACACCTATGGGATCACTGGAATCCCTTCTACGGTTGCGGGGCGCGGAATCATGAGAAGAGCGGGACTAGCGGATGGCACAAAGGGGATTTACCTAGGTTCGGGCCGCAAAGATGCGTAAAACCCTACGATCCTGCTTTTGTGGTTGTATTAGTGTTCTTGAGCTCTCGAACTAGCTCTGGGTGCTGCGAGGTTCAAAAGAGCCGAATCCCCTCTCAGTATGCCATGGGCCTCCTTTTATAGGCGAAAGGGGCTGCCAAAGTGGCACACAGGAGGTGGAAGGTGGTACAGCGTTGCGAGGTTATCGCTAGTATTACAGGACAAGACGCATTAAATGCGGGGCTTAGGTGTCCTTCGCTTTATTGGGGGACGGGGGTGAGGCTCGTCCCGTCCGTCGCCGCCCCTCCTGGCTTCAACACGCGCCCCGGCCAGCAACGCATGCAGCGCCATGTAGGTAGGCACGTAGCTGAGGTGGCGCGGTGGTGGAGCCTCCACGAAGGTCTGCATGCTGCCACACAGGTGCCTGCCCAGCTGGTTGGGTCGGCGGCTGCGTACGAACGATGGTAGGAACTTGGCTGGTGCGGGCCTAGCAGTGGCCTTGCCGGTGCGCTTGGCGATGGTCTTGCCGGGTGGCCCGACAAGGGTCTTGCCGTGGCGCGCTGGCTTCCCCGGCAAGGATATTGTCGGGGGGCCCTGTGGGTTTCTTCGGTGGGGATGGTTGCCTTCCTATCCTCTTTTGATTTTGATTGCTCTTTGTCTTCACAAATATCTGTATGCCACCACGGAGGTGCCTCCCGAACCCTGTTCCGACGCGACTGCTCGGCATTGGTGGGCTCAAAGGTGGCTCACTCAGCGGGTGTGGACGAGCTACCCCGGCAAGGATCTTGCCGGGGCTGCTGAGGCTGCCCTCGGCAAGGGTCCTTGCTGGGGCAACCTGTATTGCCCGTGCGACCTTTGTGGTCTTGGTCCTTGGTTGTTTGCTTTGCTTGTCCCTGTGGCTTCGGCTTTTCTCCGGCTTCCCCTTCCTACCCTATGATGTGTGGCTGTGGCGGGAGGCTCTAACTGCCCGTGCACAAGTAGAGGGGTCAAAAGCAGAGCCCCTACTTTTGTACACCGACATCCCGGCGCTCTCCATGACGAGGAGGGAGTAGTTCACCCTCGGGGCTGACGGTATGTACAAGTAGCTATGTGTTTGATCTCTCTCTCTCTCGTGTTCTTGATTTGGAACGATCTTGATGTATCGCGAGCTTTGCTATTATAGTTGGATCTTATGATGTTTCTCCCCCTCTACTCTCTTGTAATGGATTGAGTTTTCCCGATGAAGTTGTCTTGTCAGATTGAGTCTTTAAGGATTTGAGAACACTTGATGTATGTCTTGCCGTGCTTATCTGTGGTGACAATGGGATATCACATGATCCACTTGATGTATGTTTTGGTGATCAACTTGCGAGTTCCGTGACTTCGTGAACTTATGCATAGGGGTTGGCACACGTTTTTGTCTTGACTCTGTGGTAGAAACTTTGGGGCACTCTTTGAAGTACTTTGTGTTGGTTGAATAGATGAATCTGAGATTGTGTGATGCATATTGTATAATCATGCCCACGGATACTTGAGGTGACAATGGAGTATCTAGGTGACATTAGGGTTTTGGTTGATTTGTGTCTTAAGGTGTTATTCTAGTATGAACTCTATGATAGATCGAACGGAAAGAATAGCTTCATGTTATTTTACTATGGACTCTTGAATAGATTGATCAGAAAGGATAACTTTGAGGTGGTTTCGTACCCTACCATAATCTCTTTGTTTATTCTCTGCTATTAGTGACTTTGGTGCGACTCTTTGTTGCATGTTGAGGGATAGTTATATGATCTAGTTATGTTATTATTGTTGAGAGAACTTGCACTAGAGAAAGTATGAACCCTAGGCCTTGTTTCCTAGCATTGCAATACCGTTTACGCTCACTTTTATCATCAGTTACCTTGCTGTTTTTATATTTTCAGATTACATAAACTTATATCTACCATCCATATTGCACTTGTATCACCATCTCTTCGCCGAACTAGTGTACCTATACAATTTACCATTGTATTGGGTGTGTTGGGGACATAAGAGTCTCTTTGTTATTTGGCTGCAGGGTTATTTAAGAGAGACCATCTTCAACCTACGCCTCCCACGGATTGATAAACCTTAGGTCATCCACTTGAGGGAAATTTGCTACTGTCCTACAAAGCTCCACACTTGGAGGCCCAACAACGTCTACAAGAAGAAGGTTGCGTAGTAGACATCAGCCCCACTCGCCGCAGGCCCGGCTGAACACGCCTCCTCGCTGCATGCAACCGGCTTCAGACTGCCCCGCCTGCCTTCATTGAATCCGCGTGTGTGCCGGCAACACGTCCTTCCGCGAGTCGGCCAGCATTTTAGAACACAAAAAATGACCAAAATATAATTAATTACGCATGGTCTTGACTTGCTGTGCTCGCACTGGTAGCAGGAACTAGAGGTTTTTCTTTATTTATAACTCTCCTCACATTTTTTTGGCTTTGAAGGGAATCATGATTGTGGACATTATGTATGAATGTGCAGATATCTGTGAACTTGAGTTTGATGTGGAAGTTGAACTTGGAATGTCGGGCTTGTACGTGAACTATACCATGTCCAATGCTACGTCTGTTATTGTTTGGTAAGTAATTGCTGTTATTACATGACCCGAAGAAAATATATTTTGTGCCACATCAGTAGATGCACAGACATCACAACAGGCATGTTGACTGGATAAACATTTGAACCTAGCTATTATGAAAGAAATTTTGTATTGACAACAATTTTAGATAGCAGGAGACGCCTAGCCTGCTCTGCCTGTCCTAGCTTATTTCTGGCTTCTTCCATCTCTTCTTTGGCTTGGGTGAAGAGAGCATCTGATTGCTCTTTCCGCTTCTTCAGGAACTCGGCTACGTTCTAAAGGGCTGCTGCATGCTTTCTTTCAGCCTTTACTAGAGCCATGAGGACACGAACAGCTGACGACTCCACCTGGCTTGTGTGTATTCCAGCATCATCCGGGAATTTGCACCTTGTGTTTAATCCAGCATCATTAGGGAACTGGCACCTTGTGTGTAATCCAGCGTCACTTTGGAAACATGATCACGAGGTTGACCATAGTTCCCTCCTCGCAGGAACTACATCCTGGCATGAAGTTACTTATTTTTAGATGAATACTCAGAGCAACCCAGATCCATTTAGTAGAAGCCAGATAAACAGAACTCGGAGAAGTGAATTGCAAAAGGAAAAAATATAAAAACAGACGACAAGGTGAGAACACCCACTTCCTACATCAAGCAAAAAAAGAAAGCGTTAGGACGATTAAGACTCTTCTTATTACACATCAAAGAACACGAGGCTTAAGAGAAACAGAAACTACAACATATACACATCGAAGAACACGAGGCTAAACAAAAGTAATTGAAAGGGTGTTACATACCAAACCTCGTTTTACAGGATGGGTGCACCTCCTCTTTAATGTGCCATGCTCCCTGAAGATGTCCCTAATATTTCGTGTTTGGTCTTCATTGCTCCTCTGCATGTTCGCACTCGTGGTTTTAAAATCTCAACATGGCAAGAAAAATATACTACTAGTAATACTCGAGCATCTTGTGGGCAACATTAAAGCACTCGTCTGCCATGTTAGAGCATCTCCAACATAATCGCAACGCGCGGCGCTTTAAAAAAGTGTTTACAGTGATGAGATCGAGAAGTAGATATAGAGAGTAGAGATAGAGAGTAGAGATAGAGAGTAGAGACTAGAGAGTAGAGGATAGTTCTCAGCATTGATAGATAAAAAAATAGATTCAACTACTCCTCGTCGTCCGACTCCTCCTCGGTGATGTCCTCCTCCGACGTCTGACTGTAGGCCTGAAGATACCGATCATCATCGGATTCCCAGGGCGACGCTGCTCCTAGCCTCATGTTGAATTGAGCATCCGCTTTTCGCCCATGCTTGTCCTCGCGATAGGCGGCTCACTCCGCCCTCCACTTATCCCTCTCCGCCCTCCTTTGTGCGTAGAACTCGCGCTCGTTGATGATGTCCTACGGGAAGCGTTGGCGCCACAGCGCCATGGCTTGCTCGTCCATCTCGGCGATGTCGAGACGATGCTCACGCCTTCGGTTGTCGCGACGATCCTCGTCGGTGATAAGCCGCGGCAGATGCGCGAGCTCCTGGGCCCGCTCCCGTGACGGCACGTTGGGGAAGTTCAATGTTCTATGAGGCCACCAGAGGCGCCATGCTGTCGCGTCATACACTCGGATGGCCTCATTGGCGATGTCGAAATTGCCGAGGCCGAGGCGCATCCCACGGAATTGACCTCGGAGGAGAATCCGTCGGATGGGCGTGCATGGACGCCGCGGTATCCCCAAGTTTCTGAGCGGCATGGTGGCGCGGCGGCGGCGAAGCGAGAAAGGGCGGGGACATAGCAGTGGCGAGGCACGGAGCGGGGAGAGAGCGGTGGCAAGGCATAGAGCGGGGAGGGCGTTAGATTTTATAAAGTGCGTCGGACGCCGCGCGCCAAAACTAGCGCACGCCCGGCCGCTTTTTCCCACGCGCGCGCGATCCTTTCCCGATGTCTTTACCATCTCTACTCTCTTCTCTACTGTTATATTTATTTTATATTTAATATTTATCTCTACTTCTCTACTCTCTACTTTTTTTCTCTACTCTTATAAAAAACAGAGTTGGTGATGATGGTGTGCCTGCCATCCTGCAGTATAGGCCATCCGATTTATATCTGACAGATAGGAAGGAAACAATGGCAATTATGCAAAAAGATACCCACACCCCTCTCCAGATTTGCAAATAATGCCTTCCCTCATTCATCCTTTTCTCCCACAAGATAAACTACTCATACAAATGCATCTTGATGCGTGAAACTATGACGCCCGGATAATTATGCTACAGTAAACCCGTGTTAATGGTGCCATGTCATCATGTTACTGTTGCTAATATTTGCTTGATCCCAATCGCAATACAAATTCAAAACTGAGTTTAAAGTCCAAATTCAAATTTTGTCAGACATGAAATCTTAAATGTTCACATTATCCTATAAATTCCCCTAATCATTTTCATGTTGAACCAACCTCAGTCGAGTTCCCAAAATGCCCCTGGGATTTTATCTTGTGATCCAACAATAATTAAATTGGCCTTTCCAATTTCTAAAAATGGTTAGCCAACTCCTTCTGACCCAAAACTTCTTATGCAACTTCAATTTTTTCCTATCTATTTTGTGCAGAGAGCCACATTTAACAAAAATAATTCAGTAGCTCTTTTACATAGGAAACAGAGGCAAAAAATGAAAATAATCCCTCCCCCCCCACACACACACACCCTGGACCAACCAGCCCAACTAGCCAACCGGCCGGCCTAGCCCCCCTCTTTGGCCTACAAGGTCACCCTCGGTGACCTAGCCCCCAAAATATCTCCCCACTCCCCCAACTTACTTTCCCCACGCCTCTCTCCCCTCCCTCCCGTCTGGATCGGGGCAGAGGGCCCCGACCCCTTCACCGCCTGACCCCGCCGCCGCGTGGAGCCCTCCTCGCCAGACGCCTTCCCGTCCTTGCAACCACGCCAGCGCACCTCGCCGAAGCCGCCTCGCCGTCCCCGTCCTCCTCCCCATTGCTGGATCTGGAAGGGCCCCCGACGGTGCCACCAGCCACACCGACGCCCGCTGCCCCGTCGCCGGAACCGCAACTCCGGCCCCTCCCTGAGCATGCCTTTGCACATCTACAGGGCCGGTGAGCCCTCCCCGTCTGTTTCCCCCCTCGAACCCTCCTCTGCTTGCCGTCGTGTTCACGTGACCGCGTCCGGTCACTGCGCTCCTCATGTTCAGGGCCGCGCTTGGCCGGCGCCTCCTCTAGCTGCGACCCGTGCCGGCCTCCGCCCTGCAGCCCCGCGGCGAGCCTGCTGTGCCCGCACCCTGCCGCGCCTCATCCACGCCCGAGCTAAGCAGCCCCACCACGCCGAGCCTCACACATCCGCCCCACCTGCTGCTCGTCGGCCGAGCTCGCGCCTGCGCTCCCGCTCCATCCCGCGGCTCCCTCCAGCTCTGGTCGCGCCCCCAACTGGTCGCTCGCGCCAGGCTCCCTCACCACGCTTCCGCCGGAGCCCCCTATCTGTGTCAAAACCGGCGGATCTCGGGTAGGGGGTCCTGATCTATTCGTCTAAGGCCAATGGTAACAGGAGGCAAGGGACACGATGTTTTACCAAGGTTCGGTCCCTCTCGATGGAGGTAAGCCCCTACTTCATGCTTGATTGATCTTGATGATATGAGTATTACAAGAGTTTATCTACCACAAGATCATAGAGGCTAAACCCTAGACTCCTCCGGTGTCTATATAAACCGGATGGTTTAGTCCATAGAGGCACAATCATAACCATCATAGGCTAGCTTCTAGGGTTTAGCCTCTACGATCTCGTGGTAGATCAACTCTTGTAATACTCATATCATCAAGATCAATCAAGCAGGAAGTAGGGTTTTACCTCCGTCGAGAGGGCCCGAACCTAGGTAAAACATCATGTCCCTTGCCTCCTGTTACCATTGGCCTAAGACGCATAGATCGGGACCCCCTACCTGAGATCCGCCGGTTTTGACACCGACATTGGTGCTTTGATTGAGAGTTCCTCTACGTCGTCGCTGCAAGGCTTGATTGCTCCTTCAATCATCAACAACGACGCAGTCCAGGGTGAGACTTTTCTCCCTGGACAGATCTTCGTGTTCGGCGGCTTCACATTGCGGGCCAATTCGCTTGGCCATCTGGAGCAGATCGACAGCTACGCCCCTGGCCATCAGGTCAGGTTCGGAAACTTGAACTACACGGCTAGTATCCGCGGAGACTTGATCTTCGATAGATTAAGGCCTACGCCGGGAGCGCCAAATAGTCATGATGAGCACGGCCTTGACCTGCTGTCGGACCATACTCAAGATGTCGCACTTGTAGGAGCTCAGGACCTAAATTTGGAGCAGATTGCGTCGTCCGAGGATGGGGGGATGGACCCCGCCCCGGAGGCTGCACACTCATCGGCGGTAGAGCTGAACATAGGATCCACCCCCAAGGAAGCCTGTGTCACCGGACCCCCGGACTCGTGTACGGATGTGGGTTCTAGACCGCGCGCCCTCGAGCCCGCCGAATCTGGTTGGGCTCCGATAATGGAGTTCACCGCCGTGGATATCTTCCAGCACTCGCCTTTTGGCGACATGTTGAACTCATTAAAGTCTCTCTCTTTGTCAGGAGACTCTCGGTCGAACTATGTCCGGCTCGAGTGGGAAGCAGGCGACGAGGGAATTTGTTGCCCACCCACCACCCACTTCATTGCCACCATCGATGATTTGACTGACGTGCTCGACTTCGACTCTGAAGACATCAACGGTATGGACGACGATGTAGGAGAAGAACAGGAACCACCGCCCATGGTGCGCTAGACAGCCACCTCCTCGTACGATATATATATGGTGGACACTCCATAAGGAACCAATGGCGATGAGGCAATGGAGGATAACCCCTCAAGGAAGAAAGCAAAGCATGGCGTCATCTGCGCCACTCCAAGCCCCGCCACAGCAATACAGGCACAGGAGACAAAAACAATCCGGATGGTGCCGAAGATGAATACAACCCAGATCAGCCCGCCTTCGAGCAGGCCGAACAGGAAGACGGGCAAGTCATCCCAGACGAACAGGCGACAGACGGATACCCGGAGGAGGACAACTACATACCCCCCTCTAAAGACGAGATGAGCCTCGGCGACAATGAATTCGGCATGGTTGAGGACCCCATAGAGCAGGAGCGTTTCAAGCGCCGGCTTATGGCCACTGCGAGGAGCCTGAAAAAGAAGTAGCAGCAGCTCCAAGCTGTTCAAGATCTGCTCACAGACAGATGGACAGAAGTCCTGGCAGCCGAGGAATATGGACTTGAGCGCCATACCAAAGGCTACCCAAAGCACAAGTTGCTACCTCAACTCGAGGAGGAGCCTACACTACCAGCACAGGACGAGGCTGACCGACCACCTCGTGGCCGGGATAAAACGGCATACCAGCCCGAATACCAGCCCGCACCCCCATGCCAATACACTACGGCATGGGGCAATAGGAAGGACCTGCGAGACATATGGGAAAACAAGGCAGGACAGCCAAGATCGATCTATGGATCGTGGCGGCGCGCCCCAACACATGACGATGATCGTCATGTCGGAGACACTATCAATAAGTCCGGCCAGGCCGAACATAGCCAACCAGACTTATTCAAACTGCGTAGCCACATAGCCGGACACAGAGGCGCCGCACACCCCCTTCACTTCACTGAAGAAGTGATGGATCCTGAATTACCAGAAGGGTTTAAACCCATAAACATCGAATGATACGGTGGCACAACAGACCCCAAAGTATGTTCGAAGACTTCCTTCTCCACATTCACATAGCCCGCGGTGACGATCTACATGCCATCAAGTATCTTCCCCTTAAACTCAAAGGACCGGCCCGACACTGGCTAAATAGCCTGCCGGAAAATTCTATCGGCAGTTGGGAAAACCTGGAGGATGCGTTCCTCGACAACTTCCAAGGCACGTACGTGCGACCACCGGATGCCGATTACTTGAGCCACATTACCCAACACCCAGGAGAGTCAGCCAGGAAATTCTGGACTCGGTTCCTAACTAAAAAGAACCAAATTGTAGACTGTCCGGACGCCGAAGCCTTGGCGGCCTTTAAGCATAATATCCGCGACGAGTGGCTCACCTGACACCTCGGCCAGAAAAAGCCAAATTCCATGGCGGCCCTCACGTCACTCATGACCCGCTTTTGCGCGAGCGAGGACAGCTGGTTGGCTCGCAGTAGCACCACACCAATAAACTCCGGCACTTCAGATGTCCGCGACAGTAAGGGCAAGCCACGGTGCAACAGCCATAAGTGTTGGAACTATGGCGACAACACTAAAGACATGGCAGTCAACGCCGGATTCAGTGGCTCAAAACCCGGTCAGCGGAAAAAGCCGTTCAAAAGAAACAATCAGGGATCGTCCTGTCTGGACCACATACTTGATTGCTCAGGCCAAATTCACGACACCCCTGATAAACCAGCAAACCACACTAACAGAGATTGCTGGGTGTTCAAACAAGCCGACAAAATAAATGCCGAAAACAAGGACAATGGGCTGCACAGCAACGATGACGAGGAGCCCCGACGTCCGAACACGGTGGGACAGAAGAAATTTCCTCCCCGGGAAAAAACGGTCAATATGATCTAGCCACCCACATTCCCAAACGAGAACGAAAGCAAGCACTAAGGGAGGTCTATGCGATGAAGCTAGTCACCCCAAAATTCAACCCATGGTCAGCCTGTCCGATCACTTTTGATCGTAGGGATCACCCTACCAGCATCCGTCACAGCGGTTCAGCCGCATTGGTCCTAGACCCAATCATTGACGGATTCCACCTCACGCGAGTCCTTATGGATAGTGGCAGTAGCCTGAACCTGCTTTATCAGGACATAGTGCGCAAAATGGGCATCGATCCTTCAAGTATCAAGCCCACCAAAACCACCTTCAAAGGTGTTATTCCAGGAGTAGAGGCCCGTTGTATGGGCTCCATAACACTGGAAGTGGTCTTCGGATCCCCGGATAACTTCTGAAGTGAGGAGTTAATCTTCGATATCATCCCTTTCTGTAGTGGCTATCATGCACTGCTCGGACGAACCACATTTGCTCGATTTAATGCGGTACCGCACTACGCATACCTCAAGCTCAAGATGCGAGGACCTCGCGGGGTTATAACAGTCAATGGCAACACAGACCGCTCTCTCCGTACAGAAGAGCACACTGCATCCCTCGCAGCCGAAGTACAAAGCAGCCTTCTCCGGCAAACCCCCAATCCGACGACATCAACCCCGAACACCATTAAGCGAGTCCGGAGTACCCTGTAACAGGATCGCCAGGCACGCCAAGAGTGTGACTAGCAGTCCGGCCTCCGTGCTAGCCCCATTCAGGCAGCATTAGTGCCGCGCGTACACAATTACGCACTCAAAATACCATGGGCATAGGAGGATGCGCAATGGTGATACGGTCAACAGTGCGGTTCAGCCGCAACATACTTTAATAACCTTCTTTTTCCGGACCCTACTTACGGGCAGCCCCTTTAGAGAGCCGGATCATCGGACTTATCACAAGAGGGAAAACCAAGAAGGCAAAAGGCTTTGCACACGAAGGGAATACCAAGGTGGTATCTGTCAATGATCATTATACCTCTTTTGCATTCCCGCATGCAGCCCACCCTCGGATAGGACATGTCAAATAGTCCTATTTTGATTCTGCTTAATGCATCAATTGTACACATACGCTCGGACGTATTATCTCACAAAGGGAAACAATATATAGCGTCAGCTTATTATTCCTATCTTAACATTTTTCCTATAAATGTTTATTTAATATTGAATCTGTACACTTTGGTACGTTCAGTTTGCGAGGGGCTCCTTATGGCGCCCCGTAATACGGCTAGATAAGTCCGAGCACTTTCGACAGTGCGGCACCCCGAACTTATAGAATTATATGCATCAGCTCTGAATCATGTCTTGGGTCAATAGTTGGGTTTGCCCGGCTCCCTTGTTTTGGTACCTTACATTCCGTTATATTGGCTAAGGTAGCGCAGGGAGAACTAATGTGATTGTGTCCCGGTTCTTCTGGACAAGCACCTCAGTAGAGAAAGCCGAAAACTGACTGTCATGATGCGGAGAGAGCTGGTCGTTGTTCGAGAGGTCTTAAAATCCTTAAAGATTTTTTCCGCTTTAGGCGAGGAATCAGCCTCGTCCGATTTAGGCGTATATAGGGCCCCAATTCGGCTTTCCGAATTCTAGGGGCTTTGCCAAAATTTAAAATTGTAGACTTCTATGGCTAAGTGAGAGTTATAAAGCCGCACAGTCCGATTGTCTTGTTCGCTGCGCCAAACACCTCCTTCAAGGACCAAAAAATTGGATAAAGAGTGTTTGGCTTTCCACGAACACCCCAGTACTAGTTACATGGGGGCGGAAGCCGACGACTGGACTACTTTCAGAATTTTATAAACAGTCGCACAGAAGGTAATATTTTAAATTAAACAAAGCGCTATATTGCGCAAACAAATTCGTTTTCCTACTACAAAAATGACATGAGTACATTCATTCAAAATTGTGTCCTTGGTACATTCATCGACCACGAGGCGAGCGCCTTTCATAACGCCATCATAATATTTCTCAGGATAGCGATGCGCCTTGCCCTCCGGCGGTCCATCCCTCACCAGCTTCTCTGCATCCAGCTTGGCCCAATGCATCTTCGCACGGGCAAAGGCTCGGCGGGCACCCTCAATGCAAATGGATCGCTTGATAACTTCAAGTCGCGGACAGGCGTTTACCATCCGCTTTATAAGGCCGAAGTAGCTGGCGGGCAGGGGCTCACCAGGCCACATCCGGACTATAAAATCTTTCATGGCCACTTTGGCCGCCCTGTGGAGTTCAACCAATTGCATCAATTGGTCACTCACACACATTGGGTGTTTGGCTCCAGCATACTGGGACCAAACAGCTTCTCCGTTGAGCTCCCCTCTTCGACACGGTAGAACTCTGTGCCATCCGATATGCTGCGTGGCAGATCTCCGAATTCCCCTGGAGAGCTCCGAATTCGGGTAAGTAAAATAAATGTCACCTCCACATGCTTGCTTTGCATAATGAATGCCTTACCCGCTGCTATCTTCTTGGTCGCCTGGATTTCTGGCTGGGCTTTTTGGGCTTCGGCCTTGGCGTCTTTCGTGCTCAAAAGGGCCTTCACAAGCTCAGACTCTTTCATCTTGAAGTCACGCTCCAAGGACTCAAACTTCTTGCCGAGCTCCTGGAGCTCTTGCTGTACCTCGCCCACCCTAGAATCTTGCTTTTCACACTCATTGCACTCCGTGGCCGCCTTGTCTTTGGCCTCGGATAGCGCTCTCTTCAAGGCCGCCACTTCGGTCGTGGCCCCTATTACAAAATCATGAAGCTTTTTGTTACTGTCACCAATTTTTTCTCCTCTATATTATATGTGAACGGGGTATCACCCACCTTTGTTCTCTTCGAGCTGCCTCTTCGTGAGGCTGAGCTCCTCTTCGGCCTGCTCCAGGCCCCATTTGAGTCCGGTGACCTCTGCCGTGCGGGCAGCAGCGGCGAGCAGCACTGCCTGCTTATTCACATAGACAAATACTATTAGACTCCCATAGTTTAGAGTTGACCCTCCGTTTTGCTTTTCTTTTCGAACACCAAATAGGATATCAGGGGCTACTGCCTATTGGGTGATAACTTCTCACACTTTTTACTTACCTCAAAGCCTGTCAGGAGGCTGGTACAGGCTTCGGTCAATCATCTTTTGGCATACCGAACCGTCTGAATCACCGCACTTATAAGAGTACGGTGCTCTTCATCCATGGAAGCGCCGTGAAGCACTTCCAGTAGACTATCCGACGCCTCTGGTGCAACGGAAGTCATCGGCACGGCCGACTCGCCCTCCTTAGCGAGGGGCTGCCTACGCGAATCCGAAACCTTTGCAGGTTATGGTATAGTGTCCGGCTAGGAACCCAACCTATTGCGGGTCTCGTCAGCATAATTTACGGGGATCTTACGCCCCATGTGCTCGGCGTCTGGAATTTTGCCTTGGGCGTCTCCAGAGTCACCTCCCGCTGCTCTGGGACCCTTTGGGACCACACCTCTGTGTCGTCCACAGGCCGAGGGGAGGTGGCCGTCGGGAGCGAATTCATCACCGAATAGCTCAAAGACCCATCCGAAGAGGATACCTCGGGATGGGCCCTGGCCAGACTGCATATATGTGTTCGGCGTTATAATAAACTATGGAACAAAGTGGTGCTACAGTGTTATAGAGTGCGGACACTTACGATCTCACTAGGGGCTTGCCCCTGGGTAGCCACTCCTCCTCACTGTAAGCGGCCGTGGTGGAGTGTTCCGGAAGGGACGCCTTTCCCTTCTTTGGCGTCCTGGCCTCCCCCAATGGGGCGGCTTACCTTTTCTTCTCCTCCCCAATGTGGGGAGGCGAAATTTCTTCGTGTTTCCCCCCACCTCCACGGGATGAGTCTGCCTCGTCGTCCTCAGACGACGAGCCTATGACGCCCTTGCGCCGAGTTCCCTTCCTGGTCCCCAGGGCCGCCCTCTTAGACCCTTCGGCCTCCCCGGATGGGGCGGCCCTTCTCTTCTCCTCCTCCCCTTCGTGGGAGGAGCGTGCCACATCGTCTTCGGACGAGGAGTCCGGTGTGACCTTACGCCGGAGACCCTTCCTGGTCCCTGTGGCCTTCTTTTCGGCCTTCTTTTCCGGCACCTTGTAAGGTGTCGGGACTAGCATCTCCGCCAGGAGAGCGGTTGCTGGACCTTCTAGCAGTGGAGCCGGACAGTCAATCCGCTCCGCCGTCACCACATAATCCTGGTTAAACACACACGATGGTTTAAAATCCTCCCATGAGTATGCTGAGAGAGCTACATCCGGTGATGGTCAGAAAACTCACTGAATGGGGGAGCCATGTGACGTGGAGTCCGTGGTCCTCGGATGTGGGAGGAGGTATTTCGGAGGCCTTGAACAGCACCTTCCATGCGTCCTTGTGCGTCGTGCCATAAAGCTCTTGAAGTGTTTGGTTCGGTCGGATCGAACTTCCACAGATTGAATGCCTGTCTTTGGCACGGAAGGATTCGGCGGACGAGCATGACCTGGACCACGTTGACGAGTGTCGGTGTCAAAACCGGCGGATCTTGGGTAGGGGGTTCCGAGCTATGCGTCTAGGTGGATGGTAACAGGAGACAAGGGACATGATGTTTTTACCCAGGTTCGGGCCCTCTCGATGGAGGTAAAACCCTACTCCTTCTTGATTAATATTGATGATACGGGTAGTACAAGAGTAGATCTACCACAAGATCAGAGGGGCTAAACCCTAGAAGCTAGCCTACGGTATGATTGTTGTTCGTCCTACGGACTAAAACCCTCCGGTTTATATCGACACCGGAGAGGGCTAGGGTTACACAGAGTTGGTTACAATGGGAGGAGATCTACATATCTGTATCGCCAAGCTTGCCTTCCACGCCAAGGAAAGTCCCATCCGGACACGGGACGAAGTCTTCAATCTTGTATCTTCATAGTCCGGGAGTCCAGCCAAAGTTCATAGTCCGGCCATCCGTACACCCCCTAATCCAGGACTCCTTCAGTAGCCCCCGAAACCAGGCTTCAATGACGATGAGTCCGGCATGCAGATTTGTCTTCGGCATTGCAAGGCGGGTTCTTCTCCAAATCCCATATACCCATTGAATAGTGTCCGGCTTCTGATGAATGTTGCGCTCCTTGGCTTCTGCGCCCAATAATGACCATCTTCCACATGTCAAAAGAATGCGAAAAGACAGGGTGTTTTTTTTCATTTACCCCCCTAGCTGCGCAAATGGGCCGTCTATAAAAGAGGCGGGGATTTAGATCCGAATCACACCATCTTCCCTCCACGAGCATTCATCAGAGCGCATTCGAGAGAGATCCATTCCATCATGGCCGGTCGACGCAGCTCCTCCTCTCGCCCCCCCTTAGCCCTCAGCCTGGGGATTGGGAGAGGTGTTCCGTCCCACACAGTGAGCTAGTAGTGCTCCAAGCCAAGGGGCTTCTCCCCCCAGCTTACATGGTCCTAGTTCGAGCCAGGATTGCCACCTATAATGGCGGAGAGCGTCCCCAATCCCTCCAAAGGAGAGCGGGTATGCCTTGTCCCTTATTTAATAAGAGGGCTCGGATTTCCAATTCATCCGTTTCTCCAGGGGCTCCTGGAGTTCTATGGCCTCCAGTTACACAACCTTACGCCTGCCTCCACATTGCATATTGCGGGCTTCGTAGCCCTTTGCGAGCTATTTTTGGGCATCGAGGCCCATTTCGCGCTGTGGAAGAAGTTGTTCTGCCTCGTGCCCCGTTCTCACAAGGGGTCGATATATCAAGTGGGCAGAGCCGAACTATGGCGCATCGCCGGGACCGGATATCTATCCGGAACCCCAAAGAAGGCGTCTGAAGACTGGCCTTCAGAATGGTTTTATATAGAAGATGTCCCTCTGCCGGATCCTGTACGGATCGGCCTCCCTAAGTTCGATAATGCTCCCTTGAAGAAGCGCCTGAGCTGGCGCCCATGTAGCCCTCAAAAGGAAAATGACAGGGACGTCCTTTACCTGATGAGCCGAATAAGGTTGTTAGCTCATTCCGGACTGACCATGATCGAGGTCATGGCCACATGCATTACACGGGGGGTGCAGCCGCTTCAATACAGAGGCCACCCCATGTGGTATTTCAATGGGGAGGACGACGCCACCCGGTGCGGCCGTAAGGGGCCGGATTCTGATGCCACTCTAATGAAGATCTTGTCCGCTTTGTACAAGGGAGAAGAGGAGGAATTCCTCCGCGTCAACCCACGGGGCGGATTTTCAATGTACAATCCTCCAAGCTGGGTAAGTGAACACTTTTACTTGCCCATCTGTTTTTATATTCCCATAGTTAAGTACTTAGTCTAGCAATTTCAACGCATGAGCTACGCCAGACTGTAAAGGATATAAACAACCCTCCTCCACAACCCGAGGACTCGGAACGGTCCCTTGAGCTGGACTCCCAAGAGGACCCGGACTTATGTGTGGAGCTGCTTAATGGGGTGTTTCATCAATTGAGTAAGAACAACACCTTAGTGGCCATTACGGCCGATTATCCCGGACTACTTCCAGCCTCAAAGGTAACTGAGACTGAAGTCCCAGTATTTTCAAGAGGATCCATCCGTGCTTATTTTCGTATACCAACGGCATTTTTTTTGCAGGGGAAGTCCTTGAGGCGGAGGGCCGAGCCCGCGGCGGCTAGCCAACAAGGGCCATCAAGGCCCAGCGGGTTAAAAAGAAGTGCGGACCGGATCGAGACGCCGGCGGAACGGTACGGCGTGCAATTTTAATGCCCAGGGTTTATGCCCTCAAGGCATACTAATGCTCATGCTCTCTTCAGGAAGAAGATCGCTCGCCGGACTATGTCCACCGGCCGGGCTTCAAGGCCGGGTCCGGAAGCGGAGGCGAACACGGGGCGCGCACCGGACACTCCTCCGATAGAGGATGCGGGCGGGCTGTCTACCACCAATTCCGAGGTGGAGAGTGCCATGAACCACAGGCGTCGCCGGACTGTTCTTCGTGATGCTTGTTTTTCCTAAGAGGCGTTGGACACTTTTAATACGGGAGACGTGTTCCTCCGTGCCGCTCAAAATGGTCTAGCCAGAGCCATAGAGCAGTATGTAAAAGACATACGGGTGAGAAAATCTAATGGTTATATATGTCAGTAGCCCCCGAGACTTGAAACAGTTAGAATGACTGATTTAAGGATCTTTTGTTATGCAGGGTCTTACAGAAAAGAATACCCGACTGTCCCAGGAGCTGGAAGAGTGCAAAGCCCAACTTGAGGCCGCACTAGCGGCAACAGGGAAGGCCAAAGAGACCCCCTCTGGTAATATACGCTTCGAAAGATAAGTATGTTATGAAGTGCGGCATGTGTGCAATTCTGACAATAACAGTGCAGATGGTGCCGGAGTGGATCCGGACAAGTAGCAACTCTTGTGCCAGTTAAAGGCCGGCGAGAGCGTGCTTACAAGGGTGAGGCAAGAGAAGAACAAGATTCAAGATGCCAACACCCAGCTGGGCGAGGAACTAAAGGGTGTTCGTGCTCAGCTATCAGACTCCGTGAAGGAGAATCGGCAGCTTCGACGCAGCATTTTTAGTAAGTGCTTGAACGAACAATGAAAAGAAGAGTTCGGCGAGGAAGTCGAATTGACAGTGTTATGTCTGTAGGTATGCTGACAGGTCGACATGCGGAGGAAACACCCGGTTCTATGGATGACCTTCTTCCCGAGCTCTCACAACTGCACGAACGAGTTCGGCAGGTGATGCAAGGCGTCGCTCAGGCCTTGTGGCTATCCGTCTCCATGCCCGAAGGCCTTGGAGAGCTTGCAAAGAAGCTGAAGGGAGCGCGGCGGCGCTTCCGATTATGGAAGATATCGGCCTGCCATCAAGGCGCCAGGGAATCCTGGGCCATGGTGAAGACGCGGTACACGAAGGCTGACCCAAACCATATGGCCGAGGTCGGACCTGTGGGGCCTGATGGGAAGGAGTTGGCCGCAAAATATTCCCAACAAGACTGTAAACTAGACAGCCTATTGGATGGTATTGAAGAGGAATATACCTAGTCAAATTGACTATGTAATTAAAAATGACATGTAAAATGCCTTCTAGCCGGATTGTAGATCGTTTGTCATAGCGGACCTTTTCGCTTCAACCTCGGGACCCGATAGTCCGGAGTGTGTCCGAATACCCTCTCGGTTATGTAAGAACTGGGGCATGCATGGAGATTAGGCGTAGGGGTCATTAGTGCTTTATCAGACAAGTGCCCAACTAGTTATGTTATATTACATGGTTAGTAAGAAACATCTTCCAGGGAGAATAGTTCTGTTAGGGGTTCCTTTCCCTGGGAGGCATGCCCTAAAGTGCATGTCCGGACTGCGAAAAAAGCAGAAAAGCATCTGGGGGCGGATAAATAAACGAGGTAAAAATCATCTTTTAGTTCACTGACCGAATATTCCCTTAAGAACGCTAGCTTTAGGCTTCACCCAGTCTGAGGTACACATCCGGCTGACCCGACAGTAACAATCGCAGAGGTGCTCCCTTTACCACCTAGCCGAACAATCGGGAACGTAGGGGTAAGCACAGGAGCCAGGCAACCCAGCTTGGCCAAAACTTAAGTCATATCGATGCATATAATGGTGAATAAAAGGGACATGTGGAAGTGTGACACATGTGTTGGGCATGAGGCCCGTATGAACAAGGTTCTGTTAAAGAAGCCCCCAGGTATAATGAGCGCGGATAGCGCGTCAATTGTGTGCGAACGAGGCGCAAACGAGCCCTTAGAAGGCTGTAATAGAAAAAGAGGGAGAAGGAGAGAAATATAAGACATCTAATGTGTAAAAAATAGATAGAGGAAGAAGACGAACACAGAGTCCGGCGCTAGGTGTAGAATCTTCGTAGGCGTGCTGCGTTCCATGGGTTCGGCTCAAGTCGGTTATCCGATGCATTTCGCAGACGGTACGCTCCACCAGTCAGGACTTGGTCGATAATGAAGGGACCTTGCCATTTGGGCTTGAATTTGTCCTTTTTCTTGTCCGGCAGGCATAGAACTAATTCGCCAACATTGTAAGTTTTGGCCCGTACTTCTCTTCTTTGATATCTTCGAGCCTGCTGTTGATAGAATGCGGAACGGGCTTTTGCCACGTCGCGCTCCTCCTCCAATGCGTCCAAACTGTCCTGTCAATCGAGTTCGGCTTCTCTTTCTTTGTACATGCGCACGCGAGGTGAGTCATGAATTATGTCGCAGGACAGGACTGCCTCTGCGCCGTATACCATAAAAAATGGTGTGAATCCGGTAGTGCGATTTGGCGTGGTCTGCAGCCCCCAGAGTACGGAGTCGAGCTCCTCTACCCAGTGCGTGTTAGATTCCTTGAGGGACTGCACTAGTCTGGGTTTCATGCCACTCATGATTAGACCATTTGACCGTTCGACTTGACCGTTAGTTTGTGGGTGATAGACTGAAGCATAGTCGAGCTTGATGCCCATGTTTTTGCACCAGAGTTTTACCTCGTCGGCCGTAAAGTTCATGCCGTTATCAGTGATGATGTTGTGGGGGATGCCGTAACGGTGTATGACCCCTGATATGAAGTCTATCACTGGTATGGATTCGTCCGTCTTGACAGGCTTGGCCTCTATCCATTTGGTGAATTTGTCAACCATGACCAATAAATATTTTTGCTTGTGGGTTCCCCCTTTAAGGGGTCCGACCATGTCAAGCCCCCAGGCCACGAAGGGCCAGGTGATGGGTATAGTTTGGAGGGCGGTGGGTGGCATATGGCTTTGGTTAGCAAATAATTGGCAACCGACGCATCGTTGGACTAAGTCCTGAGCATCTGCCCGGGCCGTCGGCCAATAAAATCAAGTACGGAAGGCCTTGCTTACAAGGGCCCGGGCTGCGGCGTGATGCCCGCCGAGTCCGGCATGAATTTCAGCCAAAAGGTTCCGCCCTTCCTCTTCGAAGATACACCTTTGAAGGACTCTGGTGGTGCTTTTCTTATAAAGCTCTCCTTCATGGACTTTGTAGGCTTTAGATCGCCGCACTATGCAGCGTGCCTCGTTTTGGTCCTCGGGGAGTTCCTACCTAGTTAGGTAGGCTACGAATGGTTCTGTCCACGGGGCAATGACTGCCATTATTACGTAGGGTGAGGATGTTACTTCGTTGGCAGAGCCTCCCGTTGTGTCAAAATGTTCGGTGTCAGGTGGTGCGGCTGAGTCTGGGTTGTTATTTCCGGACTCCCCTTCCCATTGTACGGATGGCTTGAATAGCCTTTCCAGGAAAATGTTGGGGGGGACTGCATCGCACTTTGCACCGATGCGTGCCAAGACGTCTGCCGCCTGATTGTTTTCCCGGGCTATGTGGTGAAATTCGAGCCCCTCGAACCGAGCTGACATTTTTAGGACGACATTACGATAAGCTGCCATTTTCGGATCCTTGGCATCAAAATCTCCATTTATTTGGGATATCGTGAGGTTCGAATCCCCACGCACCTCTAGGTGTTGAATGCCCATGGGGACTGCCATCCGGAGACCATGTAGAAGGGCCTCGTATTCGGCTGCATTGTTAGAGTCCGTATACATTATCTAGAGTACATATTGAAATGTATCTCCTGTTGGGGACATCAGAACGACGCCAGCCCCCAGACCCGCTAGCATTTTGGAGCCGTCGAAGTGCATGATCCAGTTGGAATACGTGTCGTACTCTTTAGGGAGTTCGGCTTCAGTCCATTCGGTGACAAAGTCGGCCAAAACTTGCAACTTGATAGCTCGCCGTGGCTTATAGGTTATGTCGAACGGGAGGATCTCAATGGCCCATTTGGCAATCCGGCCCGTCGCGTCGCGGTTGTTTATAATATCATTAAGAGGTACTTTGGAGGCTACTATTATGGAGCACTCTTGAAAGTAGTGTCGTAGCTTACGGGATGCCATGAACATTGCGTACGCTATCTTTTGGTAATGCGGGTACCGTGACTTGCATGGAGTAAGGACAGTGGACACGAAGTAGACTGGTTTTTGAAGGGGGAATTTGTGTCCGTCCGTTTCTCGTTCAACGACGAGCACTGCGCTTACAACTTGATGAGTTGCCGCAATGTATAATAGCATTGGTTCGCCGATGTTAGGCGCGGCCAGGACCGGGTTTGTTGCCAATATGGCTTTTATTTCTTCGAGTCCGGCCGTGGCAGCATCCGTCCACTCGAAGTGTTCGGTGCGCCAGAGGAGGCGATAAAGGGGTAATGCCTTTTCTCCCAAGCGGGAGATGAAGCGGCTTAGAGCCGCCACGCATCCAGTCAATTTTTGTATTTGTTTGAGGTCCTTTGGAATATCCAATTGTGACAGAGCTCGGATCTTGGCTGGGTTTGCTTCAATTCCTCTACCGGATACAATGAAGCCCAAGAGCTTTCCAGCTGGTACGCTGAAAACGCATTTTTCCAGGTTAAGCTTGATGTCATATGTTCGGAGGTTATCGAACATGAGCCTCAAGTCGTCTACTAGAGTTTCGACATGCTTGGTTTTGACGACCACGTCATCCACGTATGCTTCAACTGTTTTGCTGATCTGGTTGGCCAGACATGTCTGAATCATGCGCTGATATGTTGCACCGGCGTTTTTGAGCCCGAAGGGCATTATGTTGAAGCAGAATGGGCCATATAGGGTGATAAATGCCATTGCAGCTTGGTCTGGCTCTGCCATCTTAATTTGGTGGTAGCCAGAGTATGCGTCGAGGAAACACAATGAATCGTGTCCTGCGGTAGCGTCGATGATTTGATCAATGCGGGGGAGGGGGAAGGGATCCTTTGGGCAAGCCTTGTTGAGGTCCTTGAAATCGACGCATAGGCGCCAGGATTTGTCCTTCTTTGGTACCCATCACCAGGTTTGCTAGCCAGTCCGGATGTTTTATATCTCTGATGAATCCGGCTTTCAGTAGTTTGGCTAGCTCCTCTCCCATGGCTTGTCTCTTAGGTTCAGAGAAACGCCGAAGAGCCTGCTTAACAGGCTTGAATCCTTTTAGGATGTTTAGGCTGTGCTCGGCCAGCCTGCGTGGGATTCCTGGCATGTCTGAAGGGTGCCAGGCAAAAATGTCCCAATTTTCACGTAGGAATTCTTGTAGTGCAGCGTCTACATCAGGGTTTAATTGTGCCCCGATGGAGGCCGTTTTTGTAGGTTGTATTGGATGGACTTGGAATTTGACTATTTCGTCTGCCTGATTAAAGGAGGTGGACTTGGATCTATTGTCGAGTATCACGTCGTCCATGTCCACCGTGGAGCGTAGCGCAGCCAGTTCCTCAGCCGCTAGCGCTTCGGATAATGCCTCAAGGGCCAGTGCAGCTGTCTTGTTTTCGGTGTGGAGTGCTATGTCCGGGTCACTAGCAAGAGTGATGATTCCATTGGGTCCGGGCATTTTGAGCTTCATGTACCCGTAGTGGGGTATAGCTTGAAAAATTGTGAATGCCTCTCGCCCTAACAGAGCGGGGTATCCGCTGCTGAATGGGGCCACTTGAAATGTGACCTCCTCGGACCTGTAATTATCCGGCATGCCGAACACCACATCCAATGTGATTTTTCCTGTACAGCATGCTTCCCGACTAGGGATTATTCCTCTAAAGGTTGTGTTGCTTCGCTCAATGCGGCTCCAGTCTATTTCCATTTTTCGAAGGGTTTCCTCATAAATGAGGTTCAATCCGCTGCCACCGTCCCTGAGTACCTCGGTAAGTCGAAAGCCGTCCACTATCGGACTAAGGACCAATGCGGCTGGTGCTCGGGTTGTTCGGAATTTAGGTTCGTCATTGGCATTAAAGGTAATAGCCGTGTCACTCCATGGGTTTATTGTTGCTACCTGGTAGACTTCGGTAAGGCTGCGGAGTGTTCGTTTCCGCATATTGTTTGATGCGAAAGTCTCGAAGACTGTTGATACCGTACTGGTATTCCTGGGCTGGTGCTCTGCGGATTCTGGAGTTAGAAGCTCCTCGCCACTTCTGGACACCTGCCAGAGTATCCAACATGCTCTAAGGCTATGAGTTGGTGTGACGCCCTCTGTACTATGAATTTTACAGGGTCCATTGAGCCATCCCTCCAGTACGGTTCCATACCCTATAGAGGGTTTTTGTTTTTTGGTGATTAACCCCTGTGCATGGCGATAATGCGCCCTTTTATTTCGGACTGGGGTTGTATTCAGGGCCGGATCGTCCCAGAATTTTATTTCGGTTTTCCGGACGCTTTCCATCGCACAGTATTTTCGTACCATGGATGCCAAGTCAGCGAAGCGTGTAATATCACGGCGACTTATGGCGTTGAGGATTCCGATGTCCGTGCAATTATTGCAGAAGGATGAAATTGCATCCTCCTCGCGGCAGTCCTCTATCCTGTTCATAACCAGGAGGAATCTGGCCCAGTAATGATGTACTGTTTCCGTGGGCTCTTGCCAAATTTGTGGTAGATCCCTTATGTTAGGGTGGGCGGGTGGGGTTAAATCCGGAACCTCGCACGATCTGAGGCTCAGGGGCCAAGGAGTTTGCGAATTCGGAAGCTTGGGTTCTTGGATGTTGTCCAATGAATCTGGCCTGCTGCCTGACTTTAGGTTCAGGGCTTGAGTGACGTCCTCCCCTCCGCGGGTATCCGGCTTGGAGGGATCGGGAATTCGGACATGTTTGGTCCTTAAGATGGGTATAGATTCGCCGTATTGTTCCTCCACCACTGCGACGTGGTGGGTGACCTGGGGAGAGTCAATTTCTCTCGGATCGGGTTTAAGCCCAATCTGATCGTAGTCTGTGGCGACTCCCAGGGCGACGATGCGATCCAAGAGCTCGTTTAAGGAAGAGAGCTCCATCGGATCCAACTGCTCGGCGAGTTCCGAGTTGACGTGGAGATTGCTTTCGATGACCCGAGAAGTCATCATCGGCGCGGCCACCGAACAAGCGGTCATAAGAAAACCGCCTAGCCCGAGAGTTTGGCCAATAGCCAAAGCTCCTTTAGAAACAAAGCCGTCCTTAAAGACGGGATGCGACATCCTTCCTGATAGCGACGACACAGCGGAACTCTCAATGAAAGCACCAATGTCGGTGTCAAAACCGGCGGATCTCGGGTAGGGGGTCCCGAACTGTGCGTATAGGTGGATGGTAACAGGAGACAAGGGACACGATGTTTTTACCCAGGTTTGGGCCCTCTCGATGGAGGTAAAACCCTACTCCTGCTTGATTAATATTAATGATATAGGTAGTACAAGAATAGATCTACCACGAGATCAGAGGGGCTAAACCCTAGAAGCTAGCCTATGGTATGATTGTTGTTCGTCCTACGGACTAAAACCCTCCGGTTTATATGGACACCGGAGAGGGCTAGGGTTACACAGAGTCGGTTACAATGGGAGGAGATCTACATATCCGTATCGCCAAGCTTGCCTTCCACGCCAAGGAAAGTCCCATCCGGACACGGGACGAAGTATTCAATCTTGTATCTTCATAGTCCGGGAGTCCGGCTAAAGGTCATAGTCCGGCCATCCGGACACCCCATAATCCAGGACTCCCTCAACGAGCTTGATCTTCTTGTCCATCATATTTTTGATGAAGTTCTGAACTCCTATCATCTCCACAGGTTCGCCCCAGGCCAGGCCCTTCTTTTCCCAGGAAGTGAGCCGCATGGGAATTCCGGATCGGAATTCAGGGGCCGCTACCCAGTTAGCGTCGCGCGGCTTGGTGATGAAGAACCACCCCGATTGCCACCATTTCACAGTCTCCATGAAGGAACTGTCAAGCAAGGTAACATTGGGCATTCTGCCCACCATGGCGCCTTGGAACTCCGCTTGCTGGCCGCTTACGATCTTCGGCTTCACACAAAAGATTTGTAGCCACAAGCCGAAGTTTGGGGCCTCACACACGACGATAAACACCGAGATGTTGAGGACGAAGTTTGGGGCTAGATCATGGAAGTCCAGCCCATAGTAAAACATGAGCCCGCAGACAAAGGGATGAAGTGGAAATCCCAGTCCGCGGACGAAGTGGGCGAGGAACATGACCCTCTCATGGGGTCCCGGAGTTGGAATGATCTGCCCTGCATCTGGCAGCCGGTGCGCGATATCTGCGGTCAAGTATCCGGCCGCCCGGAGCTTCGTAATATGCTCCTCCTTGGCGGTGGAGGCTACCCACTTGCCTCCTGCTCCGGACATGTTTGTCTGTGCGGAGAAGGTGTGAACTAGGGCGCTGGAGCTCGAGGGTGCGAGAATGGATAAGCGAAGGAGGAAGAAGGCACGGGTAAAAATGGGGAATCCTTATCCCTTTATAGAGGTGACAAAAATGGTGCGCCTCCCCACTTGCCCGCTGAAAATCGCTTATTTCCCAAGCGCCACGATTGATGGCACGGTTGGGTTACCCGTACCCGTATTGATGAGAATCCCGTGATAAGGGGACATGATCTCTGCTTCGACAAGACGTGCCGAGGAAACCACCTCGCGATATGTGCGGTAGCTGGCTGTGGGAAGATGGTTCAATAATGACTCAACCATGGTGTCGTGTCACGTTATCTAAAGTTGTTAGCAGATTATATTTGTGGAATATCATTCTCTCTGCGGTGGTATGTGAAAGTCGTCTTGCAAAGCTGGACACGATTTAAGTGTTCGAGATTTACCTTGGAGTATTCAGAGATGGAACCCGCCTTGCAATGCCAAAGACAATCTACGCGCCGGACTCATCGTCATTGAAGCCTGGTTTAGGGGCTACTAAGGGAGTACTGTATTAGGGGGTATCCGGACAGCCGGACTGGTGGACCATGAAGATACAAGATTCAAGACTTCGTCCCATGTCCGGATGGGACTCTCCTTTGCGTGGAAGACAAGCTTGGTGATACGGATATTAGATCTCCTTCTTTGTAACCGACTATGTGTAAACCCTAGCCTCCTCCGGTGTCTATATAAACTGAAGGGTTTAGTCCATAGAGGCACAATCATAATCATCATAGGCTAGCTTCTAGGGTTTACCCTCTACGATCTTGTGGTAGATCAACTCTTGTAATACTCATATCATCAAGATCAATCAAGCAGGAAGTAGGGTTTTACCTCCGTCGAGAGGGCCCGAACCTGGGTAAAACATCGTGTCCCTTGCCTCCTGTTACCATTGGCCTTAGACGCACAGATCGGGACCCCCTACCCGAGATCCGCCGGTTTTGACACCGACACCCCCCCCCCCCGCTGACCGACCTCACCGCGCCGCCTGGCGAGCTCCCCCATCGCCGGTGGCCTCGCCCCGTGCTCGGGCGCAGCGCCCCTCGGGCACGCGCGCCCGCACCCGTTAACACCCGCCCCGCTGGGCTGGCCTGGTGCCACTGCCAGCGGGCCCCACGCCCTGCCCTTTGAAAAAAAGGTTTTTAAAAATAAAATATATGTTTTTAAAATATTTATAATAATTAAATTAATTAATTAATTAATTTGTTTAATCTGGTTTAAATAGGCTAATTACCTAGTTTAACTAATTACACTAGGTAGTTAATCAAATAGTCTATGACAGGGGGCCCCACCCCATGTTGACCAGTGAAATGGTGACTGGTCAACTGGGACCCCTGGACCCACATGTCACCCTCTGGTACACTTCTGTGTACACAGATCTGGGTGTACCTAGCATTTACTCATTATTTTCGAATTAATAAAAATTCTGGAATAATAATAAAACTTTGAAAAAATAGCAAATAAACCGTAGCTTCGATGAAAAAGTTTTCTACATGAAAGTTGCTCAGAACGACGAGAAGAATCTGTACACGTGGTCTGTTCGTCCACCACATGTCCCTAGCATAGCGAACATGCAACCTTTCCCCTCCAGTTCATCTGTCTGACAGACGTCCAAAACCGGGAAGACTTTCCCGGATGTTATCTTCCTTCGCCAGTATCGCCAAGCACTGCGTTAGAACACCTCTAGCCCCGCTTATTGTCTTGTTATGCATGTGTTTGCTTTATATTTACTGTTTCTCCCCCCTCTTCTCTCCGGTAGACCCCGAGACTACTGCTGATGTCTCTATGATCGACTACGTCGACGACGACCCTCCTTCTTGTCTGAGAAACCAGGCAAGCCCCCCCCCCTTTGATCATCCCGATATCGCCCATTCTATACTCTCATGCTTGCATTAGATTTTGCTAGTGTTACTGTTGTTACCTACCTGCTACGTCGACGACGACCCTCCTACTATTGTTACCTACCTTCTTATCCTAAACTGCTTAGTATAGGTTGGATAGTGATCCATCAGTGACCCCCACCTTGTCCTTGTTGCCCCTGCTTCATCATCGACGACTCGATCAACGTGATTGATGACCGGAGCCCGACACCTCACATCACATGACGCCCCTTTTTTTTGCTCGACTCTGCAGAGATACCATCGAGTGCCGAGGGTGGAACCTCATACATCACTCCTGATGATAATTCTGTAGTGTAGCTATTCCGTCGTGGTCAACAAGGGTGGTTCCTCTTTCACCATTCCGGATATGGCTGTCATGCAACACCTCAAGTGTGAACCTCGAGGGTGGATCCTCTTACGTTCACCTTGATGATTGCATCAAGTGGAATCCTCCGTTGGTGATTCCTAGGGTTTCCCCTTGATGTTTGGACACACGGTTACCTTGACTTTACTTGAGACCATTGTTGTAGTCGGGTCGGCCCTGAGGGGTACCCGCGAGTTGATGTGAAAGTCGGGCGGGCCCGTAGAGCACCCGCGAGTTTTCCACGTGGCATGGCCGGGCAGTCTGGCCCCTTGCCGTAAGTCCATGAGACGGGGTGACGGGGTCACATTATCGTGAGTCTCTGCTCGTTTCCACGAGCCCCCAATGCACTAACAGGTTTGGGTATTTGTTCTGAGTTGGCCTCTGGCCTTTACGCACTAACCACCACACAAGAATAGATATGGGCTTCGACGTCGCAGTATCAACCGAAGCTTTGTCAGACATCCAGTTCAGCAGTGCAGCACGGTCGGATCGTGCTGCCTATCCGAGGCGGTGCTGGTATTCACCCTGCGCGCAACGACCCAGAGTGTTGTGTGCGATGGGCCCAAGACCTCGGAGCGCTTAGGATGTAGACCGGCCGGAACATCTCTACTGATCCTAAGTAGGGTTGCGACGTGTTGATCTTCCAAGGCCGGGCATTGACCCTGAAAAGTGTGGCCGGCCAGAGTGATCGAGCGTGTTGGGTAACGTGGTGCTCCCCTGGAGGGAAGTTATATATTCGAATACCATGTCCACAGTAATGGATGTTCAGACTTATATCCTGATATTATATAACTATAAATGGATACTTGAGATATGTGATGGATAGGTGGCTCCGAGATTGCTTTCCCGCAAGGAGTCGGGGAAGGATCTCTGGGCGTTGATGTTACAACATGCTTGTAAAATATGAAAATGTTACGCTTTACTCTTCTACATGCTGCAAGATGCTTGGAGCTGTTTGAAGATGCTAGTCTTCGATAGGCTAGGCGTTCCCCCTCTATTTTGGCATTCTACAGTTCAGTCCACAGATACAACCCTTTCATTTGATACAAATGCATACATAGTATAGATCTGATGCTTGCGAGTACTTTGGATGAGTACTCACGGTTGCTTTGCTACCCCTTTTCCCCATTCTTTCTTCTTTCTGGTTGATGCAACCAGATGGTGGATCCTTGGAGCCAGATGCCATCACCGATGGACGCTACTAAGTGAAGAACGACGACGTCCAGGAGTAGTTAGGACGTCCCAGGCAGGAGGCCTTGCCTTTTCGGTCGTGTCGCTTTTGTGCTAGCCTTCTTAAGGTAGTCTTGTTTAACTTATGTCTGTACTCAGATATTGTTGCTTCCGCTGAATTTTGTGTATCGATCTTGTATTCGAGCCCTCGATGCCCCTGGTTTGTAATATAAAGCTTGTATTATTTTGTTTGTGTCTAGAGTTGTGTTGTGATATCTTCCCGTGAGTCGCTGATCTTGATCGTACAAATTTGTGTGTATGATTAGTGTATGATTGAATCGGGGGCGTCACAAGTTGGTATCAGAGCCGACTGGCTGTAGGAATCCCCCTTCCCAACTCCTTGGCCGAAGTTGAGTCTAGTGTTTGAAAAAATGTTTTACTAACATGGCTATGTGGCTTACGGGCCCATGTCACCAATTGGATGGTATTAGTATCTTTTACTCCTCGTCTATACTCTGGGAATCTGATCTCTCTTCTATTCGGGTTAAATGATTTTGCTAAACAATTCTAGGTTCTCGTAAATACTTTCTCCCAGAGAGCACCTCACTCCAGATGATTACTTGGTGCACCAAAAGATTCTGGAGATATTCTCCAAAGTTTTATCGAGACCCTTGTGCCCTTCACCGCTGCGATCCCTACCATCGATAAATCCTTATGGGTAACTACCTACACTTTCGTTCATACCTTCATCCCCAGTTGCTCTTGTTATTACAAGATGCCCTGAAAAACTATTTGATCTTCCAAAAATGCTCAGTAGCCTATTACTCTTGTTCCTCCTTATCTGCTTGCATTATGGTCACTTCCGTATGTCTAGCAATACTCATTAGTATCCTTTGTCTCCTTTTTGTACATTTGATTCGATATGTTTTTGAATGCTTGCAATCATCCATCTCAATTGGAATTCTTCCCTTCGGCTCAGACATCACTATGGACATGAGCTAGTGTTCGACAAATCAAACCTCGATTGATTGTCGATCTATGTCTATTCTACTTACTTGTCTTTGATCAAAGCCTTTGCTTCTGATCTACCGTTTTGGAAATCATAATTCCTTTGCATTTGAGCTTTGAATTACTCAGACGTTTCTATAATCTGATCTCCTTGCATTCTTTCTTCTTCTGGTTGAGTACCGATGCTCATATCAGATCCCTTGTGGACCACTAGATCCTTTGTTGGTTTTAACCCGACAGCGTCCTTCATATTCAATAACCTTGTTAGCTTTTCCTCGGATATATAATTCCTTCGGTAAATTGTAACCCCCGCCTTTGTCAACCATACTCTTCTTCCGGGCTTTATTTTACTCGTGAAGTTGTAGTATATGTTCCTAAGATGCCCCTATGGGTTGAATCTATGGCTTCCCTAATCTGTGTGAACCCAAAGATTGTGCAGGTTATATCTACTAGCGTTTCTTTTGATAAATTTTCAATTCTACAACTTCATCGAAAGCAAGAAGTGAATGAAAAGTTACGCATTAGAGAAGTGGGAGTTGACCTTGAACCTTGTGTTCATGCCCATGGACCTGATGTGGAACTTATCATGGATGCTTCTTGTAGTACTAATAATCCCCTTGTGGTAAGTTCATCTTGTATCTATGTTTTGTCCTTTGCAACCATGGTTCCGACCATGATTGTTCTTCTTTGATTCCATTTCTCGGACAAGTTAAAATACTTGTCTACTGCAGATATTTTAACCTGTCCAACCTCTATCTTGTCCTACCTTCGAGTATTACCCTCTGGTATCTCGAGAATATTATGGAACTACATAGCCTCTTATGAGTTCTTCATCAACTATTATTTATTGCCGATTCCAATTTTCCGCGGGTTCTGAGTTGTTAGACACTCGAGAACACCGATAATTGGTTCGAGTTTAAACTTTCCTTTCCATTGTTTTGTTTAACCTTTCTTGTAACCTAACATATCTGAGCAGTGATAATTCCCTCCTTATGTAAACACCTCAGTGAACAAACTCTGCCAGTAAGACCTTGTTACTATTGTTGATGACATTTCGACAGCCACCGATGGACGAGAACTTTACCTATTGGTCCGCCTCATCTTAACGAGCAAGAAAATGGTTCTCTTCGTCCCTCGCCCTTGGTATTAACATTGTTGCCAACATAATTGATAGGCTATCCTCTAACCTGCCTTGCTTTCATGATCGTGCAAAATGTTATGGGCTTCCTGCTTATAACCCACATGGTGGGCCCATAACCCACAGTTCCACAGGATCGAAACCTGACTCTCCTATACATCCCGGTTTTCCAAAATTGTTCCTCGCACTTGGCTTCGTATGAAAATCACGAGCCATCTTCCTAGTGATCTATTCTAGTGTCGGACGCATTACTTATTCCCATTGCTCTAAACCCCTTTCACCTTTGTTTCAGGCAACGAACGGTTGCCTACCCGCTTGAAGCTTGTTATTGCACATCCTTACCTTGCTCTCGATGACTTTCTTGGATTCCAAATCGAGAGGTGCCTCTATGCCACATTCACTGTGATAGCCCCCATGTACCTATCTTGTGTTGTGCTCTGTCCTTCCCGAGTCTTTCCACCTTACTCCATCTCTTAAATCTCGGGACGAGATTTCTTGTAATGGAGGAGAATTGTGACGCCTGGATAATTATGCTACAGTAAACCCGTGTTAATGGTGCCATGTCATCATGTTACTGTTGCTAATATTTGCTTGATCCCAATTGCAATACAAATTCAACATCGAGTTTAAAGTCCAAATTCAAATTTTGTGAGGCATGAAAACTTAAATTTTCACATTATCCTATAAATTCCCCTAATCATTTTCATGTTGAACCAACCTGAGTTGAGTTCCCAAAATGCCCCTAGGATTTTATCTTGTGGTCCAACAATAATTAAATTGGCCTTTCCAATTTCTAAAAATGGTTAGCCAACTCCTTCTGACCCCAATCTTTTTATGCAACTTCGCTTTGTTCCTATCTATTTTGTGTAGAGTGCCGCTTTTAACAAAAACAATTCAGTAGCTCTTTTACATACAAAACAGAGGCAAAAAATGAAAAGAACCCCCCCCCCCACACACACACACTGGACCAACCGGCCGAGCTAGCCAACCGGCCGGCCCAGTCCCCCCTCCTTGGCCTACAAGGTCACCCCCGGTGACCTAGCCCCCAAAATATCTCCCCACTCCCCCCAATCGCTTCCCCCACGCCTCTCTCCCCTTCCCCCTGTCTGGATCGGGGCAGAGGGCCCCGACCCCTTCACCGCCCGACCCCGCCGCCATGCGGAGCCCTCCTTGCCAGACGTCTTCCCATCCCCGCCACCATGCCAGCGCACCTCGTCGAGGCCGCCTCGCCATCCCCGTCCTCCTCCCCATTGCTGGATCTGGAAGGGCCCCCGACGGCGCCACCTGCCGCCCCGCCGCACGCCGCCCTGTCGCCGAAACTGCAACTCTGGCTGAGGGAGTCCTAGATTAGGGGGTATCCGGATAGCCAGACTATATACTTTGGCCGAACTGTTGGACCGTGAAGATACAAGACTCAAGACTTCATCCCGTGTCCGGATAGGACTCTCCTTTGCGTGGAAGACAAGCTTGGCAATTCGGATATTAGATTCCCTTCTTTGTAACCGACTCCGTGTAAACTCTAGCCCTCTCCGGTGTCTATATAAACCGGAGAGTTTAGTCCTTAGAGACGGAATCATAATCATCATAGGCTAGCTTCTAGGGTTTAGCCTCTACGATCTCGTGGTAGATCAACTCTTGTGACACTCATATCATCAATATCAATCAAGCAGGAAGTAGGGTTTTACCTCCATCGAGAGGGCCCGAACCTGGGTAAACATTGTGTCCCTTGCCTCCTATTACCATTAGCCTTAGACGCACAGATAGGGACCCCCTACCCGAGATCCGCCTGTTTTGACACCGACATTGGTGCTTTCATTGAGAGTTCCTCTGTGCCGTCGCTGCAAGGCTCGATGGCCCGTCTCATTGTCAAGGACAACATCACCTCTGGGGGAGCTTTGGCTGTAGGCCAAACTCTCCGAGTAGGTGGCTTCATCATGGCTGCCCAATCGGCTGTCGTGCCGACGATGACCTATCGGGTCATCACGAATAGCCTCCACGTAAATTTGGAACTCGCTGAATAGATGGATCCAATAGAGCTCTCTTCCCTTAATGAGCTCTTGGATAACATCGCCGCTTTGGGAGTCGCTATAGACTATGACCAGATTGGGCTTAAACCCGACCAGAGGGATACTAAATCCCCGCTGGTCACCCACGAGATAGCGGTAGTGGAGGAGCCACATATGGACCGTCCCTCTATTCTGAGGACGAACTATGTCCGGATCACCGAGCTCTCTGAGCTGGATACCAGTTCGCGGGAGGAAACGACCCGGATCCCGAGCTTAGAATCGGGCAACGGGCCGGAGAAATCGGGCAACATCCCGGAACCTGAGCTGTCGAGCCCGGGAGCTCCCCTGCCCCAGGGTGTCAGATCGGATCAAAATCCAGATTCAGCTACACCCACCCACCCGGACTTAAACCGTCTCTCCCATATCAGACGAGAGCCACAAGAGACAGTACATCGCTACTGGGCCAGATTCCTCCTTGTGACAAACAAGGTCAAGGACTGTCGCGAGGAGGACACAATTTTAATTTTTTGCAAAAATTGCACGAACAAAGGGATCCTTAATGCTATAAGTCGCCATGACATAGTACACTTTGCCGACTTAGCAGCCATAGTACAAAAGTACTGTGCAATGGAAAGTACCTGGAAAGCCCAAACAGAATTTTGGGATAGTCTGGCTCTCACCAAAACCTTTGTCCGAACTAAATGGGCGAACTCTCGTAAGTCAGCCGATCCAATCCCCAAGAAACCAAAGCCCACCCCAGGGCTTGGAACCGTATTGGAAGAATGGCTCAATGGTCCATGCAAACTCCACAGCTTGCCAGACACTACACCAACACATAGCCTTAGAGCATCTTGGATACTCCGGCAGGTAGCAAATAGTGGCGAGGATCTTCTTGTAAGCCATAAAGCAGAACAACATCCTGCCAAAGAAAACAATACGGTACTAACAGTCTTCGAGACTTTCACCTCAAATAATAGGCGCAAGCGAGCCCATCGAAATCTCGCCGAAATTTACCACGTGGCAAAAATAAACCCGTGGAACGACATTGCTATAACTTTCAGTGCCAGTGATGAACCCCAATTCCAGACAGTCCGGGCACCTACCGCATTGGTCCTTAGCCCAATCATGGACGGCTTTCGCCTCACTAAAGTACTCATGGACGGCGGAAGTGGACTAAACTTGATCTATGAAGAAACACTCAGCAAGATGGAAATGGACAAAAGTCACATTGAGTAGAGTGGCACAACCTTCAGGGGAATCATCCCTAGTCGGGAGGCACGGTGTTCAGGAAAAATCACACTCGTTGTAGTATTTGGCACCCCAGAGAATTACAAGTCCGAAGAAATCACATTCCAAGTGGCTCCTTTTAGCAGCGGATAGCACGCCCTTTTAGGGCGGGACGCATTCACAAGCTTTCAAGATATACCCCATTATGGATACATGAAGATTAAAGTGCCCAGACCCAATGGAATCATCACTCTAGCCAGTGACCCGGACGTCGCACTCTGCGCCAAAAATAAAACTGCAGCACTTGCCCTGGAGGTATTATCTGAAGCCCTAGCGGCCGAAGAACTAACAACGCTGCACACCATAGTGGACAGGGACGACGTGATACTCGACAAACGACCCAAGTCCACATCATTCAAACCCGCAGACGAGATAGTTAAATTCCAGGTCCATCTAACAGACCCCACGAAGACGGCTTCCATCGGGACACAATTGAGTCCCACAATGGACGCCGCACTACGCGAATTCCTACGCGAGAATTGGGACATTTTCTCCTGGCATCCTCCTAACATGCCGGGCATCCCACACGAGCTGGCCGAACACAGCCTCAACATACTGAAAGGATACAAGTCAGTCAAACAGACTCTTAGGCGCTTCTCAGAGCCTAAACGGCAAGCCATGGGAGAAGAGCTAGCCAAGCTACTTGAGGCCGGATTCATCAGAGATATCAAGAATCCGGACTGGCTGGCAAACCTCGTAATGGTACCGAAGAAGGACAAATCCTGGCGCCTATGTGTCGACTTCAAAAACCTCAACAAGGCTTGCCCCAAGGATCCCTTCCCCCTTCCTCGCATCGACCAAATCATCGACGCCACCGCAGGACATGACTCATTGTGTTTCCTCGACGCATACTCTTGATACCATCGAATAAAAATGGCAGAGTCCGACCAAGCTGCAACGGCCTTCATAACACCTTATGGTCTTTTCTGCTTCAACACTATGCCTTTCGGGCTTAAAAATGCCGGCGCAACCTCAACGCATGATTCAAACATGCCTGGAGAAGCAAATCGGCAAAACAGTGGAGGCATACGTGGATGACGTGGTCATAAAAATAAGACACGTCAGAACCCTAATAGATGACTTGAGGCTTACATTCGATAACCTCCAGACATACGACATCAAGCTAAACCTAGAAAAATGTGTTTTCGGCGTGCCCTCTGGAAAGCTACTCGACTTCATTGTTTCCAATAGAGGAATTGAAGCAAATCCGGCAAAGATCCGAGATCTATCGCAGTTGGCTATCCCAATAGACCTCAAGCATATCCAGAAACTAGCCGTGTGCGTGGTTGCCCTAAGCCGCTTTATCTCCCGATTAGGAGAAAAGGCATTACCTCTTTACCGCCTTCTTCGGTGCACCAAACACTTCATGTGGACGGATGCAGCCGCGTCCGGACTGGGCGAAATAAAGACCTTATTGGCTAGTAATCCAGTCCTAACAGCACCAAATATTGGCGAACCTATGCTATTGTACATAGCTGCAACACACCAAGTTGTAAGCGCAGTGCTCGTCGTCGAACGAGAGGCTGACGGATACAAATTCCCGCTCCAAAAGCTGGTATATTACGTATGCATGGTCCTCACCCCATGCAAATCCTGATACCCACACTATCAAAAGATAGCATACGCGGTCTTCATGGCATCCCGAAAGCTACGACACTACTTCCAAGAGTGTTCGATCACGATGGCCTCCGAAGTACCACTCAACGACATAATAAATAAATGCGACGCTATATGCTGGATTTCTAAATGGGCCATCGAGCTCCTCCCGTTTGACATAACATACAAACCACGGCGGGCCATTAAATCGCAAGTATTGGCTGACTTTGTCGCCGAATGGACAGAAGCCGAACTCCCTAAAGAGTACGGCGCGTACTCTAGCTGGATCATGCACTTCGACGGCTCTAAAATGCTGGCCGGATTGGGAGCAGATGTAGTCCTGACGTCTCCCACCGGAGACACGATCCAATACATACTCCAAATATTATACACAGACTCCAACAACGCAGCCGAATATGAGGCTCTGTTGCATGGTCTTCAGATGGCAGTCTCTATGGGCATTCAACGCCTAGAGGTGCGCGGGGATTCAAATCTAGCAATATCACAAATAAACGGAGACTTTGATGCCAAGGATCCGAAAATGGCAGCCTATCGTAATGCCGTCCTCAAAATGTCAGCTCGGTTCGAGGGGCTCGAATTCCACCATGTGGCTCGAGAAAACAACCAAGCGACAGATATCCTCGCCCGCATCGGTGCTAAACGCGACCCTGTCCCACCTAACATATTCCTGGAAAGGTTGTTCAAGCCATGCGTGGTATGGGAAGGGGAGTCCGGCAACACTAGCACGGACCCGAGTACACCCCCATGCTCCAAACCATCAGACGTAACCAGAGGCTCCGCCACCGAAATAACACCTTCGGCCCATGAAATCATGGCTGTCATTGGCTCGTGGACCGAGCCTTTCTTGGCCTACCTAAATAGGCAGGAGCCCCCCGAGGACCAAAATGAAGCACGTTGCATCATGCGGCGTTCCAAAGCCTACAAGGTCCATGAGGGGGAACTCTATAAGAAAAGCGCGACCGGAGTGCTCCAACGATGCATCTCCGAAGAGGAAGGGCGGCAGCTCTTGGCTGAAATCCATGCCGAACTCGGCGGACACCACGCTGCGGCTCGGGCACTTGTCAGCAAGGCATTCCGCACAGGCTTTTATTGGCCTACATACCGATCAGACGCACAAGGCCTTGTTCAACACTGCGTTTGTTGCCAGCTCTTTGCCAATCAGAGCCACATGCCCCCTACCGCTCTCCAAACAATCCCCATCACTTGGCCCTTCGCGGTCTAGGGGCTGGATATGGTCGGACCCCTTAAAGGGGGAAGCCATAAGAAAAAATACTTGTTGGTCATGGTGGACAAGTTCACCAAATGGATAGAAGCCAAACCAGTCTAAACGTCCGAATCTGGACCAGTGATAGACTTCATATCCGGGGTCATACACCAACACGGTGTCCCCCACAGCATCGTCACTGACAATGGCTCAAACTTCACAGTCGATGAAGTGAAAACCTGGTGCGACAACATGGGCATTAAGCACGATTACGCCTCCGTCTACCATCCCCAAACAAACGGCCAAGTCGAACGTGCAAACGGTCTCATCATGAGAAACATCAAACCCAGACTAGTGCGTTCCTTGACAGAATCGAACATGCACTAGGTTGAGGAGCTCGACTCCGTACTCTAGGGGCTGCGGACCACGCCAAATCGCACCACCGGAGTTTATGGTATACGGCACAGAAGCAGTATTACCCTGCGATATAATACATGATTCACCTCGCGTACGCATGTACGAATAGAAGGAAACTGAGCTAGACCGGCAGGACAACTTAGATGCCCTGGAGGAGGAGCGCGACGTCGCATAGGCTCGTTCCGCATTCTATCAGCAGTAGGCTCGATAGTACCAAAGCAGAGAAGTGTGGGACAAACCTTATAATATTGGCGAACTTGTTCTACGCCTACCAGAGAAGAAGAAGGACAAACTCAAACCTAAGTGGGAGGGTCCCTTTGTTATTGACAAAGTTCTCACCGGAGGAGTGTACCGCCTACGTAATGCATCCGATAACAGACTCGAGCCGAACCCATGGAACGTGTCCAGACTCCGGAGATTCTATGCCTAACACCGAACTCAGTGTTCGTCTCCTTGCCACTCCTTTTTCATTATGTTCCTCCCCTTTTTCCTATCTCCTTCTTTTTCATTCTTCACACAAATTACTCAATACAGTGCGAATGCTCGGATCGCTCCGACGGCACTATGTGTGTAAGTCATACCTGGGGGCTTCCTATACGGAAGCTAAATATAATTGCTTTCATGGCTTCTCGCTTATCACATATGCGTTCTTTTTCCATATGTTCCTTTTCTTCACCATTATATGCATTGATATGACTTAAGATGTGGCCATGCTGGGTTGCCTTGCTCTTGTATTTATGCCCTATGTTCCCGTTAATTCAGCTAGGGCATAAGGGGAGCACCTTTGTGATTGTTACTGCCGGTTGAGCCGGATGTGTACCTCAGACTGGGTGAAGTCGAAAGCTAGCATTCTTAAGGGAATATTCAGTCGGTGAACAAAAGATGTTCTTTTTCGTTTATCACAACGTGAACCCCCAGAAGTTGTTTTATCCCGCGTCTCTGTTCGCAGTCCGGACATGTACATTGATGCATGCGCACCCAGGGAAAGGAACCCCTAACGGAACCATTCTCCCTCAAAGATGTTTCTTACTATTCATGTCAAGGTTGTCAGAATCGCGATTCTGCTATACGATTCTATGACTTTATGATCCAAACTAATCACTTTGATTCTATGATTTTACTTCATATAATCTATGTTTCTACGATCCTGATAGTGAAGATTCTACGATTTGTGATCCTACCATCGGAGCTCTGATCTGATTCAAAATCACGATTCTGACCACCTTGATTCATGTAATATAACATAACTAGTTGGGTACTTGTCTGTTCAAGCACTTATGACCCCTACGCCTAGTTTCCATGCATACCCCGGTTCTGCATAAGTGAGCGGGTATTCGGATACACCCCGGACTGTCGGATCCGGGGGCTGAAGCGAAAAGGTCCGCCATGACAAATGATTTTAATCCGGCTAGGGACTACATATGTCCATTGAATTACATAGTCACTTGGACTGACTATATTCTTCCTCTATACCATCCAATAGGCTATCTAGCTTACAATCTTGTTGGGAATACTTTGCGGCTAATGCTAGCTGGTCATACACTAGACTCACGGGAATTTCTTGCCCATCTGGCCCCGCCGGTCCGACTTCGGCCATATGGTTCGGGTCCAGCTTGGTGTAGCGCGTCTTCACCATAGCCTAGGCTTCTCTTGCACCTTGTCGGCAGGCTGACATCTTCCACAATCGGAAGCGCCGCCGTTCTCCTAGAGCATATCCACGAGCTCCCCCATGCCTTTTGGCAGGGAAGTAGATGGCCAGAAGGCCTGGGCAATACCATGCATCACCTGCCGAGCTCGCTCGTGCAGTTGTGAGAGGTCTTGAAGTAGATCACCTACGGACGCGGGCATATCCTCTTCAGGACGGCCCGGTTGCATACCTACAGATACAAAATCTTTCAATATGCTTCCTCGCCGAGCTGTACTATAGTTCGTCTACGCACTTACCATAAATTCCGCCAGCTGAGCGCGAACATCTCCTAATTCGACACCCAACCGGACATTGGCATCTTGAAGAGTGTTCTTCTCCTGCCTAACTTGCGTAAGAATACGCCCGCCAGCTTTTAGCTACCTTTGGAGATGTGACTCATCACCTCCTACGACCTCCGGATTCACCCCGGGATTGTCTGCAGAATTTTCTGTTAGACTTATCATACAAGCCACTTACTAACTAGTACACTTCCATACAATTAAGACAAATGTTACCAAATGAGGCCTTCTGGGATTCTTCTAGCTTGGCAACCATGGCCCTCAGCTGGGTCTTGCCTCCCCCCAGCTCTCGAGACAATTGTTCATTCTTATCTACAAGGACCTATGCATAAATTGATTAAAACAATTGTTCCAACCGTTTCAAGTCTCAGGGGCTACTGCTATACATGCTTATCAAATTTTCTTACCCGCATGTCTTTGGCATATTGGTCCGTCGCACGGGCAATACTGCCTTGAGCAGCTCGGATGTATGCGTCTCCCGAATGGAAGGCATTAAATGCCTCTTCGGAAAAGATGTTGTTGTGAAGTACGGCCCGTCGGCGCCGGTGATTCATAGCATTCTCTACTTCGGAATTCGTGGCGGAGAGCATATCCGCATCCTCTGTCAGAGGAAAATTCGGCATCGGCCCCGTGTTTGCTTCCTCCCTGGAAGCCGGTCCTGGAATCCGGCTGGTGGAGGCGTGATTGGCAGGATCTCCGGATATAGTCCGGCTTCTCCTCTTTCTGCCGAAGACACAAAGGGCGCTGTCACATTTCAAACACAATAATCATAGAGTAGGTTTTCACCATACCTTTGTAGAGGCGTTTCGTCCCTAATCGCCTTCCTCTTAAACCTGCCCGATTGAGACGCCCTTTGCTGACGAGCCCCTAGGGGCTTGGCACCGCGTTCCGATTGTCGTCTCTACAAAAATACGATATTACAGGCATTAGGCATGACATCAAAAAGGATTCCTATTCAGAGGATAGGGTTTTTTTAGATTTGCTTACACGCGATGCAGGTAACAGTACGGGATAGTCGGCAGTAATAGCCACTAAGGCGCCATCGCAGCTCAACTGATAAAATGTCCCGTTGACAAGCTCCACAGTAATATCCGGGTCTTCTTTGAGTCCTGGATCGAAGGCCCTTGCAGGGTCCTCTGGCTGCGGGGAGGGGCTGGAGAATCCTTCTACGACCCTCCTCAGTTCCTGCTCAGAAATATCAAGGTAAATAATCTTGACGAAGGATGCCAGAATGAATGAAGCAGGAGGAAGAGTGACGACTTACCCAACTTGGGGGGTGGTACATGGAAAACCCGTCCCGCAGTTTAATACGAATGAATTCTTCTTCTTCTCCTTTATACAAATCGGACAATATTCTCGCCAGAGCAGTGGCGGAGTCCGGACCCTTACGACCACAGCGGGTGGCATCATCTTCCCCATTGTAGTGCCACATGGGCTTCCCCCGATACTGAAGCGGCTGCACTCCCCGCATTGTGCATATTGCCATAACCTCGACTATTGTCAGCCCTGATTTGGCCAGTAACTTTATCCTGTTCATCAGGAAGTATACTTCTCTAGTATCCTCCTCCTGGGGGCCCCGAGGGCGCCAACTTCGGCGTGCCTTCGGCGGAGCATTATTGAACTCAGGGAGACCTGTCCGGACTGGATCTAGAAGGGGAACGTCATCGACATAAACCCAGTCCGAGGGCCCGTTCTCCAGTGCCTTCTTCGGAGTACCGGATAGGTATCTGGTCTCGGTGACGCGCCATACTTCGGCTCCACCCACTTGATATATGGATTCCCCCTGGTTGCGAGGGACAAGACAGAACAACTTCTTCCATAACCCGAAGTGAGCCTCGCAGCCTAGAAGTAGTTCACAAAGGGCGACGTATCCTGCTATGTGCAGCACGGAGGCAGGGGTGAAGTTGTGCAACTGGAGGCTGTAGAACTCCAGGAGCCCGCGAAGGAATGGGTGGATTGGAAACCCGACGCCTCTTAGCAGATGCGGGATGAGGCATATTCGCTCCCCCGGGGATGGGTTAGGAGATCTCTCCGCTTGCTCCCCGCCATTATAGGTGGCTAGTCCAGCTCGGACGGGGACCATGAACGCCGGTGGAAGAAACCCCTAGGTCTGCAACTCTATTAAGAAGTTTTGAGGAACAAAACATTCTTCCTAGTCACCTGGCCTAGAGCTATGGGAGTGAGAGGAGGAGCTGCGACGACCGGCCATGCTGGAATGATTCTTTCTGGGCGCGCTCTGCGGGTGCTCGCTCAAGGGAAGAAGATTGAGTTTGGATCTGAGAATCCCCATCCCTTCAAATAGATGGTTTTTGCTTGCTCGACCGGGGAGGCAAATGCAAAAATTCCCCGGCTCCTCGTATTCGCTCGACATGTGGAGATGGTCATTATTGAAGCACAGAAGCCGAGGAGTACAACATTGATGGGAAGCCGGACACCGTTCGTTACAACAAGTACTTTGGAGTACTCGGAGATGGAACCCGCCTTGCAATGCCGAAAACAAACTGCGCGCCGGACTCATCGTCACTTAAGCCTGGTTCAGGGGCTACTAAGGGAGTCCTGGATTAGGGGGTATCCAGACAGCCGGACTATATACTTTGGCCGGACTGTTGGTCTGTGAAGATACAAGAGTCAAGACTTCATCCCGTGTCTGGGTGGGACAAGCTTGGCCATCCGGATATTAGATTCCCTTCTTTGTAACCGACTCCATGTAAACCCTAGCTCTCTCTGGTGTCTATATAAACCGGAGAGTTTAGTCCTTAGAGACGGAATCATAATCATCATAGGCTAGCCTCTCGGGTTTAGCCTCTACGATCTCGTGGTAGATCAACTCTTGTAACACTCATATCATCAATATCAATTAAGCAGGAAGCAGGGTTTTACCTCCATCGAGAGGGCCCGAACCTGGGTAAACATTGTGTCCCTTGCCTCTTGTTACCATTAGCCTTAGACGCACAAATCGGGACCCCCTACCCGAGATCCGCCGGTTTTGACACCGACACCGGCCCCTCCCGGAGCATGCCTTTGCACGTCTATAGGGCCGGTGAGCCCTTCCTGTTTGTTTCCCCCTCAAACCCTCCTATGCTTGCCGTCGTGTTCACGTGACCGCGTCCGGTCACCGCGCTCCTCATGTTCGGGGTCGTGCTTCGCCGGCGCCTCCTCTAGCTGCGACCCTTGTCGGCCTCCGCCCTGCAGCCCCGCGCCGGGCCTGTTGTGCCTGCGCACTACCGCGCCTTATCCGCGCCCAAGCTGAGCGGCCCCGCTGCGCCCAGCCTCACCCATCCGCCCACCTGCTGCTCGTTGATCGAGCCTGGGCATGCGCTGCCGCTCCATCCCGTGGCTCCCTCCAGCTCCGGTCGTGCCCCCAACTGGCCGCTCGCACCAGGCTCCCCCACAGTGCTTCCGCCGGAGCCCCCCTACTCACCGAGTTCGCCACGCCGCCCGGCGGGATCCTCCGTCGCTGTTGGCCTCGCCCCACGCTCGGGTGCAGCGCCCCTCGGGCACGGGCGCCCGCACCCGTTAGCACCCGCCCTGCTGGGCTGGCCTAGTGCCACTGCCACCGAGCCCCACGCTCTGCCCTTTAAAAAGGGGTTAAAAATAAATATATGTTTTTAAAATATTTATAATAATTAAATTAATTAATTAATTAATTAGTTTAATCTAGTTTAAATAGGATAATTACCTAGTTTAACTGATTACACTAGGTAGTTAATCAAATAGTCTGTGATAGGGGTCCCCACCCCCTATTGACTAGTCAAATGTTCACTGGTCAACTTGGACCCTGGACCCACATGTCACCCTCTGGTACACTTCTGTGTACACAAATCTGGGTGCACCTAGCATTTACTCATTATTTTTGAATTAATAAAAATTGCAGAATATTAATAAAACTTTGAAAAATAATAGCAAATAAACAGTAGCTCAGATGAAAAAGTTTTCTACATCAAAGTTGCTCAGAACGACGAGATGAATATGAACACACGGTCCATTTTTCCACCACACGTCCCTAGCACAGTGAACATGCAACATTTCCCCTCCGGTTCATCTGTCTGACAAACGTCCGGAACTGGGAAAACTTTCCCGGATGTTATCCTCCTTCGCCAGTATCGCCAAGCACTGCGTTAGAACACCTCTAGCCCCGCTTATTGTCTTTTTATGCATGTGTTTGCTTTATATTTACTATTTCTCCCCCCTCTTCTCTCCGGTAGACCTTGAGACTGCTGCTGATGTCGCTATGATTTACTACGTCGACGACGACCCTCCTTCTTGTCTAAGCAACCAGGCAAGCCCCCCCTTTGATCATCCCGATATCGCCATTCTATACTCTCATGCTTGCATGAGATTTTGCTACTGTTATTGTTTGCTCCTATTTTGATGCATAGCCTGCTTTTGTACCTGCTATTGTTACCTACCTGCTTATCCTAAACTGCTTAGTATAGGTTGGATAGTGATCCATCAGTGACCCCCACCTTGTCCTTGTTGCCCCTGCTTCATCATCGACGACTCAATCAACGTGATCGGCGACCGGAGCCCGACACCTCACATCACATCACGCCCCTTTTTGTTGCTCGACTCTGCAGAGATACCATCGAGTGCCGAGGGTGGAACCTCATACATCACTCCTGATGATAATCCTGTAGTGTAGCTATTCGGTCGTGATCAACGAGGGTGGTTCCTCTTTCACCATTCCCGATACGGCTGTCGTGCAACACCTCAAGTGTGAACCTCGAGGGTGGATCCTCTTATGTTCACCTTGATGATTACATCAAGTGGAATCCTCCGTGGGTGATTCCTCGGGTTTTCCCCTTGATGTTTGGACACACGGTTACCTTGACTTTACTTGAGATCATTGTTGAAGTCGGGTCGGCCCTGAGGGGTACCTGCGAGTTGATGTGAAAGTCGGGCGGGCCCGTAGAGCACCCGCGAGTTTTCCATGTGGAACGGGCAGGCAGTCTAGGCCCTTGCCTTCAATCCATGAGACGAGCTATGGGGTCACCTTATCGTGAGTCTCTGCTCGTTTCCGCGAGCCCCCAATGCACTATCAGGTTTGGGTATTTGTTCTGAGTTGGCCTCTGGCGTTTACGCAGTAACCACCACACGAGAATAGATATGGGCCTCGACATCGCAGTATCAGCCGAAGCTTTGTCAGACGTCCAGTTCAGCAGTGCGACACGGTCGTATAGTGCTGGCCATCCGAGGCGGTGCTGGTGTTCATCCTGCGCGCAAAGAGCTGGAGTGCTGCGGGCGATGGGCCCAAGACCCCGGAGCGCTTAGGATGTAGACCGGTGGGGACCTCTCTGCTGAGCGCAAGTAGGGCTGCGACGTGTTGATCTTCCAAGGCCGGGCATTGACCCAGAAAAGTGTGTCCGGCCAGAGTGATCGAGCATGTTGGGTAACGTGGTGCACCCCTGCAGGGAAGTTATATGTTCGAATATTGTGTCCATAGTAATGGACGTTCAGACTTATATCCTGATCTTATATAACTAGAAATGGATACATGAGATATGTGATGGATATGTGGCTCCAAGATTGCTTTCCTGTAGGGAGTCGGGGAAGGATCTCTGGGCGTTGATGTTACAACATGCTTGTTAAACATTAAAATGTTACTCTTTACTCTTCTACATGCTGCAAGATGCTTGGAGCTGCTTGAAGATGCTAGTCTTTGATAGGCTAGACCTTCCCCCTCTATTCTGGCATTCTGCAGTACAGTCCACAGATACAACCCTTCCATTTGATACCAATGCATACATAGTATAGATCTGATGCTTGCGAGTACTTTGGATGAGTACTCACGGTTGCTTTGCTACCCCTTTTCCCCCTTCTTTCTTCTTTCCGGTTGATGCAACCAGATGGTGGATCCTGGAGCCAGATGCCACCGCCGATGGATGCTACTATGTGAAGACCGCCGACGTCCAGGAGTAGTTAGGATGTCCCAGGAAGGAGGCCTTGCCTTTTCGATCGTGTTGCTTTTGTGCTAGCCTTCTTAAGGCAGTCTTATTTAACTTACGTCTGTACTCAGATATTGTTGCTTCCGCTGACTCTCGTGTATCGAGCTGGTATTCGAGCCCTCGAGGCCCCTGGCTTGTAATAAAAAGCCTGTATTATTTTATTTGTGTCTAGAGTTGTGTTGTGATATCTTCCCGTGAGTCCCTGATCTTGATCGTACACATTTGCATGTATGATTAGTGTACGATTGAATCGGGGACGTCTCAGCAACGCATGGGCATCTTGCTAGTTCTAAAAAACTTTCCATCATTTGCCACACCACTGGTTGCAGATGAAAAACCTACCCAAGCACAGCGCAATACAGGAGCAACACACAATTACAAGCTGATATTCTGTTGGACAATGGAGGCTATAACCAATTACTTTTACGGGAACAATAGCACCAGGAAATTTGAAGGGTAGGTATGAACAAAATTCGAGCTGCACATGTACTACTAAGTGATTCAATACACACATTACCAATCGAGGAGGAGAATGATGGTCGCGGCGGCCTCTGTGAGTCATGGTCGGCAACGAGAGTCAGTTCATTGTCCATGATGGTGGTGCTTCTGCGCTTGGCATCGGCTTCCAAGAAGCAGATCCAAGACCGTGGAAGATGGTGCTAGGGAAGAGGCTCCGTGTACGAAGACGACGGTGGACTGGCTCCAGTGTGGCGTACGAGGTCGTCGATGAGGCAGATGCGCTGCGGTGGACGAGTGTGCCGATGTAGAAGGGGAGGAGCATGAAGGCTGCGGTGCCGTGGAGAAGTCTATTTTGCGGTGGGGATAGAAAATGGGGAGTATTCAGGTGTACTACTCTGGGTGCCGGGGTGGGGTTGGCTGGGTAGAGTGAACCTGAAGTTACAAAAACAGCCCCCTACGAAGCGTCATCCGTAGGCCTATTCTGAAGGCTATGATGGTAACTTCCCACTGCTCGAATCGGGGTCGCAGGAGATTTCCCCGCCGACCTCAAAATTATGTGACACTGAACTCCCCATGTGGCGTGTTGGCTGATTCGGCTAAGCAACTAGCGAGTAGTACTAGTAAACACTGCATATTAGGTTCGACCGAAGTCAAACGTCCTAAATTTTCACCAAGTTTATAGAAAAATATAAACATTTACCATAACAAATATGTATGATGTGAAAGTACATTCAATAATGAATCTAATGGTATTTATTTGTTATTGTATATGTTAATATTTTTTGTTATAAACTTTCTGAGAGTTTACAAAACTTGACTTTGACCAATGATAATACGTGGACTTCAATAAAAACGGAGGAAGTACACATTTGTTTTCTTAGTTTGTAGTGAATTAATCATTTGTTGAAATTGTGAAATAAATATATTAGGCTACTGACTTCGAATGTAATGGTCTATACAATTCAATAGTTACAATCTTTGTCGATTTCCAAGATGTATACGAGGTCTATAGTACTTCAGAACATGCTCAAATTCACATAATCCCAGTCAATGGGAATCTAAATGCATTTCATAGTTATTACTTTGTAGGATGCAACAAAACCAACCATAACTCTACAACAGCCATTATAAAAGCCACATTTTGAACATATCCCAATGTGTGATTGAAACGTGCAGATAGAGCTTGCGAAGATGGAGTAGATAGGGTGGGAAAGATTGTTTGTATGTGGACGAGAGAGTAGGAGACAAACCTAACGAGACAGAGAGAGAGCTAGAGAGAGAAAGAGAGAGAGGAAGAAGTTAGGTCTGTGAGAAAGATGGAGACATGTAATATAAGTGAGATGCGGGTGCATCCGGATTTTGTACACATGGAAGGAGAAGAGGCAACAGGTTTGATGAGAGTGCTGGAAAAACATGGACGAGTGGGGAACGATCTCATGGGTTGAGGGATTGATTATTTTGTGCGGGGGAGAGAGGGATTGGTAATTTTGTGCGAGAAAGAGAGGGTGGGGGAGGAGTCAGTCAGCCGTCATCACATTATCCTGCTTCCAAATGGCCCCACATTCTCTAGCGCATTATGGTCGCCTTCTTTGATCTCCTGGATGCCCTCTTTGAATATTGAGGTCTTGTACATGCTGGGGTGCAGAGAAGCACAAGCGAGAGTGGTCGCCATATAACCTTGGATGGGGATGAATTGTGTGCTCGAGGGAGGGGGTGTGTGTTTGCTCTGTTTGTGTGTGTGTGTGTGTGTCAGATATTGAGAGAAAACAAACCTAAGGAGAGAAATGTGTGTATGTGACGGAAAGCTACATGATAAACAGGGTATTCACGAAGAGATTGTGCATGCGAGATAGAGAGCGATGTGTGGGCCTTGAGGTGGGCAGGGGCCGGGTGAGGGTGTCAAAATGTGCGCATTGATGCATGTGTTACATGCTATCGTGCGAGGGACGGACGAATCGAGAGAGATGGTTGTTGTGTTACGGATGCTCCTCTCTCTCTCTCTCTCTCTCTCTCTCTCTCTCTCTAAAGGACACACACACACAAGTAAAATAGAAGACGGTTCTCTCATGTATACACAACGTATCGGCATCTGTCTATGTCTCACTCATGCATGATCATTTGCACATTCACACCTCTCTATGTCTCTATCACACGCACACCGTCTCCACATTGCCCTTCCGCCACAACACACATATGGACACATACACACGTTCTCTCCCAGTCACACACACAAAATCAGTATTAAAAAAACTAGGGTGCACCTAAAACGTCCAAATCCAAATAAACACGAACTGGAGCTAAATTCAAGTTGAGTAATATTTGGGGATTGTTTTCACACACACAAAAAGGTACGGTGGATGTCCTTCAAGCGCAACATGGTGACGCACCGTTCGATCGACCGCGCGGCCGCGGTTCACGCGCTTGCACAGGATTTCATATTATGGGTGTGGTAACTAATAAAAGCGCTGCCTAAGTCTAATGTTTACGTGTACTAGTACGGTTTTCTTTTAAATTTGACCCACCCTATATAAAACTAAACTAAGCTCCCATATGCACACTCATCAATATGCCGCCGCCGCCGTTGCGCATGCCGACGCCCGCCTGCTTCGGCCAACACTTTCTCGCCCATCACTGCCGTGTCGCCGCCATCCCTGTGCCATGAAGCCGAAGGCTCTCCCACTCACATCGTCTGCAGTCCCTCCTCGCGATGCCGCCGCGCTGCCAAGCACGCGAGCAGCTGGTGGAGCCACGTCTACGCATGCAGTGTACGAAGAGGAGGACGAGCGCGTTCTCCAGCATGATGGCGAGGAGGAACGAGCTTGTCATTGTCGTCTCCGCCCGCGCGGAGGAGGCGCGCATGGCGGTTGTTGTGGCGGAAGCCGGTCGTGCGCGTGTCGAGCCTGCAAACCGGGTGCAGACGCGGAATCTACCTTCGAGACCTTGAATGCCAAATGGATCCTGCAATCTGAAGGAGCAATTTGGGTCAGTCGACTTTTGTGAGCCGTTTGATGCAACATGGATGGCTAGAAGGGCTTCTTCAACTTTCAAAAATGATGCATGGTTCATCTTCTCAGCCGAACACATGCCTAACCGCCTACCGCCCTGCCCTCCCATGAACTGCCTGCCACCGCCATGCTCCCCCCACCCCCGCCATCCGTTTAACCCTGGGCACGTTCCGTTTTTTCCAGCGAACTGCATTCCACACCCAACACTCATAAGACAGATCATGGGCACCCTGCCACCCTAATATAGATACTGGGGTAGCTTCTCCGCCGTCTTCTTCCTTCGCTCCGTCGAACTTCTTTCACAAATCGACTGACCCAAATTATAGTACTAGTACGAACGTATTAAGTACAGTAGGAACATGAAGATACGAGCAGTAGTACCAACTGCAAGAAGAACAGTAGTAAGACATAGTACTAGTATTACTGTACGTACTAAAGAGTTCAAATAACGAGAAAGAACATAAACATAGTTCTACTGGGGCCTCAGCACAACACCCCCTTGAAAATAAACTAAGCAACTAGTCTGCTTGACACTGCAGTAGAACCAGCATGAGCGACGACACTGCCACCTACTTGGAGTGCGAGTCCACGTCCTCGACTTCGTCCTCGTCACTCTTCCTCTTCGTCTTCTCCGACGCTTATTTGCTTGAACCGGACACTGGGCTCTACTTCTTCATCCAACCCTTGTAGATATCTAAACAAAGGTAGGCATCCATTGCTGCGTACAGGATGTGATCTTCATCTAATGTCTTCGACTCCCAAGCATGATGAAACTCGTGGTGAGGTTTCTTCAGTTTAGCATACGAAGAATCAATCATGGCAGCTGCCAGGGTCAGCATTGAAGGCTGAGAGGAGGACACCAGGCTTGCCTTCTGAAGATTGAAGGGCTGGCCTACAACGAGGCCTATCCGACCCAGGACATCCCTGTCATTCCTAAAGTCTACTGTAACGAATTTCTCTCTTTTGTCGTAAAGGAAGTTTTTAAAATCCTGGCACTCAACGTCGGCATGGCATATGTGGTAGACCAAGAACACATTATGTACGCAAACCTGGATCACGGTGGGGAGAGAAAGTCTACGTTATAATTCGTTGCATGCATGACTCTCCTCCCCCCGTGCTCGTCCAATCCATTGTGACTAGCAATATTTCCACCCCTTCCCTCCCCCGTAATTTAGTCCAACAAATATGCCCACATAGCTGTTACGTTAATCACGCAACATATCTTCTGGGATGCTGCTTCAGTTACTTAACTGCAGGTGCATTGGGTCACTGACATATGGGCCCAACAGGGGTCTGGCCCACATGTCAGTGACGCAACTGGACCTATAGTTAAGTCAGGGCAGCTCAGTCCATATCTTACGTTCACGAAATTCAGATGAACGCTCACGTTCATTGCTCTCTCCACCCCCTCCCTCTCATGTCGACCACTATGGCATCGCCCCTCACAAGCCGTAGGCGCCCCTCGCTGCACCGCTTGGACTGTCACACCTCGTCGTTCCGTTCCTCGCCGCCACTAGTCGAGGAGGACGCATTGGCGTTCCACTCCTCATCACGACGCGTCGAGGTGGACGCGTCGACGTTCCCAATCTTGCAAACACGCACGTCGGAGGATGTGTCGGCTCCCCGCTACGAGCAGACCACCGCGCCGCCTGCCAAGCCCCCCCCCCCATCCTTGAGGAGCTTTGGAAAGAAATGGATGTCGCCATGTGGGAGGCTTTGCCGCCAGCAGAGCATGCCAGAATAGAGGCGGAGACGAAGGCCGAGGAAGAGAAGTGCGCCGCGGGGCAAGCTGCCGAGCAGGTCTATGTCGCGTCCGAGAGAGTCAGGCAATTGGCTTTTTGGCTGAAGGCTCGTGCAAGGGCAGTGAGGGTGGCGGAGGACGCCCGTGCCAAAGCCCTGAGTGCAGGCCCAAGCGCCTCATCTACGCTTGGCGGTACGTGGACCGGGTGCACGCCCTGAGCAAGGAGGAGTACCTGTTGGCACCGGATCACCACACCGGTGAGATTGCGCTCGCCCACCGGCAAGCTGCCAATCAGCACCTCGCGAGTTGCGAGGCTGAGGAAGAGGTGTTGTGTCGGTGCGTTGGGAAATGGCCGCGCACCAGGGCTCTCGTGGCGTGCCGCAAGAGCACCTGCGAGCGTCGTGGCTTTTAGTAGGAGTATAATTTAGTTTCGTAGGGTGATCTCATTAGTTTTGGGACACAAATGATAAATCCCGAACGTTCAAGAATTATTAGCATCCTTAATTAAGTATGTAAGAGGGAATGTTTCGAAACCTTGTGTATCCGTACGCATTTTGTAAGTAGGTGCATATAGCACAAACTTTACTATATACTATCGGACTACACGTCTCTCTCTATATATGCTTGCAGACTGTGCTACTCCCTCCGTCCAGGTGAATAAGTCATCTTTGGTTGTGCACCATGACCAAGAAGGAGGGAAGACTTTATACATCTAGACGGAGAGAGTACTACTATTACTTATGTAAATGCAAATGCACATTTTAACATTACGATGCGGTTTTTGTAAAAGTAGAAAAACAACACTAGTCAAGCTTGTGAAATGATTCAATGCAAAATAAATGCAAAAATGCTCATTTGATTGTTTACTTTTAGCTTCCTTCTCTGTGGTTATTTCTCTGTCGTACTTTGTATGGAGTATCTTACTGGTCGGAAAGGCATGCAAATTCCCAAACCGCTTCCTACACCATGTATCGAATTTTTTGCCTAACAAGTTGTGTCGTGCAATTGGAATTCCAACTTGAGTACTAGTACTACTAGTAGGAGTACTAGGGGCCAGTTTGTTTAGGCTTCTAGATTAGTAGTAATCCCATTACTACTAGCTCCGTCCTGGTTTATTGGTCCCCATTGTAATCTGTGTCAAATTTTGATCATAAATTCAACTAATGAAATGTGTGTGCATGTCACATGCACTAAAATTTTATCAGTTAAATCTTGGGTTACAATTTACCACAAATTACAATGGATATGAACAAACCAAGACGGAGGTACTAGTAGTAGTTTAGAAGCCCAAATAAATGAGTGAGGCGCCTTAATGTTACTCTCCAATGTGACTAGTCTTATGGGAAAAGCTGGCGAAGAGACGGCTTATTTTTTAAGCCACCAAAAGAACTGGCCCTAGGAGTAGTAGCTAGGGATCGAGTGTGCGAGATAAACCATAGAAAGTAAATGCAGAGAGATGAAAAGCTAAAAAGAAGAAGGGATGTGATGGTTGCTTGTCCATTTACTTTAGAAGGCCACTTATTACTGGCAGTGGTTGGGTTTGTGATATGACGGCTTTACTGCCGCGCCAGGAGCGGGGTGACACTCTGGTGCAACGCCGCCCTCTACACTTGTACTACATCGGTCGTGGTTTATTAGTCCCCCATTGAATTTGATTGAAGATTTAACTGACAAAATTTTAGTGCATGTCAACAAAAACTATATCGTTGGATACGTATTTGAACATAGTTTTCAATGATATAAGTCGTACTAATCTATAGTAGTAAGGTGCCTGTGCGTAGCACGGAAGAGTGAAATGCATTGATCGGGAGTTGTTTATTTTGACAAAGGATGTGGGGGTCATCTCATGTGTAACGGGTATCAATAGGTTTCTTTGGATATTATTTCATCTCTAGAGCTCACAAACATCCGGGTGAAATAGATAAAAAGGTATCTTTTGCAAACAAAAGCATTCAACTGTTCAAGCTGCATCCAAAACTTGTGAAGAAATAACACTTATTGTGCTTTGCAAGAAATGATCTTTAAGAATTAGTTTTTGAGTACCAATTGTTATACATGTTGGTTACAAATGACATGGCACTTTCTTATAGTCAACGGTTGGCTATACTATTAAGTATTAACCATGCCCTTATACACCTAGACGGAGGGATTAAATCAGGTTGACTTGGAAGGGGTAGAGGAGATGTAAGAAATGGTTCATAGTAAGTCTTTTACCAGTACTGTAGTAAAAATTCATAGAAGGAAGATTCTAGACTAAACTATAAATGGAGACACTTTTATTCATGCACGATACTCCAATAGAGCAAGATCATGCATGAAAGTCCCCGCATGCTTAGACATTGGATTACACTTAGTGAGGACTAATGATCAACATTTAACTTGATAATGCGTATGTCCAGGCGAACCTCCTTGGAGTCCCCGTGCATCGCGTTGGGGGGTAAATCATACCATGTGTCTTCTATGTCCAGATCGGCGGGAAGGTCCCAGCTTTGCATAGTCCTAGTCAGCATGATGGAGCCGATGTCGCCACCCACATACCACGGAGGGGTAGTAATAGTGAGGACACACCCGTACATCGGCCTCGTGTTAGTGTCAGCGTCAGCGGCGTCGCCCCTGATGCACAATACAGAGATGGGGCGGTGGCCTGCACCGGGCCTCGCCGGTGCCCACGATCAACAGGAAGACGCTGCCATCCTCCTCTGAGACTAGCACGCGGCGGTGATCCTCCAGCGACTCTGGCATGGTGAACGGGTAGCACGTCTTGTACTTGATGTTCTCCACCAAGGGCCAGTAGTTACCGCTGCACGCATCCGTGAGGTGATGCGCGATGTCCACCGGCGATCCCCAAAACGGCATCGGGCACTCGTAGCAGTAGACGAAGGGCTCCTTGGAGGCATCGACCAGGCCGTCCATGGAACGGGAGTGGCTGTAGGGGATGTTGCGCCAGTTGAATATATGACCAAGTTACTATGAGATTTAATCCGAATAAGCACAAAATAAATCATGACGGCTATAACAGAGATTAAACTAATCATGTGGACTAGCATAGTAGATGAACGGATAGAATCTAGTAGGATACAAAGTAGAAACATGAATTCTATCACGATTTCGAACAGGAAGGACAGAAACACATACGATGCAATGGGAGCAGCACCATTCGCGTTGAGGTTGTCGCCCATGTCGTTGAGGAAGAGGTTGGCGAGGTCGGGGAAGAAGTCGTCGTCGATGAAGTCGTGGCTGCCAGAAGTCGCGAGAGTGTGCTCCCCAAATTTCAACAGCGTCCGACGAAGGGAGCGCAGGAGGGAGTGGCTGTAGGGGACGTTGAGGCCGCCGAATGGAGCGCAGGAGTAGCACACGAAGCAGTAGATGGTGCTCCTACCTAAGTCTCTATCTCTACTCTTATATCTATCTCTACTACTCTTCTTTCTTTTTTATAACAAAATCAAATAGTACTACACCATCCGCTGCACGCCCGGCTGAACATACCTCGTCGCCTCCATCATCACCAACTGAGTCTTTTATAGGAGTAGGAGTAGAGAAAAAACCGAGTTGGTGATGATGGTGTGTCTTGCAATACACGGGCATCTTGCTAATTTTTTCCATATAGTTCCAAACACCACGTAGACACGATCTTTGACCATTTTACAACTATGTTAGTATCATTGTTAGTGGTCAGCCGATGCAAGTTATAGCCCCGGGTGTTTTAACCTTTTTTTAGTAATGATATCTGGCAATTGTTTGGCATGAGCTCAATCCTGGCAAATCCCACGTAACCGTCAAATTTCCATCCGACGGTGGCCTGTTTTTAAGCCATATTATTTAACAAAACCGCCACCCTTACACGCGTACTGTAACTGTGTCGCAAGCATTTGCAACTGCCATGTCTCCCAGCGAACGTTTGCTAGGGATTGGAGTTAGTACCGATGGAGGTTCGTAGTTGTTCCACGCTCGGGCATTGAAGTTTGTAACTATTTTAGATTAGAATATACTACTCCGGTGCTAGTAGTAGAGCTGAGTCCTACTCCACTACTACTCTACTCAAGCAAGTTAGGGCATAGTAGTAGGTACTGTAGGGAGTACCAGTATTGTGATCACTCAAGCAAGTTGTCTGACTTTGATATGACCCTACGCTGCTGGTATGTGTCTTTTAAGTCAACCGACATAATGTAGTCATCATCACATGTCTACTTCCCGCAGCACATATTGGCTTCTCCGTCTTTGTCCGCTCTTCCATCCCCGCTAAGGCGCCTCCCCCCTCGTCCAATCTTCCTTCCCCGCTAAGGTTCCTACCCCCCTCGTCCGAAACCCAAGCACTAATAATGGCAGAACCGAGCAGCGTCCTCTAAAAGAGTGGCTGGAATTCGCTCCCCACAGAGGTAATCAAGATCATTGTTTCACGTGTGGACAATCTTAGTACCATGCCGCTCGCCGCGTACTCATCTGGGCTATACCGTTTACTCAAAGCCCTCAGGACGTAGCTTTTTAAGACAACTCCTTGCTTGCTGATGCCGCCTGATCTTCAGAAACGGGGTGTCACGTAGCATAACAATCATAAGGTGGCGAGCATCAACCCCCCTGACTACGATCCGATCCCCGTTACCCTCAACTAAATTAACGGTATGTACTGGGTCGGCATGAACACATCTTGGATGGTGCTCGTCAACGGTCGCGGCAGCTGGATGCTTGTGGAGGTCTACACCCGGCTATTGATCCCCCTTCCTTCGATTAACACTGCAATGCTTTGGCACTGCGGTCCATAATACTCGGAATCTTACAGTAGCCAACATGATACCAAGTTTGATTTGCTCAAGGTTGTAATCTGCCAAGTGCCCACAAGATCAGTGAATTATAAAGACTTCAGGCCAATTGCATTCTTCAACCGCGGTCTCGCCTATCTGACAGGTCACTGCACTAAGTGGATAAATTTGCACGTCCATCGCAGGATCATACATCCTCCATGGTTCTCTAATGCCATTGAACACAAGGGCTTCATTTACGTTGTCGACTCCTTCTATGGCTGGACGTATTGCTGGCCTACTTCAGTCATCGCTACAAACGGCTGTTATAGTAGTATGTTACTGTCCTATGATATCATGATGGCTTGCTTATATTACTGTCAACATTTACTGAAAAAATATTCATGCTCATAACATGTTGTTCTTATCATTGACTACATCAAGAGCCCTTTTTTATTTGACTCCAACTTTATATAATGTTGTAGGCCCCCTGGTGTCCCTACCCTTCCTAATCCCACAACCTTTCAAAGAAAAGCGGCATGGAAGTTGTAGGTGGTTCCTAGCTCGATCAGACGACGGTGAATGATTGATGATCGTTCGCACATACCGAACGTGTTGTTTCGCGAGATACAATCACAGTCACTGCAAGGTCTTTGAGCAGGATCCCAGCTTCTTTGGGCTTCGGGAATTTTTGACTGGAGGCTGGTAAGTAGCCTTGGTACACGCTCTCTGTTTGTTGGATTGAATTATCCGATTGACCAGGAGATAACCGATAGCAAGGATCATGATGGCAGTGCGATTTTGTTCATCAGGGAAAACTGTGTGTACACAGCGTACCATGTGTCTCTGCATGCACCATACCCTGATATGTGCCGCCACGCTCTACAGCCTAAAGTAGGAGAGAGGGTTGCAAGTATCAGACTTCGACCTACTGGCTCGAGTTTCCCTCGTCAGGCACCCATCTGGTCCAAGCCGTCAGCTAATCTCCACAGGTTAATAAATAGTAACTTCTAACTGAGCCAGTTAGTTAGATGCGTACACTTCGTGTAGTAGGATCTTTATTTAATTTGATGCATACACTTGTTCTTTTTTGGTATCCCTTTTGTAATGATGGCTGATGTTTAGTTTGGAAGAGAGAGCTGCGTCTTCACTCTTCTGGCCTGCTTACTTCTTCTGTTGCACCACCCCCAGCCCTGGTTACTGTTGTTGTTGTTTTCAATGTACAATCAGTAGTATATTTCGTCTGTTGGTTGAATAAATGTGTTGTTAGAATGACAAACACAATGTTTTGGAAGTCGTTGCACGGTTCGATCCTTTAGTGCCCCGTACCGTACGTAGCGCATACTATTTTTTGTACGGAACTCATTTTCCACTTGTTGATAACATGCAACCCACTAATGAAGGCCCAATAGAGGAGCCCATAATTAACTGGAAGGGATGCTCTCACATGAATCCGGCCAAGGTACATCCTCATGGCCCCCTAAACATAAATAAGTAAATAAATAGATAAAGCTAAATGCTCATGCACCAGTTATTTAAATTCACGATTTAACAGGAGAATACTATTTCCAATGATAGTGTCATTACATTCAGTCGATATTATTCTTAGGAAAAGATAGCGACCAGTCTTCTTTCTCCCAGCATTTTCTTCCTGCAACCAGCGGACCCATGCAAATCATAGTCAACGTCGTAAATAGTTATGGTCCATTTTTATTTTACAATAAGAATGTCCAACCCAACCCAACACATTGGTGACAACACTTTATCCTCCGCCTTGGTGCACTTGCGCGGCGCCGCCATCCGGCCCTGTCAACATAGTTTTTTCCGAAATGGTCCCTGTCAACATAGTGAATCGGGAGAGGATTGTAGTTGTGATATGACAGTACGGACCCACCAGGTCCACTCCCGAACACAAGCAAGCGCCTCTTTTACTACTCAGATGCACTCCTTGTTTTTTTACTCAAATCCACCCTGCTGATATCTGGGACCCACATCATTTTCAACATATAGTCAATTAACGCCAAAATTGCACAACTTTTTTTTGAGTAGTGATTCGGAGGAGCAGGCTATAAACTGGGTTGTGCAGTCTCTGTGGCCCGTCTAACAACATGAGTAGCCCAGCAGTTTTTTCTTTGGGAAAATAGGTAGCCCAGTATTTATTGTCGAAGAATACCCAAACTAGGCCTATTTGTTTTCTCTGACTTACTGGGCTGCAAATCTTTCAAGACGAGGAGGGGTGCATTCCAGCCTGGCCAAAGAGTATGGTCAGTGTTTGTTAAAATTAATATCAAAGGGGTTGAAAATTCCAAAAAAATTATAGCAAATGGGATATTAGTTTATTTTTTTCTTTTTATTCTTCACTGATATTTATACTCCCTTCGTCCCAAAATTCTTGTCTTAGATTAGTTTAGATACGGATGTATCTAATACCAAAACGTGACTTGACACATCCGTATTTAGACAAATCTAAGACAAGAATTTTGGGATGGAGGGAGTATTTCATTGGATTTAACATGGCATAGTACTAATTTATTTTTAAATTTGTTTTAGTATGGCTACTAATTTTTGGATTATGAATATTTTGTTCCCCAGCAAAAATTTGTGAATTTTCAAAATTTCGCACATATTTAATTAATTTTTTTAACCCTGGTACTGACCAGAAAATGGGTAGCAATTCTAAAAATGGAAAATGGGTTGCAATAAATTCCATATGAATTAGAAAATGAGTAAAAATTATAAAAATAAAAGCAAATTGGATGTAGACGCCACAGATTTCGAGGCTGACTTGTTTACACAAGGCTTTGTCAGTCAACACACGATTCTAACAGAAGTGACTGTTGGATGTCCATCGAACGGCCGACGTGCTTCTTCAATCTCTGATCATCCTACTCCAGCCGCCTAAACTAGTGCCAACGGGACTGCCTGCTCCCTCCTCTTGTGGCCCGCTGTGATGCCGCACAGGCTTCCCCAGCCCCCCCTACTCCCTCCGTTGGCCTGGCCGCACGCAATCAACCGCCTCCTTATTACGCAAAAAAAATGATTCCTCCCACTGACATCTGGGGCACACCGATTGGGAGGCTGACCAGTGGGCCTACTAAGTTGATGATTCTTCAATCGCTGCTCTTGTTGCACCAGCCACCCAAACCAGCGCTGGCGAGACCGCCTGCTCCTGCTTCCACTGGCCGGATGTGCTGCCGTTGAAGCCTCATCGCCCCTACTACAAACACCGCCAGCTAGTCCCTGCGGTCACGGGAGCCTCACACCGCAGCCGAACCAGTGAACCCTCGTACTCCTCTCCGCGTGGGCATCCACTGTCGCGTCTTCCCTGGCTCCTCGTCTTCCCCGGCTCCGTGTCGTCCCCTTCCTAGGCCTCGTCGTCATCCACCGCCCTGGTTCTCTCAGCGCAGCATGGTCAACATGGTCATGGAATGACTTCCATCGGACATGGACTGTACATGGAGAGGCTGACAGCTGGGTCCACGACCGCACACAAGGAAATGCCTCCTTATTACGTGCAAAATAATGATTCCTCCAGCTGACATCTGGGACCCACCGGAAGGGCCTTTGTATTTTGTGAAAAAAATGTTCCCCTCGCTGATAGGTTGGACCCAACAGCTATATCTTCGCACGCAAGGAAGTGCCTCCTTATTACGCACAAAAAAATTGAATACTCCCCCTTCTAGTTGGGACCCAGCATAGTGGGAAGCTGACTTGTGGGCCTACTAAGTTGACGGGGATTGATAGAGGCGAGGGTCCCGATCTTTCGATGAGATGATAACTATCGATTTGGTGGAGACGACTTTGACGATCCGACTAGAAACGTGCACGACGTTGCGCCTTAGCAATCGCTAAACCAATCTCCTAAGGTTATTGACCACGTCGGAGCACGATCAACCTGACCATGAAGGTCTATTCCTGCCAGCAATCGAAGAAGGAGCAAGAATATGATAAAAGCAATCTGAATATTACGAATATGTATGAAGTATTGATAAAGGTGGGGATCCGTAAGCGGTCTTGGTCTGGTCGTTGGACACAAACGAAATACACGAAGTTGCAATGGCTAACTTTTAACTAAACAAATCCCAAGGGAAAAGCTACCAGATGGATCTACTTATATAGGAGCAAGGGGTGGCGGCCTAGGAGGTGGGAGGACATCCCAAGGAAGCCTAAAACTAACCCTAGGTCGTACAAGGCCAATGGGCCCAAGTGGAGGTGATGCAACACCTTTGGACTTGTTGTTTGACTCGGATTCTGCTGCAGCGTCTGATTGTTTCGTCGATATCTCAACGCTCTGGATGAATTTGAAGGTGAATCCAATTGGGATGCAAAGAGCACGACATCTAGAATCCAACAAAAAAGAATCACCCAATTCGGAGTCTGTATGAAAAAGGTAGTCATGTCCTCATCATCCTCCCCTTTTTGAAAACAAAGCCGTCCTTGGCGTTGCTTAATCTGAAATGTGGCTAACAAAAGAGACAAGGTATACATGTTGTATATGTATATGTCATCCATTTTTAATTCCCTTGATTTTTCACATATGACACATGTATACATGAGTAACTTTCATAGATCATAAAATATAAAGCCAAAATATTATCAGAAGTAGAAGGCATGAAAATATTGCAACTCGGTTTGCACATATAAGTGAAGCTCTTATTCCTATCAAAAGATTGACAATATTCATCATTAAACCATCCCAACATTGGTGAATAAACCTTATTTGCATCAAATTTAAATGCTACAACATGCTTAAATAAGCAAACATGCAGTAAGTCATTGGACACAGAATCATCACCAAGATTAGAGGTCATATCAAAATGATTAAACATTGGTTCTTTTGCATCAATAGTTAATTCAATGGGTGCACTCAAAATTGTTGGTATTTCAGTTGTTTGATCACATGATGCATTCATGATAGTAACATGATTCTCTAAAATAGGTGGCGTGCTCAAATCAACAGGTAACTCAACACATGATGTATTTAAGTTAATTAGGGTTGCATCATTCTCATGTGAAGTTATATCATCAATACATATACTGTTACCTTGTCGCAAAGACGTAGCTGATGTCGGTATGGACAATGACAATGCACCATACACTTGAGATGATGTCGCACTCACAATCTGAGGTGTGGCTGCTCTAGTAGGTGCAACGGTGGAGGAATCAACCGATGGTAGTGAGCATGAATTGGAATAGTAGTTGTTGTAGTCACCCAATGCATCCTCCTGTAACTGTCTCTCAAAGGTACAAGCACAAACATACATACCAGTAATGCAATGAGGAATATACCTAAATCTTGCCTGAATATCATGGTTCAAACCACCAAAAAATCTATTCATTGTATCATCCTAAGATTCTTCTATGTCACAATGACGCATATAAGATTTGAACTCTTGGTAGTAAGCATGAACAGTGTTATTGCCTTGTTTAAATTGTTCAAATTTGTGAAGCAATTCACGACGATAGTAACGAGGGAAAAATTGTTGTCTCACTACATGTTTCAAATCTTTCCAAGTTGTGGGTTGGTTATCAATGTTTTTCTTGCAATGCACACTCCACCAAACAGAAGCAAAACCAGTAAATGCTCTAGTCGCAGCTCGTACTCGCTCAAGTTCAGAAAAGTCATGGTAACTAAAAACTTGTTCTACTTCAAACTCCCAAGCTAGATAAATAGGAGGATTAAATCTACCCTCAAATGATGGTAAAGAGATAACCTGACCATGTGCTTGTGTGTGTTGTCCCAACTCTCGTGATGGTGAAAATGTGTTCGTCGTCCAAGAACTTCTTTCTTCGGAACCTGTCATGATTAGTAGAAACAAGAAACAAAATTCGAGAATAATGTTCCTATGCACTACTAGGGTGTGGTTGTAAAGTGCTCACAGTAAAGCAAATAACAATATCTTACAAGTTCTTACCATGCGGCAGGTGGTGACAGGCAACCAACGGTGTCAAGTAACTCTGAAGATTGTGTAAAGCGATTGCCAGGGGAACGTACGTATACACGGTGTAGAAATATGTGGAGCTGGGTTGGCTATATATGGTAGCAAAAGATTAGCAATAATCAATTCAAAGATGCAATGTTGAATAAACGTTCAACGACGGTACTGTGCTGGTCCTAGGCTAGACCGGACTAGAGACGCGAGCCTAGAACACTAATGAGGTCACGGCATAGCACAACTAGCATCAATGAAGGATAAGTAGCTCTGGACAACAAGATATAAGTGAAGATTACAACGGTAGTAAAGATAATGATGAATAAAAACTGCCAAGCAGGATATATAACAACTCTCTCTCCAACTTACCTCTTGAAAAGTTTGCTACTAACTCAAGCTTTCCAATGCAAAAAGAATCGCTCAATTCTGAATTGATATGAGGAGTCAAAGAATTCTAAAACTGGCCTGAAAAACTGGAACACACTGTATGCGCGAACTTCGGAGGGCAAAAAGACCTATTTAGAAGCTGATTTCGAGATGTCAAATATTGAACAAGCTTTTGCAACTATTCAGATGCGTCTAGTCGCTAGCTTTAATTTGAGTACTTGTGGAGCCAAAACGGAGTTCGTATGAGGAAGTTATGCCTTTTTTAATGAACAGTGCGCAAAACAGATTTCAGTCCGAATTCAACTACGAGATTGAGTCTAGATAGATACGAATTTTGTTTTTTTTCTTTTCTCTCTTTTTTTTCTCACACTTTTTTTCTTTTTTTTTTCTTTTTTTTCTCTATCTTTTTTTTCTCCCTCTTTCCAAGACAAACTAGATAAGATGCAGATTGGATCAGGCGAAGATGTGAATGACCTCAACTATGATTATGACAACGAACAGTGCGTAACACATGGTGAAAATTGATGGATGGGATGGTGGACAGCGGAAGGGATAATGATGCAGTGGCGGCATGACTAATGTGAACAGAACTCGAAACTCTAAAAGAACTAGACACTAAGACCAGCAACTCGACACGGCGATGCAACCGATAATTCAATAATGCAAACAATGAAAAGAAAAATGCAAAGGCTCAGACTGGCTTGGACAAAGGATGAATAAATCTAACTTTTTTTGTGGCTTTTTCTTGTACAATAGGTAAGAAAATAAATCTAATCTAGGGAAAACTGGAAATTCTCACCGAGCAACCTGAAAACTGATACCACTTGATAGAGGCGAGGGTCCCGATCTTTCGATGAGATGATAACTATCGATTTGGTGGAGACAACTTTGACGATCCGACTACAAACGTGCACAACGTTGCGCCTTAGCAATCGCTAAACCAATCTCCTGAGGTTATTGACCACGTCGGAGCACGATCAACCTGACCACGAAGGTCTATTCCTGCAAGCAATCGAAGAACGAGAAAGAATATGATAAAAGCAATCTGAATATTGCGAATATGTATGAAGTATTGATAAAGGTGGGGATCCATAAGCGGTCTTGGTCTGGTCGTTGGACACAAACGAAGTACACGGAGTTGCAATGGCTAACATTTAACTAAACAAATCCCAAGGGGAAAGATACTAGATGGATCTACTTATATAGGAGCAAGGGGTGGCGGCCTAGGAGGTGGGAGGATGTCCCAAGGCAGCCTAAAACTAACCCTAGGTCGTACAAGGCCAATGGGCCCAAGTGGAGGTGATGCAACACCTTTGGACTTGTTGTTTGACTCGGATTCTGCTGCAGCGTCTGATTGTTTCATCGCTATCTCAATGCTTCGGACGAATTTGAAGGTGAATCCAATTGGGCTGCAAAGAGCACGAAATCTAGAATCCAACAAAAAAATAATCACCCAATTCGGAGTCCTTATGAAAAAGTTGTTGGCGTTTTGAGTCAGGTATATCTGTGTAGTCCGAATCTGAATCCAGAAGGTGAGAGACTTTGACTCTATCTTCTCGTAGCCCAAAAGTGACGTGAAAGAACTTTTTGAACATCACTTAAATATCTCTCTCTCCCTTATCTTCATATGTGAATTGTACAAATATCCCATACACCTGCAATTAGACAAAACACAAAAGTGTGTGAAGTATTTTTTTTCTAGATAACATAAATAGATTATTGAATAGTTTGCACTAGAAATCACCTGACAAATATGCATGTATGCAATAATTTTGGTCGTATCCAAGGTAGTCATGTCCTCACCAGGGATGGAGGGCTTTGTCAACTTAGTCAATATGAACGATTCTAGCTCCAGTTACCGTACGATATTCATCCAATGGCTGTAGTGCTTCTTCAACCTCTAGTCTTCTTCCTCCAGCCGCCAAAGCAACGCCGGTCGTGCTGCCTGCTCCTGCCTCCCGTGGTCGGCTGTGCGGCCGCGGAGGCCTCACCACCCCATACTACTCCCACCACTGGCCAGGCCCTTCGGCAACGGCAGCCTCACACCGCAGCCGAACCAGTGAACCCTCGTACTCCTCTCCGTGTGGGCTTCCACTACTGCGTCGTCCCCTTCCTAGGCCTCGCCGTCGTCCACCACCCTGGTGCTCTCGGCACGGCGTGGTCAACGTGGTCAAGGAACGACTTCCATCGAAAGAGTATTGTATGTGGAGAGGCTGACAGCTGGGTCCATGGCGCCTGCGAGGAAGTGCCTCCTTATTACGTGCAAAATAATTATTCCTCCACCTGATAGTAGGGACCCACCGGACGGTCCACCGTATTTTGCAAAAAAATGTTTCCCCCTGACTGCTGGGACCCACCAGCTACATCTTTGCACGCAAGGCAGTGCGTCCGGGAAAAAAATGATTTGTCTCTCTGACTGCTGGGACCCACCAGCTACATCTTCGCACGCAAGGAAGTGCCTGACAGTCGGGACCCACCTGGTTGAAGCGTACGTAGCATTGTCATTCAGGTCGCAAACGTGTACATACATACTGGTCGATGTAGAGGCGTGCACGTGCCATAGTAGAGGCGCGCACGTAGCATGTACACATACGTACAATGGTCAGTGTGTAAGAAAGAAAATACGGCCACGTACGTACATACAGCCTACTCACGCATACGTACGGTCAGGGCTCGTGTACATGGCTGGGTCGGAATGGAGAAACAGTGTCATTAGGGGGTATCTGGACAGCCGGACTATATACATCGTCCGGACTATCGAAGCAAAAAGATACAAGACTCAAGACTTCGGCCCATGTCCAGATGGGACTCTCCTTTGCGTGGAAGACAAGCTTGGCGATCCGGATATTGTATTTCCTTCCTTGTAACCGACTCCATGTAAACCCTAGCCCTCTCCGATGTCTATATAAACCGGAGAGGATGGTCCTTAGAAGGCCGATCACAATTACAATCATACCATCATAGGCTAGCTCTTAGGGTTTAGCTTCTACGATCTCGTGGTAGATCTACTCTTGTACTACTCATATCTTCAATATTAATCAAGCAGGAAGTAGGGTTTTACCTCCATTGAGAGGGCCCGAACCTAGGTAAACATTGTGTCCCTTGCTTCCTATTACCATCAGCTTAAGACGCACAGATCGGGACCCCCTACCCGAGATCCGCCGGTTTTGACACCGACATTGGTGCTTTCATTGAGAGTTCCTCTGTGCCATCGCTTCAAGGCTTGATGGCGTCTTCAATCGTCAACAACACGGTCCAGGGTGAGACTTTTCTCCCCGGACAGATCTTTGTGTTTGTCGGCTTCGCACTGCGGGCCAATTCGCTTGGCCATCTGGAGCAGATCAACAGCTACGCCCCTGGCCACCAGATCAGGTTTGGAAACTTGAACTACACGGCGGATATTAGCGGAGACTTGATCTTCGACGGATTCGGCCCAGTGCCAGGAGCGCCGGACAGTCACGACGAGCACGGCCTAGACCTGCTACCGGACAATGCTTGGAACATCATCCCTGCAAAATCCCCGGATCTAAATCCGGAACAGGTTGCGTTGCCCAAGGACGGAGGGTAGATACCGCCCCATAGACCGCATACACATTGGTGGTGGAGCCGAACACAGGTCTCACCTCTGTGGAGGCCTCTAACCCTGGGCCCCCGGACTCGTATCCGGTCGTTGGTCCCGTTCCGCTCACTCTTGAGCCAGCTGAGCCAAGTTGGGCTCCGGTAATTTAGTTTACCGCTGCAGACATATTTAAGAACTCGCCCCTTGGCAACATGCTGAACTCATTAAAGTCTCTTTCTTTTTCAGGAGGCTCTGGGCCGAACTATGTCCAGCCCGAGTGGGAAGCAGGCAACAAAGGAATTCGTTGCCCACCCACCACCCACTTCATCGCCACGATCGAAGATTTAACCGACGTGCTTGACTTCGACTGCGAAGACATCAACGGTATACATCGTCCGAACTATCAAAGCGTGAAGATACAAGACTTAAGACTTTGGCCCATGTCCAGATGGGACTCTCCTTTGTGTGGAAGACAAGGTTGGCGATCCGGATATTGTATTTCCTTCCTTGTAACCGACTCCATGTAAACCCTAGCCCTCTCCAGTGTCTATACAAACTGGAGAGGATGGTCCTTAGAAGGCTGATCACAATTACAATCATACCATCATAGGCTAGCTCTTAGGGTTTATCCTCTATGATCTCATGGTAGATCTACTCTTATACTACTCATATCTTCAATATTAATCAAGCTGGAAGTAGAGTTTAACCTCCATCGAGAGGGCCCGAACCTGGGTAAACATTGTGTCCCTTGCTTCCTGTTACCATCAGCCTAAGACGCACAGATCGGGACCCCCTACTCGAGATCCGCCGGTTTTGACACCGACAGTCGTGTTCATGGGGAGCCAACCGGCTCGGTCGGAACGGAATGCGTCGTCGTGTTCATCGGGAGTGCTTGGACGGAACAGCCGATGGAAACGAGGCCTGGCGTACCGCACAATGGGGGAAACGGCCTTGTGTTTGACCGGCCACGTTAGAAACGGGATCCTGTTCATCAGGAGGGGTCTGGCATACCGCAAAACGGAGGAAACAGACTTGTGTTGGACCTCCTACGGTCGAAATGGGGTCCTGTTGATCGGGAGAGGTGTGGCGTACCGCAAAACGGAGGAAACGGACTTGTGTTGGACCGCTATGGTCGAAACAGGGGTCCTGTTCATTGGAAGGGGTGTGGCGTACCGCAAAACGGGACTCCACGGGATACTGTTCATCATCACCATCGACCTCCTCCAGCCTCCACGGGCTACTGTTCATCCACCGTCGACCTCCTCCAGCCTCCACATGCGACTGTTCATCCACGGGCTCGTGTTCATCCAGCCTCCACCGTGCGCTACTCCACCGGCTACTGTTCAACCAGCCTTCTCCATGAGCTCCTTTTCAACCACCCCTCCACAGGCTACTGTTCATCTAGCCCTCCACCATCTACTGTTCATCCAGCCCTCCACGGGGTCATCCTGTTAATCCAGCCCTCCACGGGGTCCTGTTCATCCAACCCCAACTGGCTCGATCGATCGGGGTCCTGTTCATCCAAAGGCAACACCACGGGGTCCTGTTCATCCACCCCCACCGGGAACTGTTCATCCAACCCCCCCTCCTAGCAACGCTCACTGTTCATCCAGAGGCAGCATTGATCGGCTTCAGTTAGCAGCAGTAGCGAAGGAATCGCTTGATCGGGTTCAGTTAACAGCTATTGATCGATCGCTCGGGTTCAGTAACGCGTAGCCTGCAGTGCAATCGCTCGGGTTCAGTAGGTGAACGCCTCGCTCGGGTTCAGTTAGAGCCCAACGCCTTGCACCCACGTGCGTGCGTGTACGAGAGAAACGCGCAAACCTCCATGCATCGCTCGGCCATGTAACCGGGAACACCCCGATATTTTCCTCGCCCTTGCTTCTACCATGGTTTTTTCCGTCCTGGACATCCCAAAGAATGTCATGCATTTGCGTCTCTGGCCTGCCTAGGACGAAAAGCCCATTTCCTGTCATGATTTTTTTTCATAGAAGTAGGATCCCACCACATCTATGATGATACCGGGTTGTGTCATAATTATCGTCATAGAAGTGTCATAAGTATGGCAAAAATATTCATTTGACCCGAAATGTCACGGATGTGTCATTTTATGTAGTGCCTTTATTATGCAGAGTACATTTACTAGCAAGAGATACATTTTACTGACCCGAGTTTGGCGTTCTCCAGGCACCTTTGCGGATCTGCCAAGGAGTATTGCGGATGCCGCCGCATTCTTCTGAGCTGAAGAGGGGAGCTCAACGGAGAAGTTGTTCTGGTCGCAGTACCTTGCACCAAAACTTCCAGTGCCCCTGAGTGACCAGCTGAAGCAGCTGTCCGAACTGCATAGGGTTGCTGGACTGGCCATTAAGGATGTTATAGTCTGTCTATTGCCGGCCAAGGCCATACCTAGCAGCCACTTCGGCCACGTGAAGCGACTGGTGGATGCGCTTCCTCAGATCGATACCCTTAAGCGGTCTTCCTACATAGAAGGTGCCCGGATGGCCATTGCCTGCGTCAAGGTGCAGTGGTAGAAGATGAAGGCCATCGAGATTGCCACCATAGGGCCACCTAAAGGCAAATAGCACCGGCGGCCGGAGAAGTACTTTGACGACGTTCTTGAGGGAGCTCGCATTGTCGAGGGCCCGTGCTCAAAGGACATCATATTTGAGTAGTTGAGTCCGGTTTGTAAGAGCCGTGAACTCATGATGTATAATAGTTATGCTTACACTTTATGATTAGTTTATCCTCCTATTCTGCATTTTATATGTCTGAAATTTTACTAGTCATCGGCTTCAGCCCCCACATAAATATTACAGGGGTGTTTGAAAATGCATGTTCGCCCTTTATCCAATGTGTTGGTCCGATGTAGTAGGTGGCTTGCGAGGTGAACTAGGCAATCAGACTATGTGGTCTTTAGTACTTTCACTTAGCCATAAGTGTCCATTGGTGGTGCTAAGTACTAGCCCCTGGTTGCGCGAATGGCAATTCAGAGTGCGGCACCTTTGCAATGTGGCTAGTCGAAAACATAGCCCCTCGTATAACACGGCATAAATCACAAACGATTTGAAGTATAACACTAAGTCACCAGATTGTTGGCCCGCTCTCACCTATCATAACAGTCAGTTTTCGGCTTTCTCTACCGAGGTACTTAACTGGACGAACTAGAAATACAATCGCAGTAGTTCTCCCTTTACTACCTTAGCCGAACTTGCGGAACATAAGGTGGCAAACATAGGAGCCGGGTAACCCAACTATAGACCAAAGACATGATTCAGAACCGATGCATATAATGCAATATCCGGGATGCCGAAGAGTTCCCTATAGGTGTTCGGACTTAAGAATTTTTTGGGGCTGAATACTGCCCCTGGTATGAAGGTTGTTTCGAACCACGTATGTCAGTCGAACGTAGGGGGGAAACACAGATGACAGGGTAATAACAGGACCAAACCATTAAAGTGATAATCATTTGCTTCCTTTATATCTTTATTGATACATCAACGACAGACAGTGCCGTTCAATATTAAGGTCATATTACATGCCCAGAAAAAAGAAAAGGTTTTACATAAGGGAAAGTCCAACACAAGGCCTAAAGATCATATTTCGTAAAAGGAAAACTGGACCCAATGATGCCCTGTCGCATGTCTGCGCCATTTCTCCTTAGTAATAAGTCCTTTTAGAGGAGTGTTTGATGGTTGGGAAATGCTAGCCTTAAGAGAATCTCCTACAACGACCATCTAGCAAGTAGGGTTCTTGATGAACCTGTAGTAAGAGAAAAAACATATATGCGGTCCAGATAGGGTCAAGCCGTACAATGGACCTCTTCTGCAGTGTGCCTCCGGCACCACCCAAGGTATTTTTAGTGCGTAATTATGTATGCGTGGTACACAAGCCGCAACCCGGTAGGACGATTGGCGGAGGCCGAACTAGTAATCAAGGACCGGATTCGTTAATTTATCGCCATTAAGCGCGGACCGGACTCATTTGGATACGTCATTTGCTTTATTGGCCGGCGAACTGTTCGGCTTGATAAGGCCGCATAAACTTCGGCTGCAAGGGCCGCTGTGTGCTCTTGACTATGGAGGGAGCGCTCCATGTTTCCATTGACTATGATAACGCCACGGGGTCCGGGCATCTTAAGCTTCAAGTAAGCGTAATGCGGAACTGCATTTAAGCGGGTGAAAGCAGTTCGTCCGAGCAGTGCAAGGTAACCACCTCGGAAAGGGACGATGTCAAAGATTAACTCTTCGCTGTGAAAGTTGTCTGGGGAGCCGAATACTACCTCCAGTGTAAGTGAGCCCGTACAACGGGCCTCCACTCCTGGTATCACACCTTTAAAGTAGTGTTACTAGGCTTGATTCGTGATGGGTGAATGCCCATCTTACAGACAGTATCTTGATAAATCAAGTTGAGACCGCTTCCTCCGTCCATAAGGACTCTAGTGAGGTGGTATCCGTCAATAATTGGATCAAGAACCAGGGCGACTGAGCCCCCGTGACGGATACTGGTTGGGTGATCCCTGCGATCAAATGTGATCAGACTGGCTAACCATGGGTTAAACTTGGGGGAGACAGGCTCTACAGCATAGACGTCCCATAGTGCACGTTTGCGCTCCCTTTTGGGGATATGAGTACATATATCATGTTCACTGTCTTCACCTCGGGGGGAAACAAGTTCTGACCCTTGGTGTTCGGCTGACGGGGCTCGTCATCGTCTTTGCTTGGAGGCCCTTTTCCCTTGTGTTTGGTATTTATTTTACCGGCCTGTTTGAAACCCCAACAATTCCTATTGGTGTGGTTCGCAGGCTTATCGGGTGTGCCATTAATCTGACAGGGCCTCCCGAGGATTTTATCTGAGTTGGATGGCATGTGCTTGTTTCCTTTGAAAGGTTTCTTCCGCTGACCGGACTTATGACTGTTGAATCTGGCATTGACTGCCGTATTATCTGCGTCGTCATAGTTATTGTTCTGATGTTTGTTTCTATTGCGGCGAGGTTTAACCTTGCCGTCCCGCACCTCAGAGGTGCTGGGGTCACCCGAGTTGTTGCTTCTATGGGCCAACCAGCTGTCTTCGCCCGCACAAAAGTGGGTCATGAGTGCCGTTAAGGCTGCCATTGTCTTCGGATTTTCCTTCCCAAGGGGTCGGGCGAGCCATTCGTCACGGACACTGTGTTTAAAGGCCGCTAAGGCTTCGGTGTTCAGACAGTCTATGATCTTGTTCTTTTTAGTTAAGAACTGATTCCAAAGTTTGCGGGCTGATTCGATTGGCTGCTGAATTATGTGACTCAAGTCGTCAGCATCCGGTGGCCGGACATAAGTGCCCTGAAAGTTGGCCCGAAAAGCATCTTCCAAGTCTTCCCAGGTTCCAATGGAGTTTTCTGGGAGGCTGCTTAGCCAGTGACGTGCTGGTCCTTTCAGCTTTAAATGAGGATATTTGATGGCGTCAAGGTCATCTCCTCGAGCCATGTGGATGTGGAGAAGAAAGTCTTCAATCCAGACATCCGGATCCGTCGTTCCATCGTACTGTTCGATGTTTACGGGTTTAAACCCTTCTGGAAATTGGTGTTCCGTGACCTCATCGGTGAAGCACAAAGGGTGTGCGGCCCCTCTATATCATGCAATATCACAACGGAGATCGGCTGACATCTGAGTTCGGTTCTCATCCCGATTATAGTAATGGTCATCACGCCGGGCTTCATAGGCATTGTCTCGTGCCGGGGCACGACCCCTTGATCCGTAGATTGATCTAGTCTGACCAGCTTTATTGGCTAGATCACGTTGCAAGTCGTATGTGTATCCCGCAGCTACTGTCTACCTGCCTCTTCGGCGAGGAGGTGCGGTTTGGTGTTCGGCTTGATATGCACCTTTATCCCGTCCATGTGGTGGTCGGTCTGGTTGGTCTGCCTGATTGTATAGTAACGTTATTGGCTCAAGGGCTTTGTCGTCAAACTGTGGCAGCAACTTGCACTTAGGGTAACTTTTAATAGGTCGCTCGTGGCCTTATTCCTTAGCAGCTAGGACCTTTGTCCACCTTTCGTTAAGCGTATCTTGTTCGGCTTTGAGCTGCTACTGCTTATTTTTCAGGCTCCGGGCTGTAGCAATAAGTTGTCGCTTGAAGTGTTCTTGATCAATGGGTTCCTCTGGGACGATAAAATATTTGTCTCTAAGGCTGACCTCCTCTTCGGATTCTGGCATATAGTTGCTGTCCTCCAAATCTTCGTGATCGGCATGTCCGGTACTATATTCACCCTCTTCCCTTTCGTCATGTTCGGATGTGGGATCGACAGGGTATTCAGGATCTTCGGCATCATCCAGAGTCTCATTATCTCTGGTGCAGGTATTACTGTCCTTCACCCGATGCGATCGTGAGCGGCGCCATTGACGTGGCGCTTTGGTGGTTTATCGACGGGTTTGTCCTCATCGGGGCTCAGATTATACCCATCATTCTTTTTATTCGGTGTGTCCACCATGTACACATTGTATGTTGAGGTGGCCATCCAACACCCCGTGACGGGTGGGACTTGGATTGGTTCAGCGTCGGCATCGTCGTCCATGCCGTCGATATCTTCGGACGCGTAGTCCAGCATGTCGGTTAAATCCTCGACAGTGGCTATTAAGTGGGTGGTGGTGGGGCGTAAAATTTCATGCTCTCAGCCCCCAACCCGAGCTGGGTATAGTTCGGAGGCAATGCCTCCGTGATGGTGAGAGACTGCATTAAGTCCCATGTTTCATCTAGGAGTGAAAGTGGGACCGGAAACTACGGATCTGCTGGGTTGAGTTCGGCATGGGACACCTGGTCGGACCCACTGAGTGCAGATCTCGGCAGTTCGGGATGGTTGCCCAGATCCGAGTCTAGGATTGCATCTAGGTCTTCGGTCGGGAGTTCCGCAAGGGGAAGAAGTCCGACGGGGCTCATGCTCCCGTCTACATATAATGAGACTTGCCCCGGATCTAAGGCTGAGGTGGGTATGGGTGTTGACCCCTGGACGACATCTAACAGGGGATCCGAAGAGCCTTCTTGGCGGGGACACAGAGTGGCGGCCGAGGCCGCGAGCCTGGCGAGGACTAGGTCTCCTCGGATGTCAGCAACGTAGTTCAGGTTTCCAAACCTGATTTGGTGGCCGGGGGCACAACTATCAACCTACTCGAGGGAGCCGATCGAGTTGGCATGAAGCACAAAGCCACCGAACACAAAGACCTACCCAGAGAGAAAGCTTTCCCTCGATGCAACATCATTGTTGATGAAGAGGTGAGCCATCGACCCTTCTATTGACGATACAGCGGAGCTCTCAATGAAAGCACCAATGTCGGTGTCAAAAGCGGCTGATCTCGGATAGGGGGACCCAAGATATATGTCTGAGGACTGAGGGTAACTATGAACGAAGGACGCCGTGTTTACCTAGGTTCGGGCCCTCTTAATGGAGGTAAAACCCTACTCCTGCCTGATTATATTCGAGGGTATAGGGGTTACAAGATTTGATCTACCTCGAGATCGAGTTGGCTAACCCTAGATTAGCTAGCCTAACAATGTTGTGATCCTACCTCCGATCTAGCCTTCGGTTTATATAGACACCGGAGGGGCTTAGGGTTGTACAAAGTCGGTTTTACATAAAGGAATAACATTTCCGGACACCTATACTTGCCATTCACACATACGGGAGTCTCCACCGGACACGGGAGGTGATCTTCTGCCTTGTATCTCGACGACCCATCAGTCCGGCCCACATCCAATAGACCGGACGCCCGAGGACTCCCTAGTCCAGGACTTCCGAAACCACCCCCACCGGCCACCTGAAAGGGTTGTCGCCTTGTGGTCTTATCAGCCTTGCCGGTCTTCTCGACCTTGCCGGCCTTGTCATCCTTGAGCTGAAAAATCTTCTGGTAGAGGGACGCATGCTGAATTACCGTGAAATTGTAATTCAGGCCAGGGCGAAGCCTCATGATGTCTGCCGCATTCTTGAAGTCCCAGGCCGGCCTCCCCTTGTTGTGCAGAGGAGCGACGCGGCGACGGATGAAGTCAGCCCCAGCCATCTCGAGCATGATCCCGGCTGGTTTGAAGTGTTGGATTCTGGTGGTGGCAATCATAAGCTTCTTGTCGTTGATGTCGAGGTTGCCCAGTGCTTGAGGCAGGTCGGCGGCTTCTGCCGGACCTGGCAGAACTCCTGCGGCTCCTCCCCCACGATCCAGCACCACCTGCCCCGTATTCGTCCCACTTTTCTTTCTGGGCCCCCTCTGGATACGTGATTTTGCTCAAAGCCCTTGGGATCCAAGTGACGCAGCCAGAGATGGCATCTCCTGGCTGGATGTGGGGGAAGAAATAATGGCGGAAGAGCGACGTGTTGGGATGTACCCCGGCGAAGCCCTCGCAAAGGTGGGCGAGGAGGGCCATGCACGCCATGGTGTTCGGTGTAAAATCCAGAAGAGTGGAAGCCGTAGGTGTGTGATACGTCCATTTTGCATCATACTTTTATATCAATATTTATTGCATTATGGGTTGTTATTACACGTTATATCCCAATACTTATGCCTATTCTCTCTTATTATACAAAGTTTACATGAAGAGGGAGAATGCCAGCAGTTGGAATTCTGGGCTGGAAAAGGAGCAAATATTATAGACCTATTCTGCACAGCTTCAAATGTCCTAAAACTCCAAGGAAGTTATTTTTGGAATTAATAAAAATACTGAGTGAAGAAAGTACCAGAGGGGGCCCACACCCTGGCCACGAGGGTGGGGGTGCGCCCTACCCCCTGGGCACGCCCCCTGCCTTGTGGGCTCCATGGTAGTCCTCTGGTGGCCATCTTCTGCTATATGAGGTCTTTTACCATGAAAAAATCATAAGCAAGCTTTTGGGACGAGACACCACCGCCACAAGGCGGAACCTTGGCGGAACCATTCTAGGGCTCCGGCGGAGCTTTTCTGCTGGGGAAACATCCCTTCGGGAGGGGGAAATCATCACCATCGTCATCACCATCGATCCTCTCAGCGGGAGGGGGTCATTCTCCATCAACATCTTCACCATCACCATCTCCTCTCGAACCCTAGTTCATCTCTTGTATCCAATCTTTGTCCCAAAACCTCAGATTGGTACATGTGGGTTGCTAGTAGTGTTGATTACTCCTTCTAGTTTATGTTAGTTGGTTTATTCGGTGGAAGATCATATGTTCAGATCCTTTATGCATATTAATACCCCTCTGATTATGAACATGAATATGATTTGTGAGTAGTTACGTTTGTTCCTGAGGACATGGGAGAAGTCTTGCTATAAGTAGTCATGTGAATTTGGTATTTGTTCTATATTTTGATGAGATGTATGTTCTCTTTCCTCTAGTGGTGTTATGTTAACATCGACTACATGACACTTCACCATTGTTTGGGCCTAGAGGAAGGCATTAGGAAGTAATAAGTATATGATGGGTTGCTAGAGTGACAGAAGCTTAAACCCTAGTTTATGCGTTGCTTCGTAAGGGGCTGATTTGTATCCATATGTTTCATGCTATGGTTAGGTTTACCTTAATACTTCTTTTGTAGTTGCGGATGCTTGCAATAGGGGTTAATCATAAGTGGGATGCTTGTCGAAGAAAGGGAAGTAACCAAGCACCAGTCCACCCACTTATCAAATAATCAAAGTAACGAACGCGAATCATATGAGTGTGATGAAAACTAGCTTGACGATAATTCCCATGTGTCCTAGGGAGCGCTTTTCTCTATATTAGAATTTGTCTAGGCTTTTACTTTGCTACAAAAAGGATTGGGCCACCTTGCTGCCCCTTATTTACTCTTGCTACTTGTTACCCGTTACGAATTACCTTATCACAAAACTATATGTTACCAATAATTTCAGTGCTTGCGGAGAATCCTTACTGAAAACCGCTTGTCATTTCCTTCTGCTACTCGTTGGGTTCGACACTCTTACTTACCGAAAGCACTACGATAGATCCCCTACACTTGTGGGTCATCAAGACTCTTTTCTGGCCCCGTTGCCGGGGAGTGAAGCGCCTTTGGTATGTGGAACTTGGTAAGGAAAAATTTATATTGTGTGCTGGAATTTACTGTCACTTGTTACTATGGAACATACTGAACCTACTGAACCTACTGAACCTACTGAAATTTACTTGATCCTCAACCTACCGAACTTACTAAAAATGTTTACTTTGAAATTCTTTCGAGTATGATAGAGAAACTACTAGCTAATCCTTTTACAGGAGATGGAACATTGCATCCCGATTTGCACCTAATCTATGTGGATGAAGTTTGTGGATTATTTAAGCTTGCAGGTATGCCCGAGGATGTTATCAAGAAGAAGGTCTTCCCTTTATCTTTGAAGGGAGAGGCATTGACATGGTTTAGGCTATGTGATGATATGGGATCATGGAACTAGAACCGATTGAAATTGGAATTTCATCAGAAGTTTTATCCTATGCATCTTGTTCATTGTGATCGTAATTATATATATAATATTTGGCCTCGCGGAGGAGAAGGCATCACCCAAGCTTGGGGGAGGATTAAGTCAATATTATATTCATGCCCCAATCATGAGCTCTCAAGAGAAGTTATTAATCAAAAATTTTATGCTTGGCTTTCTCTCAATAATCGCTCCATGCTCGATACTCCTTGTACTAGTTCTTTTATGATGAAGACTATTGAATTCAGATGGGATTTATTGGAAATAATTAAACGCAAATCTGAAGATTGGGATCTCGATGAAGGTAAGGAGTTACGTATGACACCTAATTTTGATTTTGTTAAATATTTTATGGATACTGATGATTTTCGTGAATTTAGCACTAAATATGGACTTGACTCTGAGATAGTAGCTTCTTTCTGTGAATCATTTTCTACTCATGTTGACCTCCCTAAGGAGAAGTGGTTTAAATATAATCCTCCCATTGAAGTAAAAGTAGTTGCACCTATTAAAGTTGAAGAAAAGACTATCACTTATAATGATCCTATTGTTCCTACTACCTATATTGAGAAACCACCTTTCCCTGTTAGGATAAAGGATCATGCTAAAGCTTCAACTGTGGTTCGTAAGATTAATACTAGAACACCTACACCACCTGAGCAAATTAAAGTTGAACCTAGTATTGCTATGGTTACAGATCTCTTGGCTGATAATATTGATGAGCATGTTATTTACTTCTGTGATGAAGCTGCTAGAATTGCTAGACCCAATACTAAAAATAAACATAGACCTGTTGTAGGCATGCCTGTTATTTCTTTTAAAATAGGAGATCATTGTTATCATGGCTTATGTGATATGGCTGCTAGTGCTAGTGCAATACCTCATTCCTTATACAAAGAAATTATGCATGATATTGCACCTGTTGAGATATAAGAAATCGATGTTACAATTAAGCTTGCCAATAGAGATACTATTTCACCAGTTGGGATTGTTAGAGATGCTGAAGTCTTGTGTGGGAAAGTTAAATATCCTGCTGATTTTCTTGTTCTTGGTTCCCCACAAGATGACTTTTGTCCCATTATATTTGGTAGACCCTTCTTGAATATTGTTAATGCTAGGATAGATTGCGAAAAGGATATTGTCACCATTGGTTTGGGGGATATGTCTCATGAGTTTAATTTTGCTAAATTTTGCAGACAACCCCATGATAAAGAATTGCGTAGTAAGGATGCAATTGTTGGTCTTGCTTCTATTGCCGTGCCTCCTAATGATCCTTTAGAACAATATTTGCAAGACCATGAAAATGATATGTTTATGAATGAAAGGAGGGAGATAGATGAAGTATTCTTTAAACAGGGACCTATTTTGAAACACAACTTGCCCATTGAAATTCTAGGGGATCCTCCACCACCCAAGGGTGATCCCGTGTTTGAGCTTAAACCACCACCTGATACTCTTAAATACGCTTTTCTTGATGAAAAGAAGTTATATCATGTTATTATTAGTGCTAACCTTTCAAAGCAGGAAGAGGACAAATTATTGAAAACTCTGAAGAAGCACCGTGCTACTATTGGATATACTCTTGATGATCTTAAGGGCATTAGTCCCACTGTTTGCCAACACAAAATAAAATTGGAGAAATACGAAAAACCAGTTGTTGATCACCAACGACGGTTAAATCCTAAGATGAAACAAGTGGTGAGAAAAGAAATACTAAAGCTCCTGGAGGCAGGTATAATTTATCCCGTTGCTGATAGTCAGTGGTTAAGTCCTGTCCATTGTGTTCCTAAGAAGGGAGGTATCACTGTTGTTCCTAATGATAAAGATGAATTGATCCCACAAAGAATTGTTACTGGTTATAGGATGGTAATTGATTTCCGCAAATTGAATAAAGCTACTAAAAAGGATCATTACCCTTTGCCTTTTATTGATCAAATGCTAGAAAGATTATCCAAGCATACACATTTTTGCTTTCTAGATGGTTACTCTGGTTTCTCTCAAATACCTGTGTCAAAAGAGGATCAAGAAAAGACCACTTTTACTTGCCCTTTTGGTACTTTTTCTTATAGACGTATGCATTTTGGTTTATGTAATGCACCTGCTACCTTTCAAAGATGCATGATGGCTATATTCTCTGACTTTTGTGAAAAAATTGTTGAGGTTTTCATGGATGATTTCTCCGTTTATGGATCTTCTTTTGATGATTGCTTGAGCAACCTTAACCAAGTTTTGCAGAGATGTGAAGAAACTAATCTTGTCTTGAATTGGGAGAAGTGCCACTTTATGGTTAATGAAGGCATTGTCTTGGGGCATAAAATTTCCTAAAGAGGTATTGAGGTTGATAAAGCTAAAGTTGATGCTATTTTAAAGATGTTGTGTCCTAAGGACATTAAAGGTATAAGAAGTTTCCTTGGTCATACAGGTTTTAATAGGAGGTTCATTAAAGACTTCTCTAAAATTTCTAGGCCTCTCATTAACCTCTTACAAAAAGATATTCCTTTTGTCTTTGATGATGATTGTGTAGATGCATTTGAAATACCTAAGAAAGCTTTGATTTCTGCACCTATTGTTCAGCCACCTGATTGGAATTTACCATTAGAAATTATGTGCGATGCTAGTGATTATGCCGTAGGTGCTGTTCTAGGACAAAGAGTTGATAAGAAACTAAATGTTATTCAATATGCTAGTAAAACTGTAGATAGTGCCAACAAAAATTATGCTACTACTAAAAAAGAATTTTTAGAAGTTATATTTTCTTGTGATAAGTTCAGACCTTATATTGTTGATTCTAAAGTAACTGTTCACACTGATCATGATGCTATTAAATATATTATGGAAAATAAAGATGCTAAACCTAGACTTATTAGATGGGTTCTCTTGCTACAAGAATTTGATTTGCATATTATTGATAGAAAGGGAGATGAGAACCCCGTTGCAGACAACTTGTCTAGGTTAGAAAATGTTCTTGATGACCCACTACTTATTGATGATAGCTTTCCTGATGAACAATTAGCTGTCATAAATGCTTCTCGTACTGCTCCATGTATGCTTATTATGCTAATTATATTGTTGCTAAATTTATACCACCTAGTTTCACATACCAGCAAAAGAAAAAGTTTTTCTATGATTTAAGACATTACTTCTGGGATGACCCACACCTTTATAAAGAAGGAGTAGGTGGTGTTATTAGACGTTGTGCACCTGAGCATGAGCAGGAACAGATCCTACGCAAGTGTCACTCTGAGGACTATGGAGGACACCACGCTGGAGATAGAACTGCACATAAGGTATTGCAATCTGGTTTTTATTGGCCTACTCTCTTCAAGGATGCCCGTAAGTTTGTCTTGTCTTGCGATGAATGTCAAAGAATTGGTAATATTAGTAGACGTCAAGAAATGCCTTTGAATTATTCTCTTGTTATTGAACCATTTGATGTTTGGGGCTTTGATTATATGGGACCGTTTTCTTCCTCTAATGGTTATACACATATTTTTGTTGCTGTTGATTACGTTACTAAGTGGGTAGAAGCTATTCCGACTAGTAGTGCTGATCATAACACCTCTATTAAGATGCTTAAATAAGTTATTTTTCCCAGGTTTGGAGTCCCTAGATACCTAAAGACGGATGGTGGTTCACATTTTATTCATGGTGCTTTTCGTAAAATGCTTGCTAAGTATGATGTTAATCATAGAATTGCATCTCCATATCACCCACAGTCAAGTGGCCAAGTAGAACTGAGTAACAGAGAGCTTAAGTTGATTTTGCAAAAGATTGTTAATAGATCTAGAAAGAATTGGTCCTAAAAACTTGATGATGCATTATGGGCTTATAGAATTGCATATAAAAATCTTATGGGTACGTCTCCATATAAAATGGTTTATGTAAAAGCATGTCACTTACCTCTCGAACAAGAACATAAGGCATATTGGGCCATTAAAGAGCTCAACTATGATTTCAAACTTGCCATTGAGAAGAGGTTATTTGACATTAGCTCACTTGATGAATGGAGAACTCAAGCCTATGAGAATGCCAAACTGTTTAAAGAAAAAGTTAAAAGATGGCATTACAAAAGGATACGAAAGCGTGAGTTTAATGTAGGTGATTATGTTTTGCTATACAACTCTCATTTAATATTTATTGCAGGAAAACTTCTCCCTAAATGGGAAGGTCCTTATGTTATTGAGGAGGTCTATCGTTCTGGTGCCATAAAAATCAACAACTTCGAAGGCACAAGTTCGAAGATGGTGAGCCATGAGCGATCAAAGGATCAAACGTTATATCTCAGGTAATCCCATAAATGTTGAAACCAATGTGATTGAAACCATAACCTCGGAGGAATACATAAGGGACACTTTCCAGAATGTTTCAGACTCCGAAAAGGAATAGGTATGTGGTACGGTAAGTAAACCGACTCCAAAACAGTTCTAATGGCAAATTTTCTCCGTTTTGGAATATTTAAGAAAATAGGAAAAATAAGAAGTAGTCCGGGAAGGACACGAGGCATCCACGAGGGTGGAGGGCGCGTCCTACCCACCTAGGCATGCCCTCCTACCTCGTGGGCACCTCGTGTGCTCTCCGGACTCCATTTTCTTGCACGATACTTCTTTTAGTTGGTAAAAATTCATTATATAATCTCCCGAAGGTTTGACCACTGTAGCACGCAAATATCCTCTATTTTTGTTTTGAGTTGTTTCTGCCGTAGATTAGAGCAATATGTCGTCCCAGGATTTGGAGGGAGAAAGCTATGTGGCTGATTACCTTGCAGACCCTAACGTCTACGGGGACTTGGAGCATTATGGCTGGACCATTGAGGAATAAGAAGACTACGAGCCTAAGGGAAAGGAGGAGACGAGTTCAGATGAAGATGAAGTCCCATTACCTCAACCTGGGGACATGCATGTGGAGTTTAAAAGTCAAGCCTCCCTGATAGAGCAAAGAAACCTAAGATTGAGTTTATCCCTTTTCGTCTCTTAAAGGAGAAGAAACAGGAACTATGCAAAACGATATTAATCCTTGAGCAGGAGATCGATGATCTAAGGGAGCAAAGTTCCATCCTCAAGTGCAAATTAAGGAAGAAGCCTACATCATCAACAACTCCATCATAATCACCTCCCAAGAAGGAGACATAATCACATGGGTATGGGCACTCCCCTAGAAACTGCCAAGCTTGGGGGAGGTGCCACGATATCGTATCACCATCACACTCCTATCTTTACCGTTTTTCTTAGTTCTATCCTTTTGGTAATATCTTGATCTAGTAGAATAAAGTTTTTAGTATGATCTAGTTTTGAGTTTTGCTTTATGATCCCTCTATGTAATCGAGTCTGTGAGCTATATATAATAAAGATTGGTGTTGAGTCAAGGGCTTTGCTATCTTGCTATGATCTTGAGTGAATAAAAGAAAAAGAAAGAATAAAAAGAAATAAAGAGATCATATGGATCTTATGGATAGTAATGACTTCACATATTAAGAGTATGATGAATAAAAGTTGTTGAGAGTTGACAAACATAGTTTTGGTCATCGTTGCAATTAATAGGAAGTAATAAAGAAAGAGAGGTTCTCACATATAAATATACTATCTTGGACATCTTTTATGATTGTGAGCACTCATTAAAATATGACATGCTAAAGAGATGATGTTGGACAAGGAAGACAACGTAATGGGTTTTGTTTTCTTATATCCGAAATAAAGTATATTTGTCATGGATCATCCAACATATTGAGCTTGCCTTTCCACCTCATACTAGCCAAATTCTTTGCACCAAGTAGAGATACTACTTGTGCTTCCGAATATCCTAAAACCCAGTTTTGCCATGAGAGTCCACCATATCTACCTATGGATTGAGTAAGATCCTTCAAGTAAGTTGTCATGCTGTATGCAATAAACATTGCTCTCTAAATATGTATGACTTATTAGTGTGGAGAAAATAAGCTTTATACGATCTTGTGATATGGAAGCAATAAAAGCGATAGACTACATAATAAAGGTCCATATCACAAGTGGGAATATAAAGTGACGTTCTTTTGCATTAAGATTTCATGCATCCAACCCTAAAAGCACATGACAACCTATGCTTCCCTCTGCGAAGGGTTTATCTTTTATTCTTGTCTTATACATTATGCAAGAGTCATGGTGATCTTCACCTTTCCTTTTTATATTTTATCCTTTGGCAAGCACATTGTGTTAGAAAGATCCGGATATATATATCCAATTGGATGTAAGTTAGCATGAACTATTATTGTTGACATTACCCTTGAGGTAAAAGATTGGGAGGTAACACTATAAGCCCCTATCTTTCTCTATGTCCGATTAAAACTCCATTACCACAAGTATTGCGTGAGTGTTAGCAATTGTGAAAGACTAAATGATAGTTGAGTATGTGGACTTGGTGAAAAGCTCTTATATTGATTCTTTCTGATGTTATGATAAATTGCAAATGCTTTAATGACCGAGATTATAGTTTGTTAGTTTTCAATGAAGATTCTGATTCATACTTGACATTGTGAATAGATTGTTACTTTAGTATAAGAAATCATATGACAGTATTTAAAAATGTTGCTGTTATAAGAATGATCATGGTGCCCTCATGTCCGTATTTTATTTTATCGACACCTCTATCTCTAAACATGTGGACATATTTTTCGTTATCGGCTTCCGCTTGAGGACAAGCGAGGTCTAAGCTTGGGGAAGTTGATACGTCCATTTTGCATCATGCTTTTGTATCGATATTTATTGCATTATGGGCTGTTATTACACGTTATGTCACAATACTTATGCCTATTCTCTCTTATTTTACAAGGTTTACATGAAGAGGGAGAATGCCGGCAGCTGGAATTCTGGGCTGAAAAAGGAGCAAATATTAGAGACCTATTCTATACAGCTCCAAAAGTCCTGAAACTCCACGGAAGTTATTTTTGGAATTAATAAAAAATACTGAGTGAAGAAAGTACCAGAGGGGGCCCACACCCTGGTCACGAGGGTGGGGAGCGTGCCCTACCCCCCTAGGCGCGCCCCCTACCTCGTGGGCCCCCTGGCAGTCCTCCGGTGGCCATCTTCTACTATATGAGGTCTTTTACCCTGAAAAAAAATCATAAGCAAGCTTTCGGGATAAGACATCGCCGCCACGAGGCGGAACCTTGGCAGAACCAATCTAGGGCTCCGGCGGAGCTGTTCTGCCGGGGAAACATCCCTCCAGGAGGGGGAAATCATCACCATCGTTGATGTCTACTACACAACCTTCTTCTTGTAGACGTTGTTGGGCCTGCAAGTGCACAGGTTTGTAGGACAGTAGCGAATTTCCCTCAAGTGGATGACCTAAGGTTTATCAATCCGTAGGAGGCGTAGGACGAAGATGGTCTCTCTCAAACAACCCTGCAACCAAATAACAAAGTGTCTCTTGTGTCCCCAACACACCCAATACAATGGTAAATTGTATAGGTGCACTAGTTCAACGAAGAGATGGTGATACAAGTGCAATATGGATGGTAGATAAAGGTATTTGTAATCTGAAATCATAAAAACAGCAAGGTAACAAGTGGTAGAAGTGAGCGTAAACGGTATTGCAATGATAGGAAACAAGGCCTAAGGTTCATACTTTCAGTAGTGCAAGTTCTCTCAATAATAATAACATAGATAGATCATATAACAATCCCTCAACATGCAACAAAGAGTCACTCCAAAGACACTAATAGGGGAGAACAAACGTAGAGATTATGGTAGGGTACGAAACCACCTCAAAGTTATTCTTTCGGATCAATCTATTCAAGAGTTCGTAGTAGAATAACACCTTAAGACGCAAATCAACAAAAACCCTAATGTCACCTAGATACTCCATTGTCACTTCAAGTATCCGCGGGCATGATTATATGATATGCATCACACAATCTCAGATTCATACAACCAACACAAAGTACTTCAAAGAGTGCCCCAAAGTTTCTACCGGAGAGTCAAGAACGTGTTCCAACCCCTATGCATAGGTTCATGGGCGGAACCCGCAAGTTGGTCACCAAAACATACAGCAAGTGGCACATGATATCCCATTGTCACCACAGATAAGCACGGCAAGACATACATCAAGTGTTCTCATAAAAGACTCAATCCGATAAGATACCTTCAAGAGGGAAACTCAATTCATCACAAGAGAATAGAGGGGGAGAAACATCATAAGATCCAACTATAATAGCAAAGCTCTGGATACATCAAGATCATGCCATAGAGGGATCACGAGAGAGAACACGAGAGAGAGAGAGAGATCAAACACATAGCTACTGGTACATACCCTGAGCCCCGAGGGTGAACTACTCCCTCCTCGTCATGGATAGCACCGGGATGATGAAGATGGCCACCGGTGATGGGTTCCCCCTCCGGCAGGGTGCCGGAACGGGCTCCCAAGAGGGTTTTGGTGGCTACAGAGGCTTGCGGCGGCAGAACTCCCAACCTATCTTGATTTTCGATGTTTTTAGGGTACGTAGGCTTATATAGGTGAAAGAAGTCAGTCGGGGGGTGCTCGAGGGGCCCACGAGACAGGGGGCGCACCTAGTAGGGGGGGCTCCTATCTCGTGGCCTCCTCGAGGCTCTTCTGACATGAACTCCAAGTCTCCTGGGTTATATTCATCCAAAAAATCACGATGCTGAAGGTTTCATTCCGTTTGGACTCCGTTTGATATTCCTTTTCTTCGAAATACTGAAACAGGCAATAAAACAGCAATATGGGCTGGGCCTCCGGTTAATAGGTTAGTCCCAAAAGTAATATAAAAGTGTATAATAAATCCCGTAAACATCAAAAAGGGGTAATATAATAGAATGGAACAATCAATAATTATAGATACGTTGGAGACGTATCAAGCATCCCCAAGCTTAATTCCTGCTCGGTCTCGAGTAGGTAAATGATAAAAACAGAATTTTCGATGTGGAATGCTACCTAGCATAATTCTCAATGTAATTTTCTTTATTGTGGCATGAATGTTTATATCCAAATGATTCAAGATAAAAGCTTATAAGACATAAAAATAATAATACTTCGAAGCATACTAACAAATAATCATGTCCTATCAAAATAGCATAGCCAAAGAAAGCTTATCCCTATAAAATCATATAGTTAGGCCATGCTTCATTTCCATTACCAAAAATACTCCCATCATGCAGAACCCCGATGACGAGCCGAGCAATTGTTTCATACTTTTTAACGCGCCTCAGCTTTTTCAACTCTTACGCAATACATGAGCGTAAGCCATGGACATAGCACTATGGTGGTATATGGTGGTTATGAAGACAAAAAGAGGGAGAAGATAGTATCACATCAACTAGTCGTATCAACGGGCTATGGAGATGCCCATCAATAGATATCAATGTGAGTGAGTAGGGATTGCCATGCAACGGATGCACTAGAGCTATAAATATATGAAAGCTCAACAAAAGAAACTAAGTGGGTGTGCATCCAACTCGCTTGCTCACGAAGACCTAGGGCATTTTGAGGAAGCCCATCATTGGAATATACAAGCCAATTTCTATAATGAAAAATTCCCACTTAGTATATGAAAGTGACAACATAGGAGACTCTCTATCATGAAGATCATGGTGCTACTTGAAGCACAAGTGTGGAAAAGAGATAGTAGCATTGTCCCTTCTCTCTTTTTCTCTCATTTTATTTTTTATTTTCTTCTTTTTTTCTTTTTTCCTTTTTTTTTCTTTGGCCTCTTTTTTTTCTTTTCGGCCTTCCTTTTTTCTCTCTTTTTTCTCTCTTTTTTTCTTTTTGTAAAGTCCGAAGTCTCATCCCGACTTGTGGGGGAATCATAGTCTTCATCATCCTTTCCTCACTGAGACAATGCTCTAATAATGAAGATCATCACACTTTTATGGATTTACAACTCAAGAGTTACAACTCAAAGCTATAACAAAGTATGACTCTATATGAATGCCTCCGGCGGTGCACCAGGATATGCAATGAATCAAGAGCTATATGATGAAAATTATGAAGGTGGCCTTGCCACAAATACCATGTCAACTACATGATCATGCAAAGAGCAATATAACAATGATGAAACGTGTCATAATAAATGGAACGGTGGAAAGTTGCATGGAAATATATCTCAAAATGGCTATGGAAATGCCATAATAGGTAGGTATGGTGGCTGTTTTGAGGAAGGTAAATAATGGGTTCAATATCGGTGAAAGTTGCGCGGTAATAAGAGAGGCTAGCAAAGTAGAAGGATGAGTGTGCGTATATCCATGGACTCACATTAGTCATAAAGAACTCATATACTTATTGCAAAAGTCTACTTAGCCCTCGAAGCAAAGTACTAATATGCATGCCCCAAGAGGGATAGATTGGTAGGAAAAGACCATCGCTCGTCCCCGACTGCCTCATAAGGAGGACAATCAAAACAACACCTCATGCAACAAATTTGTCACACAACTTTTACCATACGTGCATGCTACGGGACTTGCCAACTTCAACAAAAGTATTTTTCAGTTTCATAATTATCCACTAGCATGACCCTAACATTACTACCTTTATATCTCAAAACAATTATCAAGCGACAAATTGATCATAGCATCCAATTCACTTTCTATGATAATTTTTATTATACCCAACTTGGATGCTCATCATTCTAGGACCAAATTTGTAACCAAAGCAAATACCATGATGTTCTAAAAGACTCTCAAAATAATATAAGTGAAGAATGAGAGACTAGCAATTTCTACAAAATATAACCACCGCCGTGCTCTAAAAGATATAAGTGAAGTACTAGAGCAAACAACAAACCACTCCGAAAGATATAAGTGAAGATCAATGAGTAGTCAAATAATTGTGCAACTATTTGAAGACTCTCTAACATTTAAGAATTTCAGATCTTGGTATTGTATTCAAACAGCAAGCAAAACAAAATAAAATGGCATTGCAAGGATAGCACAATTCATGTGAAGAAGCAAAAATGTAGGCTCAATCGATACTAACCGATAGTTGTTGAAGAAGAAAGGTGGGATGCCTACCGGGGCATCCCCAAGCTTAGATGCTTGAGAATTCTTGAAGTATTATCTTGGGGTGCCTTGGGCATCCCCAAGCTTGATCTTTTATGACTCCTTAATTCCTCTCATATCATGGTTTCTCTTTTTATCAAAAGCTTCATCCACACCAAACTCAACAAGAACTCGTGAGATAGGTTAGTATAAACCAATGCAAAACCTTATCATTTTCTAATGTAACAAATTACTAAAATTATTATTCAACATTGAATACTAAATGCCTCTGCATATTTAATACTCCTATCCTCAAATAGAATCATTAAACAAGCAAACATATGCAAACAACGCAAACATAACAGCAATCTGCCAAAACAGTACAGTCTGTAAAGAATGCAAGAGTATAAATAACTCCCTGACTCCAAAAATTATGAACTAAAATTACCACTGTAATAAATTTATCAGATCTTAATATGCAAAAAGATTCAACATTATAACATTCTCTGACTTTTCTAGGGAATTTTTGCAACAGCGGTAAACTTTCTGTTTTCCAACAGCAACATGTATACTAGCAAAATAAGCATGGCAAAGGCTATCCTTGAAACTTTTATTGAAAATAAAGATGAAAAGAATTATTATAACTAACAGCAAGCAAATACTAACAAAATAAAATGACTCTCCAAGCAAAACACATATCATGTGGCGAATAAAAATATAGCTCCAAGTAAAGTTACCGATGAACGAGGACGAAAGAGGAGATGCCATCCGGGGCATCCCCCAGCTTAGGCTCTTGGTTGTCCTTGTATATTACCTTGGGGTGCCTTGGGAATCCCCAAGCTTAGGCTCTTTCCACTCCTTATTCCATAGTCCATCGAATCCTTACCCAAAACTTGAAAACTTCAACCACACAAAACTTAACACAAAACTTATAAGCTTTGTTAGTATAAGAAAATAAAACCACCACTTAGGTACTGTAATGAACTCATTATAAATTCATATTGGTGTAATATATACTGTATTAAAACTTCTGTATGGTTCATACCACTTAATACTAGCAATAGATGCATCAAAATAAGCAAACAACACATAGAAAACAGAATCTGTCAAAAACAGAACAGTCTGTAGTAATATGTATCAAACATATACCTATGTAACACCAAGAATTATGAAATAAATTTCTGGACCTGAGTAATGTGTCTATTAATCATCTGCAAAAAGAATCAACCTAAAAGAACTCTCCAGTAAAAAATGGCAGCTATTCTCGTGAGCGCTAAAGTTTATGTTTTTCACAGCAAGATCATAAAGACTTCACCCAAGTCTTCCCAAAGGTTCTACTTGGCACTTTATTGAAACAAAAGCTGTAAAACATGATTATTACAGTAGCATAATCATGTGGACACACAAAAACAGTAAGGATAAATATTGGGTTGTCTCCCAACAAGCACTTTTCTTTAATGCCTTTTTAGCTAGGCGTGATGATGGCAATGATGCTCACATAAAAGATAAGAATTAAAACATAACGGGAGCATCATGAAGCATATGACTAGCACATTTAAGCCTAACCCCACTTCCTATGCATAGGGATTTTTTGAGCAAACAACTTATGGGAACAATAATCAACTAGCATAGGAAGGTAAAACAAGCATAGCTTCAAAATTTTCAACACATAGAGAGGAAACTTGATATTATTGCAATTCCTACAAGCATATATTCCTCCCTCATAATAATTTTCAGTAGCATAATGAATGAATCCAACAATATAACCAGCACATAAAGCATTCTTTTCATGATCTAAAAGCATAGAAATTTACTATTCTCCTCGTAAGCAAAATTCTTCTCATGACTAGTAGTGGGAGCAAACTCAACAAAATAATTATCATGTGAGGCATAATCCAATTGAAAACCAAAATCATGGTGACAAGTTTCATGGTTATAATTATTCTTAATAGCATACAAGTCATCACAATAATCATCATAGATAGCAACTTTGTTCTCATAATCAATTGGAACCTCTTCCGAAATAGTGGAATCATCACTAAATAAAGTTGACACTCTTCCAAATCCACTTTCATGTTCATCACAATAAGATTCAACATCCTCCAAAATAGTGGGATCACTACTTACTAAAGTTGACACTCTTCCAAACCCACTTTCATAAATATAATCATCATAAATAGGAGGCATGCTATCATCAAAATAAATATTCTCATCAAAACTTGGGGGACAAAAAATATCATATTCATCAAACATAGATTCCCCAAGCTTGTGGCTTTGCATATCATTAGCATCATGGATATTCAAGGAATTCATACTAACAACATTGCAATCATGCTCATCATTCAAAGATTTAGTATCAAACATTCTATAGATTTCTTCTTCTAGCACTTGAGCACAATTTTCCTTTTCATCATACTCACGAAAGATATTAAAAAGACAAAGCGTATGAGAAAAACTTAACTCCATTTTTTTGTAGTTTTCTTTTATAAACTGAACTAGTGATAAAACAAGAAACAAAAATATTCAATTGCAAGATCTAAAGATATACCTTCAAGCACTCACCTCCCCAGCAACGACGCCAGAAAAGAACTTAGTTGACGGGGCGTGAGTGCTGCTTACCTAGCCTCCCCGGCAACAGCGCCAGAAAAGAGCTTGATGTCTACTACACAACCTTCTTCTTGTAGACGTTGTTGGGCCTACAAGTGCACATGTTTGTAGGACAGTAGCAAATTTCCCTCAAGTGGATGACCTAAGGTTTATCAATCCGTAGGAGGCATAGGATGAAGATGGTCTCTCTCAAACAACCCTGCAACAAAATAACAAAAAGTCTCTTGTGTCCCCAACACACCCAATACAATGGTTAATTGTATAGGTGCACTAGTTCGGCAAAGAGATGGTGATACAAGTGCAATGTGGATGGTAGATAAAGGTATTTGTAATCTGAAATTATAAAAACAGCAAGGTAACAAGTGGTAAAAGTGAGCATAAACGGTATTGCAATGATAGGAAACAAGGCCTAAGGTTCATACTTTCACTAGTGCAAGTTCTCTCAACAATAATAACATAGATAGATCATATAACAATCCCTCAACATGCAACAAAGAGTCACTCCGAAGACACTAATAGCAGAGAACAAACATAGAGATTATGGTAGGGTACGAAACCACCTCAAAGTTCTTCTTTCGGATCAATCTATTCAAGAGTTCATACTAGAATAACACCTTAAGACACAAATCAACCAAAACCCTAATGTCACCTAGATACTCCATTGTCACTTCAAGTATCTGTTGGCATGATTATACGATATGAATCACACAATCTTAGATTCATGCAACCAACACAAAGTACTTCAAAGAGTGCCCCAAAGTTTCTACCGGAGAGTCAAGAACGTATGCCAACCCCTATGCATAGGTTCATGGGCAGAACCCGCAAGTTGGTCACCAAAACATACATCAAGTGGCGCATGGTATCCCATTGTCACCACAGATAAGCACGGCAAGACATACATCAAGTGTTCTCATAAAAGACTCAATCCGATAAGATAACTTCAAGAGGGAAACTCAATTCATCACAAGAGAGTAGAGGGGGAGAAACATCATAAGATCCAACTATAATAGCAAAGCTCGGGATACATCAAGATCGTGCCATAGAGGGAACACGAGAGAGAACACGAGAGAGAGAGAGAGAGAGAGAGAGAGAGAGAGAGAGAGAGAGAGAGAGAGATCAAACACATAGCTACTGGTACATACCCTCAGCCCCGAGGGTGAACTACTTCCTCCTCGTCATGGATAGCGCCGGGATGATGAAGATGGCCACCGGTGATGGGTTCCCCCTCCGGTAGGGTGCCGGAACGGGCTCCTGAGAGGTTTTTGGTGGCTACAGAGGCTTGCGGCAGTGGAACTCCCGATCTATCTTGATTTTCGATGTTTTTAGGGTACATAGGCTTATATAGGCGAAAGAAGTTGGTCGGGGGCAGCTCCAGGGGCCCACAAGACAGGGGGCATGCCCTCCTATCTCCTGGCCTCCTCGAGGCTCTTCTGACGTGAAGTCCAAGTCTCCTGGGTGATATTCTTCCAAAAAATCACGATGCCGAAGGTTTCATTCCGTTTGGACTCCGTTTGATATTCCTTTTCTTCGAAATACTGAAACAGGCAATAAAACAGCAATATGGGCTGGGCCTCCGGTTAATAGGTTAGTCCCAAAAGTAATATAAAAGTGTATAATAAAGCCCGTAAACATCAAAAAGGGGTAATATAATAGAATGGAATAATAAAAAATTATAGATACGTTGGAGACGTATCAATCATCATCACCATCGATCCTCTTAGCGGGAGGGGTCAATCTCCATCAACATCTTCAGCAACACCATCTCCTCTCAAACCCTAGTTCATCTCTTTTATCCCATCTTTGTCCCAAAACCTCAGATTGGTACCCGTGGGTTGCTGGTAGTGTTGATTACTCCTTATAGTTGATGCTATTTGGTTTATTCGGTGGAAGATCATATGTTCAGATCCTTTATGCATATTAATACCCGTCTAATTATGAACACGAATATGATTTTTGAGTAGTTACGTTTGTTCGTGAGGACATGGGAGAAGTCTTGCTATAAGTAGTCATGTGAATTTGGTATTCGTTTGATAGTTTGATGACATGAATGTTGTCTTTCTTCTAGTGGTGTTATGTGAACGTTGACTACATGACACTTCACCATTGTTTGGGCCTAGAGGAAGGCATTGGGAAGTAATAAGTATATGATGGGTTGCTAGAGTGACAGAAGCTTAAACCCTAGTTTATGTGTTGCTTCGTAAGGGGCTGATTTGGATCCATATGTTTCATGCTATGGTTAGGTTTACCTTAATACTTCTTTTGTAGTTGTCGATGCTTGCAATAGGGGATAATCATAAGTGGGATGCTTGTCCAAGAAAGGGTAGTACCCAGGCGCCGGTCCACCCACATATCAAATTATCAAAGTAACGAACGCGAATCATATGAGCATGATGAAAACTAGCTTGAGGATAATTCCCATGTGTCCTCGGGAGCGCTTTTCTCTATATAAGAATTTGTCCAGGCTTGTCCTTTGCAACAAAAAGGATTGGGCCACCTTGCTGCACCTTATTTACTCTTGTTACTTGTTACCCGTTACGAATTACCTTATCACAAAACTATTTGTTACCGATAATTTCAGTGCTTGCAGAGAATACCTTACTGAAAACCGCTTGTCATTTCCTTCTGCTCCTCGTTGGGTTCGACACTCTTACTTATCAAAAGGACTACGATAGATCCCCTACACTTGTGGGTCATCAATGTGCATGATGTCGTTGAAAAAATATGAGAAAGGGGGCAGAGCCTGCAGTGGAAGTAATCGACGAACAAAGGATATTTATCTGGATCAGGCTTGGCGAAGGGAGTGGGTATGATGTGTGTGGTGGGATGCCCCGTCATCTCTCTCCCCCACAGGCACCGGAATCGGTCCCTGAGCGTGAGCGCGTCGATCGTCGAGGTGAAGACGGTGTGCTTCCTCTGCAGCTTCACCAGTTCGCTCTCCAGCAGCTCCTTCCCCTCGGTGGCCTTGGCCACTCCCATGCCCTTGCTCGCCTTGGGCGCCATGGCAGCTGAGAGGGGGCGAGGGATCAAGAGCAATGGAAGCACGACAACGGCGAGCAGAGGCTATATCTCTGGTTTGGACTCGAGGAAGAAGAGGGGAATGGCAGTTCCTAGATTGGGAAGGTAAGAAGGGTAAATGTGCAGCACCCCTGCGGATTTCTCTTTTTATGGGGAAGGCGCGGGACGCCTCTTTACTATTCACTACAAGATCTCGCAGGCATGTTGTGACCATTCCACGCACGGCCCCCACGTCACGCACTCAATGTGAATCATGGGAAAGCGCAAGTGACAGGAAGATTGCAGCATTTAATCCCTACCATGTGTGCCCGCGCACTATTTTGGGCCTGGCCCGACAACGCTTCGCGCTTATGTGTGGACCATGCCCGGGGGCTCCTGTCGGTGTACAAAAGTATGGGCCCTTTTGTACCCCTTACTCGTGCACGGGCAGTTGTAGCCACACCTGCAGCAAGGCTTGGCAGGGCAGTAGAAGACAAAATACAAGATTATCAAGACAAGCATTCAAGCCAGTGAATAAGGAGAGGGAGACAAGCTAGCTCTCCCCCAGCAACACCCTTGCCGGGGCGTCCTACGTAGCCCCGGCAAGAGACTTGCCGGGGCGACCTGCGAAGCACCAGCAAGGCCACCACCCACGAGGCTGAGAACTCGGACATCATCAACAACGTCAAGGCCAAGACTCGAGGACGCGTGCGTAGTATCATGCAGGTCTTTAAAGGCTGGTGGCTTGAGGGTCTACGTGAAGACCAGAAGACAAAGACCCCCCCCCAGCAAGGCCCTTGCCGGGGACGACTGTGAAGCCCCAGCAAGACCCTTGCTGGGGACAATTGGGGGGCCACAGCCAGGCCCGCACCCGACAAGGTTTCACCACTTCACAACCGTTCCAATGCAGCGACCAGCCTGCCAACCAAGCAAGCACCTATGTGGTGGCATGCAGATCTTCGTGAAGGCCCTGCCGCGCCAACACAACAGCTAGCCAACTAGCCTGGTGCTGCATGCCTCGTCAGCCTGGATGCGTGTCAAGGCAGGATGAGGTCGCGATGGATGGGATGGGTTCTATTACCGTCCCAGATAAAGTTGGAAGGCACGTAACCAGTGCATTTAATGCGTTTGTCCTACGATGTTAGTTATAAGCTTGTACACTGTAGCTACTTTACACCTCATGTGTGCCACTATGGCGACCCCTTTGACATATAAAAGGAGGCCCGATGCGTACTGGAGAAGGATTCTGACTTTTTGGACTGGACATGCATAGCAGCTAGTCTAAGAACTCAAGAACACTAAATATTCACCCAAAGCAGGACTATGGTTTTACGCTCCTCAGCAGCCCGAACCTGGGTAAAAATCCCTCGTGCTGATCACCAGACCTGCTCTTTGCGCAGCTCTCTCCCCGCCTACCGTAGAAGGGATCCTCATTATTCCATAGGTGTCGTTGCCCCGACATTATTACTCTGCATATTGGTGTTAGCCACAAAGTCTAAACCGTTGTCAGCCTTGCGCTTACCATTACCGCCTTGACCCATCGTATTATGTTGTCCTTTAGCATTGCCGCTCTTTTTCCCTTTGCCAGTTTTCTCCTCATCAGACTCAGGGTCCTTAATACTATCAAAGTCGGCATATTTGATGAGAGCCTCCATGAGTTCCCCCATATCATTGCAGTTGTATTTAAGTCGCCCTAATTTCTGCTTCAGGGGAAGGAAACGACAATTCTTCTCCAACATCAAGACAGCTAAACCGGTGTTGATACTGTCCGACAAGTGTATAACGTCTGAGATCCGGCGCACCCAATTGGTTGTTGACTCACCCTCACCTTGGGCACAAGAGTCTAAATCAAGAATCGATATAGGCTGCTTGCATGTGTCTTTAAAATTTTGAATAAAACGCCTTTTCAACTCCACCCATGATCCAATGGAGTTAGCAGGCAGTCCTTTCAACCAAGTACGAGCCGACCCATCCAACATCATGGTGAAATACTTGGCACATGCAGCATCACTAACATCCAACATCTCCATAGCCATCTCATAGCTCTCAATCGAAGCCTCTGGGGGTTGATCTGTCGTGTATTTAGGCACCTTGCGGGGGGCCTTGAAATCCTTAGGCAAGCGCTCGTTTCTTAGATCCGGCACTAAACAAGGAACACCCGAGGTTCTAGAGGTCACTCCTGCCTCCACAGAGGCTGATAAATAAACCGGAATTTGCTGTTGAGCTGCCAACCGAGATGCTAGCTCAGCCTCACGCCACGCTCTACCCTGGTCCACCAAAGCCTGAGCATCATTACTAGGACGCGATGGGTCAGGCCTACGAGGCTGATTGCATTTAGTTAGCTTGACTGGGTTAAACGGGACAAAGGACATAGAGAGTTTTACCCAGGTTTGGCCCCTCTCAACGAGGTAAAGGCCTACTCCTGCTTTAGGTTGTATTGCTTGGGTTTCGATTACCAGGGAGCGAATATGCTTGACCTAGTTCTCGACTTGTTGTTTCTTTCCCTAACCCGCCGCCAGGTCACCCCTTTATATACACAGGCTGATGCCCGACAGCTTATAGAGTCCCGGCCGGCTAATACACAACGTGTCCGGCTTGGTGACCAAACTAAACTTTCCTTAACATACAAGTTAAACATATGGCGGTTTATGCCCGTGGGCCTCAAGTCGCCTCCGGGTCTTGGGCCTTCAGTAAGCTTGCTTCATGAATCGCCTTCTTCAACATCTTCTTGGGCCTTCTCATTATGGCAAGTGGTATGACCCGGCCCCTCCTGCACGGGTCATACCCAATAATTATATCCCCAACATCAGTCTTGTGTAAAAAAATAAGATCAAAAGCACGTTCTAGTGAATCTTCAAATTTCCTTGACTGAGCGCAAAAGTTTCTTTTTTTGCACAGAAGTCAATTATCATCCACACTATCCCAAAGGCTTTACTTAGCACTTTATTGAAACAAAAATCTATAAAACATGATTACTACAGTATCTTAATCATGTGAAGAAACAAAAACCGTAAGGGTAAATATTGGGTTGTCTCCCAACAAGCGCTTTTCTTTAATGCCTCTTTAGCTAGGCATGATGATTTCAAAGATGCTCACATAAAAGATAAGACTGAAACATAATGGGAGCATCATGAAGAATATGACTAGCACATTTAAGTCTAACCCACTTCCTATGCCTAGGGATTTTGTGAGCAAACAACTTATGGGACAAGAATCAACTAGCATTGGAAGGCAAAACAAGCATCACTTCAAAACTTTCAACACATAGAGAGGAAACTTGATATTATTGCAATTCCTACAAGCATATATTCCTGCCTCATAATAATTTTCAGTAGCATCATGAATGTATTCAACAATATAAACATCACATAAGTCATTCTTTTCATGATCTACAAGCATAGAAAATTTACTACTCTCCACATAAGCAAAATTCTTCTCATTCGGAATAGTGGGAGTATCATAAGAAACTCAAATACTATAAATTGTTTCCACATTAAAAGAGTAATGTTCAGAAAAAGGGTAATCATAATCATGACAAGTTTTATAAATATAATCATCACTACATTTTATAACTAAGTGTCATCAAAGTAATCATCATCAGTAGCAACTTTGTTCTCATTAAAATCAATTGAAACCTCTTCCAAGATAGTGGAATCATTACTAAATAAAGTCATGACCTCTCCAAATCCACTTTCATAATTATCACAATAAGTTTCAACACCCTTCAAAATAGTGAGATCATTACTTCCTAAAGTTGACACTCTTCCGAACCCACTTTCATCAATATAATTATCATCAATAGGAGGCATGCTATCATCAAAATAAATTTTCTCATCAAAACCTGGTGGACTAAAAATATCATCTTCATCAAACATAGCATCCCCAAGCTTGTGGCTTTGCATATCATTAGCATCATGGATATTCAAGGAATTCATACTAACAACATTGCAATCATGCTCATCATACAAAGATTTTATGACAAACATTTTATTGCATTCTTCGTCTAGCAATTGAGCACAATTATCGGAATCCTTATTTTCACGAAAGACATTAAAAAGATGAAGCATATGACGGAACCTCAATTCCATTTTTTCTGTAGTTTTCTTTTATAGACTAAACTAGCGATAAAACAAGAAACTAAAAGATTCGATTGCAAGATCTAAAGATATACCTTCATGCACTCACCTCCCCAGCAATGCCGCCAAAAAGAGCTTGATGTCTACTACGCAACCTTCTTCTTGTAGTCATTGTTGGGCCTCCAAGTGTAGAGGTTTGTAGGACAGTAGCAAATTTCCGTCAAGTGGATGACCTAAGGTTTATCAATCTGTGGGAGGCGTACGATGAAGATGGTCTCTCTCAAACAACCCTACAACCAAATAGTAAAGAGTCTCTTGTGTCCCCAACACACCCAATAGAATGGTAAATTGTATTGGTGCACTAGTTCGGCGAGGAGATGGTGATACAAGCGTAATATGGATGGTAGATAAAGGTTTTGTAATCTGAATATATAAAAACAATGAGGTAGCAAGTGATAAAAGTGAGCAAAAATGGTATTGCAATGCTTCGATACAAGGCCTAGGGTTCATACTTTCACTATTGCAAGTTCTCTCAACAATGATAACATAGTTGGATCATATAACAATCCCTCAATGTGCAATAAGGAGTCACTCCAAAGTCACTAATAGCGAAGAACAAACAAAGAGATTATTGTAGGGACGAAACCACCTCAAAGTTATTCTTTCGGATCAATCTATTGGGCTATTCCTATAAGTGTCACGAACAACCCTAGAGTTCGTACTAAAATAACACCATAAGTGTGGCACCCCGGCTCAGAGCAACCGGTTTACCATGCATTGTCAGCCCAGAGACCTTGTCTTCTAGCAACACACAACATCTTGGTACAGAAAACAACCGCTTTATTGATGCTAGCGGATCAGAGTTTATATTACAACAGTTGGCGAGGCCAAGCGGCACACATGGTGCAGCTGAACAATATGTACATTATTTAGTGAACATAAAGGAGCCTCGATCACGACAACTACATGGCACCGGAACTTGTAGCGGAACTCCATAGCACGGGGACACCGATGTGGACACGATCTAGACTCAGACAACACTCCTTTCCAACGGAAGTTTCCTGAAACCTGGCATGACACGCCAGGTCAGTACATTGAATATACTTGCAATCTCACAACAAGCATAAACATAATGACAAACAATATCATGACAATTAACCAATTAATAATAATGCAACAATATATCCAACATGCTGTGACCATGCTCTTGTGATAATCGTCCCTCGGACTAGCTTACCAACCGTGATCGTTCCTGGATCACAAACACGCCAACCCAGAGACATCTCATGATCCTTACGGCTATCACAACCACGACCAATATTTGGCCCGTGATCCTTACGACGATCACAACCACGACCAGTATTTGGCCCGTGATCCTTTGTGCGATCACAACCACGACCAGTATTTGGCCCGTGATCCTTACGGCGATCACAACCACGACCAACATCTGGTCCAAATCAACACGATGGCATTCCCGCCACCAATACAATGCAAACTTCATACTTAGTGTGCAAAATTCATTAAATGTTGACCCATGGTGTGACCTACTTTCAAGCGTGTCCTTCACCGTGGACTCGGCTATCGATAGATTAATACACTCTGCAGAGGTAGCGCACTGAACCCACACCACGGAACCCATGGCCTCGCACTCCCATTCAGGTGGACCAACGGCATTCTGACGAAACCCCTCCATTGCCATGACACTCTCCCGGCCACTCCGACTCACTCCACACTGGGCTAGTCCTAGGTGGCCCCGTGTCTACTAAAGACACAACGACCACCGTCGTGGCCACGATCCCACACGGGGACCCGGTACCAAAAACTTAACAACAGGCTCACAAGGTTATGCCTGCTTACCGGGCCAGGGTACAACATGCCCATAACCTTCCCTAGATGGAGGCACCGACAAGAGGCATGACAATGAAACAAATAAAGGCCGTCCCATACCGACAAATGTGGTTGCACTGGGAAGGACTTGATTCAGTGGCACCATGACCCGGTCAACAACATATTCAAGTTGAGTTATTAACGGGTTCAGCTTAAAGAGAAAATAACCGGCGTCATAATGCCATGACATGCATCACCAACATATGCATCACATATCAATGGAAATGACTGAGTCAACTATGCTCACACTGAGCATCAACAACTCGTGATACTTCTCTGGTTAAGATCAAACCTTACTTCAACCAGGGTCTTTTCTAGCAAATTAATCATTTTTACTCATGCAAGAAAATAATCTCACTAAATATTTATATCCATAACCATATTATCTTTCATCACAGAATAACTAAATCATTGTTAGTTTACCAACTAAGTTCACTTCAAACTTTCTGTAAGTCAAGCATATTTACTTAAGCATCTAACAGAATATAATTAACATATTAATAATTTAAATGCATGGATAATCAAGTAGAAAATCACAAATATTGTAGTGGCACTATGAAAATGTTGTTGTGGCTTGCCTTAGTGCAGATGAGGTTCACAAAACTCCTAGTGATCCTCTTGACAAGCCTCGTCTTCTAAAAATAAATAAAAACACAAAAAGAAATCATCAAGAAACCTTCTGAAATTCACCAGAAAATCTAGACAGCAGGGAAAAATCCCAACTTTGGTGAGCTGCTAGATTTTTGGACAAAGAACACAATTTAAAAGAATTAATGCATTTGGACTTATAGATGAAAAGTTGTGGCCATTTGAAGCTCTCTGGATTTAAATGAAATTTGAAATAAAAATAAACAGACTGGGGGGTGACGTGACGCGCATACAGATTGGCTGACTACTGGGCCCTACTAGTCAGGTGAGGAGGAGGGGGAGAGAGAAACAGGGAGCGGCGAGGCTTCGCCGGAGCGCACGCCAGCGGCGAGGGCTCTTGGGCCAAAACAAGAGGGAGGGATGGAGAGAGAAGACGAAGGTGCACCGGCCCGTACCCGTAGGATGGCTAGGGGTGGTCGGACGGTGCCGGAAACAACCTCTCCAGCGGAGGCAGAGAGCAGTGGTCACCCAAGACAAAAACGCCGGCGGCTAGGGGCGACTCCAGGGGCTCCAACCGGGCGAAATGGCACCACCGGAGAGTGGCGGAGGCCCTGGAAGGGTTGCCCTGGCCTAGGAAGGGTTGGAGCTGCGGGGATGACCCGAGGGGATCGCCGGCAAGCTCGAGCTCGGGGACGGCAGCCCGCATACTGCTCGGCCGGGCTACGACTTTCTACTAGCTTGTGGGGTATGTGGGAGAGGAGTGAGGTGCTCGAGGAGGCTGGTGGTGGCCCTATTTATAGGAGAGCGGCGAGGGGGGTTCGCGCTCCACCGGAGGACACCTGTCCGCGGTGCCCGGTGAAGAACGGCGTTAATGAGAGAGGGGGAAATAGACATAGCTCACGCGGGGACTGTTGGCGAGTGCGGACGAGCACAGGGGCGAGAGGAAGATGACGAGCACAGTGCGCCACACACTATGGCATTGGCCGGACCGTGCCCGTGCCCGCTGCGGCGAGCTCCGGCATCGGCGAGGGCCAGCGTGGAGTTAAGTGAGTAGAGACCATGATGGTGGCGCGGTTTGGCATGCTCGGGCAGGCTGGGCAGCGAGCACGCGCGCAACAGAGCGCTCGGCGCCACTCAGAGCGCGTGTTTTGCTTGCCAGCACGCCTGGACGAACGCGGTCACCGCGTGAACTATGACCTGAGGCCAACCTAAGCGCAAACTTCATATCCTACGTGTAGTCCGTGGTAGTTTTGAGTGTTACTAGGCTTGGGTTGGGTTTCAGGTGCAGTAGAAATGAGTTTACACTCCAGGTAAGTTTATGCACAGTAACTTTGAAGGTTTACCATGGTCAAACCATTGGGAGTTGAGGGCTGGGCTTTGAAGGCTAGCCAACATTTACTAAGGTGAAGATGCACAAGAAAAACCAGCTACAATGGAGCTAGTAAAATGGTAGTTGTTGTAGAAACTACCATTTCTGTCCAGAAATGAAAATATTTTCTGTAGCCAAAATATTCCAAAAAGTGATGAAATATTTTTGCTCAGAAAGGTGCCCTAGGGTTCAAAGAATAATTGTGATTTTTCTCAGGATTTTATGGGCAAGAAAAATTGTGGTTGCTTTGGAGCACATTGGGCTAGCTAGGGTTTTGGAGGGGAAAATGAATATTTTTCATGGAAGAAAAATATTCCAAAGGATATTTTGAGATGAACCAGAGATGGAGTGATGGTTTGAGAAGGAGATGAAGCCCTTGGGTGAAAGTCAAGGGGTACCCAAGTGGTTAAGTCCAAATGAAAGATTCAAAACTCCAAACTTCAAAAGCAAACCATTTGAAAATCTGGCAAAGCAGAGGGGGCAAAAACCAGGCTGTCACAAACCTCCCCCACTTAGAATGAATCTCGTCCTCGAGATTCGGTTACTTGGGAAAACGATTCTGGATAATATGCCCTCAGAAATTCTTCGGATTCCCATGTCGATTCTGACTTTGTGTGATGCTTCCATTGGACTTTGTAAAACTTCCTTGCTTTACTGCGAGTGACTCTTTCCATCTAATCCAAAATTTTAACTAGCCTCTCTTCATATGTTAAATCCTTTGCCAGCTCTATTTATGTCATATCATTCTTTTTCTCAGGAGGTAATATGCATCGCCGTAACTGTGAAACATGAAACACATTGTGCACGCCTGACAATTCAGGGGGTAGCTCCAACTGATATGCAACAGTACCTACTCATGACATAACTGGAAATGGACCAATAAATCTGGGTGCCAACTTTCGATGATTCTGAAATCTCTTGATTCCTTTCATAGGCGTGACTCGAAGGTATACATGTTCTCCGGGTTCAAAACTGGTATGTCGGTGCTTTGCATCATAATAACTCTTCTGTCGAGATTTGGCCAACTGCAATCTGTCTCTGATTTCCTTGACTTGCTTCTCGGCTTCCAGCATGAGATCCATTCTGAAAATACAGCTATCTCCAGTTTGAGACCAATTTCAAGGAGTGCGACACTTACGTCCATACAAAGCTTCATATGGGGACATCTTTAAACTGGTCTGGAAGCTCTTGCTATAAGAGAACTCAGCATAAGGCAAACAGTCTTCCTATTTTGGTCCTTGGGCCAAAGCACAGGCTCGCAGCATATCTTCAAGTATTTGATTTACCCGCTCTGTCTGTCCATCAGTCTGAGGATGATAAGTGGTACTGTATTTCAATGTTGTCCCCAAGGCTTGATGGAGACGGGACCAAAAAGCGGAGGTAAAAAGTGAACCTTGGTCAGAAGTGATGGTTCGGGGGACTCCATGCAGACTGACTATTCTGGATACATACAATTGGGCAAGTTCATCTGCTCGATATGTGGTCCTGATCGGGATAAAGTGGGCTACCTTGGTTAATGTATCCACTATGACCCAGATTGCATCATTACCCCATCGAGTCTTAGGTAGGACTGGTGATGAAATCCATACAGGCATCATCCCATTTCCATTGTGACACTGGTAGTGGTTGGAGAAGTCCGGCAGGCTTTTGATGCTCTACCTTCACTTTGTTGCATATGTCACAACAGGCCACGAAATAGGCAATGTCTTTCTTCATTTCATCGCACCAGAATATTTGTCGAAGGTCTTCTTACATTTTCGTACCTCCAGGGTGAATTGAATACGAGGATTCATGGGCTTCTGGCAGGATCTTCTGCTTTAAATTTGCTTGATTGGGCACACAAATCCTTCCCCGGAATCGAAGGGTACCGAATTGATCCTTCGAGAAATCGGAAGTCTGACTTTCTACCATTTGCTTGGCTCGCTTCTGTAGATCGGTGTCATCTAGCTGGGCCTTGCGGATCTCTTCATCAAGGGTGGGGGTAACTTCCAAAATATTAGCAAGGCCAGCCTCAACTATGACCAAGTTGAGCTGAGCAATCTCTTCTTGAAGTTTAGAAGGCAAGGATTCCAATATGAAATTTAAGCAGACGGGCTTTCGACTGAGGGCATTGGCAACCACGTTGGCCTTACCCGGGTGGTAATTTATTCCAAGGTCATAATCCTTGACTAGCTCAAGCCATCTTCGTTGATGGAGATTTAAATCTGGCTGAGTAAATATATACTTGAGACTTTTGTGATCTGTAAAAATTTGGCACCTCTTCCTGATGAGATAGTGTCTCCAAATTTTCAAAGCATGAGCCACCGCGGCCAACTCCAAATCATGAGTAGGATAATTTCCTTCGTGGGGTCGTAGCTGTCGTGAGGCATAAGATACTACCTTGTTGTCTTGCATAAGTACGCATCCTAGTCCTTGTCTGGAAGCATCGCAATACACATCAAAACTGCGGTAGATATCTAGAAGAGTCAATACCGGTGCAGTTGTCAGCCGTATCTTTAACTCATTGAAACTTTTCTCATAGTCCTTAGTCCATTCAAACTTATTATCCTTTTTGAGAAGCTCTGTCATGGGTTTAGCAATCTTGGAAAATCTTTCAATGAAACGATGGTAATATCCGGCTAATCCAAGAAAACTCCAAATCTGAGATACGGTTGTGGGTGGAAACCAATCGAGTACATCCTTTACTTTGCTCAGGTCCACGGCTATACCTTTGGCGGATAGCACATGTCCGAGAAGTCCAACTTGCTTGAGCAAAAACTCACATTTACTGAATTTGGCGTATAACTAATGTTCACGGAGTCATTGTAACACTGCTCGGAGGTGTTCTTTATGCTCTTCTTCACTTCTTGAGTAAATAAGTATATCGTCGATGAATACTACCACGAACTTATCAAGGAAGTCCATGAATACATTGTTCATCATATGCATGAAGAAGGCAGGGGCGTTGGTGAGACCAAAAGACATACCTGTATATTCATAAAGACTGTATCGAGTGGTGAATGCGGTCTTAGGAATATCCTCCTTTTTAATCTTGAGCTGATGGTATCCAGTCCATAAATCAATCTTGGAGAATACCTTGGCCCCACTAAGCTGATCAAACAGGTCATCAATTCTTGGCAGTGGATATTTGTTTTTGATTATGACATCATTCAGCTGACAGTAATCCACACACATGCGGAGGCTGCCATCCTTTTTGTCCACAAAGATAGCAGGTGATCCCCAGGGTGAAAAGCTGGGACGGATATATCCTTTCTGGAGCATTTCATCGAGTTGTTTCTTTAGCTCCACTAATTCTGATGAAGGCATTCGGTAATACTTCTTGTGTATTCGTGTGGTTCTGGGCACAAGATCTATTGCAAACTCAAGCTCTCGATCAGGTGGCATGCCTGGCAGTTCTTCTGGAAATACATCAGGAAACTCACTAACCATAGGAATTAATTCCACTTCAGCCACTGTGGTGAAAACCATTTCTTTTTTGGGTATACTTCTGCGAGCATGGAATTTTGTAGTCTATCCTTCTTGGCTGGTCAAAGTGACTTCTCGGGTTGCACAATTTATGCATACTTGATACTGAGTCAGCCAATTCATACCCAAGATAACATTCAACTTAGCAGACTCAATAATTATCAAAGAAGTTGGAAAACAAACTCGGTTAACATTAACTTCCAGATTGTGGCAGACTAGATTGCTTCTGATTATGGATCCCGGGGTTTGTACCAGCATATTCTTGCCCAAAAGCGAATAAGGAAATTTGTTTCGGGCAACAAAACTCCAAGAAATAAAAGAGTGGGAAGCCCCAGAGTCAAATAAAATCACTTCATGTATGTTATTAACATAAAACATACAATGACAACTTTGGGGTTCTCTTGGGCTTCATCAGCAGAGATGTGATGAACGTATCCCGTGATATTTTGTTGGTTCGGGCATGACTTCGTATAATGGACTTGTCGCCAGAATATAGCATTCGACCGGTTGTTCTTGGGACACTATTTGGCATAATGTCCGGTTTGCCCACAACTGAAGCAAGAATTGCTGCGCAGACGCTCCTCTTGCACTGGATTGGTTACGACGTTCTTGACTTGAGTGGTGGTCTTGTTAACATTCTGTTGCCAATTGAGCTTGTATTCCACCTGAGTTTGTTGCCAGGTATGAGCCTTCTGCACTGGTTGTATTTCCTTTCTTAGCTCATACTTGCGCTTGTGATCGTTGTTGTTCACCAGGGTTTGGAAGTCTGGGAAATCGAACATACTGAGAGTACACCTGAGTTGCGGGTTTAATCCACCAAGAAATATGTCAATCTTTCTTTCTTCAGTGGCCACGTCATATAGGGAGTAACATGACAGATGATTGAATTTTTGCAAATATTCACCCACAGAGTGACTTCCTTGGAGGAGTGTGAGAAATTCACGTTTCTTAGTCTTTATAATTCCCGTAGGGATATGATATTTCCGGAATCGTTCCTTGAATCTTGACCAGGTGATTTCTTCATCAGCAGACCACATGGCTCTTTCATTTTCCCACCATATGGCAGTAGCGCCTTCAAGATAATGAGTTGCAAATGGAACCTTATCTCCTTATTCAGTACGAGCAATCTCAAGTTTCTTCTCCATAGTCCTCAACCAATCATCTGCATCCAAGGGATCAATAGCCTGGCTGAAACTAGGAGGCTTGGTCCTTCGAAAATCTGACAGCTTGGAGTGATGACCGGGCTGATTTCCTCTGTCCAACCATAGCTTGAACACTTCTTAATATTTCAATCAGATTATTATTCCGTCTTTCCTCAAACATACGCAGAATTTGCTCGGTGGAGGGCGGATTTGGCGGTGGAGGCGGTGGTGGAACGTATGGCTCGGGTGAGTGTCCTGCCTGTCGTGCGGAACGATGAACATGAGAACCCTCGCGAATGTTGCTACTGCAGCCTCCCCACGTCATCCTATTGTGTTTTTTCCCAAGGCAACGCAACCGAGATGAGAAGCATTCAAAATAAATTGGGGAAAATCCAGCAACAAAAGCCCGCGAAAAACCGAAATGACGAAGAAAATGCGGCGAATAAAATAGCGTTCCAACATAATTATACATAGACTCATACATGAAAGATAACAACGTGCCAGGTTCAACTACTCTTATACATGAAATGAAACATCATGACTCGTACGACTACATCCGTACTCCATCATGACGACTACGAATACTCAGAAGCTCTACTGCTCTGCTGGTGCTGCGGGGTCCTCTCCTAAAGAGGACTCAGATCCTGAACTGACGGGGTTAACTGAGACCTCCGGGTTAAAGGTGACATGACGACGCTGCCTCGAGGGCTCTCCCTCCGAGGCACGTGCAGGGTGAAGCATTGGGGCTACAAGCTTGGCGAGAAGTGAAACCCACTCAGCAAGAGCACTAAGTGGACTCACAGTCGCAGTGCCCGAGCTACACGTAGGAGTAACCGGTGAAACGGGGGAAATAGAACTGGCTGGAATATAGGGAGTAAATCCTACAGATGCTGGAGTAGTGATTGATCTAGCGGGGCTAAAGCAGTACGGGCACGAGTAAGCTCTCGAGCCAGCTCGTAGATCATAAAATAGCTAGCACTGATATAACGAGAAAGGTGGCTAGCAACACTATCGGACTCCGGATCAATGATAGGGAAACGGACAGGACCATTATCGTGCAGAGAAGGATAGTAGTAGAAACCTGGGTGGTTCTGCATCCGGACCTCATTGTAGCGAAGGTCAACAAGGACCTCGAATGCAGCAAGCTGGACAGCCTAAGAAGCGGTAGAAGCACAATCGCTCCGAGAGGTACGAGTGTAAGTGCTGGAATCGGAACTGGTGCGTAGATTTACCATGGCGGGATACTCATTCACTGAGTCAGCTAGATGCTCCCGGTACACACGATAGGCTGGGTCGTCACCGAGGGGGTACAGCCGACGCCACATGTTATGGAGCGGTGACGTGTACGGCATTAGCTGCAACTGGCACGGATACGACACCAGTGCCATATATACTCACAACCATTAACAGGTTAGCATAAAAATAAAAATCAGTGCATGCAATGCAACAACCAGCTACAAATTCAACCGGCACTCAACTACAACTCGTATCTAGCGTCCGGTTAACTTGTCCTAGTCTAGCGTGGCCTACAGTCAGCGCGGCTCTGATACCAAGCGTTGTGGCACCCCGGCTCAGAGCAACCGGTTTACCATGCATTGCCAGCCCAGAGACCTTGTCTTCCGGCAACACACAACATCTTGGTACAGAAAACAAGTGCTTTATTGATGCTAGCGGATCAGAGTATACATTACAAAAATTGGCGAGGCCAAGCGGCACACACGATGCGGCTGAACAATATGTACAATATTTAGTGAACATAAAGGGGCCTCGATCACGACAACTACACGGCAGCGGAACAATGTCGTAGCGGAACTCCATAGCATAGGGACACCGATGTGGACACGATCTAGACTCGGACATCACTCCTTTCCAACGGAACTTTCCTGAAATCTGGCATGACACGCCAGGTCAGTACATTGAAGGTACTTGCAAGCTCACAACAAGCATAAACATAATGACAAACAATATCATGACAATTAACGAATTAATAATAATGCAACAATATATCCAACATGCTGTGACCATGCTCTTGTGATAATCGTACCTTGGACTGGCTTACCAACCATGATCGTTCCTGGATCACAAACATGCCAACCCAGAGACATCTCGTGATCCTTACGGCTATCACAAACACAACCAATATTTGGCCCGTGATCCTTACGGCGATCACAACCACGACCAGTATTTGGCCCGTGATCCTTACGGTGATCACAACCACGACCAGTATTTGGCCCGTGATCCTTACGGTGATCACAACCATGACCAACATCTGGTCCAAATCAACACGATGGCCTTCCCGCCACCAACACAATGCAAACTTCACACTTAGTGTGCAAAATTCATTAAACGATGACCCATGGTGTGACCTACTTTCGAGCGTGTCCTTAACCGTGGACTCGGCTATCGATAGATTAATACACTCTGCAGAGGTAGCGCACTACACCCACACCACGGAACCCATGGCCTCGCACTCCAATTCAGGTGGACCAACGACATTCTGACGAAACCCCTCCATTGCCATGACACTCTCCCGGCCACTCTGACTCACTCCCCATCGGGCTAGTCCTGGGTGGCCTCGTGTCTACCAAAGACACAACGACCACTGTCGTGGCCACTATCCCACACAGGGATGCGGTACCAAAAACTTAACAACGGGCTCACAAGGTTATGCCTACTTACCGGGCCAGGGTACAGCACGCCCATAACCTTCCCTAGATGGAGGCACCGACCAGAGGCATGACAGTGAGACGAATAAAGGCCGTCCCATACCGGAAAATGTGGTTGCACTAGGAAGGACTCGATTCAGTGGTACCATGACCCGATCAACAACATATTCAAGTTGAGTTATTAACGGGTTCAACTTAAAGTCGAAATAACCGGCGTCATAATGCCATGACATGCATCACCAACATATGCATCACATATCAACGGAAATGACTGAGTCAACTATGCTCACACTGAGCATCAACAACTCATGATACTTCTCTGGTTAAGATCAAACCTTACTTCAACCAGAATCTTTTCTAGCAAATTTATCATTTTTACTGATGCAAGAAAATAATCTCACTAATTATTTATATCCATAACCATATTATCTTTCATCAAACAATAACTAAATCATTGTTAGTTTACCAACTAAGTTCACTTCAAATTTTCTGTAAATCAAGCATATTTACTTTAACAAGCATTTAACATAATATAATTAACATATTAATAATTTAAATGCATGGATAATCATTTGTTCAAGTAGAAAATCACAAATATTGTAGTGGCACTATGAAAATGTTGCTGTGGCTTGCCTTAGTGCAGATGAGGTTCACAAACCTCCTGGTGATCCTCAAGACAAGCCTGGTCTTCTGAAAATAAATAAAAACACAAAAAGAAATCATCAAGAAACCTTCTGAAATTCACCAGAAAATCTAGACAGCAGGAAAAATCCCAACTTTGGTGAGCTGCTAGATTTTTGGACAAAGAACACAATGCAAAAAAGAATCAATGCATTTGGACTTATAGATAAAAAGTAGTGGCCATTTGAAGCTATCTGGATTTAAATGAAATTTGAAATAAAAATAAACAGGCTGGGGGGGTGACATCGAAAGTGTAAAATCCCAGGGCACCACTGTTGGAAATATGCCCTAGAGGCAACAATAAAAGCATTATTATTATATTTCCTTGTTTATGATAATTGTCTTTATTCATGCTATAATTGTGTTATCCGGAAATCGTAATACATGTGTGAATAACAGACACCAACATGTCCCTAGTGAGCCTCTAGTTGACTAGTTCGTTGATCAACAGATAGTCATGGTTTCTTGACTATGGACACTGGATGTCATTGATAACGAGATCACATCATGGGGAGAATGATGTGATGGACAAGACCCAATCCTAAACATAGCACAAGATCGTATAGTTCGTTTGCTAGAGTTTTCTAATGTCAAGTATCTATTCCTTTGACCATGAGATCGTGTGACTCCCGGATACCGTAGGAGTTCTTTGGGTATGCCAAACGTCACAACGTAACTGGGTGACTATAAAGGTAGACTACGGGTATCTCCGAAAGTGTCTGTTGGGTGACATGGATCAAGACTGGGATTTGTCACTCCGTATGACGGAGAGGTATCACTGGGCCCACTCGGTAATGCATCATCATAATGAGCTCAAAGTGACCAAGTGTCTGGTCACGTGATCATGCATTACGATACGAGTAAAGTGACTTGCCGGTAACGAGATTGAACAAGGTATTGGGATACCGACGATTGAATCTCGGGCCAGTAACATATCGATAGACAAAGGGAATAGCGTACGGGATTGATTAAATCCTCGACATCGTGGTTCATCCGATGAGATCATCGTGGAGCATGTGGGAGCCAACATGGGTATCCAGATCCCGCTGTTGGTTATTGACCGGAGAGTCGTCTCGGTCATGTCTGCTTGTCTCCCGAACCCGTAGGGTCTACACACTTAAGGTTCGGTGACACTAGGGTTATGAAGATATGTATATGCAGAAACCTGAATGTTGTTCGGAGTCCCGGATGAGATCCCGGACGTCACGAGGAGTTCCGGAATGGTCCGGAGGTAAACAATTATATATAGGAAGTGCTATTTCGGGCATCGGGACAAGTTTCGGGGTTATCGGTATTGTACCGGGACCACCGGAAGGGTCCCGTGGGTCCACCGGGTGGGGCCACCTGTCCCAGGGGGCCACATGGGCTGTAGGGGGTGCGCCTTGGCCTAGATGGGCCAAGGGCACCAGCCCCTATAGGCTCATGCGCCTAGGGTTTCCACCATGGAAGAGTCCATGTGGTGGAAGGCACCCCTAGGTGCCTTGGGGGGGAGGGAAACCTCCCCTTGGCCGCCGCCCCCCCTAGTAGATGCCATCTACTAGGGCCGGCGCCCCCCCTTGGCACCCCTATATATAGTGGGGGGGAGAGGAGGGATTTTACACCAGCCCCTGGCGCCTCCATCTCCCCCCGTTACGTCTCTCCCTTGTAGTCTCGGCGAAGCCCTGCTGCTGTGACGCCCTGCATCCACCACCACGCCGTCGTGCTGCTGGATCTTCATCAACCTCTCCTTCCCCCTTGCTGGATCAAGAAGGAGGAGACGTCTCCCGTCCCGTACGTGTGTTGAACGCGGAGGTGCCGTCCGTTCGGCGCTGGTCATCGGTGATTTGGATCACGTCGAGTACGACTACATCATCACCGTTCTTTTGAACGCTTCCGTGCGCGATCTACAAAGGTATGTAGATGCATCTAATCACTCGTTGCTAGATGAACTCCTAGATGATCTTGGTGAAACGAGTAGGAAAATTTTTGTTTTCTGCAACGTTCCCCAATAGTGGCATCATGAGCTAGTTCTATGTGTAGTTCTTCTTGCGCGAGTAGAACACAATTTGTTGTGGGCGTAGATTTGTCAACTTTCTTGCCGTTACTAGTCCTTTCTTGCTTCAGCGGTATTGTGGGATGAAGCGGCCCGGACCAACCTTACACGTACGCTTACGTGAGACCGGTTCCACCGACTAACATGCACTAGTTGCATAAGGTGGCTGGCGGGTGTCTGTCTCTCCTACTTTAGTTGGAGCGGAATCGATGAACAGGGTCCTTATGAAGGGTAAATAGAAGTTGATAAATCACGTTGTGGCTTTAACGTAGGTAAGAAAACGTTCTTGCTAGAACCCTAATTCAGCCACGTAAAACTTGCAACAACAATTAGAGGACGTCTAACTTGTTTTTGCAGCAAGTGGTTTGTGATATGATATGGCCAAAGTTGTGATGAATGATGAATGATCTATATGTGATGTATGAGATGTTCATGCTATTGTAATACGATTCACGACTTGCATGTCGATGAGTATGACAACCGGCATGAGCCATAGGAGTTGTCTTTATTCTTTTATATGACCTGCATGTCATCAAGAAACGCCATGTAAATTACTTTACTTTATCGCTAAACGCGTTAGCCATAGTAGTAGAAGTAATAGTTGGCGAGCAACTTCATGGAGACACGATGATGGAGATCATGGTGTCAAGCCGGTGATAAGATGATCATGGAGCCCCAAGATGGAGATCAAAGGAGCTATGTGCTATTGGCCATATCATGTCACGTTTATTATTTGATTGCATGTGATGTTTATCATGTTTTGCATCTTGTTTACATAGAACGACGGTAGTAAATAAGATGATCCCTCACAATAATTTCAAGAAGTGTTCCCCCTAACTGTGCACCGTTGCGACAGTTCGCTGTTTCAAAACACCACGTGATGATCGGGTGTTTTATTCAGACGTTCACATACAACGGGTGTAAGACAGATTTACACATGCAAACACTTAGGTTGACTTGACGAGCCTAGCATGTACAGACATGGCCTCGGAACACAGAAGACCGAAAGGTCGAGCATGAGTCGTATAGTAGATACGATCAACATGAAGATGTTCACCGATGTTGACTAGTCCGTCTCACGTGATGATCGGACACGGTCTAGTTAACTCGGATCATGTAATACTTAGATGACTGGAGGGATGTCTAATCTGAGTGGGAGTTCACTAATAATTTGATTAGTTGAACTTAATTATCATGAACTTAGTCTAAATTTTTTACAATATGTCTTGTAGATTAAATGGCCAACGTAGTCCTCAACTTCAACGCGTTCCTAGAGAAAACCAAGCTGAAAGACGATGGCAGCAACTATACGGACTGGGTCCGGAACCTGAGGATCATCCTCATAGCTGCCAAGAAAGATTATGTCCTACAAGCACCGCTTGGTGACGCACCCGTTCTCCCTGCAGAACAAGATGTTATGAACGCTTGGCAGGCACGTTCTGATGACTACTCCCTCGTTCAGTGCGGCATGCTTTACAGCCTAGAGCCGGGGCTCCAAAAGCGTTTTGAGAGACATGGAGCATATGAGATGTTCGAAGAGCTGAAAATGGTTTTCCAAGCTCATGCCCGGGTCGAGAGATATGAAGTCTCCGGCAAATTCTTCAGCTGTAAGATGGAGGAAAACAGTTCTGTCAGTGAGCTCATACTCACTATGTCTGGGTTGCATAACCTCTTGACTCAGCTGGGAGTTAATCTCCCGGATGATGCGGTCATTGACAGAATCCTCCAGTCGCTTCCACCAAGCTACAAGAGCTTTGTGATGAACTTCAATATGCAGGGGATGGAAAAGACCATTCCTGAAGTATTTGCTATGCTGAAATCAGCAGAGGTAGAAGTCAGGAAAGAACATCAAGTGTTGATGGTCAATAAAACCACTATGTTCAAGAAAGGCAAGGGTAAAAAGAACTTCAAGAAGGACGGCAAGGAGGTTGCCGCGCCCGGCAAGCAAGCTGCCGGGAAGAAGCCAAAGAATGGACCCAAGCCCGAGACTGAGTGCTTTTATTGCAAGGGAAGCGGTCACTGGAAGCGGAACTGCCCTAAGTACTTAGCGGATAAGAAGGCCGGCAAAACAAAAGGTATATGTGATATACATGTAATTGATGTGTACCTTACTAGTGCCCGTAGTAGCTCCTGGGTATTTGATACCGGTGCAGTTGCTCACATTTGTAACTCAAAGCAGGGGCTGCGGAATAAGCAGAAACTGGCAAAGGACGAGGTGACGATGCACGTCGGGAATGGTTCCAAGGTCAATGTGATCGCCGTCGGCACGCTGCCTCTGCATCTCCCTTCGGGATTAGTTTTAAACCTTAATAATTGTTATTTAGTGCCAGCTTTGAGCATGAACATTGTATCGGGATCTCGTTTAATTCGAGATGGCTACTCTTTTAAATCTGAGAATAATGGTTGTTCCATTTTTATGAGAGATATGTTTTATGGTCATGCTCCTATGGTGAATGGTTTATTCCTTATGAATCTCGAACGTGATGCTACACATGTTCATAATGGGAGTACCAAAAGAAGTAAGGTTGATAATGATAGTCCCACATACCTGTGGCACTGCCGCCTTGGTCACATAGGTGTCAAACGCATGAAGAAGCTCCATGCTGATGGACTTTTAGAGTCTCTTGATTATGAATCATTTGACACGTGCGAACCATGCCTTATGGGTAAAATGACCAAGACTCCGTTCTCAGGAACAATGGAGCGAGCAACCGACTTATTGGAAATCATACATACTGATGTGTGCGGTCCAATGAGTGTTGAGGCTCGTGGTGGCTATCGTTATGTTCTCACCCTCACTGATGATTTAAGTAGGTATGGGTATATCTACTTAATGAAACACAAGTTGGAAACCTTTGAAAAGTTCAAGGAATTTCAGAGTGAGGTTGAAAATCAACGTGACAGGAAAATCAAGTTTCTACGATCAGATCGTGGAGGAGAATACTTGAGTCACGAGTTTGGCACACACTTAAGAAAATGTGGAATAGTTTCACAACTCACGCCGCCTGGAACACCTCAGCGTAATGGTGTGTCCGAACGTCGTAATCGCACTCTATTAGATATGGTACGATCTATGATGTCTCTTACCGATTTACCGCTATCTTTTTGGGTCTATGCTTTAGAGACTGCCGCATTCACTTTAAATAGGGCTCCGTCGAAATATGTTGAGACGACACCGTATGAATTATGGTTTGGGAAGAAACCTAAGCTGTCGTTTCTAAAAGTTTGGGGATGCGATGCTTATGTCAAGAAACTTCAACCTGAAAAGCTCGAACCCAAGTCGGAAAAATGCGTCTTCATAGGATACCCAAAAGAAACTATTGGGTACACCTTCTACCTCAGATCCAAAGGCAAGATCTTTGTTGCCAAGAATGGGTCCTTGCTGGAGAAAGAGTTTCTCTCGAAAGAAGTAAGTGGGAGGAAAGTAGAGCTTGATGAAGTATTACCTCTTGAACCGGAAAATGGCGCAACTCAAGAAAATGTTCCTGAGGTGCCTGCACCGACCAGAGAGGAAGTTAATGATCAAGATACTTCTGATCAAGCCCCTACTGAAATTCGAAGGTCCACAAGGACACGTTCCGCACCAGAGTGGTACGGCAACCCTGTCTTGGAAATCATGCTGTTAGACAACGGTGAACCTTCGAACTATGAAGAAGCGATGGCGGGCTCGGATTCCGACAAATGGCTAGAAGCCATGAAATCCGAGATAGGATCCATGTATGAAAACAAAGTATGGACTTTGACTGACTTGCCCGTGGAGCGGCGAGCCATAGAAAATAAATGGATCTTTAAGAGGAAGACAGACGCGGATGGTAATGTGACCATCTATAAAGCTCGGCTTGTCGCTAAGGGTTATCGACAAGTTCAAGGGGTTGACTACGATGAGACTTTCTCACCGGTAGCGAAGCTGAAGTCCGTCCGAATCATGTTAGCAATTGCCGCATTCTATGATTACGAAATATGGCAAATGGACGTCAAAACGGCATTCCTTAATGGTTTCCTTAAGGAAGAATTGTATATGATACAGCCGGAAGGTTTTGTCGATCCTAATAATGCTGACAAAGTGTGCAAGCTCCAACGCTCGATTTATGGGCTGGTGCAAGCATCTCGGAGTTGGAACATTCGCTTTGATGAGATGATCAAAGCGTTTGGGTTTACACAGACTTATGGAGAAGCCTGCGTTTACAAGAAAGTGAGTGGGAGCTCTGTAGCATTTCTCATATTATATGTAGATGACATACTTTTGATGGGAAATGATATAGAACTCTTGGACAGCATCAAGGCCTACTTGAATAAAAGTTTTTCAATGAAGGACCTTGGAGAAGCTGCTTATATATTAGGCATCAAAATCTATAGAGATAGATCGAGACGCCTCATAGGTCTTTCACAAAGCACATACCTTGATAAGATATTGAGGAAGTTCAATATGGATCAATCCAAGAAGGGGTTCTTACCTGTGTTACAAGGTATGAAATTGAGCTCAGCTCAATGTCCGACCACGGCAGAAGATATAGAAGAGATGAGCGTCATCCCCTATGCCTCAGCCATAGGTTCTATTATGTATGCCATGCTGTGTACCAGACCTGATGTTAACCTTGCCGTAAGTTTGGTAGGAAGGTACCAAAGTAATCCCGGCAAGGAACACTGGACAACGGTCAAGAATATCCTGAAGTACCTGAAAAGGACTAAGGAAATGTTTCTTGTTTATGGAGGTGACGAAGAGCTCGTCGTAAAGGGTTACGTCAATGCTAGCTTCGACACAGATCTGGATGACTCTAAGTCACAAACCGGATACGTGTATATTTTGAATGGTGGGGCAGTAAGCTGGTGCAGTTGCAAGCAAAGCGTCGTGGCGGGATCTACATGTGAAGCGGAATACATGGCAGCCTCGGAGGCAGCACATGAAGCAATATGGGTGAAGGAGTTCATCACCGACCTAGGAGTCATACCCAATGCGTCGGGGCCGATCAAGCTCTTCTGTGACAACACTGGAGCTATTGCACTTGCCAAAGAGCCCAGGTTTCACAAGAAGACAAGGCACATCAAGCGTCGCTTCAACTCCATTCGTGAAAATGTTCAAGATGGAGACATAGAGATTTGTAAAGTACATACGGACCTGAATGTAGCAGATCCGTTGACTAAGCCTCTCCCTAGAGCAAAACATGATCAACACCAGAATTCCATGGGTGTTCGATTCATCACAATGTAACTAGATTATTGACTCTAGTGCAAGTGGGAGACTGTTGGAAATATGCCCTAGAGGCAATAATAAAAGCATTATTATTATATTTCCTTGTTCATGATAATTGTCTTTATTCATGCTATAATTGTGTTATCCGGCAATCGTAATACATGTGTGAATAACAGACACCAACATGTCCCTAGTGAGCCTCTAGTTGACTAGTTCGTTGATCAACAGATAGTCATGGTTTCCTGACTATGGACACTGGATGTCATTGATAACGAGATCACATCATTGGGAGAATGATGTGATGGACAAGACCCAATCCTAAACATAGCACAAGATCGTATAGTTCGTTTGCTAGAGTTTTCTAATGTCAAGTATCTATTCCTTTGACCATGAGATCGTGTGACTCCCAGATACCGTAGGAGTGCTTTGGGTATGCCAAACGTCACAACGTAACTGGGTGACTATAAAGGTAGACTACGGGTATCTCCGAATGTGTCTGTTGGGTGACATGGATCAAGACTGGGATTTGTCACTCCGTATGACGGAGAGGTATCACTGGGCCCACTCGGTAATGCATCATCATAATGAGCTCAAAGTGACCAAGTGTCTGGTCACGAGATCATGCATTACGGTACGAGTAAAGTGACTTGCCGGTAACGAGATTGAACGTGGTATTGGGATACCGACGATCGAATCTCGGGCCAGTAACATATCGATAGACAAAGGGAATAGCGTACGGGATTGATTAAATCCTCGACATCGTGGTTCATCCGATGAGATCATCGTGGAGCATGTGGGAGCCAACATGGGTATCCAGATCCCGCTGTTGGTTATTGACCGGAGAGTCGTCTCGGTCATGTCTGCTTGTCTCCCGAACCCGTAGGGTCTACACACTTAAGGTTCGGTGACACTAGGGTTATGAAGATATGTATATGCAGAAACCCGAATGTTGTTCGGAGTCCCGGATGAGATCCCGGACGTCACGAGGAGTTCCGGAATGGTCCGGAGGTAAAGAATTATATATAGGAAGTGCTATTTCGGGCATCGGGACAAGTTTCGGGGTTATCGGTATTGTACCGGGACCACCGGAAGGGTCCCGGGGGTCCACCTGTCCCAGGGGGCCACATGGGCTGTAGGGGATGCGCCTTGGCCTAGATGGGCCAAGGGCACCAGCCCCTATAGGCCCATGGGCCTAGGGTTTCCACCATGGAAGAGTCCATGTGGTGGAAGGCACCCCTAGGTGCCTTGGGGGGGAGGGAAACCTCCCCTTGGCCGCCCCCCCCCTAGTAGATGCCATCTACTAGGGCCGGCGCCCCCCCCCCCTGGCACCCATATATATAGTGGGGGGAGAGGAGGGATTTTACACCAGCCCCTGGCGCCTCCATCTCCCCCCGTTACGTCTCTCCCTTGTAGTCTCGGCGAAGCCCTGCTGCTGTGACGCCCTGCATCCACCACCACGCCGTCGTGCTGCTGGATCTTCATCAACCTCTCCTTCCCCCTTGCTGGATCAAGAAGGAGGAGACGTCTCCCGTCCCGTACGTGTGTTGAACGCGGAGGTGCCGTCCGTTCGGCGCTGGTCATCGGTGATTTGGATCACGTCGAGTACGACTACATCATCACCGTTCTTTTGAATGCTTCCGTGCGCGATCTACAAAGGTATGTAGATGCATCTAATCACTCGTTGCTAGATGAACTCCTAGATGATCTTGGTGAAACGAGTAGGAAATTTTTTGTTTTCTGCAACGTTCCCCAATAGCCACCACTCATACCGCTTCACGCAAGTATAGAGTGGCTGACTAGCGAGCCCCGCTAGTCTAGTGAGGAGGAGGGGGAGAGGGAAACAGAGAGCGGCGAGGCTTCACCGGACCGCACGCTGGCGTCGAGGGCTCTTGGGACAAAACGAGAGGGAGGGATGGAGAGAGAAGATGAAGGCGCACCTGCCCGTACCCGTAGGATGGCTAGCGATGGTCGGACGGTGCCGGAAACAATTTCTCCAGTGGAGGCAGAGAGCAGCGGTCACCGAAGACGAGGATGACGGTGGGTAGGGGCGACTCCAGGGGCTCCAACCGGGCGGAACGACACCACCGGAGAGTGGCGGAGGCCCTGGAAGGGTTGCCCTAGCCTGGGAAGGGCTGGAGCTGCGGGGACGACCCGAGGGGATCACCGGCAAGGTCAAGCTTGGGGACGGCAACCCGCGGCCTGCCCGACGGGGCTACGGCTTTCTACTAGCTTGTAGGGTGTGTGGGAGTGGAGTGAGGTGCTCGAGGCTGGGGTGGCCGTATTTATAGGAGAGCGGCGAGGGGGGATTTGGACTCCGCCGGAGGACACCTGTCCGCGGCGCCCGACGATGAACGGCGTCAGTGAGAGAGGGGGAAGAAGACGTAGCTCACGCGGAGACTGTTGGCAAAGCGTGGACGAGCACTGGGGCGAGAGGAAGACGATGAGCACAGTGCACCGCACACTGTGGCGTTGGCCGAATCGTGCCCGTGCCCGTTGTGGCAAGCTCCGGCATCGGCGAGTGCCAGGGCGGAGTTATGTAAGGAGAGACGATGATGGTGGTGTGGGTTGGCACGCTCGGGCAGGCTGGGCAGCGAGCACGCGCGCAACAGAGCGCTCGGCGGCACTTAGAGCGTGTGTTTTCCATGCCAGCATGCCTGGACGAACGCGGTCACCATGTGAATTATGATCTCAGGCCAACCTAAGAGCAAACTTCACGTCTGGTGTGTAGTCCGTGGTAGTTTTGAGTGTTACCAGGCTTGGGTTGGGTTTCAGGTGCAGTAGAAATGAGTTTACACTCCAGGTAAGTTTATGGACAGTAACTTTGAAGGTTTACTGTGGTCAAACCACTGGGAGTTGAGGGTTGGGCTTTGGAGGCTAGCCAACATTTCTTAAGGTGAAAATGCACAAGAAAAAACCAGCTACAATGGAGCTAGTAAAACGGTAGTTGCTGTAGAAACTACCATTTCTATCCAGAAATGAAAATATTTTCTGTAGCCAAAATATTCCAAAAAGTGATGAAATATTTTTGCTCAGAAAGGTGCCCTAGGGTTCAAAACATAATTGGGATTTTTCTCAGGATTTTATGGGCAAGAAAAATTGGGGTTGCTTTGGAGCACATTGAGCTAGCTATGGTTTTGGAGGGGAAAATGAATATTTTTCATTAAAGAAAAATATTCCAAAGGATATTTTGAGATTAAACAGAGATGGAGTGATGGTTTGAGAGAGAGATGAAGCACTTGTGTGAAAGTCAAGCAGTACCGAAGTGGTTAAGTCCAAATGAAAGATTAAAAAACTCCAAACTTCAAAAGCAAACCAACTGAAAATCAGGCAAAGAAGAGGGTGCAAAAACCAGGCTGTCACAATAAGACACACATCAACCAAAACCCTAATGTCACCTTGTTACTAGAATGTCACCACAAGTATCCACGGGTTTGATTATACGATATGCATCACACAATCTCGGATTCATCTATTCAAACCAACACAAAGGATTTCAAAGAGTGCCCCAAAGTTTCTACCGGAGAGTCTAGACGAAAACATGTGCCAACCCCTATGCATAAGTCACAAGGTCACAGAACCCGCAAGTTGATCACCAAAACATACATCAAGTGGATCACGTGAATATCCCATTGTCACCACAGGTAAGCACATGCAACACATACATCAAGTGTTCTCAAATCCTAAAAGACTCAATCGGATAAGATAACTTCAAAGAGAAAACTCATTCCATTACAAGAAGTTAGAGGGAGAGAAACATCATAAGATCCAACTATCACTACAGGAATCAACTACTTTGCCGTCTACCACGGCGGACGGCAAAGGCATGAACGGCGGACGGCAAAGGCCTTTGCCGTCAGCCGCGGACGGCAAAAGGCTCCGGCAAAGTAGGCTACGGTAAACAGCTACTTTGCCGTCTGCTTCCTGGCGGCTGACGGCAAAGGCCCTTTGCCGTCTACGGCGGACAACAAAGAGAGCGGACGACAATAATTGCGCTGTCAGTCCGTTAAGTGGCTAACGGCATGCCTTTGCCGTCCGCCACTGATGGCAAAGTCTTTGCCGTCTGCCACTGTAGGCAAACTGACCAAATGGGTCAGCTCCCAGGAAGCACAGCTAGATGCCACGTGTCTTCTTTGCCGTCCGCGGCAGACGGCAAAGAGCCCGTTGCCATCGGTGGCAGACGGCAAAGGGCCTGCATATTGGCTCTTTTATCTGTTTTTTATTAAATCCAACAATTTTCATCACAAATATATATGACATATATAGATATATTTCAAAAGGCCATTACAGAGCAAACATATAAGATATCCAACACATAACTTCATCATCCAACCATATATATTACATGCATAGTTCCATCATACATAACAAGTTCAACATAGAGGCATCCAACCATATATATTACAACAGTTTCATCTAACGATACATGCATAGTTCAACGATACAAAAGAAACAGAGAAAGGGATAAGGAGCTTTCGTCAAGTGAATGAAATCTGCAAAATGAAAAATAAGAAAGTTAGAACAAGAAGAGTAGAACAAGAAGAAGAGTAGAACAAGAAGAAGACTAGAACAAGAAGAGTAGAACAAGAAGAAGACTAGAACAAGAAGAGTATATCATTTATGAGCTAACTTACGTGAAATGGATCATATATGAGCTAACTAAGTTGAAATGGGTCATTTATGAGCTAGCTAAGGTGAAATAGATCATTTATGAGCTAACTTAGTTGAAATAGGTCGTTTATGAGCTAACTAAGGTCAAATGGATCGTTTTTGAGGTAACTAAGGTGAAATGGATCGTTTTTAGCTAACTTAGGTGAAATGGATCATTTATGAGCTAACTTAGTTGAAATGAATCGTTTTTGAGCTAACTTAGGTGAAATGGATCATTTATGAGCTAATTTAGTTGAAATGGATCTTTTTGAGCTAACTTAGGTGAAATGGATCATTTAAGAGCTAATTTAGGTGAAACGGATCGTTTTTAGCTAACTTGGTGAAATGGATCGTTTATGAGCGAAATTAGTTGAAATGGACCGTTTATGAGATAACCTAGGTAAGATGGGTCATTTTAGAGTTAACCTAGGTGAAATGGGTCATTTTAAAGCTAACGTAGGTAAAATGGATCATTTAGGAGCTAATCTAGGTAAAATGGGTCATTTTTGAGCTAACTTGGATGAACTGGATCATTTATAAGCTAACCTAGGTAAAATGGGTCATTTTAGAGCTAACTTAGGTAAAACGGATCGTCTATGAGCTAACTAAGCTAATTATGCAATTTTTGACATAAGTAAGCTAAGTACAGATCATTTTAGAGCTAACTTAGGTAAAATGGATGGTTTTGGAGGTCAGTAAGCTTATTAAGTCATTTTGGAGGAGAAGAAGCTAAGTCTAGGTCATTATGGTAAGCATTGGAGGAAATAAAGCTAAGTCTAGGTCTTTATGCATGTGTTAAGCAAAACACTAGATAAACTTACCAAGATCCAGGAGGTGTAGGAGCGGGGTGGCTCGTGTCGGTAGCTGGAGAAGGATCGTGCGATGCTTGTCTGGAGTTACAACATGAATAATACCTGACACTACTAATAAAAGACCGACATGAATAATAATATGTGTATCACTTAAGTGTATCATCATCAAGTACAACATAAAAAAATGTAATACCTGACACTACTAATAATCTCGATCAGTATCATCAATAAATGCATAATCATCATCATCACTATAATCAATGATGGGCTCATAGGGTTCATTGGCATCAACATGTGCAAGGCCACCTTGACGTAATCGGTCAAGCATTGACAGGTCATCCGCAGCAGTAACCTCTTCTTGTTCCGGCTCTTCTTGTTCCTCCTCTGGGGTGATGTCAGATTCATTGTCGCTGTCTACTTCAATGTTTTGGGGTGAAGTATAGCGGTTCTTGAAACGCTTTTTGGAAAAACGTGCCTCTTGGAAGAATTCTCCTTTATATGTGTCTGGGTTAATGTGAGGTTCATAATCCTCTTCCTTTGGGGGAGAAAGTCTAGCACGTGGCGGCACTTCATAAACGACATCCCAACCTTTCAGATTTGGATTAGTTTGGCAGGCCCACGGTAGATAGAATACTTGGGTCACCTATTGAGCCATAATATAGACATCAGGAACATCTAAATGAGTGCTTTGGTTGATTTCAACTAGCCCTACATGTTCATGAGTCCTTCTAGTCTCCTTCGGCTGAAACCAATAACATTTGAAGACTATGACATTCGGTGGGTTTTCACCATAGAACAGAAGTTCATAAATTGCTTCAACTCTCCCATAATACTCGGTACCTCCTTCACCGATAGCAGATACACAACAATTTGTTGACTTTCGGTCGGCCATAGATAGCTCTTTGCCATAGGTACGAAAGCGATACCCGTTGATGTCGTACTTGTCAAATGAACGGACCTTATAGTCAAAACCATTAGCGACTTGTCTCAATTCGGCGTCCATAGACTCTGAATTAGCCTACAAGTTTAATATGAAAGGATTGTTGCATTATGCACAAATTAGTGAATGAAATGAAATTGTCTAATAGAAATTACCGTTTGTTTGAACCAAGAGATGAAACCGGGATAGCCACCTCCTTGCTTTGCGAGAAGCTCATACTCTTCGACAGAATCCTTTTGGATCTCCGCTCCATACGAGAATATGGCGATGTATCGACTGTATGACATATCCAGGAATAAGAGTAGTTCAAAGGAAATAGAAGTTGCGAAACAATGTACCGAAAACTTACTCGATGTACAGCCGCACTTCTATCAGGTTGTTGAAGATATACAACGAAATGGTCCGCCATTCTTCGTTATCCAAAGATATCGGATGTGAAACACTAGCTGGTGCGAGATTCCCTTTGAATAGGCTGAGATTGGATCCACCCTTTTCAGGCTCGTCAGCATTGTACCGAGGCTTCGGATTATGCAAATGACGATTTTTGGCTTCATAGTGCGTTGTTACGAAGTTTGCCGCCTCCTCTGTGATGAATGCCTCAGCCATCGATGCTTCAATTCTATGTTTATTTTTACATTTTTCTCGAAGCGTCTTCTGCATCCTCTCAGTTGGGTAGCACCAACGATTTTGCACGGGCCCCCCCAATCTTGCCTCGGTCGGGAGATGCAAAATCAAATGCTGCATTGGATTAAAGAAGCCCGGTGGAAAGATCTTCTCTAACTTGTAGATCAACTCCGGCGCCAACTCTTCCATTTCTTCTAGCATGCCAAGCGATAGTTCTTTCGCACAAAGAACACGGAAGAAATAGCTGAGTTCTGCCAGTACTAGCCATTCATCCTCAGGGGTGAAGCCACGCAACATCACCGGCATTACCCGCTCAATCCATATGTGCCAATCATGACTCTTGAGACCAAATATCTTCAGTTTATCAAGATTCGCTCCCCTCTTTAGATTCGCTGCATACCCATCGGGGAACATCAACTGCTGTTGCACCCACAAGAGAATTTCCCTCATAGCTGGCCTTCCAAGATTGAACCATGCCTTTGGCTTCGTCCAGTTCTGCTTTCCTTTCGGTTCTTTCATGTTTTGTAACGACCTATCACATAGCGCCTCCAGATCGACTCTAGCCTTAGTATTATCCTTTGACTTCCCATCTATGCCGAACAATGTACCAAAAAGTGCCTCGGCGATATTCTTCTCAGTGTGCATCACGTCGATGTTGTGTGGGCAAAGGAGGTCTTTGAAGTAAGGCAGATCCCATAAGCATGTTTTGTGAGTCCACGCGTGCTTAGTATTATACCCCTTGAAGTACCCTGGACGTTGTGGATCTGGCTCGAGAGTGTTTAACTGATCCAGGGTCTGTTGGCCTGTCAATGCAGGTGGTGCAGAGTTTTTGACAACTCTACCCCTGATGAAGTTCTTCTTGTCTTTCCTGAACTTATGGCGAGGATCCAGGAACTGTCTATGCATGTCGAAGCAAGAAAACTTGCGACCGGCCTGAAGCCAACGAAACTCAAGAGCTCCCTTGCATGTGGGGCACGGGAACCTTCCATGCACACACCAGCCAACGAATAGCGCATACGCCGGCAAGTCATGCGTCGAGTACATGTACCAGACACGCATTATGAAGTTTCCGTTTGCTAAAGGCGTCGTATGTCTTGAACCCATTATCCCAGGCTTCTTGCAATTCGTCCTTAAGCGGCTGCATGTACACATTCATATTTTTGCCCGGATAGTTGGGTCCTGGAATTATCAACGTCAGGAAAATGTTCTTTCTTTGCATAATCTGTCCGGGGGGAGATTGAGTGGAAAGACAAATACGGGCCAACAACTGTATTGGGCTGCCGTCATACCAAACACACTGAACCCATCCGTGCTGATGCCGACTCGAGGATGCCTCGGATCTGCCGCTTTGTCAGCATGTAATTCATCAAACTTTTTCCACGCAACACCATCCGATGTGTGTACCATCATCAGATTCCCATCTGCATCTAGTTCGGTTCTTTTGCCTGTTTTGTGCCATGTCATCTATCTGGCCGTCTCTTCGACCATGAAAAGACGTTGAAGTCTTGGTACGATTGGCATATACCGAAGAACACTAACGGGGATTTTGGTCTGTGTCTTCTCACCCATACCGTTGTCTACCACAATATACCTGGAAGACTTGCAAATGGGACAATAGTTCAAGTCCGCATAGTCAAGCCTAAATAAGGCACATCCTTTCTCACAGGCATGTATCTTCTCATAGGGCATCTTCAGTGCACGGAGGATTTTGTCCGACTGGTACAGGTTTGCAGGCATTACATGGCCTTTGGGTAGAAAGCGTCCAAATACTGTCATAATTGCGTCATAGCATTCTCTGCCCAAGTTGAACTGAGCCTTCAGAGCCATTACTTGTGAGATGGCATCCAACTGACAAAGCTCAGTGTGCTCGTGGAGCGGACGTTTCGAAGACTCCAACATTTCATTGAAGGCCTTTGCAGATTCCTCCATCTCCTCGTCCGAATCCCGAGCATCATCATAGCCTTGCACCATGTTTTCCATCCCAGTACCATGCTCGTCGGTGCGACGACGATCCACCTCAGCTCGGTCACGTTGGGCAGACTCACCATGAAATGTCCACACCGTATAATCGGGTGTAAAACCACTCTTCTGCAGGTGTTTGCCCATTTCAGCCTCTGTCTTCTTTTCCCAATTGCCGCACCGGAAACAGGGGCACCAGGTTTTCTTTTGGCCATTTGCAAATGCGGCTTGCACAAACCCCTTAGTTTTTGTGAACCATTCAGCGCTCCATTTGTTCTGACCAGTGTGACCGGTATACATCCAAGCACGGTCACTCATCTTGACTTTCAGAGCTACTGGACACACAACAATTATATATGTAATTCACCATGTATATATTCATCAGTTGATCTACTTTGTCAATTTTATTACGTCCATGCAACCTACACTCTAATAGGTAATGATAGGTCCTAATCCCACCCGTGTATGTGTAGATTGGGTTCATTTTCCCATGCTATGCTCCGGATCCGACGCAAAATTTCGGCAGCACCTCCCCGCTGTTCTCCTGATACACGTCTCTTTAATAAACAGAGAGGATGTGTACCCGGAGAACAACAGGGGAGGCACTAACGAAATATATGCGTCGGATCCGGAGCAAAGCATATGGGAAAACGAACCCAATCTACACATACTCGGGCTGTCCATGGATAGCGTTGGACAATTCGAAAGAATCAAGGTTATAAATATGCAAATGCATGCATATTTATAACTATGACGCTTTCGAACGGGAGACACATATTGGTTACGCATACTGATGATTCAAGACACATATATAGCTAGCTATCAAGTTTCATCGGAATAGATCAAATAATTAATGGGGGAGGAGGACTTGTCATTTGTGCTCACCCACGAACGAAGGGGCAGAGCTCGTCAAACGCACGGCGAGGTCGTCGAACACCAAACCTCGCAGCGATGAAATAAGTACACATTTAAAACTACACGATCAACACAATTATATATGATGTTTTTCATAACAAAATCGAAAAATGTATGACCTAACTAATAATTCACAAATATATGACCCCGTCGGCCTCTGGAAGGCCAAAGAACACCTTTTCGGGAGGTGTCGGTGGTCGGGGTGTCCTGTCAGTGTCGGGGTGCCGTGTCGGGGTCGGGGTCGGGGTGCTGTTTCGGGGTCGGGGGGTCGGGGTGTCGTGTCGATGTCGGGATAGTGCCGTGTCGGTGTCGGGGTGTTGTTTCGGGGTCGGGGTGTGGTGTCGGGGTCAGGGTGTCGGGTCAGGCTCGGGGTCGGGGTGTCGGGTCAGGCTCGGGGGGTCGGGGTGTCGGGTCAGGCTCGGGGTCGGGGTGTCGGGTCAGGCTCGGGGGTCGGGGTGTCGGGTCGGGGTCGGGGTGTCGGGTCAGGCTTGGGGGTCGGAGCGTCGGGGTCGGGGTCGGGGTGTCGGGGTCGGGGTGTCGGGGTCGGGGTCGGGGTCGGGGTCGGGGTCGGGGTGTCGGGGTCGGGGTCTCGGGGTCGGGGTCCGGGGTCTCGGCTCGGGGTGTCGTGTCGGGGTGCCGGGTCGGGGTCTGGGTACCGTGTCGGATTGGGGTCGGGGTGTCGGGGTCGGGGTCGGGGTGTCGGGTCAGGCTTGGGGGGTCGGGGTGTCGGGGTCGGGGTCGGGGTCGGGGTGTCGTGGTCGGGGTCTCGGGGTCGGGGTCGGGGTCACGGGGTCGGGGTCGGGGTCTCGGGGTCGAGGGGTCGTGTCGGGGTGCCGGGTCGGGGTCAGGGTACCATGTCGGGTCGGGTTTTTTTCCTTTTCTTCTTCTTCCTCTTTTTCCTTTTCTTGCTTTTTTCCTTCTTCTTATTCTTCTTCTTCTTCCTCCTCCTTTCCTTTTTCCTCTTCTTCTTCTCCTCCTCTCCTCTTTTTTCTTCTTCTTCTTCCTCCTTTCCTTTTTCCTCTTCTTCTTCTCCTCCTCTCCTCTTTCTTCTTCTTCTTCTTCTTCTTCCTCTTCTTCTTTTTTCTTCTCCTCCTCCTCTTCTTCTTCTTCTCCTGATCTCCTCTTTTTCTTTTTTCCTAAAACTAAACTAAACCTAAAACTAAAACAAAAAAAGAAAAAAGAAAAAAACTAAATCTAAACCTAAAACTAAACTAAAACTAAACCTATAAACCTAAAACTAATCCTAAAACTGAAACTAAATCTAAACTAAACATAAACCTAAAACTAAAAAACAGAAAAAAGAAAAAAAGGAAGAAGATCACCTGCAGGGTGGAGGAGGGGGGCGGTGCGGCCTGGGGCGGCGGAGGAGCGGGGCGGGGCGGCCTGGGGCGGCGGAGGAGGGGGGCGGGGCGGCCTGGGGCGGCGGCGCCGGGCCCGGCCGGGGCGGCGGGGCGCGGAGGTGCCCGGGCGCCGGGGCGTGGCGGCGCCCAGACAGCAGGGCAGTGGGGGCGGCGGGGGCAACGGGGCGGGGGGGCGCCGGGGCGGCGGGGGGCGCTGGGGCGGCGGCGGGGCCGCTGGGGAGGCCGCGGGGCGTGGTGCGACGTGGCGGTGGAGGTGGGAGAGAAAGAGAGAGAGAGGGGGGTGTGGGGCGCGGCCCTGTTAACGTTACGTGGGGCCTCCCTCTTTGCCGTCCGCCACCCTTTGCCGTCCGCCTTCTTGCTCTTTGCCGTCCGCTAGCGGACGGCAAAAAGGGGGCCCGTTAGGTTTTTTTTTGCAGCTCGTCAGTGGGGCCCCTCCCTCTTTGCCGACCGCTAGCCGACGACAAAGAATCTTTGTCGTCTGCTAGCAGACGGCAAAGAACTGGCTAATGGCAAACTTGGTCTTTGCCATCAGCCAGTTCTTTGCCGTCTGCTTTTTGGATGCTGATGGCAAAGAGCTTCTTTGCCGTCCGCTAGCGGACGGCAAAGAACTGGCAGATGGCAAACTAGCTGATTCCAGTAGTGTATAATAGCAAAGCTCGTGGTACATCAAGATCGTGCCATATCAAGAACACGAGAGAGAGAGAGAGAGAGAGAGAGAGAGAGAGAGGTCTCAAACACATAGCTACTGGTACATATCCTCAGCCCCGAGGGTAAACTACTCCCTCCTCGTCATGGGGAGCGCTGGGATCATAAAGATGGCCACCGGTGATGGATCCCCCTCCGGCAGGGTGCCAAAACGGGCTCCCGATTGGTTTTTCGTGGCTACAAAGGCTTGCGGCGGTGGAACTCCCGATCTTAGTTATGTTCTAGACGTTTGGGGATATATAAGAGGTTTTGGCATCGGGAACAAGTCGGGGGGGTCCACGAGGCAACCACGAGGTAGGGGGCGCGCCCAGGGGTGGTAGGGCATACCCTCCACCCTTGTGGTTGCCTCGGGACTCTTCTGGTCCATCTCCGATGCTCCGTGGGCTTCTTCTAGTCCAAAAATAATCTCTGTAGATTTTCAGGTCAATTGGACTCCGTTTGGTATTCCTTTTCTGTAAAACTCAAAAACAAGGAAAAAACAGAAACTAGCACTGGGCTCTAGGTTAATAGGTTAGTCCCCAAAATCATATAGCATATAAATGCATATAAAACATCCAAGATGGATAATATAATAGCATGGAACAATATAATATTATAGATATGTTGGAGGCGTATCATTCCGCCTCTACTCTTTAACATGTTCCTCTTCTATTCTTCTTTAGTGAGTACAGTGTGTTCCTTGTGAGGAAGGGGAGCAGGAACATCTGCAGTCAACAGCTCTATTGGGCCAGTTCTGCTACATGATTTTGCACTTCGAGTTGGTCTGCCATAATATCCCGGAAATGGTGGGAGTCGCGTGGTCTTTGATAGACTAGATTGATAGTAACAGTTGTGCGCCATCAGATGAATAGAGCTGGCCTATATGTGATTGATAGGCTACATATTAGTAGTGGCAAAACCCTGTATTTTCCAGCCAGTTCCTCTTTCCCGAATTATATATGGTGGTTATGGTGTACCCCTATTATCTACACTATGATCTGCCTAGTGGTTGTGCGCTCTCGTTATCATGGTTTGGCAATAAACTTTCTATACGGTATATTATGCACATATGATCTGCCAACTATCCTTACATTTGGAGCTCCCAATAGGGAGCCTATTTTTTGTGTAGTTGTGCCAAATTATATTAATCTACTCACCATGTTATTGCACACATGGGCTCTCTCATCAGAATTCAGTGATAGAACACAAGGGCTTTCAAGGAGCCCCTATTATATTACAATATCCTCTGTATTACAAAGATAATCTCACTACTATTTATGTTTTCATGCTTTTTAGATATTGTATGTAATCACAATGAATATAAGAATGCGCACATCAGAAGAATATTGCAGAACAGTTCAATGGGTAACAAACTTGGCATCAAGGGATTGAGGTCCATTGTGGATGCAATGAAACCCACATGCTCCCAACTATAGATTCGTATTAAGAATATGATCCTAATGACTATTTTGAGCTCAAAGATTCAAAGGCAGATGGCCTATCCTGTTCACCCAATAAGGTGGTTGTTCTAATTTGGCAAGGTTTTATTGGTTGCACATATGTTGCATAAGGTGTCTTGCATTTCTTTTGCCTCGTTGCACCGCCATCTGCTTAGTTTACTCATGATATATGCGAAGATTACATGCCCATCCATTATCAATACCTATTCCATTTGTCGTCATACCATGTTTTTCCATTCAAATGTTGTTCTTGTGTTTAAGACATCCAAAAGGAAGAGGATGATTGCAGAACCTGAAGGAGTACAAGCGAAGTCCTTGAAAAAGGTGGTGCTACCGGAGAAATCAGATACCACCCCGCGTATATTGGCGATAGAATCAGCGCCGCAAAACCTATGATATCACAACTATACTGGTCGCTTCTTTGCTGTTGTGAGTACCTATTGTCCTATCACTGTACTTACATTCATACCTGGTGGATTACGTGACATCATTATGCATTATAGCTTGCTTATCCACTGCTCGCTCCAAATTATTAGATCTATATTAATGCTTACATTAATATAGAATAAACCCAATGCCAATGCTTATGAAGAAATTTAGTTATGCATTGTTCTTGTAAGTATCTGCTGTACTTCATCACTGTACTTATATTGTCAGCTAGTTCTTCATGTACACTTTGCAGCTTATTTTCCCTTGCCCTCCATTTTCTACACATCAGATGTACATATACTCTTGCCAAAATATTGAATAAAACCAATGTTAGTGAAGAAGTATAGCTCTGCATTGCTCTTGTTAGTGCCTTTTGCCTGTATGCTATATTTACATTTGTACTCTGCATCTTAGGTTAAATAATCACCATTTGTTCCTATATTTTCAAATCTATATTTACTCTTAACAAAGTGTAGAATAAAGGCAATGCTCTCGAAGGAGACTATGCGGTGAACTTCTTGAATTGCGCCCCCCATCAATATGGACAAGGGCTTTATACAGCTGGTCTTCACTACTAATGTATGTTTGTCCTCCTCGAGCCTTCAAACTTTGTTGTGTATATCTAGATAGCTATGAGTGCAAAATGTTGTTTATTTTGGTCGTCTGCATCAAATTGCTTGTTCAAAGTTTATAACGAAGAAGTACATAAACATAAGTTTGTCCTTCTCATTTTCAGTCTTTAGTTGTACAACCTAGTTCCTTATTCATACAATGTAAGTTAAACTAAACATAGCAAGTTATCTTCTTTAGCATTGTGTGTATGCTTGTGTTCTTGATCTATAATCCAGTCGTGTGGTGAAACTACAACTCTAGGACAATGTCATATCCTGCTGTCGGTGTTCTGGGAACGGGGGTCCCCAGACTTGCCTGCATGCGGCCTGCGGCGTGGCTCAAGCAGAGGCCCAGTACGGCCCGTCTTCATCAACCCAAGCTCAAGACCCTGGCGAGGGGCCAAGCCTCGCAGGGCGGACGACGCAAGGATTCCTCAAGAACGGCCTCACCAGGCAGGCTCGCGAGGAGGCGGAGAGACCAAGGTAGGGGTACCTCGTGAGGTGCTCATGACGCAAGCCATGACGATCGAGACTAGGCGGGCGCCAGCCTGCGCAGTGTCCTCGTTTCCTCTTTGGTGCAAAGGGGGCAAGCGCAGGCGCGGAGTACCAAGGCATCAAGCAAAGGTTACCATTTCAGTGCAACGAAACCAAGACCAGCAAAGCGGCAGGATGGAGGTCACCGTGGAGCCCAAGACGGCGTCATCGCTAGTGCCTTTGGCATCCGAAGACCAACTTTAGTCAGGATAACTTGTACTAGATGTTCCCCTTCAAAATGGCCGTTGTTGGCTTCCTTCCCACTCAATATTTGGGAAGAGGACCAGGGCCTCTATAACTAGAGATAGCCACCATAGTAGAAGGCAGCTAGAATCTCATCTAGAGCCAAGAGAGACGGATCGATTCCTCCTCAAGCACACGACCACAAGAACACCTCTCCTCGCGAGGCTGTTCTTCCTCTGTACTGTTCATCACCAGCCCCTGAGGCAATCCACCACACCACACATTGGATTATGGTATTACACCACAACGGTGGCCCGAACCAGTATAAACCTTGTGTCTCTTGTGTTGCTCATCGTGTAGCTAGATTCGCGGCGAGGCATTGGGACATGGATCGGTAGGGGGAAGATATTCGCGTGTACCCCAGAGTTCGAACCTTAATGGTTTGCTGGAAACCGATATCCGACATTTGGCGCGCCGGGTAGGGGTGCGCCGGAATCTTTCTTCTGTTGTCCCGCATTCCATCGATCGTCACATCCATGGCTGACGCTCATTGGGCTCGCACCGAGCGTCGGGCTGCTCTCGCCGCCCACGTCGCCCAGACGGCTCCCATCGTTCTCCGTCGCCTGCCGCAACGCCGCCACCGGCCCGGCTGCGAACGAGCAGCAAGCATCGTCGCTGCATCCCTCGGTGCGGCGGGAAGGCCACACTGCCACTTCATCGCTGACTCCAGCTGGTCCGTCGTCTCACGCCCGTCGCACTCCCACGGACGAGCAGGCCGCGTTGCTCCTGGCACATCAGCTCCTGCACTACCTCCCCGTCGACTACCTCTACGAGGAGTGGCTCGCTCGCATCACCGAGCTCGTCAGCGCCGCAGGGGGCTCTCCTGCGCCATCCCTCTCGCTGCCTCGCCCTTTGTCATGCGTGGGTGACGCAGCTCAGGAGGTGCCTCCGCCACCTCCTCCCCAAGAAGGTGCCCGACGCCAAGGCGCGCGGCCCCTGGACGAGACCCTCCGCTTCCAGCGCCCGCGCGACAAGAAAGGAGCTGCCAAGAGATCCCTCAGCCTCAACAAGGCGCTCGCGTGCTCCCTGCTCTAGCACGTCAAGAACGCATCCCTGCACCACCACGTCAAGACCCCGCGCTAGCCCTAGCGGCATTGCACGGGAATATCCAAGAGCAAGCCCTGCGTCTGCAAAGGGCTCCAGTGGCCACCGCAGGCTGCCGTGCCTTCACCACCGAGCTATGCAGTGTCGCCTGGCCGGGCAAATTCAAGCCAGATCTGCCTCCTCGCTACAACGACACTGCCGACCCCGCGGAGTTCCTGTAGCTCTACGATTTGGGCATCGAGGAGGCCAACAGAGACGAAAAGGTCATGGAGAATTGGTTTCCCATGGCGCTCAAGGATGGTGCCCATACCTGGCTCCTGAACTTGTCTCCCGGTACGATCTCCTCTTGGGACGAGATGGGCACTCGCTTCATCGCCAACTTTCAAGGCACTCGCGACCGTCCTCCAGTCGTTGGTGACCTGCGCCGCATCAAGCAGCAACCTGGAGAAACCCTGCAGAAGTACATCCAGCACTTCAACAACGCTCGCCTCAAGATTCCCAAGGTGAACGAGGAGGCCATCATCTTAGCATTCTCTGATGGCGTCTGCGATGTCAAGATGAAGGAGGAGCTGGCAATCCACAAAGATTTGTGCACATCCATGGAGCTGTTCAACCTGGCGACCAAGTGCGCAAGGGCTGAAGAGGGGCGCCTCTCCCTTCTCAAGCTTCTAGCTGCTGACCCCGAAGAGAAGAAAGCCAAGGCCAAGGACGTGAAGCGCAAAGGAGCAGCTGTGCTCGCAGCAGAACCAGACACAAAGTGAGGCAGGGACCAGCTGGAGTCGTCCAAGGGCAGCCGATACTGCGTATACCACGACCTCCACACCCACAACACCAATGAATGCCAAGAGCTTAGGGCCATTCTAGAAGGACGCATCGGTTGATGCCCCGAACGCAACGATTAGAGCTACGGCCGAGGAGGAGGAAGAGGTGGAGGATGACGGGACGACCCAGGCCCTCGCCAGGGGTGGCGTGACCGACCTCGCGAGGATCGCTGGCAGGACCAGCCTCATGAGGGGGCTTGGAGGGATCAGCCTCACGAGGATCGCCCGCAGGGCAACGCAGGCCTTCCTCCTCTGTCGCCACCGCCAAGAAGGACTGATGACCACCACCTGGACGAGGGGGCTGGGGGCTTCCACGAGCCACGGGCTATCGCCTGCATCTTGGGCGGTGCCTAGGCCCCAACCTCTTAGCGCATCTTCAAGCAGTTTGCTCGTGAGGTAAATGCAGTCCTTCCCAAGCTCGAGGCCACGTGCCCTCTCAGGTGGTCCGCGTGCGCTATCACGTTCAGCTGAGCGGATCAACTAAACTGTGCAGCTATAGCTGGCGTCCTCCCAATGCTTTGTTCCCCAGTCATCAGCAATGTGCAAGTTACCAGGACCCTCATCGATGGCGGCGCGGGACTCAATGTTCTGTCTGTCGAGACGTTCAACAATCTCCATGTGCCATATGATCAGCTTCAGCCAACCAAGCCTTTCTCAGGAGTCACTGACGGCTCCACCACTCCGATAGGGCGGGTTCGCCTCCCTATCACCTTCGGGAAGCGCAAGAACTACCATACCGAGCTCATCGACTTTGACGTTGCCCACATTCGCTTGCCGTACAATGCCATCCTCGGGTATCCAGCCCTTGCCAAGTTCATGGCAGTGACTCACCATGGTTACAACGTCCTCAAGATGCCGGGAAGCGGAGGAATCATCACAGTCCCATGCAAAGAGAAGGATGCGGTGTGCTCTCTCGAGCGTGCCTTTCAAGCTGCATCAGTTGAGGACCCAGACAACAAGAGTGAGAACCCTCATGAAGCAGTTCCCAAGAAGAAGAAGGCATCACCCAACTCAAGCCCTCAGGAGGCAGGCATCTCCGGAGGCTCCATGTTAGGATCTGCTCCCGTGCAAGGGGCACCTCCCTCCGTCGCATAGGAAGGCGCGCTCGGCGCCCTCCTCGGGCAAGGCTCGGGGGCTCTCTCCAGGAGGGCCTCAGACTTTTCCAAGCTTACGAGGGAGGAGCTCGGGCACCACTTGGAGGCGTGCTTCACGGCATGTTTCCCACAGGAAGGCATGGGTCAAGGAGGGCCCAACCCTCAGGAGTTCATCACCAAGGTCACTCAGGAGCTGCAGGAATCAAGAGTCATACACGGTAATCGCCGCCTACCCGGCGTAGCTCCCTATCCAGCCGAGGATGGCGGGTTGCCCATCTGCATCGACTACCCAGGGCTCAACCAAGTCGCATCTCAGGAGCGCTTCCGGCCTTCGCGCGTGGGACGTTGTGAGGGTCCGCCACGCAGATACGTTTGCATGCCTTTTGGCCTGCCAAACGCGGCTGCTGCTCACCAGCGTCTTATGCGGAGTATTCTGGAAGCTCATGAGGCCAAGCACCGCGCGGTCCTGGCAGAGATGGATATGGTCGTCGAGGAACCGCCCAGACCCCCAGAGCCTCTCGAGGCTTAGGGCTCCGGTGGCTCGTGAGGATCGGCTTATTCACCATGCATCGTCAGCTACTCCAACACCCGCTCTGCAATGATATCAGGTGACATCTTTCGAGTTTCATTTCAGCTGGGAGCACCCTAAGGGCTGCATTATTCCCAGGTCGCGTGGGTTTGTCCCTGCGGCATGTATCCGTTTTGCTTATGTCTTTAGTTCACCTTGCTGGGGGCGCCCCTCGGGCTGCATCATCCCCAAGCTGCTCGGGCCTGACCTAGTGGCATGTATCCTTCCTATAGTTACCTAAGCCATGTCGCCTTTCATGTCTAACATGCATGTGATAATCGACTGTTCGATTGACATCTGCCATTAGAGCCGCTCGCACTGGCACGACGCTTGTGCGTGGGTCTGTCCTTGCAACATCGACAAATCTGAGTGGTCGACCTCTGGCCCGCGGCATCCCCGCAAGCGTCACCTCGCCAGGCCTTCAGTGCCCTCATCACTCTCTTGGAGCAACCAATGGCTGGCCGACAATTGTAATGGCAATCCTTGCTTCTCTCATATTGGTTTACATGGACTACCTGAGGAATAATGTGGGGGGGGGGGGCGTCGCGAGCTCTCTCTCTCCCTCACCCGCATGATTTGTGTCAGGACCCCGACTCGATGTCACATCGATCTAGCCGGTAACACCTCATATCACTTTGCGGCCTCACGCACGGTATCCCCACGGGTGTCGCCTTACCTTTGCCTGGGACCGTTTGCGCCTTTTGGCTCACGTATATGATAGTGTCGCTAGCATCCATATGATAAGGAGCCCGGGCTGACATGACTAGTCGTAAACCCAAAGTGGCACAGACTTACAGGGACAGGCATCCATGACCCAGCTTCGAACGTGTCGGTCATCAGCAAGTGGGTCCGGGCTGTAGCACTGGGCTAGTAGGACTCCGGTAAACCGGGCTGTAGCGGGCTAACAGGAATCCAGTACTCAATGCGTGACATTTCCCCGAAGGGACAGACACAGGAACGAAGAAGGACACATGCCGGCCAGCCTAAGTGTTCCAGAGCAGTAGCAAGCTACCATGGCTCAGCGGTAACACTAGGAGACATTTCCCGGTAAGAGAGGCTACTAAAGATAAACAACTAGGTAGTCAGATCCCACACATACCAAGCATTTCAATCATACACACAATATGCTCGATATGTGCAAATACAACGAAGCATCACAACATGACTCTACGACACAAGTACTTCATTTAAGGCTCAGGGAGCCATACATAGCATACACAAAGGTACGGGTCCCACGACCCAACATACAAGTCATACAGTCATACAAACCAGCAACGGAAGTAACTTGTCTGAGTACAGACAACTAGTAAAATAAAAGAGGCTTGGAAAGCCTAGCTATACTATGTGGTCCTTCACAAGCTCAGGGTCACCACCTGGGCCTTTAGCCTACTCGTTGATGTCAACGTCTACATAGAACCCATCAGAAGGGGTTGCAGCGTCTTCTGTAAAATGTAAATTATAGCAACATGAGTACAAAGGTACTCAGCAAGACTTACATCAGATCCTACATACATGCATATTATCAAGAAGGGTTGGTGGAGTTATTGCAGCAAGCCAGCTTTGACTCTTGGCTAGGTTATCTTACGATACTTCAACTTGAAATGGTTTTGCGCACACGAGTCCATTACCCACCACTTCAATACACTACCGAGGATCCGCCTCCGTCTTCCTACGGAAGAGCCATCCTCGGCACTCACACTTATCTTGAGGCTTTTAGCAGTTTCCATTTACTTGTCTATGAACTGTATAGGCAACCAAGTAGTCCTTTACCGCGGACGCGGCTATTCGAATAGATTATGATAACCCTGCAGGGGTGTACTTCTTCATACATGCTCTCACCACTTACCGTCGTTTACACGACATGTACTCGGCAACCTTCAAGCGGAAGCCCAACGTGGGTGTCGGCCACGACCTACCTAATCACCTAAGTCCCTAGTCCAGGTTTATCGCCTATTCGGGTTCCATCCATGAGGAGATCCGGCCGAGGTATCGCTCACAGCCCCAAACAATGTGAGCAGGGTTCCCGAGATACCTAACGGGTATTCGGTACACCGTGCCACGTACCTACCGCATCACAGCCCACCCCTACAGTCAGCGCTGTCCACGGCCTCCAGTATACTACAAACACCAGAAACTACTTGCAACTCCTGGACAGAGAACTAGGGTGACTAAGAAGTCGAGAGGGTCCATTGGTTTCGGGCCCAATGCATGGTAGTAGCTGAATCTTAAATCACACATACAGATCTCAGTGCTTAAGGTCGGCTTCAATGAAACAACCCACCATGTACTCCTACATGGCCTCTCATCGATACCTTTACCAAATCATGTTCACCACACCACTCTCATTACCGACATAATCATTTCACTCTAGCCCATCACCCAGATGAACCAGACCTGACACGACTCTAAGCATAGCAGGCATAGCAAGGTAGGAACAACACATACATATGGCTCAATCAACTCCTACACATGCTAGTGGGTTTCATCTAGTTACTATGGCAATGACAGGTCATGCAGAGGAAATGGGTTCAACTACCGTAGCACACAGCAGTTTGAAACGCGTTGTCTTAATGCAGTAAAAGAGAGCAGGAGCGAGAACATGGGATTGTGTCGATATGATCAAATGGTTGATTGCTTGCCTGATGGTTCGATGCACTGATACGGTTCTTCGTTAGGGTAATCACGGTACTCCTCGGAGGCAGAACCTGTCGCAAAGGACACCGATACACAACCATCACCAAACAATGTGCAACAATATGATGCATGCATGAAACATGGCAATATGAGTGTGTTGGGCTAATGCAACTAAAACCAGAAGGGTTTGGACAAATTTGAATCAAAGATTCAAATTTCAAACTCAAACATGGCCTCTTAAAGTGCTTTTCCTTGTTCTGCATTAAACATCAAGTTAACTTGTTTAGTCATGCATGAAAATAGTACAGATGGATAGATTGGATTTTTCTGATCATTTTTCATATATAATTTGTCTGATTTGGAGTTACAGAATAAAAGTTATGAATTTTTGAAGTTTAAATAATATTCTGGAATTTCCTGATTTAAATTAAATCCAGAAATATAAATATTGCGCCAGTATGACGTCAGCATGACGTCAGTCGTCAACTGCGGCTGGCTGGGGTCAAACCTGACGTGTGGGGTCCACACGTCAGTGACAGGGGGGGTTTAACAGGGTTAATTTAATCCTAATTAGGAATTAGTGGCGCTGGGGCCCACTGGTCAGTGTCAGGGGGGGTTAATTAAGCGGTGATTAGCGCTAATCTAACCACCTGGCCGACGGGGCCCACGCATCAGTGACCCTGGGGGGTCAAACCCCAGGTCAAACAGGTCAAACCCACCGGCGACATGACGCCGGTGAGGCCCGAGACGGCGGCGTGATGCGGAAACGCGCTACAGGGCACGGGCGAGGCCGTGCTTGGGCTCGTTGGAGAGCCCTTGCTCCCGCGCGTCGAACGGTGGTGGTGGCCGTGCCTGAGGTGGCCGGTACCGACGACGGTGAGCTCGTGAGCGGCGGCCGGAGTTCGGCCAACGGCGGGTTAGGCGATGCAGGGCGCTAGGGGAGGCGTTGGTGCGTGCTACGTGCTCCTGGTGAGCTGTGGAGCACGATGGTGTGCTCGGCTTCGAACTACAACGGCTCCAGCCACGGCGGCGACGAGGCACGGCGGCGGCGAGCTTCGGAGCTCAAGGGGACGGCAACTACAAGATGCTAGGGACGACGGGGCAAGGGGGAATCGGGTCAGCGGCTCACCGCGGAGCTGCAGGGATGGTTAGCGGGCTCGGGGACGTCCGGTAGCTCTTGATTCGACGGCGACGATCTCCGGTGGCCGAGGAGGGGAACGGCGACGTGGGCGGCGATGCAGGGCTTCCGGAGGCCCGTGGATCGATGGGAAGGAAGAGGGGGTCGAGGCGGAGCCTCTGGGCTAGTCGGGGGAGCGAGGGAAGGGCGGTGGCTGCAGCTACGGTGAACGGCGTCGGCGGCTGCGCTCTGCTTCGGAAGAGGGGGCAAGGGAGGCGAAGCAGGGAGAGAGGGAAGAGGTGCACGGGAGAGTGAGGGGGGTCAGGGGGATCGGGACGGCCTGCGGAAGTCGTCCATGCGGCCAGGAGCTCGTCGGCAAGCAGGAGGTGGCCGCGCGGCCGTGCGCGTGCGAGCACGCAGCAGCTTCGGGGCGAGGGGAGGAAGACGACGGAGGGCTGCAGTGGTGGGCTGGGCCGCCTGCTGGCTGGGCCGGCCAGCTGGCTGGGCCGGACAGGGAGGAGCCCAGGTAAGGTTCTCCCTTTTATTTATTTCTATTTTCTAATTTTTAATACTTCTGCTACTTAGTTGAATTAAGTAAAATACCTAGGCAACTTCAAAAATCACCAAACTACTCCTGGTCCATAGTTGGATTATTTCCAACATGAAACATTTTAGTTTGGAGATATTTGAGCATTTAAATATTTTATATAATTTTAAATGCCCAAATTCAAATATTTATGATTTAATTCAAAAACCCTAGGATGGCCTAGGAAAATGTGCACCACTTTTGGCAGAGGTTCTGAACCAAGACAAAAATGATGGGCATGTTAGAAGGGCATTTCAGGTTCATTGAAAATGTTTTTAGTAAACCCTAATTGGTTTCAGAGGGGACTGGGGGTTCTGTCATCCCCATTTCAGGTTTCTGATGAAAAGGTAAACATGATGCAACACTCTAATGCATGGCTAACTAGGATGTGACAACTCACCCCCACTCAAAAGAATCTCGTCCCGAGATTTGGGTTCCTCCGGGAAGAAGGCGGGATACTCGAGTCGAAGACGATCCTCCCTTTACCAAGTTGCTTCATCTTCAGAATGGTGCGACCATTGAACTTTGAGAAACTTGATATTATGACGTCGGGTGGTACGTTCGGCCTGATCGAGGATGTGAATGGGGTACTCTCGATATGTAAGATTATCTTGGAGATCAAGCGTTTCGTGGTCCACTCCACGGATAGGATCCGAGAAGCAACGCCTGAGTTGAGAAACGTGGAAGACATCGTGGACTCTGGAGAGGTGCGGAGGTAGTTCCAATTGGTAGGCAACTTCTCCTCGTTTGGCGAGAATGCGAAAAGGTCCAATGTATCGAGGAGCCAATTTGCCTTTGATACCGAAACGATGGGTTCCCTTCAGAGGGGTGACCCGAAGATAAGCCTTCTCGTCAACCTCGAAAGTCATAGCCTTATGTTTTCGGTCATATTGACTCTTTTGACGGGATTGGGCTGTTTTCAACTTTTCACGAACGATGCGAACTTGTTCTTCTGCTTCCTGAATCATGTCCGGGCCAAAGAATTGTCTTTCCCCGGTCTCTGACCAGTTAAGGGGTGTTCGACACCGTCGTCCATAGAGAACTTCAAAAGGGGCTTTACCCAAGCTAGATTGATAGCTGTTGTTGTAAGCGAATTCGGCAAATGGAAGGCACTTCTCCCAGTCCATTCCGAATGACATAACAGAGGCTCGAAGCATGTCTTCTAGAATCTGGTTGACGCGTTCCACTTGACCACTCGACTGAGGGTGGAAAGCGGTGCTAAAAGAGAGACGGGTCCCCATAGCATTTTGGAAGCTTTCCCAAAATCGAGAGGTGAAAAGACTTCCTCGATCCGAGTTAATTTCCAAAGGAACACCATGGAGAGACACTATACGGGAGATGTATAAGTCGGCCAGCTGACTAGCGGTTATACTCTCACGAACAGGTAAGAAATGGGCTACTTTGGAAAGACGATCGACAACGACGAAGATAGCATTATTCCCTCTCTTGGTCCTGGGAAAACCGGTAATGAAATCCATACCAATTTTATCCCATTTCCATTCAGGAATAGCTAAGGGTTGAAGGGTGCCAGCAGGCCGTTGATGCTCTGCTTTTACACGACGACAGACGTCGCAATTAGCAATATACTGAGCAATTTCTCTCTTCATCCTAGTCCACCAGAACCTCTGGCGTAGGTCCTGATACATCTTAGTACTACCGGGATGAATGGTGAGAGGAGATTCATGAGCTTCCTTAAGGATTAATCGCCTCAGGTTTCGCACTTTGGGAACCACTAGTCGATCCCCAAAGTATACGACCCCTTGATCATTAATGGAGAAGCAATTCGCAATTCCTTTCTGAATGTTTCTCTTGATGCGGGAGATTCCCGGATCTACCTTCTGTGCTTTGATAATCTGATCCGTAAGGGTAGGTTTTGCCACCAAGGTGGAAAGAAAACCTTGAGGAACAATGTGAAGGTTAAGCTTCCGAAATTCCTTATGGAGAAGCGGTTGACTTTGTTGTAACATCAGGTTGTTACAATAAGATTTACGACTTAGCGCATCAGCCATGACATTGGCTTTCCCTGGGGTGTAGGTTATTCCTAAGTCGAAGTCTGTGATCAATTCAACCCAACGTCTTTGCCTGAGATTCAGATCCGGTTGGGTGAAAATGTACTTCAGACTTTGGTGATCAGTGAATATTTCGCAACGGTTACCGAGGAGGTAATGTCGCCAGGTCTTAAGTGCATAGACTACGGCTGCAAGCTCTAGATCATGAGTAGGATAATTCTCCTCATGTGGGTGCAATTGCCGTGAAGCGTAGGCAATTACGTGTCGATCTTGCATGAGAATGCAACCTAGTCCTTGTCGCGAGGCGTCGCAGTAGATAACAAAGTCCTTGGAGAAGTCTGGCGGTACCAGTACGGGAGCAGAAGTCAGGCGTCTTTTCGGTTCCTGAAAGCTGTGCTCACATTGTGGAGTCCACTCGAACTTCTTATCTTTCTTGAGGAGTTCGGTTAGGGGTTTAGCAACCTTGGAGAAGTTCTCGACAAAGCGACGACAATAGCTCGCTAAGCCCAGAAAACTCCGAACTTGCTTGACCGATTCAGGTGGAGTCCAATTAAGGACGGCTTGAACTCACTCAGGGTTAACAGCAATACCTTTACTAGATATTACATGACCCAGATAGGTCACTTCTGACAACCAGAATTCACATTTAGAAAATTTGGCATAAAGGCGATGCTCTCGAAGTTTCTTCAACACTAGCCTTAGATGTTCGGCATGTTCTTCCTCGTTCTTGGAGTAGATGAGTATATCATCGAGGTAAACCACGACGAATTTATCCAAATACTCCATGAAGATTGAGTTCATTAACCGAGAAAAAGTGGCTGGAGCGTTGGTTAATCCGAAGGACATGACGGTGTAATCGTATTGGCCATAACGAGTAACAAAGGCCGTTTTAGGAATGTCCCCGTTTCTGATTTTGATTTGATGGTAGCCCAACCTCAAATCCATCTTGGAGAAGACTGAGGATCCAGCGAGCTGATCATAAAGGTCGTTGATCCTGGGGAGCGGATATTTGTTCTTGATTGTGACCAAATTGACAGGTCGGTAATCTACAACCATCCGGTCCGTACCATCCTTCTTCTTGACGAATAGGACGGGGCAAGCCCACGGAGATGAACTAGGGCGGATGAAACCCTTTTTCAAGGACTCATCGAGTTGTTTCTTAAGCTCGGCTAGTTCTAGTGGTGCCATCTTATAAGGTCTTCTAGCAATCGGAACGGTTCCTGGGATGAGGTCTATTACGAACTCAACATCCCTGTCAGGTGGAACACCTGGCAATTCCTCTCGGAAGACATCCGGGAAGTCACGGACTACCGGAACGTCCTCAAGATCTGGCAAAGGGCTGGCGTTAAGAGAATATAATTGTCGCTTGGCTATTCGGGTTAAGACATTGACTATCTTGCCCGGAGGGTGAGTGAGTTGAACAGTCCTAGAGAAGCAATCAATTTGGGCATGATGAGCCGACATCCAGTCCATACCCAGAATGATATTAATATCTGAAGGTTTAAGGGCTATCAAAGACGCGAGGAAAACAAGTCTGTCGACTTGGATTTCATTTCCATGGCTTACTCTAGAAGTTTGCCATTTGGATCCCGGAGTTTGAATTACCATAGAGGTTGGCATATCACCGAATGCGACGTTATGCAAACGAGCATAATTTTCGGATATAAAAGAATGAGAGGCTCCTGTATCGAAAAGAACAGATGCCGGGTGGCAATTAACAAGAAGCGTACCGAGAACGACGTTGGGATCCTCTTGAGCTTCTTCGGCAGAGATACAGTTGACATGGCCACGTGAGGCGGTGACCGGCTTGGCGTGGAACACTTTCCCTGTCGGCTTGCCACGGCCAACAGCTTTAGCAGACTGGTTGGGGTTGGTCTGGGGACACTCACGCATATAGTGGCCAGATTCCCCACACTTGAAACAAGTCACGGAACTGGTACGTGGAGGAGCATTGTTGGCTAGACCCCCATAGGGCTTGGCCGGGGCAGACTGTTGAACAGGGCGAGGCGCCTGGAAAGATGGCCTCGGTGTGAACCTGGGTGGCAGGGCGGTGTTGGGCACCCACACGCGGCGCTTCTGAGGACCAGCACCGGATGAGGAACCCATGTCACGGCCATGCTTGCGTGTTGCGTCATAGTCAGTCTGACCCGTTTCAGCACTGATGGCTTTGTTGACAAGTTTCTGAAAAGTTGTGCACTCATGCAGAAGGAGGTCATGGCGAAGCTCAGGACTAAGTCCCTTACGGAACCTTGCCTGCTTCTTGGCGTCAGTAGAAACTTCCTCGGTTGCATATCATGCGAGGTTACCAAACTCCCTGCTATAAGCATCCACAGAGAGTTGGCCTTGGGTGAAACTGCAAAATTCCTCACGTTTACGGTCCATGAGACCCTCCGGAATGTGATGTTCACGGAAAGCCTCGCTGAATTCAGCCCAAGTAGTGACATGGCCTGCTGGGCGCATAGCTCCATAATTCTCCCACCATAGACTGGCGGGGCCTTCAAGATGATATGCAGCAAAGGTGACCTTGTCAGCCTCCGCTACCAGCGCGGAACGCAGTTTGTGAGAGATACTGCGAAGCCAGTCATCAGCGTCGAGAGGCTCGACGGAGTGGTGGAACGTGGGTGGATGTAATTTGATAAAATCACTGAGTGACACCACGTTAGTCCTCTGATGGTGTGCTGTGTTCTGTTCAATACGCTCCAACAAACGGTTGGTCTCCCGCTTGTTTCTCTCAGCTTCCATCATAACCTCGGCTAGGGAAGGAGGATGAGGCAGATTTGCATCCCTGACTTCACTGCCTTCGGCCTGCTCTTGAGGAGCAGGGTTAGTGCGCGTGTTGACCATCCTAGGTAAACAAGACAATGATTTAGTCAGGATGATAAAATTCCGACATAGGATATAAAATGTAAGGAATAACTCGAAATGCAAGATGATCATCCGTATGACATGGTAAATACAGAAACTGCTTCTTTATTCCATCGTCATACACACCATACAGGGTTTAGTACAAGACCAAACAAAGTACTATTACGGTGAAAAGAGGATTACATCTCATCGGAGGCATTCCAAGCTCCTATACATTATTTTTCTACTCCTCCGGAAAGAGTACAAACTAGGTCATATCCCACGAGTCACGCGGGACGATAGATGACACAGCTAGTGCGAACTAGTGATACTACCACTAACTCAGACCGATCCGTAATAGTCCTCGTAGAAGTCACCTCCATAGCCTGGAAGCTCAACATGATCATCCGGAAACAGACGATCTCGCGGAGCTTGTGGACCATAGGGGCTAGGATGAGGTCTTGGACCAACAGACGGTGGCCTGCGGGGACCGCGAGGTGGGGTGATGCCTCCTACATCATGCCAACCCATCACGTCTGGCAGAGCAGATCTCACAGGATAGAGATCGCGCATATCCGAATATCCAGCTTGCACTGCCGGTGCAAACCGAGTCAATGTGGCCCAGTGGTCAGCACGGGTATTGAAGAGCTCTAACCTCAAGGCCCGATTTTCACGGTCCTTATCCTCGAGCATCTCAGCAGTGGTGCGAGTCCGTGAATCCTCCTGAGTGGGGTCAGCATAGATAGCCTGGAGATACCCTTGTGCTCCCGGAAGTGATCCTGGCATATACCGGAAATCAGAGTCCCGAAATAGTCCAAATATGACTCGCATGATGGTCATCATAGAGTAGGCGGCGTCCTGCACAGCCATCTCAATGGTAACCCCGAGTCCATAGGAGTAGTGAAGGGGCTCGGTGGATCCAGGATAAGATGGAAATATCCTGACAGTGCAGAGATACTGGCTTTGATTAAAGTCTCGGAATTGCTCTTCGACCGTGTACTCAGGATACCAGCGGTATCCAGCCTCAGTCATTACCCTGACCAACTTGGCAGTATGGCCGGGTACATCTAGGCATCGAGTCAGGCGAACCACTTGATTGAGGTCGCGAGTGGCCATCTGAAAGCACAATCATAATGCAAAGGCATTAGAATTTCTAGCAAAATTTCGGCAGCATAACAGCTGTAAATGCTCAAGAAGGATTTTGAGACATTTGACAAAGGATTACATACATACTCGACATCATCATATCAAAGTTCTGAATCCATTTTAACAACATAATGTGGTAGCAGAATTGAACTAGGCTTGTATCCATCAAACCTATAAGGTGCTACTGATTAGTAACACGTGATCCTGATAGAGAGAATAGATCCTAATTCCTTAACCCCTGGTGGAAGAATAGACTGACTCAGATCAGAATGTTATAAGATAAAGGAGTAAAAGAGCCTTACGTTCCAACCCACAAACAATTCCCCTACATATAACTAAAGAATTTCTAGACTCAACATCGACCAGTTTGGCTTGGAGAACCTACAGGCAGTCCGGCTCTGATGCCAACGCTGTCAGGACCCCGACTCGATGTCACATCGATCTAGCCGGTAACACCTCATATCACTTTGCGGCCTCACGCACGGTATCCCCACGGGTGTCGCCTTACCTTTGCCCGGGACCGTTTGCGCCTTTTGGCTCACGTATATGATAGTGTCGCTAGCATCCATATGATAAGGAGCCCGGGCTGACATGACTAGTCGTAAACCCAAAGTGGCACAGACTTACAGGGACAGGCATCCATGACCCAGCTTCGAACGTGTCGGTCATCAGCAAGTGGGTCCGGGCTGTAGCACTGGGCTAGCAGGACTCCGGTAAACCGGGCTGTAGCGGGCTAACAGGACTCCGGTACTCAATGCGTGACATTTCCCCGAAGGGACAGACACAGGAACGAAGAAGGACACATGCCGGCCAGCCTAAGTGTTCCAGAGCAGTAGCAAGCTACCATGGCTCAGCGGTAACACTAGGAGACATTTCCCGGTAAGAGAGGCTACTAAAGATAAACAACTAGGTAGTCAGATCCCACACATACCAAGCATTTCAATCATACACACAATATGCTCGATATGTGCAAATACAACGAAGCATCACAACATGACTCTACGACACAAGTACTTTATTTAAGGCTCAGGGAGCCATACATAGCATACACAAAGGTACGGGTCCCACGACCCAACATACAAGTCATACAGTCATACAAACCAGCAGCGGAAGTAACTTGTCTGAGTACAGACAACTAGTAAAATAAAAGAGGCTTGGAAAGCCTAGCTATACTATGTGGTCCTTCACAAGCTCAGGGTCACCACCTGGGCCTTTAGCCTACTCGTTGATGTCAACGTCTACATAGAACCCATCAGAAGGGGTTGCAGCGTCTTCTGTAAAATGTAAATTATAGCAACATGAGTACAAAGGTACTCAGCAAGACTTACATCAGATCCTACATACATGCATATTATCAAGAAGGGTTGGTGGAGTTATTGCAGCAAGCCAGCTTTGACTCTTGGCTAGGCTATCTTACGATACTTCAACTTGAAATGGTTTTGCACACACGAGTCCATTACCCACCACTTCAATACACTACCGAGGATCCGCCTCCGTCTTCCTACGGAAGAGCCATCCTCGGCACTCACACTTATCTTGAGGCTTTTAGCAGTTTCCATTTACTTGTCTATGAACTGTATAGGCAACCAAGTAGTCCTTTACCGCGGACGCGGCTATTCGAATAGATTATGATAACCCTGCAGGGGTGTACTTCTTCATACACGCTCTCACCACTTACCGTCGTTTACACGACATGTACTCGGCAACCTTCAAGCGGAAGCCCAACGTGGGTGTCGGCCACGACCTACCTAATCACCTAAGTCCCTAGTCCAGGTTTATCGCCTATTCGGGTTCCATCCATGAGGAGATCCGGCCGAGGTATCGCTCACAGCCCCAAATGATGTGAGCAGGGTTCCCAAGATACCTAACGGGTATTCGGTACACCGTGCCACGTACCTACCGCATCACAGCCCACCCCTACGGTCAGTGCTGTCCACGGCCTCCAGTATACTACAAACACCAGAAACTACTTGCAACTCCTGGACAGAGAACTAGGGTGACTAAGAAGTCGAGAGGGTCCATTGGTTTCGGGCCCAATGCATGGTAGTAGCTGAATCTTAAATCACACATACAGATCTCAGTGCTTAAGGTCGGCTTCAATGAAACAACCCACCATGTACTCCTACATGGCCTCTCATCGATACCTTTACCAAATCATGTTCACCACACCACTCTCATTACCGACATAATCATTTCACTCTAGCCCATCACCCAGATGAACCAGACCTGACACGACTCTAAGCATAGCAGGCATAGCAAGGTAGGAACAACACATACATATGGCTCAATCAACTCCTACACATGCTAGTGGGTTTCATCTAGTTACTGTGGCAATGACAGGTCATGCAGAGGAAATGGGTTCAACTACCGTAGCACACAGCAGTTTGAAACGCGCTGTCTTAATGCAGTAAAAGAGAGCAGGAGCGAGAACATGGGATTGTGTCGATATGATCAAATGGTTGATTGCTTGCCTGATGGTTCGATGCACTGATACGGTTCTTCGTTAGGGTAATCACGGTACTCCTCGGAGGCAGAACCTGTCGCAAAGGACACCGATACACAACCATCACCAAACAATGTGCAACAATATGATGCATGCATGAAACATGGCAATATGAGTGTGTTGGGCTAATGCAACTAAAACCAGAAGGGTTTGAACAAATTTGAATCAAAGATTCAAATTTCAAACTCAAACATGGCCTCTTAAAGTGCTTTTCCTTGTTCTGCATTAAACATCAAGTTAACTTGTTTAGTCATGCATGAAAATAGTACAGATGGATAGATTGGATTTTTCTGATCATTTTTCATATATAATTTGTCTGATTTGGAGTTACAGAATAAAAGTTATGAATTTTTGATGTTTAAATAATATTCTGGAATTTCCTGATTTAAATTAAATCCAGAAATATAAATATTGCGCCAGCATGACGTCAGCATGACGTCAGTGGTCAACTGCGGCTGGCTGGGGTCAAACCTGACGTGTGGGGTCCACACGTCAGTGACAGGGGGGTTTAACAGGGTTAATTTAATCCTAATTAGGAATTAGTGGCGCTGGGGCCCACTGGTCAGTGTCAGGGGGGTTAATTAAGCGGTGATTAGCGCTAATCTAACCACCTGGCCGACGGGGCCCACGCGTCAGTGACCCTGGGGGGGTCAAACCCCAGGTCAAACAGGTCAAACCCACCGGCGACATGACGCCGGTGAGGCCCGAGACGGCGGCGCGATGCGGAAACGCGCTACAGGGCACGGGCGAGGCCGTGCTTGGGCTCGTTGGAGAGCCCTTGCTCCCGCGCGTCGAACGGTGGTGGTGGCCGTGCCTGAGGTGGCTGGTACCGACGACGGCGAGCTCGTGAGCGGCGGCCAAAGTTCGGCCAACGGCGGGTTAGGCGATGCAGGGCGCTAGGGGAGGCGTTGGTGCGTGCTACGTTCTCCTGGTGAGGTGTGGAGCACGATGGTGTGCTCGGCTTCGAACTACAACGGCTCCAGCCACGGCGGCGACGAGGCACGGCGGCGGCGAGCTTCGGAGCTCAAGGGGACGGCAACTACAGGATGCTAGGGACGACGGGGCAAGGGGGAATCGGGTCAGCGGCTCACCGCGGAGCTGCAGGGATGGTTAGCGGGCTCGGGGACGTCCGGTAGCTCTCGATTCGACGGCGACGATCTCCGGTGGCCGAGGAGGGGAACAGCGACGTGGGCGGCGATGCAGGTCTTCCGGAGGCCCGTGGATCGATGGGAAGGAAGAGGGGGTCGAGGCGGAGCCTCTGGGCTAGTCGGGGGAGCGAGGGAAGGGCGGTGGCTGCAGCTACGGTGAACGGCGTCGGCGGCTGCGCTCTGCTTCGGAAGAGGGGGCGAGGGAGGGGAAGCAGGGAGAGAGGGAAGAGGTGCACGGGAGAGTGAGGGGGGTCAGGAGCTCGTCGGCAAGCAGGAGGTGGCCGCGCGGCCGTGCGCGTGCGAGCACGCAGCAGCTTCGGGGCGAGGGGAGGAAGACGACGGAGGGCTGCAGTGGTGGGCTGGGCCGCCTGCTGGCTGGGCCGGACAGGGAGGAGCCCAGGTAAGGTTCTCCCTTTTATTTATTTCTGTTTTCTAATTTTTAATACTTCTGCAACTTAGTTGAATTAAATAAAATACCTAGGCAACTTCAAAAATCACCAAACTACTCCTGGTCCATAGTTGGATTATTTCCAACATGAAACATTTTAGTTTGGAGATATTTGAGCATTTAAATATTTTATATAATTTTAAATGCCCAAATTCAAATATTTATGATTTAATTCAAAAACCCTAGGATGGCCTAGGAAAATGTGCACCACTTTTGGCAGAGGTTCTGAACCAAGACAAAAATGATGGGCATTTTAGAAGGGCATTTCAGGTTCATTGAAAATGTTTTTAGTAAACCCTAATTGGTTTCAGAGGGGACTGGGGGTTCTGTCATCCCCATTTCAGGTTTCTGATGAAAAGGTAAACATGATGCAACACTCTAATGCATGGCTAACTAGGATGTGACAATTCGCTTGCGCGTTAAAAGGGGGGCTCCTGAGCATCGCGACTCAGGATCTCTTACTGGCTCTCCAGCCCTCACCCCCTGGCCTTGTCCACGGCATCGTGACCTGGCATACCAGCGCCGGCTGAGCTCGCTCGAGGGCCGGGACCCGAGGACGTAGAGCACAAAGGAGAGTGCGGGGAAGGGAGGAGAAGCTCGCGAAGGCCTGACCCAGCAACATCTGAGCTGCCGACACGCAGGTCCGGCACCTCGCGAAGGAATGGCTCCATGCTTTCGAGATAAGTCCCACTCCTAGAATAGCTAATCGATGCGGCACAAAACCTCCACTTAATGCGGCTCTGTGATGGTGACGTTGGCTTCCTTTCTCACCTTTCGGCGTCTGCTTGTGCGCTAAAGGGGACCTCCTGAGCATCGCGTCACAGGGGCTTTACTGGACCTCGGGCCGCTCATCTCCTGGCCTTGACGATGGCATCGCGACCTGGCATACCAGCGACGGATGAAGCCTTCCTGGGGACTAGGACCTGTTGGCGTAGAGCACCAAGTTGTCGTGAGGTTAGAAAGGGGGAACCAAGCCGGGACAGGACGGGCATTCGCACCGCTTCATAATAAGGATAATATCAACAAAAGACATCTCGGACCCTTTACAAGCCCCCACGGGGTGTATTCTCGATTCCTCGCAGGGAACAAAAGACGCAAATCCTAAGGAGCCCTAACTACATGCGTCTCTGCGGCCGACGCCATCATCAATAATGGGCCACGGGAGACCGGCGCCAACTCCATCCAGATCAGCCGCGCCGGTGTCCTGATGCAGCTGCCTTGGTCCGAGCACGGCACAAGCTCGGGGGCACATAGCTGTTGTCACTCGTCTCGGGAGTCACAAAGAGATTGGGAGAGTCGCTAGACTCCCAAGCGTCACCGCTGCTGCCAGAGGAGCCACTGGGGAAGCGGGTGGCAGGCCTAGCCCTTGCCACATCGACCTCCTGGCCACCTCCTCTGGGGAAGCACTCTAGCCGGCGTTCTTCTGTGTCTAAGTCCTTGAAGAGCATCAAGGAGGCCCCGTCGTATTCGAAATGAATCACGAGGGCACCTCCTGTTCGGCAGACCAGGCGATCTCGGCCCTGTAGACCTTGCCCGGAGCGACTACTTCAACCTCCGCTCCGGTCGCCGGGGTACTACAGTCGGTGTTCTGCAGCCAGAGCTCGAGAGGCCCAATCGGCGGCATCTCGAAGGCGAAGAAGGGGGAATGCAGATCCAGGAACTTGGAGGCATGGCGGCATGGAGTACGAGCTCGTGAGAGGAGTCCGCGGTGTGGACTCCAGGAGCGATGGCGCGCACCACCATGACTCATCGACACCTTCGGCAGCGCGGGCGACGCCGCTCGGCGTCTCCTTCTCCAGGGCCCTCAGCCCAGGCGTACAGAGGTAGCAGAAACCCAGGAGGTGGCCAATCGTACCAAGGCCTCGACGTCTCTGGCCGAGCGACCTTGTCACAGCGGCCGGGTACCGGCCATTTCTTCGGGAGAAGCGGATCAGACCCCTCCCGGGGGGCCTTCCCTTTCTCCTCAGCCCAGAGCCGGTAGATCGGTGCCATTGGTGACAAGATGGTGGAGGAGCGAGGAGGAAGAAGCGAGCGGAGCAAGAAGAGATGGACTACGGGGGCTCACGCCTCTTTGTACTTATAGTCCAGAGGAGGCCAACCATCGGCCTCCACGATCGTAGGTAATGATGACTCTTTTTGCATGCATTAGGGACTCGTCAAGTCGGGCAGTTGCCGAGGCAGCATGGGGAAGCGAAGACGCCCACATCCAATCAACCGCCACGCAAGGCTGCAGGCTGTTGGGGCCCGTGGCGCTCCTCACTTGCCCTTTCGCTTCGCTGCTAAGCCAAGTCCGAGCGCGCCTTGGGCCCGGGGGCTACTGTCGGTGTGAAAACTGGCGGATCTCGGGTAGGGGGTCCCGAACTGTGTGTCTAAGGCTAATGGTAACAGGAGACACAATGATTTACCCAGGTTCGGGCCCTCTCGATTGACGTAATACCCTACTTCCTGCTTGATTGATCTTGATGATATGAGTATTACAAGAGTTGATCTACCATGAGATCATAGAGGCTAAACCCTAGAAGAAAGCCTATGACTATGATTGTTGTTCTCCTACGGACTAAACCATCCGGTTTATATAGACACCGGAGGGGGCTAGGGTTACACAGAGTCGGTTACAGAGAGGGAGATCTACATATCCGAATTGTCAAGCTTGCCTTCCATGCAAAGGAGAGTCCCATCTGGACACGGGACGGAGTCTTCAATCTTGTATCTTCATAGTCCAACAGTCCGGCCAAAGTATATAGTCCGGCTGTCGTAGGACCCCTTAATCCAGGACTCCCTCAGTATCCCTTGAACCAGGCTTCAATGACGATGAGTCCGGCGCGCAGATCGTCTTCGGCATTGCAAGGCGGGTTCTTTCTCCAAATACTCCATAGAAGATTTTGAACACGAGGATCATGTCCGGCTCTGCAAAACAAATTCCACATACCGCTGTAGAGAGCACAATATTCCACAAGTCTAATTTGCCGACAGTTTTTCATAGCATGACATCACGCCACGGCCCGGTCATTATTCAAACTGTTTTTCACAACCAACCACTCCACGTGCTGCAAGGTGGTTCTATTGGCACATCTTGTCGAAGCAGAGATTGTGTTCCCCTCATCACGGGACTCTCATCAATACAAGTGTGGGTAACCCAACCGCGTTTGTTTAATATGACTCCTCAATTTTAGGCAAATCCCAAACAGTCATGCGGGGGACGCTTGATATTCGTCCTCTTTCTAAGGGGGGCAAGGCCTGTCCTTTTCTTTCCACGCTTGATCTTTCCCCTCCCGCACCTCGAGCTCCAACAACAAAGGCACAAGCTAAGCGCTTAGGACCTTCAAAAATGTCCGGATCCAACCTTCAAGGCCGGTGGATGGCCTCCTCTGTCACGGAGGAGGACATCAAGAAACTTAGGGAGGCCAGGTATCTTACCGCCGAAATCCCTCACAGGCTGCCTGCTCAAGGGCAGGTCATCCCCACTCCCGAACCCAACGAGAGTGTCGTATTTATTTCCCACTTCCTCCGAGGGCTAGGTTTTAGTCTTGATCCCTTCGTGAGAGGGCTCATGTTCTATTACGGGCTATATTTCCACGATCTAGCTCCGGATTCCATCCTTCACATCTCATTGTTTATTGTCGTGTGTGAAGCCTTCCTCCGCATCACCCCCCACTTCGGCCTATGGCTCAAGACTTTCAACGTGGGCCCGAGGGTGATTGACGGGCGTCACACGGAGTGCGGAGGCGCTATAATAAGCAAAGGCGCTGACGCCCCATGGCCAAAGGGTTCCTTCATAGAAACTTCTGACTTCTGGCAATAGGAGTGGTTTTACATCACAGCTCCCCGAGGTACAAAGCGGGTGGCCGCTCTAGCGTTCCGCTCGGGCCCTCCGTTGCAACTGGCGTCATGGGCCAACAAGGGGCTGGACTGGGGGCCAATTAACGATGTGCTAACACTGCAAAGCCGCATCCGGGACCTCCTTAAGAAGGATGTCAGTCTTGTCAAGATAATGCAAGTAATGCTGGTTCGTCGGGTCCTGCCCTGCCAACGTCGACCTCTCCGTATGTGGGAGTTCAACCCGGTAGGACCGCGAACCATTCAACAATTCTTCGGCATGACGCTCAAAGAGACGTATGGGTCGTTCTTCGGATCACGAATAAAGTGTCCGGATACCACCGAGGACGCGAGTCTCAACTGCAACTGTCCGAATACCCAAGTAAGTAATTTCGCTACCGAACACACCATCCTTTACGTTTATCATAACATCATTTTGAAAATTACTCTCTGCCAGGACTGGATAAGGAAGGTGGAGAGGATTAGGTGTTTGGCCCCTATTCCCGAAGGCTCGCCGGATCCTTTATTGACCAGGATGCTTGAGTGCACGCTATATCAGGTGCCATCAGGAGAAGACGATGGGAGGAATAGAGAAGCCACAGGTGGGCTTCATACTTTACATATCCAAATTGGGGGAGTAAGTGCCTCCAAGAAGGAGGATAATTGGGGAGGTGAACCTAAAATCCCCTCTCCTCAAGGTAAGAAAAGGGCCGCCTCTGAAGACTTGGAAACAAAGGCTTCCAAATGAGGGACAAAACCCTCGCCAAGGGGCCCTGCCCCAGAGGGCGTCTTTACCGCACAGTGCCCGCAAGGGGGCCAGCCCTCCACCGAGCCGTAAGTAAAAAGAGTACTTTAGTAAATATATTATGTTTTGTGTCTGAAAATAGTAACCGAGACATATTTGTTGCAGTCTGGCACGTAGCCCTTCTCCATAGAGTTCGTCTTTGGGAGATCTTCTTCCGGAGATGATGGAGAGTGAAACGCCTCCCCCTGCCTCCCCACCACATGGGGTGGACGACCCCGAGGTGTCGTCACGGAGGATTTCTCCTGATCCTCCAAGGCCAGAAGTTGACACTTCGGCTACCCGAAGTCCAGAATATTCGGCTCCCGAGGAGAGCTTCGGAAAGAGGCCGGGATTGTCCGCCACACAGCCGGACACACTGATGGGTCTTTTGGAGCGGGCGGCTATCTCAGAGACACATCGTGCCTTAATGGGTACGGTGGTTGAGAGGATTTCATCCGCCAAAAGCGGTTTGAATGAAACTTTTACAAGTCTGCTGAGAGGCTTTGAGGTACGTAAAAAATAATATATGTATTTTTGACGGTACCGCACATTCTGTATAGATAGTAGCCCCTGAGAATCTGGTTGCCAACCAAAGGTGGCAAACAGAGGATCATATTCTCTAGTAATAATCGCGCTGCTTTATGTGAAGGTGGCTGAGGGTCCGGTGGCTGACCGGACTGCTGATTTTGACGAACTGAAGCGGCAGCTTGACGTGGCCGATGACGACATCGCGCTTGTTAACAAGCGTCTTGACGAGGCCCAGGGTATGTATGTTCAACTTGCCAACAAATGTTTAAGAGCAGCATGATGCTAGTATCTATAATATGCTGTGACTGCAGATGGATCTGCTGCCGTAGAGACCCTTCGGGCGGAGCTTGCCCGAGCCAAGGAGCAAGCCCGAATAAGTGATGCAGCCGCTCTGAAGGTGGTCGAAGAGTTAAGAGCCGAATAGGCTGCTCAGCGCTGGGTGAAGAAAAGATAGCCCAGATGGCTGCTGAGCTGAAAGATGCCGCCGGCCGCCATGAGATCCTTGAAAAGGAAAACCAAGCAAAAGCGGCTGACCTGAAGAAGGCCCTGGAGGCAGCCAAGGAAACCCGCTCTGAAATGAGAGGGATAAGGGAGGAGCTTCGTGAAGCTGGAGATATCACGGCTGGGAGGCCCTATTGTTCCGGATGAAGTTCGGAGATCCGATGTATGCCCCTCTGGATCAGTTGTGGAGCACTGCAGAAGCATATGCGGACCTGGTGAAGAGTGTTGCTGATGCGACCGAGTTTTACAAAGATCGGAAAGACCATAAGGTAGAAAGGTTATTCTAGTTGCAGTTCAGTGCCCCAACGCGTCTGCTGCCGTTGAACGAAAGGATGGCCACATGGGCCGAGCTCCACAGGTTGTCTGGGCTTGCTATGAGGTCTATCGTGGATCATCTTTGGCCACAGGGACCAAGGCCGGACAATTATTTTGGATTAGTACAAAAATTCCTTGGTGATGTGTCGCATATCGATGTTGTGAAGAGGTCGGCGTGCATAGAGGGTGCACGGATGGCTCTTGCTCGTGTTAGAACATACTGGGCAGGGATGGAAGCCACCGCTATTGCGACCCGGGGTCCGGCGGGAGGCCAGGACCCGGCCGAGCGCTATTTTGAAGAAGTCTTAGAAGGCGCCCATTTAATAGAGGCTCAGTGCTCGAAGAGTGCCATGTTCGAGTGACATGTATCCCAATTGTAAGAGCAATGCTATTTTGATTATAAAGGCTATGTTTATACTTTTGCCAGAAAGTATTATAGTGCCTCTTGTGCGTCCATTTATGTATGTATATAACCTGAAAGTTTGCAGTTGTCGGCTTCAGCCCTCACGCATATAGAGCGTAGGTGTTTGAGAAAATGCACAGTCACACTTTATCCAGCGTCTTGGTCCGTTAAGTAGGTGGTAGCACGGCCAACCAGGCAATCAGAGTATATAGCTTTAACACTTTCACTTAGCCATAGGAGTTTGACGGTGGGGCTACTATATAGCACCTGGTACTTCCGCGTTCATCCGAATATGGTGCGCATGCGTACATGACCGGGAAACCGGTCCTTCGTTAATGCGGAGGAATCGCAAAGATTCTGCTGAGTCATCGAGTGGTTGACCAGTCTCGCGCTGTATCATAATAGTCAGTTTTTGGCTTTCTCTACTGAGGTGCTCATCCAGATGAACCAGGGCACAATCGCAGTAGTTCTCCCGGTGCCGCCTTAGCCGATAGAGCGGAACATAAGTTAGCAAAACACGGGAGCCGGGCAAACCAAACATTTGACCAAAGACATGATTCGGAGCTGATGCATATAAGGCCAAACTCACGACGCCGAACACTCCCTAAGGTATTCGGACTTTACAACATATACTGGGCTCAATAACACCCTCGATAATAAGCCCTGAGTTTCCAGGTATGAGCATTAGTCTGGTGTGACAAAAAATGCCAACAACGCCAGTGTCCCCCCCGGTTGTGTTAAGTGTCCGGAGGGGAAGAAGCAACAAGAGACATTAAAAAGGGTTTACCCAGGGTCTTAATCTAAAGAGAAACCTTTGAGCGGGGCCCTGCTGCACATCTGCGCCTTTATCTCCGTTGTGCCGTATCTTGGAAGGGTGTAGCACGATGATCATCTGTGAAAAAGAAGAAACCCAGGTGAAATACTTAGTGCGAGGAGTTGGTTAATCTGAATGAACCATGAAAATGCAATATGTTATTGTATTAATAAGGTTGAGCCGAACTATGGGCTTCTTTTTTTGCGATTATCCCCTAGCAGCACTTATGGGGATATCCCCAGCTCCGGTTTATCTGGGCTGTTACATCTGGTGGAGCGCCGGACTCGTCTAACCGTGTCCGTGGCCTTGACGACCGACCGTTTGTTCTGGTTGGAGGGGCCGCTCAGTGTTCGGCTGCTAGAGCCGCCACATATTCTTCCGCACGTAAGGAACATGCTGTATTTTCCGCTAACTGTGATGACGGCACGTGGACCGGGCATCTTAAATTTAAGATAGGCATAGCGCGGTACTGCATTAAAACGAGCAAAGGCTGTTCTCCCGAGTAGTGCGTGATAGCCGCTTCGGAATGGAGCGATGTCGAAGATTAGTTCTTCGCGTCTGAAGTTATCGGGAGAACCGAATACAACCTCTAGTACTAGAGAGCCCGTGCAGCGGGCCTTGACGCGTGGTATCACTCCTTTAAAGGTAGTATTGCTTTGGCTGATTCTTGACTGGTCTATCCCCATCTTACGGAAAGTGTCCTGATATATCAGGTTTAGACTACTGCTGCCGTCCATAAGGACTCAGGTGAGATGGTATCCATTAATTATTGGGTCGAGCACCAAGGCAGTCGATCCTCCATGCCGGATACTAGTCGGATGATCCCTGCGATCAAAGGTGATTGGGCAGGCCGACCAGGGATTGACTTTGGGGGCGATGGGCTCCATAGTGTATACGTCTCGGAGTGCATGTTTGCGCCTTCTCTTTGGAATGTAAGTTGCGTAAATCATATTCACTATTTTGACTTCTGGTGGGAATTTTTTCTGTCCTCCAGTGTTCGGCTGGCGAGGCTCATCCTCGTCTTCACTTGGAATCTCCCTCCGCTTGTGTTCGGCATTTAGCTTGCCGGACTACTTGAAAACCCAGCACATTCTGTGGGTGTGATTTGCAAGTTTTACGGGGGTGCCATGAATCTGACATAACTTGTCTAGAATCTTATTTAGGCTTGACGGTCCATCTCTACTGCCCTTAAATGGCTTCTTCCGTTGACCGGGTCAAGAGCCCCTGAATCCGGTGTTGACCGTCGTGTTATCTGGGTTGTCTTCATTGTTTTGACGCTTGTTTTTATTGCGTCACGGCTTCCCGTTGCCATCTCTGACTTCGGATGTGCCTGGGTCGCTGGTGCCGCTATGGGCCAGCCAACTGTCCTCGCTCGTGCTAAAGCGGGTCATGAGGCTTGTTAAGGCTGCCATTGTCCTCGGCTTTTCTTGGCCGAGGTGTCTGGCAAGCCATTCGTCCCGGACACTATGCTTGAAGGCCGCTAAGGCTTCGGCATCCGGGCAGTCGACGATTTGATTCTTCTTAGTAAGAAATTTGTTCCAAAGTTTTCAGGCTGACTCTCCGGGCTGTTGAATTATGTGACTTAGGTCGTCTACATCTCGAGGTCGGACATAGGTCCCTTGAAAATTGGCCCTAAAAGCATCCTCAAGTTCTTCCCGACTTCCAATTGAGTTTTCGAGGAGGCTTTTCAACCAGTGACGAGATGGTCCTTTTAACTTGAGGGGTAGGTATTTAATGGCTTGGAGATCATCTCCGTGGGCCATATGGATGTGGAGGATAAAGTCCTCAATCTAGACCCCAGGGTCTGTCGTTCCGTTGTATGCATCTATATTCATGGGTTTAAATCCTTCCGGAAATTCATGGTCCAGCACCTCATCGGTGAAGCACAGGGGGTGTGCGGCACCCCTGTATTTGGACGTGTCATGGCATGCTGTCGACGGTTGTTGATTCCTAGCTGGTATTCAATCAATATGATCGTTTTGGTAGCTATGATCCTGTGCCGGGGCGCGCTTCCTAGGTCCATAGATGGACCTGGCCATACCGGATTTTTTGTCCAGGAGCTCACGTAAATCGTGTGCTGACTTGTGTGCGGCATCATTGGCCGTCTTGTCGCGACCACGGGGTTGTCGGTCCGGCTGATCGATTGTTTTCGGCTGAATGGGCTCTATGGCCTCGTCATCGAATTCGGCCAACATCTTGCGCTTTGGATAGCTCTTTGTGTGGCGATCGCAACGTATTTCTCTTCAGTGTCAAGCACTTTGTTCCATCTACGGTTGAGAGTGTCCTACGCAGCCTTAAGCCTTTGCTTCTGCTTCTTTAGGATCCTCGCAGTGGCAATAAGCCTTCTGTGGAGGTTCTCTTGTTCCAAGTGTTTTTCTGGGATGATGAGTGTGTCATCGTCCGGACTGTTCTCCTCTCCGGTTACAGGTTGATGAATTTTACCCTCGGGATCGGTGTCATCTGACGTCGGCTCCGGACTATGCTCGTCCCCTGGCTCATCCTGCTCCATCGCTGGGTCCATGGGGTCGTCGTTTCCTTTGGATTCGACCGGGGTATTACTCTTTCTTGCGCTGTTGTCGCTGTTTTTGCTGTGGCGGGATTTAGAGCGGCACCTACGGTGTCACTTTGGTGGCTTATCGAGGGGATTATCCTTCGTTGCATCATCACCATCGCCTTATTTTGGTGTGTCCACCATATATATATATATATATATCATATGATGAGGTGGCAGTCCAGCGCCCAGTGGGCGGTGGTTCCTGTTCTTCTCCTGCATCGCCGTAAACACGTCGATGTCTTCAGAGTCGAAATCGAGCGTGTCGGTTAAGTCATCGACATTGGCTATGAAGTGGGTGGTGGGTGGGGAACGAATTTCTTCATCATTCGCTTCCCACTCGAGCCGGACATAGTTCGGCCAAGAGTCCCCAGACAAGGAAAGAGACCTTAATGAATTTAGCACATCACCAAAGGGCGAGTGCTGAAAAATATTCGCGGAGGTGAACTCCATGACCGGTGCCCAATCAGATTCGATTAGCACGGACGTACGCGGTTCGGATCTTGACAATACCGACCTCGTAGGAGGTGGGGTCAGTGTTTGGCTCCAAGGCCGACGAGTGTGGGGCCTCCGTGGCGGGGTCCATCCACCCCTCCTCGGAGGGCGCGATCTGCTTCAAATTGATTTCCGGGGCTGCAACAGGTGCAATCTCCCGAACATTGTCCGATGGCAGATCTAAGTCATGCTCGTCGTGACCGTTTGGCGCACCTTACATGGGCTCGAATCCGTCGAAGATCAAGTCTCCACGGATGTCGGTAGTATAGTTCAAGCTTCCAAACCTGACCTGATGGCCAGGGGCGTAGCTATCAATCTGCTCCAGATGGCCAAGCGAGTTGGCGCGCAGTGCGAAGCCGCCGAATACGAAGATCTGTCCGGGAAGGAAAACCTCCCCTTGGACCGCGTCGTTGAAGATGATTGAAGGAGCCATCTAGCCTTATCGCGACGGCACAGTGGAACTCTCATTAAAAGCACCAATGTCAGTGTCAAAACAGGCGGATCTTGTTAGGGGGTCCCAAACTGTGTGTCTAAGGATAATGGTAACAGGAGACAGGGGACATGATGTTTTACCCAGGTTCGGGCCCTCTCAATGGAGGTAATACCCTACTTCCTGCTTGATTGATCTTGATGATACGAGTATTACAAGAGTTGATCTACCACGAGATCGTAGAGACTAAACCCTAGAAGCTAGCCTATGATTATGATTGTTGTTCTCCTACGGACCAAACCCTCCGGGTTATATAGACATTGGAGGGGGCTAGGGTTACACAGATTCTACAGAGAAGGAGATCTACATATCCGAATTGCCAAGCTTGTCTTCCACGCAAAGGAGAGTCCCATCCGGACACGGTACGAAGGCCTCAATCTTGTACCTTCATAGTCCAACAGTCCGACCAAAGTATACAGTCCGGCTGTCCGAGGACCCCTTAATCCAGGACTCCTTCAGGGGGTCCCCAGACTTGCCTGCCTTCGGCCTGCGGCGTGGCTCAAGCAGAGGCCCAGTATGGCCCGTCTTCATCAACCCAAGCTCAAGACCCTTGCGAGGGGCCAAGCCTCGCGGGCGGACGATGCAAGGCTTCCTCAGGAATGGCCTCACCAGGTAGGCTCGCGAGGAGGCTGAGAGATCAAGGCAGGGGTACCTCGCGAGGTGGTCATGACGCAAGCCATGACGATCGAGACCAGGCGGGCGCCAGCCTGCGCAGTCTCCTCGTTTCCTCTTTGGTGCAAAGGGGGCAAGCGCAGGCGCGGAGTACCAAGGCATCAAGCAAAGGTTACCATTTCGGTGCAACGAGACCAAGACCGGCAGGGCGGCAGGACGGAGGTCACCGTGGAGCCCAAGACGGTGGCATCGCCAATGCCTTTGGCAGCTGAAGACCAACTTTAGTCAGGATAACTTATACTAGATGTTCCCCTTCAAAATGTTCGTTGTTGGCTCCCTTCCCGCTCAATATTTGGGAAGAGGACTAGGGCCTCTATAAATAGAGATAGCCACCACAGTAGAAGGAAGCTAGAATCTTATCTAGAGCCAAGAGAGACGGATCGATTCCTCCTCAAGCACACCACCACAAGAACACCTCTCCTCGCGAGGTTGTTCTTCCTATGTAATGTTCATCACCAGCCCATGAGGCAATCCACCACACCACACACTAGATTAGGGTATTACACCACAATGGTGGCCCGAACCAGTATAAACCTTGTGTCTCTTGTGTTGCTCATCGTGTAGCTAGATTTGCGGCGAGGCGTTGGGACGTGGATCGGTAGGGGGAAGATCTTCGGATGCAACCCACAGTTCGAACCTTGAGGGTTTTGACGGAACCCGATATCTGACACCTGCTATGTCTCAACTATGAACAATGCCATATTATACTAATTTTATTTAAATCATGTCTTTTTATTTACCAATATGAAATGGTATAAATTGACAGTACACTCACCATTCATTCTTATACGTTGTTTGGCACTACATGTATGCTTGTGTTCTTGATCTGTAATCCAGTGGTATGGTGAAGCTATCTGCTCCTGCACAATGCCATTTTCTATCGTCTTAACTATGAACAATGACTATTATGTTAATGCTATTTTAAATTGTGTCTCTGTATTTCTGACAAAGAAATGAGATGAATTGACATCGTTCATGCTTATATGTGCAAAACCTGTTATCTACCTACTTGTTTCTCTTTCAGGGTGACAACACAGATGCTAGGAATAACTGCCACAATGATAGTGAGACCAACCCATTGTTTGTCCCTCTAACATATATTCCAGAGAAGAAGGCAACACATCTTGAGGGTAGGGATACAACCACAAAGTCATGTCTTGATGTAGTGTCGAACTTAATCAGTGACACAAGCTCGATGAAGTCGTCACCTGAATCTGTTCGACTTCGTCAGTCTGAAATTCAAACAGAAAGACATGCTTCTGCTCAAATCCGACTAGAACTCCAATCTCTATGCAAGATTACCATAAGTATAGGACGTCTATTGATGTTATGCATCTTAAGTTGGTGGATATAAGCGTCAAGCATGCGCAGTCTCGTCAGGTTGCTAAGCTGCTTGTGCTGCAGCTCCTGGGCTGGGCTAACCTTTCTTGAACTGTGTTGAAGTGTTGTCGGTTCTGTCTATTATTTTGTCGCATGTTTACTTCCACTGGTGGTGACCTACCCAGTTTATGGAATCTCCTGTCTGGTTTCCCTTTATTATCACTGGTGGCGAACTTTGATGCCCAGGGAAAGTAATATGCTGTAATTTCATTGTTGTATAGTCTAGGTTTATTCTTCGTCATGATGTTGTAATTTATTTGTTGTTTATGCCGTCGTCGCTCTGAGAAAAGGTTGTAATATTCGATCGGAGCGCAATGAGCCAATAGGTCAGGTTTATTAAACAATAATTTCACTACTAAAACTGGTCGGTCACCAATCGCTAGTACGGGCCAAACCATGGGCCTACAATCATCTTGGGCCATTAGTTAGGCCTAGTCTTAATCTTGCCCACTATTAGTTTCGTGCCTTTAAAAGGTCGTGTAAACCTCTTACCTTAATTTGGCCGGAAAATTAAATAGGCTTCTAATAGGTTGAGAACTAGATTGAGTCTTAACTGTGGTGAACAAATCACGGCCCGACAGGTGTTGTAATATACATCAGCCCATTATTGGCCCATTTGTGTGATGGGCCATTAACATGCTTAAATGTTTTTGGGCCTTGGCTAACCCAATTACATGATGAGCGGGGAGCAAGCCAGATGTATAACAGGCCAAAATTAGGCCCAACACTCTCAAGGGCCTTTAATGGGCCGATGGGCAGTTTGGGCTAGAATGTATCCACGAAGACTATGGGTCGTTAAGAGGCTGAAACTAGCTACACACTAGAATTAGGCCCAGGTGCAACTCGGGCCTTTAAATGGCCGAAAGTGAAACCGGGCCGAAAGAGGCCCATATGTTGATAGGGCCACTGACAGGCCGAAACTAATATCGGGCTGAACTGTTAAACAGGCCATTAAGAGGCCGAAGAGCAAATCAGGCCCCCAATGGGCCCGATGGCACAGTAATTGTTAAAGGGTCGTATCTGTTATGGGCCGTAATTTGGCCCAAGAAATGAAAGTCAATTAACGGGCCAGATGAGGTATAGACCGTAATTTGGCCCAAACTATTGCAGGCTGTTAACGGGCCGGATCTGATATGGGCCGTAAACTGGCCAAGGATATAGTAGTCCTTTAACAGCCCGTATCTGATGTGGGCCATAATTTGGTCCAGAAAATGTTAGGCTGTTAACAGGCTGGCCCATTAGATCTGACGAAATCTTGTGGGCCTGTTCCTGGGCCGGCTTTTAAACCTATATGGGCCTCTGTTGGGTCGTCCCATGTGGCAATGTTTCATTGGCAATTCTTGTCCATTGGATGGTTGACATCTGTCCCAACGTTGAGGTGACACGTGGATCATCGGCGAATGCAAATTTTACACGTGGAAAATCACCATTGCTCCGAGCTGTTAACGGGTTATCGGATCCAAACTAGGACCCATTAGCATAACGGCGACCCGTTATGGTGGATGCCACGTGTCGGTTACCCTTGACGAAAGCACTTCCATGACGCGACATTTATCGTCATGGAAGCGGACACTTTCGTGATGATAATTCTGGTAATGTCATGGAACACTTCTACAACAGCACATGTATGACTATCTTGATTCTGTCATAAAATCGTCATGGATGTACATGCATGACAAAAAAGTGACCTACTATGACAAACACGTATCATCACGGAAGTGGTTTTTTGTAGTGAATGTTCTATTCGCATCATCATAGATGGAGGGAGCTGCAACAACTTGGCTAGCATGGAGATGGTGGAGAAGCTGTCACTGACCACAAGACCACATCAGCATCCTTACTATATCAAATGGTTCAACAACAACGGCAAGGTTAAGGTAACACGTATTGTTCGTGATAGGGGCAAAGGTGTCCCATCTTACGATGAGATGGTGGCTATCGTTTTCGGTGATAACGATGGTGACGAGGCGGTGATGATGATGGTGAGACAGCGGCGTGACAACCTGTTAACATAACTTGAAACTCTAAGGGACTAGACGCTAAGACCAACAACTCGACACGATGATGCAACCGCCAGTTCAACATAGCAAAAACACTAAAAAGATTATGCAAAGTCTTATATTGGTTTAGATATGATGAACTTACCCTAATTTTTTTTGTTTTTCTTGGACTATAGGTATGAAGAATAGATGCAATCTAGACTACGAAAAACCGGTAAAATATCATTGAGCAACTTGGATATCTGATACCACTTGATAGGGGCTAAGGTGTCCAGTCTTTCAATGAGATGGTGGCTATCATTTTTGGTGTAGTAGACTTTGACAATCCGACTACGAATGTGCGAGGACGTCGCGCCTTACCAATCACTAAACCCACTCCGAGAGGTTATATACCACACTGCAGCATGATCAACCTGACCACGAGGGTCTATTTCCTGAAAGCAAATGAAGAACAAGCAAGAAACTAATATTGCAATATGGATATTGCAAAGAGGAAATCTTTACTAATGAAGTGGGGTTCTATGACGTCTTTGTATGGTCGTTGAACACAAACAAAGTACATGAGTTGCAGCAATGGAGAACTTTAATCTAAACAAATCCCTAAGTCAAAATGGTGCCTTAAGGGCTATATTTGTCGGGGGCAAGAGAGGTCAGAGGATCGAGAAGAGGGGTCTCGAGGGGGGTGATTAGACCATTAACAAGCAAATTTGGCAGTTTTTATTTTCTTCAAGTTAAGGTTGTGTTAAACACAAGTTAAAGCATTCACAATACATTTCAAGCAAGCATGACAAGAGTAAATGCAGCGGAAAATAGTAAAGCATGCAAGTTGCATGAAAGTAAAGGGATGGGATTGGAGTTTATGGAGACACGGAGATTTTTAGTGTGGTTCAGATAGGTGGTTCTATCAAACGTGCACGTTGATGGAGACTTCAACCCACGAAGGGTAACGGCTGTGTGGGTCCACAAAGGGCTCCACCCACGAAGGGTCCATGAAGAAGCAACCTTGTCTATCCCACCATGGCCATCGCCCATGAAGGACTTGCCTCACTCGGGTAGATCTTCATGAAGTAGGCGATCTCCTTGACCTTAAAAACTTCTTGGTTCAACTCCACATCTTGACAGAGGCTCCCAAGCGACACCTAACCAATCTAGGAGACACCACTCCCCAAAACGTAATAGATGGTGTGTTGAAGATGAACTCCTTTCTCTTGTGCTTTAAATGATAGTCTCCCCAACACTCAACACTCTCTCTCAGATTTGGTATAGTGGCAGAGTGATTTGAGTGGAAAGCAACTTGGGGAAGGCTAGAAATCAAGGTTCAAATGGTAGGGATGGAATATCTTGATCTCAACACATGAGTAGGTGGTTCTCTCTCAAAAAATGTATGGTGGAAGTGTAGGCATGTTCTGATGGCTCTCTCAAGAATGGAGAAGGGGTGGAGGGGTATATATAGCCTCCACACAAAATCCAATGGTTACACACATTTGACTCATCTCGGTGGGACCGAATGGTTAAACTCGGTGGCACCGATCTGTTCAAAAATGTGAATGTTCGGAATCTCGGCGGGACTGACTGGAACAACTCGGTGGGACCGAGGTGCTAGGGCTTAGGCCAAACATCATCTCAGTGGTGCCGATTGCATCAACTTGGTGAGACCAAAGTGAAGCAATAAGAAACAGAGATTTTGTCAAGCCAACTCGGTGAGACCGATTGCATAACTCGGTGAGACCGAGACCCGTATCGGTGAGACCGAGACCCGTATCGGTGAGACCGAACTGTTAGGGTTTCTAGTTGTGGCTATGTCATATGAACTCGGTGGCTCCAAGTAGAAAAAATATGTGGGGCCTAGTTGGAGTTTAGGGTTTGGACATATTTGGATGGAGAAAGTGGATGAGGGTTTTGGAGTAATATCACTAAGCATTTGAGCAACCAAACCATTAAGCAACACCTCATCCCCTTTTAATAGTATTATCTTTCTATGGACTCAATGTGATCTTGGATCACCAAAATAAAGATGAAGAGTCTTGAGCTTTTGCCAATATTTGTCCCTAGCATTTTGAAGGGGTTCCACATCCTCTTGTCCTTGCCACGCCATTGTCGAACTTATCTGAAACATACTAGATAAAACCATTAGTCCAACAAGAGATATGTTGATGTTAATTACCAAAATCACCTAGGGAGCACTTTTTCTTTCAATCTCCCCCTTTTTGGTAATTGATGACAACATACATCAAAGCTTTAGTCAAATTATATGAAGACTAGCAAGCAAAGCTTTGGAGAAAACATGTAATGTGCATAAGCTCCCCCTATATGTATGCAATCATGTGAAGATTAGATGGAAGAGCATGTGAGTGCATAGCATGACAGTGTAAGTAATGAATTACATGTATCTTGGCTATATGCATCAGAGTAAACAATATTGTTGAAAGACATACCTTCATGATTATGAATCCCTCTTGTAAACAGTATGTGCACTAGCAAGAGATCATGATGCACATGAGTGTGATGCATATACTTACCTTGTGGTTCTTGTGCTGATTTTTGAAGGAGTAGACTTTAGAAAACAGGGTTGGATAACACAAGAACACTCCAAACAAGAAGGATTCCAAGATCCACAAGAATACCAAGACTGGGATGACATGTAATGGGTCAGTACTACAAAGTGAGTACATCTTTAGATATAGACATGTCCCCAATATTTAGAGATTTGCAATAAGTTCCAAAGATTTTTCTCCTCTTAAGCATAGACTCTTTCTCCCCCTGAATCGGATATTGGATAATGGGAGATGGTAGGGTGAGATAAAATCAGAGCGAAGATACTTCAGTTAAAATTAGATCAACAGTAAAAGCAGAGCATATAACATCTCTTTCCCCTCTTGAAAACATTTGAATTCTCTCCTCTTGTTAACAAGCATCTGTAGAAGAGCTTAGATGTTCTCTCTTTCTCCTAATAAGCTTTGATGGGCTCTCTCTCCCCCTTTGACATCAATTTCCAAGAAGGCCAACTTCAGGAATATGAGTCGAGTAGGTGTGATCCTTGATGTCTACTACGCAACCTTCTTGTAGACTCGTGTTGGGCCTCCAAGCGCAGAGTTTTGTACGACAGTAGCAAATTTCCCTCAAGTGGATGACCTAAGGTTTATCAATCCGTGGGAGGCGTAGGATTAAAATGGTCTCTCTTAAACAACCCTACAACCAAATAACAAAGAGTCTCTTGTGTCCCCAACACACCCAATACAATGGTAAATTGTATAGGTGCACTAGTTCGGCGAAGACATCATGATACAAACATAACATGAATGGTAGATATGGGTTTTTGTAATATGAAAATATAAAAACAACAAGGTAACTAGTAACAAACATGTGCAAAAACGGTATTGCAATGCTTGAAAACAAGGCCTAGGGTTTATACTTTCACTAGTGCAAAGTCTCTCGACAATGATAGCATAATTGAATCATATGGCAATCCCTCAATGTGCAATGGAGAACCACTCCAAAGTTCCTATCACGGAGAACATAAGATGAAATTGCTTGTAGGGTACGAAACCACCTCAAAGTTATTCTTTCCGATCAATCCATTGAGCTATTCCTATAAGTGTCACAAACAGCCCTAGAGTTCGTACTAAAATAACACCACATGACAGACATTAAAAAAAACTAATGTCACGTAGATACTCCAATGTCACCACAAGTATCCGTGGGTGCATTATACGATATACATCACACAATCTCAGATTCATAGTATTCAATCCAACAAAAAGAACTTCAAGAGTATCCCAAGCTTTCTATCGGAGAAAGGAATATGAAAACGCGTACCAACCCCTAGTCACCACGGGAATCCGCAAGTTGATAACCAAAAAATAAATCAAGTGGATCAATATAACATCCCATTGTCACCACGGATATCCCATCGCAAGACATACGTCAAGTGCTCTCTCATCCAAAGATTCAATCCAACATAACAAAACCTCAAAGGAAAAGATTTAGTTCATCACAAGGTAGAGAGGGAAGAAGACCATAAGATCCAACTATAATAACAAAGCTCGTGGTACATCAAGATCGTGCCAAATCAAGAACACGAGAGATGGAGAGAGATAGAGAGAGAGAGAGAAGAGAGAGAGAGAGAGAGAGAGAGAGAGAGAGAGAGAGAGAGAGAACACATAGGTACTGGTACATACCCTCGGCCCCGAGGGGGAACTACTCCCTCCTCATCATGGAGACCGTCGGGATGATGAAGATGGTCTCCGTTGATGGTTTCCCCCTCCAGTAGGGTGCTGGAACGGGCTCCTGGTTCGTTTTTCGTGGCTACAGAGCCTTGCGGCGGTAGAACTCCCGATCTAGGTTTCTTTCTGGGGGTTTCGTGATTTATAGAAATTTTTGGCATCGGTCTCACATCAAGGGGGTCCACGAGGCAGCGGCAAGACATGTGGCACACCCTGGGGGTGCCCTCCACCCTTGTTGTTGCCTCGGGACTCTTCTGGTCCAACTCTTGTGCTTCAGGGGTCTCTTTTGGTCCATAAAATATCACCATAAATTTTCAGCCTATTTCGAGAACTTTTATTTCTGCACAAAAAACGACACCACGGTAGTTTTACTGAAAACAGCGTCACTCCGAGTTAGTTCTAATCAAATCATACCAAAACCATCCAAAAACTGTTGTAAATATCGCATGAATACTTCATAAATTATAGATACGTTGGACACGTATCAGCATCCCGAAGCTTAATTCCTGCTCGTCCTCGACTAGGTAAATGATAAAAGAAATAAGTTATGAAGTGTAAATGCTAGCAAGTGTACAACTTTGATCAATGATAATTTTAATCACTTTTTCTAGCATCATTATATGTCATAAACAGTAGCTCATCTCATAAAACTTCTCATGATCAAGTAGCAAGATATTCACATGTTAATGCATAGATCATAAACTTTCTTGAAAACTAACAAACTAGGTTCTCAGTCATCAAACAATAGCAATTCATCTTATTTTTAGGAAGGTTCTATGTAAGAGCTTTGATTTAGCAAATCCCACATACTCAACTATCATATAGTCTTCCATGATTGCCACCACTCGACGTATATTTTTAGAACAAATAGCATCCATTAAACATAGAGAAAGATAGGGGCTTAATGTTTCCCCTCCCAACTTATTTATCATATAGATAATTGTCAACAATAATAATTCATGATCAAATATATTTGAATGGCCATATATGCTTAGATCTTTCCCCATCACATGATGCTTGCCAACTAAAGAGTAGGTTGGAATGAGAAGGAATACTACTGACTCTTGCATAAAAGTAAAAGATGGGCCCTTCATAGAGGGAAGCAAGGATTTGCAGAGGTGCGAGAGCTCGAAGCTTTTAAAACAGAGATGAATATAATTTTGAGAAGTTTGCTTTCATTGTCAATGTAACGACCGAGAGTTCTCACTATCTTCTATGCTAGACACATTATAGGTGGTTCCCAAACAGAATGGTAAAGTTTTACTCCCCCTCCACCAACAATCACACTCCACAGCTAGTCCGAAACAACGGGTATCGTCCATACCAACAATAGTCCTGGGGGAGTTTTGTTTGATGACTATATTTTGATTTGATTTCGAGTATGGAACTGGGCATCCCGATTACCAGCCACTCTCTCATGAATGACAAGTGAATCAACACTCATCGTGAGAATAATCCACCTAGCATGGAAGATACTGACAGCCCCTAGTCGCTACATGAGCGATTCGGGCATACAAAACAGATTATTATTTGAAGGTTTAGAGTTTGGCACATGCAAATTTACTTGGAATGACAGGTAAATACCACATATAGGTAGATATGATGGACACTCATGGAAGAAACTTGGTTCAAGGATTTTGCATGCACAAGCAGTATTCCCGCTTAGTACGGAAATTTGGGCTAGAAAGATTCTAAATAGCAAGCACCACATGTGGGAGGATCCATAACAATATAACTTCTATACAAATATACCCAAACATAACTCATTATGTTGTCTTCCTTGTTCAAGTTCAACTAATTTGCTCAAGTTTAAAAATAATTAATGGGCTTCAAAATCATAGAAGATGTCCAAGATAGTATATTTATATGTGAAATCTCTCTTCCTTCAATATTCTTTCATGAATTGTTCAAGTGACCAATACTATGTTTGCTAATTTCAATAAATTTACCACCTATACTTATTATATGTGGATTCATTAGTCCCCATGGGATAAGAATATGAAACATATATAATTTCAGATTTATGATGTTCAGTTCATTCAAACATTTAATCATAGGATATAAGTGAAGCACGACAGTAAATGAAAAACTACTCCAAAAAGATATAAGTGAAGATCAATGAGTAGTTTAATAATCATGTAGCTATGTGATACGTCTCCAAGGTGTCTATAATTTTTGATTGTTCCATGCTATTATATTATCTGTTTTGGATGTTTAATAGGAATTTATATGCTATTTTACATTATTTTTGGGACTAACCTATTAACAGAGGGCCCAGTGCCAGTTTCTGTTTTTTTGCCTATTTTAGAGTTTTGCAGAAAAGGAATACCAAATAGAGTCCAAACGGAATGAAACCTTCATGACGATCTTTCTTGGACCGAAAGCAAACCAGAAGACTTGGAGATGAAGTCAGAGATGCAACGAGGCAACCAAGAAGTAGGAGGGCACGCCTAGGGGGGTAGGGCGTGCCCCCACCCTCGTGGGCCCCTCGTGGCTCGCCTGACCTAGTTCCTTCGCCTATATATACTCATATACCCTAAAAACATCCAAGACAGCCACAAAAACACTTTTCCACCACCGCAACCTTCTGTACCCATGAGATCCCATCTAGGGACCTTTTCTGGTGTCCTGCCGGAGGGGGATTCGATCACGGAGGTCTTCTACATCAACACCATTACCTCTCCGATGAAACATCAGTAGTTTACCACAGACCTTCGGGTCCATAGTTATTAGCTAGGTGGCTTCTTCTCTCTCTTTGATTCTCAATACTGTGTTCTCCTCGATGTTCTTGGAGATCTATTCGATGTAATACTCTTTTGCGGTGTGTTTGCCGAGATTCAATGAATTGTGGATTTATGATCAAGATTATCTATGAATATTATTTGGTTCTCCTCTGAATTCTTATATGCATGATTTGATATCTTTGCAAGTCTCTTAAAATTATCGGTTTAGTTTGGCCTACTAGATTGATCTTTCTTGCAATGGGAGAAGTTCTTAGCTTTGGGTTCAATCTTGCGGTGTCCTTTCCCAGTGACAGTAGGGGCAGCAAGGCACGTATTAGTTGCCATCGAGGATTACAAGATGTGGTTTTCATCATATTGCTTGAGTTAATTCATGTACATCATGTCATCTAGCTTAATGTGTTACTCCATTCTTTATGAACTTAATACTCTACATGCATGCCGGATAGCAGTCGATGTGTGGAGTAATAGTAGTAGATGCAGGCAGGAGTCGGTCTACTTGACACTAACGTGATGCCTATGTTCATGATCATTGCCTTAGATGTCATCATAACTATGCGTTTTTCTATCAATTGCTCCGCAGTAATTTGTTCACCCACCGTAATATTTGCTATATCGAGGGAAGCCACTAGTGAAACCTATGGCCCCGGGGTCTCTTTTCTTTACATTGAATCTCGTTTACATCTTGCTAGTTTCCGATCTACTATTTTGCCATCTTTTACTTTCCGATATATAAACCAAAAATATTTACTTTACCATTTATCTATCTCTATCAGATCTCACTTTTGCAAATGACCGTGAAGGGATTGACAACACCTTTATCACGTTGGTTGCAAGTTGTTGATTGGTTGTGCAGGTATTTGATGACTTGTGCACCGTCTCCTACTGGATTGATACCTTGGTTCTCAAAACTGAGATAAATACTTACGCTACTTTGCTGCATCACCCTTTCCTCTTCAAGGGAAAACCAACGAAAGCTCAAGAGGTAGCAAGAATGTTTTCTGGCGCTGTTGCCGGGGAGATCTACGCCAAGTCAAGCCATACCAAGTACCCCTCATAAATTCTTCTCCCTTGCATTAAATTATTCACCATTCACCTCTCATTTTCCTCTCCCCCACTTCTAAAACGATTTTTGAAAACCTTTGCCTTTTCTTCGCTCCTCTTCCATTCGTCTCCTTTCGCTTGCTTCTTGTGTGCTCGTTCCTTAGATTGGTTTGTTGCCATCATGTCTAAAATTGGGGAGGTTATCATTGAAAAGGATAGTAGTAATGACGGGGGGAACTTTGATGCCTTTGATAATCCTCATGAAGAACCCACTATTTTGCACACTAAAAAGTTATGCAGGTAGGGGTAATATTATTGGAAAAGGGGGTTTTCAAGATTTTTTTACCTGTGCTGGTGCTTTGCCCACTATGGATGGGTCTATTCTCCATAAAACTAGTAGTCTTGCAGACGCTATATGTTTGCTCATAGTTGAACTTGAAAGACAATTTATTCACATGTATCCTTGCATACAAAGGATTTTTCTAGAGTTTTCTAATATTGAGCATTCTTCAGTTAAGCGAGCGGCTACCATCTTTCTTGCACATGAGTTTAGATTTATAATAAAAGAGGCTAATGAAATTTTTGCGCATTATAGGGTGCACCCCGGTGGTCCTCCCATAGAAGCAATTCTTTTTAACCAAGAAGACACAATGCGTTTATGATCCTTAGATCATGTTGCTTATAATGAAAATCTTAGAAAGAGGGTTCCTACCGATGTTCTAGTTGATAGGATTTATGAACTTAGTGATAATTTTGCTATTTAGCACAATGGGTTGGGTTTTCCTCTTGAACAAAGGCTCATGACTTTTTTCCAAAAGAACGCTTATAATGATGAGTTGGTTGTACAATATGAAGGGCCAAAGGAGGAACCAATTCCTCCCGAGCTTGATCTTGGGGACTTCTGTCCCATTAAATTTAGCCCTTTTGATTACTTTTGCTTGCCACAAAGAAAACTTTTTGCTGAACGTAGGGAGTATGAGATGAGTTTTCGAGTTTTGCCCTACCATTATTATGGCAATACCTAGATCTATTCGTGTTTTTATGCCTAGCTAGGGGCGTTTAATGATAGCACTTGTTGGGAGGCAACCCTATTTTTGTTCTTTACTTTTTGCTCATGTTTAGTAATAAATAATTCATCTAGCCTCTGGCTGGATGTGGTTTTATGTTTTAGTTACTATTTGTGCCAAGTAGAACCTTCGGGAAGACTTGGGTGAAAGTTAATGTGATCTTGCTGTGAAAAACAAAAACTTTGCGCTCACGATAATAATTTTCATTTTTAACAGAAGAGTGATTATGAGTTGATTCTTTTTCAAGAAGATTAATAGACAAATTCCTCACGTCCACCAATTTATTTAATAATTTTTGGATTTACAGATTACTACAGGTTTTTGACATATTATGTTTTTTGCGTGTTGTTTGCTTATTTTGATGAATCTATGAGTAGTATGGGGGGCGGTATGAAACATGGAGAAATTGGAATACAGTATATATTACACCAATGTAAATAAATAATGAGTTCACAACAGTACCTTAAAGTGGTGATTTATTTTCTTATACTAACGGAGCTCATGAGATTTTCTATTGAAGTTTTGTGTTGTGAAGTTTTCAAGTTTTGGGTAAGGATTTGATGGATTTTGGAATTAGGAGTGGCAATATCCTAAGCTTGGGGATGCCCAAGGCACCCCAAGGTAATATTCAAGGACAAACAAAAGCCTAAGCTTGGGGATGATCCTGAAGGCATCCCCTCTTTCGTCTTCGTCTATCGGTAACTTTAATTGAGGCTATATTTTTATTCACCACATGATATGTGTTTTGCTTGGAGCGTCTTGTATGATTTGAGTCTTTAGTTTTTAGATTACCACAATCATCCTTGCTGTACAAACCTTTTGGGATATACACCCATGAATCGTGATGTATTACAATAATCTATGTGCTTCACTTATATCTTTTGAGCTAGACAATATTGCTCTAGTGTTTCACTTATATCTTTTTAGAGCACGGCGGTATTTTTATTTTGTAGAAATTATTGAACTCTCATGCTTCACTTATATTATTTTGAGAGTCTTTTAGAACAACATGGTAATTTTCTTTGGTTATAAAATTAGTCCTAATATGATGGGCATCCAAGATGGATATAATAAAAACTTTCATATAAAGTGCATTGAATACTATGAGAAGTTTGATTCTTTATGTTTGTTTTGAGATATGAATATGGTGATATTAGAGTCATGCTAGTAGAGTAATTGTGAATTTGAGATATACTTGTGTTAAAGTTTGTGATTCTCGTAGCATGCACGTATGGTGAACCATTATGTGATGAAGTTGGAGCATGATTTATTTATTGGTTGTCTTCCTTATGAGTGGAGGTCGGGATCACGCGATGGTCCTACCAACCCTTCCCCTAGGAGCATGTGTGTAGTACTTTGTTTTGATGACTTGTAGATGTTTGCAATAAGTATGTGAGTTCTTTATGACTAATGTTGAGTCCATGGATTATATGCACTCTCACCCTTCCACCATTGCTAGCCTTTCTTGTGCCACGCAACTTTCGAAGGTACCATAACACCCACCATTACCTTCCCCAAAACAACCACCATACCTACCTATTATGGCATTTACATAGCCATTCCGAGATATATTGACATGCAACTTTCCACCGTTCCGTTTATTATGACACACTTCATCATTGTCATATTGCTTTGCATGATCATGTAGTTCGTAATTTTTTGCATACATGTCACTCTTGAATCATTGCACATCCCGGTACGCCGCTGGAGGCACTCACATAGAGTCGTATTTTGTTCTAAGTATTGAGTTGTAATTCTTGAGTGGTAAGTAAATAAAAGTGTGATGATCTTCATTATTAGATCATTGTCCCATGTGAGGAAAGGATGATGGAGACTATGATTCCCCCACAAGTCGGGATGAGACTCTGGAAGAAAAAAAAAGAGGCCATAAAAAAAGAGATGGCCCAAATAAAAAATAAAAAAGAGATAAAAAGAGAGAAGGGGCAATGTTACTATCCTTTTTCCATACTTGTGCTTCAAAGTAGCACCATGATCTTTATGATAGAGAGTCTCCTATGTTGTCACTTTCATATACTAGTGGGAATTTTCATTATAGAACTTGGCTTGTATATTCCAATGATGGGCTTCCTCAAAGTGCCCTAGGTCTTCATGAGCGAGCAAGTTGGATGCACACCCACTTAGTTTTCAGTTTGAGCTTTCATACACTTATAGCTCTAGTGCATCTGTTGCATGGCAATCCCTACTCACGCACATTGATATCTATTGATGGGCACCTCCATAGCCCATTGATACGCCTAATTTACATGAGACTATCTTCTCCTTTTTGTCTTCTCCACAACCACCATTCTATTCCTCCTATAGTGCTATGTCCATGGCTCACGCTCATGTATTGCGTGAAGATTGAAATTTTTTTAAAATACTAATGTATGAAACAATTGCTTGGCTGAAACAGGGGTTGTGCATGATTTCAACATTTTGTGTGATGAAGATAGAGCATAGCCAGACTATATGATTTGTAGGGATAGCTTTCTTTGGCCATGTTATTTTGAGAAGACATGATTGCTTTGTTAGTATACTTGAAGCATTACTGTTTTTATGTAAATATTAAACTTTGGTCTTGAATCTTTCGGATCTGAACATTCATGCCACAATAAAGAGAATTACATGGATAAATATGTTAGGTAGCATTCCACATCAAAAAATTTGTTTTTATCATTTACCTACTTGAGGACGAGTAGGAATTAAGCTTGGGGATGCTTGATACGTCTCCAATGTATCTATAATTTTTTATTGTTCCATGCTATTTTATAGTTTTTATGTCAATATTATCTGTTTTGGATGTTTACTAGGCATTTATATGCTATTTTATATTATTTTTGGGACTAACCTATTAACCGAGGACCCAATGCCAGTTTCTGTTTTTTGCCAATTTTTGAGTTTTGCAGAAAAGTTATACCAAACGGAGTCCAAATGGAATGAAACCATCACGAAGATCTTTCTTGGACCGAAATCAAACCATAAGACTTGGAGATGAAGTCGGAGACACAACGTGGCAGCCACGAGGCAGGAGGGTGCGCCCAGGGGGGTAGGGCGTGCCCCCCACCCTCGTGGGCCCCTTGTGGCTCCCCTCACCTAGTTCGTTCGCCTATGTATACTCATATGCCCTAAAAACATCCAAGACAGCCACGAAACCACTTTTCCACTGCTGCAACCTTCTATACCTGTGAGATCCCATCTAGGGGCCTTTTTCGGCGTCCTGCCGGAGGGGGATTCGATCACGAAGGGCTCCTAAATCAACACCATTACCTCTTCAATGAAATGTGAGTAGTTTACCACAGACCTTCGGGTCCATAGTTATTAGCTAGATGGCTTCTTCTCTCTCTTTGATTCTCAATACCGTGTTCTCCTCGATGTTCTTGGAGATCTATTCGATGTAATACTCTTTTGCGGTGTGTTTGCCTAGATTCGATGAATTGGGGATTTATGATCAAGATTATCTCTGAATATTATTTGGTTCTTCTCTGAATTCTTATATGCATGATTCGATATCTTTGCAAGTCTCTTCGAATTATTGGTTTAGTTTGTCCTACTAGATTGATCTTTCTTGCAATGGGAGAAGTGCTTAGCTTTGGGTTCAATCTTGCGGTGTCCTTTCCCAGTGACAGTAGGGGCGGCAAGGAACGTATTGTATTGTTGCCATCGAGGATAACAAGATGGGGTTTTCATCATATTGCTTGAGTTAATTCCTCTACATCATGTCATCTTGCTTAATGAGTTACTCCGTTCTTTATGAACTTAATACTCTAGATGCATGGTGGATAGCAGTCGATGTGTGGAGTAATAGTAGTAGATGCAGGCAGGAGTCGGTCTACTTGACACGGACGTGATGCCTATGTTCATGATCATTGCCTTAGACATCATCATAACTATGCGCTTTTCTATTAGTTGCTCGACAGTAATTTGTTCACCCACTGTAATATTTTCTGTCTCGAGAGAAGCCACTAGTGAAACCTATGGCCCCCGGGTCTCTTTTCCATTATATTGAATCTCGTTTACATCTTGCTTGTTTTCGATCTACTATTTTGCAATCTTTTACTTTTCGATCTATAAACCAAAAATACCAAAAATATTTCCTTTACCATTTATCTATCTCTGTCAAATATCACTTTTGCAAGTGAAGGTGAAGGGATTGATAGCCCCTTTATCGTGTTGGGTGCAAGTTATTTATTGTTTGTGCAGGTACTCGGTGACTTGTGCGTCGTCTCCTACTGGATTGATAACTTGCTTCTCAAAACTGAGGGAAATACTTACGCTACTTTGCTGCATCACCCTTTCCTCTTCAGGGGAAAACCAACGCAAGCTCAAGAGGTAGCACAATGTGAAGAGACTCTCTAATTTAAAATTTTCAGGTCTAATGTATTTTATTCATACAGTAAGCAAAACAAAATAAAATGACATTGCAAGGATATCACATATAATGTGAAGAAGCAAAAACTTAGGATCAACCGAGGCTAACCGATAATTGTTGATGAAGAAAGGTGGGATGCCAACCGAGGCATCGCCAAGCTTAGATGCTTGAGACCTCTTGAAATATTAATTAGGGCTGCCTTGGGCATCCCCAAGCTTGAGCTTTCGTGTCTCCTTAATTCCTCTCATATCATAGTTTCCCTAATTCTTAAAATGTCATCCACACAAAACTCCACAAGAACTTGTGAGATAAGTTAGTATAAAGCCATGCAAAACCTTACCATTATCTACTGTAGAAATCACTAAAATTATAACTTTACATTGCATAATAAATTCCTCTGCGTATTTAGTACTATTATCCTCAAATAGAATCATTAAACAAGCAAACATATGCAAACAATGCAAACATAACAGTAATCTGTGCAAACAGAACAGTCTGTAAAGGATGAGGTAGGATCCATACTTCCCTAAATTCAAAAATTCTGAAAAATTAACACACTGTAGATAATTTATCATTTCATGTTGTGTCAAAATTTCAAGCTTTTATCACATTCCGACTTTTCCAGGGATTTTTTGCAATAGCAATAAACTTTCTGTTTTGAAACAGCGACTCATATACTTGAAAATTGTGCATGGTGAAGGCTATCCTTGATACTTTTATTGAAGGCCTTTATTGAAATAAAAGATACTAAAACATATTCCAAATAATAGCAAACAAATCTAAAAAAATAAAATGACTCTCCAAGAAAAACACATATCATGTGGTGAATAAAAATATAGCCTGAAGTAAATTTACCGATGGATTGAAGACAAAAGAGGGGATGCCTTCCGGGGCATCCCCAAGCTTAGGCTCTTGGTTGTCCTTCAATATTTCCTTGGGATGACTTGGGAATCCCCAAGCTTACGCTCTTGGCACTCCTCACTCCGTTGTCCATCAAAACTTTACCAAAAACTTGAAAACTTCACAACACAAAACTCAACAGAAAACTTAGACACTCCGTTAGTATAATAAAGCTAATCACCACTTATGTACTGTTGTGAACTCATTCTAAATTTGTATGGGTGTTATATCTACTCTATTCTGACTTCTCCATGGTTCATACCCTTCGATACTACTCACAGATTCATCAAAATAAGTAAACAACACAATGAAAACAGAATCTGTCAAAAACAGAATAGTCTGTAGTAATCTGGAAACTTCATATATACTTCTTTAACTCCAAAAATTCTGAAAAATTAGGAAAATCTTGTAAATTTGCATATAAATCTTGTGTAAGAAATTCAGATCAAAAGCACGTTCAGTGAATTTTGAAAATTCCTAGACTGAGAGCAAAAGTTTCTATTTGGAACTTTATTGAAACAACATCTATAAAACATGACCACTACAGTAGCATAATCATGTAAACACACAAATATAGTAGGGGTAAATATTGGTTTGTCTCCCAACAAGCGCTTTTCTTTAATGCCTTTTTAGCTAGGCATGATGATGTCAATGATGCTCACACAAAAGATAACAATTGAAACATAATGGGAGCATCATGAAGCATATGACTAACACATTTAAGTCTAACCCACTTCCTATGCTTAGGGATTTTATGAGCAAACAACTTATGGGAACAAGAATCAACTAGCAAAGGAAGGCAAAACAAGAATAACTTCAAGATTTTCAACACATAGAGAGGACACTTGATATTATTGAGATATGTAAAGGCATATGTTCCTCTCTCATAATAATTTTCAGTAGCATCATCAATGAATTCAACAATATAGCTATCACATAAAGCATTCTTTTCATGATCCACAAGCATAGAGATTTTACTACTCTCCACATAAGAAAAATTCCTCTCATTCATAGTAGTGGGAGCAAACTCAACAAAATAACTATCATGTGAGGCATAATCCAATTGAAAATTAAAATCATGACGACAAGTCTCATGGTTATCATTATTCTTTATAGCATACATGTCATCACAATAATCATCATAGAGACCAACTTTGTTGTCATAATCAATTGAAACCTCTTCCAAAATAGTGGATTCATCACTAAATAAAGTCATGACCTCTCCAAATCCACTTTTATAAATATTATGAAAAGATTCAACACCCAACAAAATAGTGGGATAATTACCTAGAGTTGACACTCTTCCAAACCCACATTCAACAATATAATCATCATAAATAGGAGGCATGCTATCATCATAATAAATTTGCTCATCAAAACTTTGGGGACAAAAAATATCAACTTCATCAAACATAGCATCCCCAAGCTTATGGCTTTGAATATCGTTAGCATCATGGATATTCAAAGAATTCATACTAACAACATTACAATCATGCCCATAATTCAATGATTTAGAACCAAACTTTTATTGACTTCTTCTTCTTCTAACACTTGAGCACAATTTTACTTTCCATCATTTTCACGAAAGACATTAAAAAGATGAAGAATATGAGGCAACCTCAATTCCATTTTTTTGTAGCTTTATTTTATAGACCAAACTACTGATAAAACAAGAAACTAAAAGATTCAATTGCAAGATCTAAAGATATACCTTCAAGCGCTCACCACCCCAGCAATGGCGCCACAAAAGATCTTGATGTCTACTACGCAACCTTCTTCTTGTAGACTCGTGTTGGGCCTCCAAGCGCAGAGTTTTGTAGGACAGTAGCAAATTTCCCTCAAGTGGATGACCTAAGGTTTATCAATCCGTGGGAGGCATAGGATGAATATGGTCTCTCTCAAATAACCATGCAACCAAATAACAAAGAGTCTCGTGTGTCCCCAACAGACCCAATACAATGGTAAATTGTATAGGTGCACTAGTTCAGCAAAGAGATGGTGATACAAGCGTAATATGGATGGAAGATATGGGTTTTTGTAATCTGAAAATATAAAAAATATCAAGGTAACTAGTAACAAAAGTGAGAAAAAACGGTATTGCAATGCTTGAAAACAAGGCATAAGGTTCATACTTTCACTAGTGCGAAGTCTCTCAACAATGATAACATAATTGAATTGTATGGCAATCCCTCAACGTGCAACAAAGAATCACTCCAGAGTTCCTATCACGGAGAACATAAGGTGAAATTGCCTATAGGGTACGAAACCACCTCAAAGTTATTCTTTCCGATCAATTCATTGAGCTATTCCTATAAGTGTCTCAAACAGCCCTAGAGTTTGTATTAAAATAACACCACATGACACACATCCATCAAACCCTAATGTCACCTAGATACTCCAATGTCACCACAAGTATCCGTGGGTCAATTATACGATATGCATCACATAGTTCAGATTCATAATATTCAATCCAACACAAAGAACTTCAAGAGTATCCCAAGATTTCTATCGGAGAAAGGAATATGAAAACGCGTACCAACCCCTATGCATAGATTACACCAATATCACCACGGGAATCCGCAAGTTGATAACCAAAACATACATCAAGTGGATCGATAGACATCCCATTGTCACCACAGGTATCACATCGCAAGACATACATCAAGTGCTCTCACATCCAAAGATACAATCTGACATAACAAAACCTCAAAGCAAAAGATTCAATTCATCACAAGGTAGAGAGGGAAGAACACCATAAGATCCAACTATAATAACAAAGCTCGCAGTACATCAAGATCGTGCCAAATCAAGAACACGCACGCGTGAGAGAGAGAGAGATCAAACACATAGTTACTAGTACATACCCTCAGCCCCGAGGGTAAACTACTACCTCCTCATCATGGAGACTGCCGAGATGATGAAGCTGGCCTCTGTTGATGGTTTCCCCCTCCGGCAGGGTCCCAGAACGGGCTCCCGATTGGTTTTTCATGGCTACAGAGGCTTGAAGTGGCGAAACTCCTGATCTAGATTTCTTTCTGGGGCTTTCATGATTTATAGGAATTTTTGGCGTTAGTCTCACGTCAAGGGGTTCCACAAGGCAGCGGCAAGACAAGGGGCGTGCCATAGGGGGGCGCCCTCCACCCTTGTCGTTGCCTCAGGACTCTTCTGGGCCAACTCTTGTGCTTGGGGGTCTCTTTTAGTCCATAAAAAGTCACCGTAAATTTTCAGCCCATTCTGAGAACTTCTATTTCTGAACAAAAAAGGACACCATGGTAGTTCTACTAAAAACAGCGTCAGTCTGGGTTTTTTCTAATCAAATCTTACCAAAACCATCCAAAATTGTTGTAAACATGGCATGAATACTTCGTAAATTATAGATACGTTGGAGACATGTCAATCCTTGAGAGTCAGTACAAAGCAGCATGTAGCTTAAGATGCTCATAGAGGAAAAGGATCATTGAGTGGGGCTAAAGAAAAATAGGCAATATCAAATGACAAACTATTTTCTAAGCAATGAAATATGTGACGTTGATCAGTTTCTATCGGTGAATTCGAAATAGCAGAGCCATTGAAGTTGCTCATCGATGAGACCGAGTTAGTCCTTGTCGATTGTACTGATGAACTGTGCACAAGGGAACCTTGTATTTCAGTCTAGCCGATGGGCTTGGATCGCTGAGACCGAGTTCAACACAGAGGAAAGTTTTGTCAACTCAGCTCACTTGGCAAATGAAATCTCACATAGATTTTCAAGGAATTTTTATAAATATTTGCAATGGATTAACTGTAGATACACAAACAAATGACAGAGAAAGCAAAAGTGATCTAGGATAAGTTTTCTTTGTTTTAGAAAAGAAACACAATGGCGAGAAAACATGCAAATGGAAAATCAATTATGCAAAAAGAACACTAGAGAACTTCATCTAGAGATGGTCGGCGACAAAGTCACCTATGTTAGAGTATATTGATTGGGGAGTCAAGTGAGATCACTTGATTGTAGGTCATACTCAATGTTTAAGCTCAAAATGGGGTTACCATTTTTCTTTTAAGCATTTTGATGTATTCACATCTTGTTGAGTTGCTTTAACTCATGACTCAGAGTAAAGCTTCTCTAAGATGGAATGACATAGCTTGGGTTGTGGTGTTGATCTTGATCATGTAGTTGAACTTATGTTGGATTCTCAAGGTTTAGCACCACTTGTAGTTGAATTTCATCTTCCTACATGGGTTAGTATTGCAAGGAATAGCACCTGTGTATCCAAATTGACAATCATGGAATTTGAAATATTGAAATAGTCCAAGGATATGTTGAGTGATTTCATGCTTCCTTGAAATCAACAACCAAACTATAAGAACTTGGTGATGAAGAAATTTCTTGGGATGTGAGTGAATTTTAATTTCCTTGATTGGGGCTCATCCAAGTACCAACACAGGTTAGATAACATGCAAGGGTACAAAAATACATCCAAGATAATTGATCATCATCATAAGAGAAATATCAAGGATTAATCACAAAGGGCTCATGCCTTGCATGTATCCAATATGGAATCTCTATTCCAAGTTTGAGGCATCAATGATATTTAGTTCACCTCTCAAATGACAAATACCTTTTCATCAAGGATTTTAGTGAATATATCTGCCAATTGCTTATCGGTACGAACATGCTTAAGATTGATGTCTCCTTTAGCAACATGATCTCGAATTAAATGTTGTCGAACTTCAATATGCTTAGTTAGAGAATGTTGCACGGGATTGTTGGAATTCTTAATCGCACTTTCATTATCACAAAGCAATGGAACATGTTTCACATGTATCCCATTATCTTTAAGAGTTTGAGTCATCCAAAGTAACTGAGCACAACATGATCCGGCAGCAATGTATTTCGCTTTAGCGGTGGATAAGGATACCGAGTTTTCTTTCTTGGAGGACCAGGACACAAGGGATCTACCAAGAAATTGACAAGTACCCAAAGTGGACTTCCAATTGACCTTGTCACCGGCATAGTCCAAATCGGAAAAGCCAACAAGATCAAAAGATGACCTCTTAGGATACCAAATGCCAAAGTTTGGTGTATGAATTAAATATCTCACTATACTTTTCACGGCCTTAAGATGACACTCTTTAGGAGCCGCTTGATATCGTGCGCACATGCACACACTTAGCATAATATCGGGATGGGAGGCACATAGATATAACAATGAACCAATCATAGAACGGTAAACCTTTTGGTCATCTAGATTGCCATCCTTAGTCAAATCAAGATGTACACTAGTAGGCATGGGTGTTTTCATACCTTTGCTTTATTGCATGTTGAACTTCTTGAAAAGATCCTTGGTATACTTTGTTTGTGAGACAAAGGTACCTTCCTTAGTTTGCTTGATTTGCAATCCAAGGAAAAATTTGAGTTCACTCATCATAGACATCTCAAACTTCTCTGACATTAGCCTTCCAAACTTTTCACTAAAATGGGGGTTAGTAGACCAAATATGATATCATCCACATAAATTTGGCATTGAAATAATTCAACATTAACCCTTTTAGTAAAAAGTGTAGATTCAATTTTCCCAACTTCAAAGCCTTTTTCAATAAGAAACTTAGTCAAGCATTCATACCAAGCTCTAGGAGCTTGGTTAAGACCATAAAAAGCTTTGTGAAGTTTGTGGACATGATTAGGTTTCTTGGGATTAACAAAGCCGGGAGGTTGTTTAACATAAACTTCCTCAATTTGATATAAAGTGATATCATGGTGATTGGCATAAGCAAGTAAAATGTGAATGGACTCGAGTCTAGCAACGGGGGCATATGTCTCACCATAGTCCATACATTTGACTTGAGTGTAGCCTTGAGCAATGAGACGAGCCTTGTTGCATGCAACTTGTCCATCTTCATCTTGCTTATTCCAAAAAAACATTTGGTTCCAATGACATTATGATCATCGTTGGGATTTTCAACCAATGTCCACACTTGATTTCTCTCAAAGTTGTGTAGCTCTTCATGCATAGAATTTATCCAATCCGGATCTTCAAGAGCTTCTTCTACCTTCATAGGTTCAACACTATAAATGAATGAGTAGCATTCACAAAAGTTAGACAAATGAGTTTTAGAGCGAGTGATTCTCCTGGTTTGAATGTCATCGAAGATTTGTTCGACGGGATGATCTCTTGAGACTCTTGCTCTAACTCGTGAGAGCTTTTGCTTGGGTTGGGGTGGAACATGCTCATCATCTTTATCTTCCTCTTCATTGTTAGTGGCGTTGTCATTCCCTTGTGGAGCTGGAGAAGGAGGTAGAGGTGGTTCATCTTATTGTACTTCCTCATTTCCTTCGTCTTGACGTGTTCCACTTGTGGATGCCTCTAAATCAACTTGTAGTTCACCTTGATGTGAAGTTCAGGCTTCCACTTGAATGGACGAATTACTCTCCTTTGGGCAAATTTTGCCAATGGAGAAATTTTGGATTGCTTCCGATGGATCTTTGTCTCCTATGTCAATTGGAAATTTCTCTACTTGCGAGCCGTTATATTAATCAAACTTCACATCTACCCTCTCTTCAACCTTTCGGGTGAAATTGTTGTAGACATGGTAAGTGTGAGAGTTTGAACCATAACCAAGTAGGAAACCTTAATGAGATTTAGGAGAAAATGTTGAGTCACGATGCTTATCAAGAATGTAGCACTTTGAGCCAAATAATCAAAAGTATCCAACTTGGGTTTGTTACCAATGAGTAGCTCGTATGTCGTTTTGCCGAGAAGCTTGTGAAGACATAGTCGATTCGTAGCATGACAAGCTGTCTCAACCGCCTCCGCCAAAAAGTGTCTTGGCGTCTTGTATTAATCAAGCATCGTTCTCGCCATCTAGATAAGTGTCCAGTTCTTCCTCTCAACAACTCCATTTTGCTGAGGCATGTACGTAGTCGAGAATTCATGTGAAATCCCCTCTTCGTAAAGAAAGGTATCCACATTGGCGTTCTTGAACTCCATTCCATTATCACGTCGAACCTTGTTGATCTTGACTTCAAATTGGTTTTGGGCCTTCTTGGTAAAGTTCTTGAAGATCTTTTGGACCTGCGATTTGTCATGAAGAAAGAATGCCCAGGTGAATCTGGAAAAGTCATCTACAATGACCAAAATGAACGAGTTACCACCGAGACTCTTGTAGGCGTTGGGACCGAAAAGATCCATATGAAGTAGCTCGAGTGGTCTTCTCGTGGTCATGATGTTCTTCATGGGATCACTTCCTCCAACCTATTTTCTTGCTTGACAAGCAATGCAAAGTATATGCTTGTCAAATATAACATCTTTAACACAAAGGGTATGATCACCTTTAATAAGCTTATCATGATTTTCCATGCCCACATGACCTAATCTTCTATATGTCATAGCCATCCTTTAGAAGATTTAGCAATTAAGCAAGTATGATGTTGGGCTCTCTTCATGAAATCGACAATGTATAGATCACCTCTAAAAATACCGGTAAAGACCATATTATGATTATCTCTATGAAACACTTGGCAATCTACTTCGGTAAATAGAATATTGAAATCAAAGTCGGGTAGTTGATAACCCACAAGTATAGGGGATCAGTTGTAGACTCTTTCGATAAGTAAGAGTGTCGAACCCAATGAGGAGCTAAAGGTAGAACAAATATTCCCTCAAGTTCTATCGACCACCGATACAACTCTACGCACGCTTAACGTTCGCTTTACCTAGAATAAGTATGAAAGTAGAAGTACTTTGTAGGTGTTGAGTATAGGTTTGCAAGATAATAAAGAGCACGTAAATGAAAACTAGGGGCTGTTTACATAAGGAAACAATTAAGTTAGTATTAGTAGAGAGCCTTTTGTCACAAGAAAGTTTTTTGTCCACAGGCAATCGATAACTAGACCGGTAAACATTATTGAAATTTTATATGAGGAAGAGGCATAAGCTAACATACTTTCTCTACTTGGATCATATGCACTTATGATTGGAACTCTTGCAAGCATCCGCAACTACTAAAGATCATTAAGGTAAAACCCAACCATAGCATCATAAGGTATCAAGTCCTCTTTACTCCCATATGCAAACAACCCCTTACTCGGGTTTAAGCTTCTGTCACTCTAGCAACCCTTCGTAAGTGAATCATGAACATATTGCAAACCCTAAATCGGGGATCCCTCACGCTTGCACGACACGGAGAGCACCATAGGACAACACCAATAATAAAACATACAACTCAAACCAATCATGATAATCAATCAACCCATAGGACAAAATGGATCTACTCAAACATCATAGGATAGCCACATATCATTGGATAATAACATATAGCATTGAGCATGATGTTCAAGTAGAGATTACAACAGGTAAAAGAGAGGTTGGACCGCTGCATAGAGGGTTAGAGAGTTGGTGATGACGGCGGCGAACTTTTCGGTGTAGATCATCGTCATGATGATCGCCCCGGCGGTGTTCCGGCGCCACCGAGAGAAAGGGGGAGAGAGCCCCCTCCTTCTTATTCTTCCTTGACCTCCCCCCTAGAGGTAGGAGGGTTTCCCCTCTGGTACTCGGCCTCCATGGAGGCGGAGGGGCCGGAGCCCCTCCGAGATTGGAGCTCTCTCTATTTCCTTCTGTTTCTGGGTTCCCAGATTCCGGCCTTTCACCGTTTCTTAAATTGTAACGCCCGGATAATTAAGCTACAGTAATTCCCTGCTAATGAGGCCACGTAACCACAACTACTATTTCTAAACTCGTTTGGATTAAAAACGGTTCAAATTCAAATTTAAAACTTACGTCAAAAATAAAAGTTCTCAAGTGAAAAATAAAAATGTGTAAACAGTGGCAAATAATTGATAAGTATTGTTGGTGAATGTAACACCCCGGATATAACTTTCCATCTTTGTAACTCCAACTCTTGCCATTTTCGGCTATGTGATATGATATTCCCTCCGTGGTTGGGTTTTGTCTTTTGTTTTTGCATTTTATTCTTGTCATGCATATCATATCATGTCATCATGTGCATTTCATTTTGCATACGTGTTCATCTCATGCATCCGAGCATTTTCCCCGTTGTCCGTTTCGCAATCCGACACTCCCACATGCACCGGCGCACCCCTCTTGTCTCCTTTTTCGTGTGCGGGTGTTGAACGTTCTCGGAATGGACCGAGCCTTGCCAAGTGGCCCTCGTATAGCACCGGTTGACCACCTGTCAAGTTTCGGGTCATTTGGAGCTCGTTTGGTACTCCAACGGTTATCCGCATATCCGCAAAGGCCTCTTTTAAGTTGCAGCCCAACACCCCTCCAAAACAGCCCAATAACCCATCTAAGCCACTTCCATGCTCTCCGTCGTTGGATCACGATCGAGTGGGCGAAAACCGCACCTCATTTGGACACTCCTAGCTCCCTCTACCTATAAATATGCCTCCCCCTCCGAATTTCCGGACGAAACCCTAGCGAAATTCCCCCTCCGCGCCGCCGGACACGTCCGGATCGGACCGGACGCGTCCGCCGCCGCGCCCCGGCAAATCGGAGTTCGCCACGTGGCCCTCCGCCGCGCCCCGCGCCGCCGGCCTGCCGGGCCCATGCGAGGCCCGTCCAGCCCGCGCGCCCGCTGCCGCTCCCCCCGCTCGGTCCGCGCTTCGCCGCGCCCGACGCCGGCGCTGTCCTCCGCCGCCGCGCCGCCGGCCGCCTCCCGCGTCCGGCCGCCTCCCGCGTCGCCTCGCCGCCCGGCCCGCGCGCCCGTCGCCGGTCTCCTCCGTCTCCGGCGCCGCGCTCGCCGCCCGCGCCTCCTCCGGCCGCCTCTCCGCCGGCGCCGCCCGGATCCGGCGCCCCCAGCAGCCGCCCCGGCCGCCTCCGTCTCCGGCCGCCGTCGCCTCCGACTCCGGCGACCTCGGGACCCGGGCCAGATCCAGATCCGGTTGACTCCCCCCCCCCATTTTCGACTGTCATTTTCTGCTGTTAAAATCATTGCATGTTCATTGCATCACATCTTCGCATCTGTAGCTCCGTTTTGGGCGTGTAATATGTCAAATTGTTCGTCTCGAAGAGTAAATCATTTCATTCCATTGCATCATTTACATTTGAGGTCATCTTGATGCCCGAAATGCTGTTGGAAGAGGGCTTCATATTGTTAGTTTCAGATTCTTATCAGTACGAGCTCTTTTGTCATTTTTGCCATGATTGATGTGTGCATCCTATGGACTTGGTCCCTAAATGTGTTTTGAACTAGGCTATGTCTTCTTTACAGAGGTACTTACCATGTATTTTTGTGATCAATGTGGTGACTAGCACAAGCATGCAAACTAGGCTTCGTGTTAACGCTGATTTTAGTTCCTGTTCTGCTGTAATTTTGTTGCCATGTAAGCATGTTGCTACAGAGAGATCCATGCATAATTTGAGATACTTCAGTAAGGGTGTTTTGAAAACATGGTTTTGCTCGATCCATCCATGGTCCTGGTTGCAATTATGGAGTAGTCTAGCATGTCATTTTCGTGCTCTACTTTTGCTTCAAATTGTTTCCTGGCAGATTGTTTACATGTTATTCAATTTGGCCGAGGTTGTTGTAGTTGATCCGGATATGCTATATGTTGTTTCTTGCCATGTATAGCTTCTATGACATGTCTTCTTGATGGATGTATGCTTAGTTTATCATGAGATGCTCTGTAGTGAGTGCATCGAGCTCACGAAGGTGCCTTCATAATTATTTCAATGCCATGCTTTGTTTGCTGAAATCTGTTAACGAAACTTGCTATGTTTACGTGGGTGCCATCATATTTTCTGATCCTTTTTGGCTTATGGTCAGTAAGGGACTTTTGACCTATGCTTTTAGTAGATTCATGCCATGTCTTATTTTGCTATTATAAGTTCCTGTAGCATGTTGATAACCTGCTCGGAACATTGCTTCGTGCTGCTGTTTTTGCCATGTCCAACCTGATAATTTTTTGCACTTTCTCTATGCTTGTTTGAACCTGTTATGATGTGATTGAGCCGTAGCTCAGTGTTCCTCTTTTGTAAAGCATCTCCTGTAGATCACTGCCATATGCTTTGTTTTCATGTTGGGGTGCTGTAGCATAGTTTCTTGTTGCATGCTAAGTAGCATCGTGCTGTTAATCGCAGCTTTGTGCCATACTTGTCTTGCTTGCCATTTGCAAACCGTGCATCCGTTCCCGGTGATCTTTATATCGATTTCAACCGAAATCATCTCATCTTTCCAGCGGCATACTTGGTTTGCCAAGTTGATGCCTTGTTCATCCTTTTTCCTTCCGAAGCACGCATATGCATTGCATATCACATCTTGCATATCATGACATGTATTGCATCATGTTGCTTGTGCATTGCACCGTGATTTATTGTGGTTCCTTGCTTGTGTTCTTGCTTTGGGTAGAGCCGGGAGACGAGTACGTGCACGAGGAACCTGTTGAGTACGCTAACGAGGATCCAGCCTTCGACAACTCTGAGAACCTTGCAGGCAAGATGACCATACCTTCGAAATCATTTCTATCTTTGCTTGCTAGTACTCGCTCTTTCGCTATGTTAGCCCTACCTGCCTTTGTTTACCATGCCTACCTATTGCCATGTTAAACCTCTAACCCTTTGTCTGGCCATGTCACCGCTTTTGCTCAGCCCCTCTTATAGCATTGTTAGTTGCAGGTGAAGATGAAGTTTGTTCCAGGTCGGAACGTGGTTATTTTGGGATATCACAATATCTCCTGTTTATATTAATGCACCTTATATACTTGGTAAAGGGTGGAAGGCTCGGCCTTATGCCTGGTGACTTGTTCCACTCTTGCCGCCCTAGTTCCGTATACCGGTGTTATGTTCCTTGATTTTGCGTTCCTTACACGGTTGGGTGATTTATGGGACCCCCTTAACAGTTCGCTTTGAATAAAACTCCTCCAGCAAGGCCCAACCTTGGTTTTACCATTTGCCACCTAAGCCCTTTCCCTTGGGTTTTCGCGAGCCCAAGGGTCATCTTTATTTAACCCCCGGGCCAGTGCTCCTCCGAGTGTTGGTCCAAACTAGAGCACCGTGCGGGACCATTCCTTGGCAACTTGGATTCGTCGGTACCTGTACGCTTAGCTTATCCGGTGTGCCCTGAGAACGAGATATGTGCAGCTCCTATCGGGATTTGTCGGCACAGCGGGTGGTCTTGCTGGTCTTGTTTTACCATTGTCGAAATGTTTTGCGAACCGGGATTCCGAGACTGATCGGGTCTTCCCGGGAGAAGGTCTATTCCTTCGTTGACCGTGAGAGCTTGTGATGGGCTGAGTTGGGACACCCCTGCAGGGTATATAATCTTTCGAAAGCCGTGCCCGCGGTTATGAGGCAGATGGGAATTTGTTAATGTCCGGTTGTAGATAACTTGACACTTGACCTCTTTAAAATGCATCAACCGTGTGTGTAGCCGTGATGGTCTCTTCTCGGCGGAGTCCGGGAAGTGAACACGGTTTGAGTTATGCTTGACGTAAGTAGTTTCAGGATCACTTCTTGATCACTTTTAGCTTCTCGACCGACGCGTTGCTTCTCTTCTCGCTCTCACTTGCGTATGTTAGCCACCATATATGCTTAGTGCTTGCTGCAGCTCCACCATATTACCCTTTCCTACCTATGAGCTTAAATAGTCTTGATCTCGCGGGTGTGAGATTGCTGAGTCCTCGTGACTCACAGATTCTACCAAAACAGATGCAGGTGCCGAGGATACTGGCGCAGATGGCGCAACTGAGCTGAAGTGGGAATTTGATGAGGCCCTTGGTCGTTACTATGTATCGTTTCCAGATGATCAGTAGAGGAGCCCAGTCGGGACGATCGGGGATCTAGCATTTGGGGTTGTCTTCTTTTCATTTGAACTTGACCGTAGCCGGTCTATGAGTGTATTTGAATGATGTATGATCTTAAATTATGTATTGTGTGAAGTGGCGATTGTAAGCCAACTCTCTTTATCCCATTCTTGTTCATTACATGGGATTGTGTGAAGATGACCCTTCTTGCGACAAAACCACCATGCGGTTATGCCTCTAAGTCGTGCTTCGACACGTGGGAGATATAGCCGCATCGTGGGTGTTACAAGTTGGTAATCAGAGCCATCCCCGACTTAGGAGCCCCCTGCTTGATTGTTTGCTGGCGATGTTGAGTCTAGAACAAAAATGTTTTGAGTCTTAGGATTATATATATCGGAGAGTAGGATTCTTTTTACTCCTCAGTCCCTTCGTCGCTCTGGTGAGGTCTCCTGACGTAGATGTTTTGACTATCCTCTTCTCAAATTTCACTAAAAAAATTTTAGGATCACGCGGGTATCTTGGAATCGTTCCGATGGTTTTGTGACGAGAACATTGTTCTTGGTGCCTCCTGACATTTAGGGGTTGTGGCAGTGTCCCGGGGAGTTGAGCTCCGAGGTGTTGTCGTCACAATTTTATCGTTGCAGTTCTGGAATACCTGAGATTTGCCGACATCGAAAATCTCTTTTATGCAGTTGTTGGTGAGATAACCCCGATAACCCAGTACTGGGGCGAGCTCGGGAGTATTGCCATAACTCGTATAACGGATGCTTTTCGAAGGTTGAGGTACACGATTTCCGAAGGTTTCTTGGTTATGTGTTGACGGATGGATACAGCTGGATGTAGGGATTGTTAGTTTGGGTGAGATATTGTGCTTCCCCTGTATCCCCAACACCAGATTGCATAACCAGAAAGTTTCGGGAGTTTATAGGTGGGATTCAAGTAGCTCTAGCATTTCTTCCCGCAGATATTTGGTTTGTGATTGGGTAATCCTTACCACTTATTTGTTCCAGTTGTACCTTGTTTATTTCATTCATCAATCTCTATTCAAGTGGCTTCTCACCTTAATGGACGTGTGATGTTTACTTTGGAATTCATTCGTTCATCTTTGTTCGAATGTTTATTGTGAAGACTATATGTTGCAATTTCTATCCGTTGATTCAACTTGTCTATCTGTCTATCAAGATGCTAACGGATGTCACCCTCTTCAGGATGGCTCCGCCAACGCGTCTGAATCCGGATCGCAATGATGGGAGTCAGGCGAACCCTCCACCTCCACCTCCGCCTCCGGAGGCATGGCAAGCTTTGATGGCAGCCTCTAACGCCCATGCTCAGATGATGATCCAGCTCATGCAAGAGCGCAACCAAGGCCAAGGCAACCAAGGGAATCAAGGTCAAGGGCAGTTCAATCATCAGCCTCAGTTTCCAACCCTCAACCAATTCCTTGCAAATCAGCCGAAGTCTTTCAGCTATTGTGTCGAGGCCACAGACGCCGATGATTGGCTCGTGGATATCAACAAGCATTTTGAATGCAGCAATGTCAGGCCTGAGGACTATGTCAAGTTCGCTTCTTTTCAGCTCAAGGATCAGGCAGCTGATTGGTTCCAGCAATACAAGGATTCCAGAGGTGGTCGAGTGATTACTTGGACTGATTTCTGTCGGGACTTTAAAGCTCACCATATTCCTACCAGTGTTGTTGAGAGCAAGCATGAGGAGTTCCGCAATCTCAAGCAAGGCAACATGTCAGTGTACGAATTCAACAAGCAATTTCAGAAACTTGCTCGCTTTGCTAAGCAAGATGTTCCAGATGAGAAGAGTATGATCTATCAGTTCAGAGGTGGCCTTAGAGAGGATCTACAGTTAGCTCTCGTTCTTATTGAGCCTACTCAGTTTGATCAATTCTACAATATGGCACTCAAGCAAGAAGGTGCTCAGCTCAAGTGTGAGGCTTCTAAGAAGAGAATCAGAGATGCAGTGCAATCTTCTTCTTCCTCACAAGTGGCAGCTAAGCAGCAGAAGTTCTACCTGCCTCCTCCTCCGTTTCGTCAGCCTTACCATCAGAAGAACTCAGGTGGCCGTGGATCTTCCCACCCACCCAACCCAAGCTATCAGAACAAGTCTCAGTCTCAAGCTCCAAAGTCAAGTGCTCCTTATCACCGTCCGCTCTCAGAAGTGACTTGCAACAAGTGCCAGCAGAAAGGTCACTACGCGAACAAATGCTTAAATCAAAGGCGCCTTCCTCCTCCTCCTCCTGTGAGATCTTCAAGCAATGCAGTGGTCAAGCATAATCCAAAGTCTGCAAAGGTGAACATGATGAATGCAGCTCAGGCAGAGGATTCTTCATATGTGATCATGGGTAATCTTCCAGTTATTGATATTCCTGCAAAAGTCTTATTTGATACCGGTGCTTCGCATTGTTTCATGTCTAGATCATTTGTTGCAAAGCATGATTTCATTTCGGAAATGTTGGAAAAACCCATGGGAGTTGTTTCTCCGGGCTCTTCTATGAGGGCTACCACAATGATCCCGGATGTTTCTATCAAGATGGGCGACTACAAATTTCTTTCTAAACCATTTGTTCTTGGCGACTCTGATATTGATCTTATTCTTGGGATGGACTGGCTTTCTAAGCACAAGGCTCAGCTTGATTGTGCTGCCAGGCAGATTCAATTGACACACCCTTCTGAGGATGTTATCATCTATGCCGCTCGTGATGAAACCATTCGGTTGTTTTCTCTCAATGAGAAGGGCGAATTGGATGCTATTTCTCAAATTCCAGTCGTTTGTGAGTACCAAGATGTCTTTCCAGAAGAGCTTCCGGGTATGCCTCCTCATCGGCCAGTCGAGTTCGTTATTGATCTTGAGCCTGGAACAGAACCCGTTTGCAAGCGTCCATACAAGCTTGGACCCAAGGAGCTGAAGGAATTGAAGAAGCAGCTCGATGAACAAGAGCGTCTGGGTTTGATCAGACCGAGTTCTTCCCCATGGGGTTGTGGAGTTCTTTTTGTCCAGAAGAAGGATGGCACGGACCGACTTTGTGTCGATTACCGTCCATTGAACAAGAAGACAATCAAGAACAAGTAACCACTTCCCAACATCAATGAGCTTTTCGAGCAACTCAAAGGGGCTAAAGTCTTCTCCAAGCTTGACCTTCGTATGGGTTATCATCAGATTCGCATTCGTGAACAAGATATTCCCAAGACAGCATTCAGAACAAGCTATGGTTCTTATGAATATACTGTCATGTCTTTCGGCCTTGTCAATGCTCCTCCAACGTTCTCTCGCATGATGAACTTTATCTTCAACCCCTACACCAATGAATTTGTTCTGGTGTATCTCGATGATATTTTGGTCTTCTCCAAGAATAAGCAGGATCATGCCAAACATTTGCGATTGGTGCTCGACAAGCTCAGAGAGCATCAATTCTATGCGAAGTTTTCCAAATGTGAGTTCTGGCTTGATGAAGTTCTTTATCTTGGCCATATCATCTCTGCCAAGGGCATTGCTGTTAATCCCGCAAAGGTTTCTGCAGTTCTGAATTGGGAACCTCCTCAGAATGTCAAACAGCTCCGCAGTTTTCTCGGTCTTGCAAGCTATTGCCGAAGATTCGTTGAGAACTTCTCTAAGATTGCAAAGCCTCTTTCCAACCTCCTCCAGAAGCATGTCAAGTATGTCTGGACGCCTGAGTGCGACGTCGCTTTCAACACCCTCAAAGAGAAGCTAGTCACAGCTCCTGTTTTGACTCCTCCTGATGAATCCAAGCCATTCGAAGTATTCTGTGATGCTTCCCTTCAAGGTCTCGGTGCTGTGTTGATGCAAGAGAAGAAAGTTGTGGCCTATACCTCTCGTCAGTTGAAGCCCAACGAAAAGAACTACCCCACTCACGATCTTGAGTTGGCGGCAGTTGTCCATGCATTGATAACATGGAGACATCTCTTATTGGGAAGGCAAGTGGACATTTTCACCGATCACAAGAGCCTCAAGTATATCTTCACTCAACCCAACCTTAACCTCAGGCAAACTCGATGGGTCGAAATGATTCAGGAGTACAATCCGAGTATCGAATATACTCCTGGCAAGGTGAATGTGATTGCAGATGCTCTGAGCAGAAAGGCTTATTGCAACAGTCTAATTCTCAAGCCGTTTCAACCGGATCTTTGTGAAGCCTTCCGCAAGCTGAATCTTCAAGTTGTTCCTCAAGGCTTTCTTGCCAACCTCATAGTCTCTCCTACTTTGGAAGATCAAATTCGTGAGGCACAACTCCTGGATACCATGGTGAAGAAGGTGAAACGTGGTATTGACAAGGGCATTCCCAAATACAAGTGCTATCGCTTGGATGACAAAGATACTCTTTTCTTCGAGGATCGAATTGTGGTTCCAAAAGGTGATCTGAGAAAAGTCATCATGAATGAGGCACACAATTCCCTCCTATCCATTCATCCTGGAAGTACAAAGATGTACCATGACCTCAAGCAGTCATATTGGTGGACTCGAATGAAGCGAGAGATTGCTCAATTCGTGAATGAATGTGATGTCTGCAGAAGAGTGAAAGCAGAACACCAAAGACCAGCTGGTCTCCTCCAACCTCTTGCTATTCCGGAATGGAAGTTTGACCATATCGAGATGGACTTCGTGACTGGTTTTCCTAAGTCCAAGCGTGGAAATGATGCTATCTTCGTTGTCATTGACAAGCTTACCAAAGTGGCTCATTTTCTTCCTATCAAAGAATCTATCACAGCAGCTCAGCTGGCAGAGCTATACACCTCCAGAATTGTCTCCTTGCACGGCATTCCACAATTGATATCTTCAGATCGTGGAAGCATCTTCACTTCTAAGTTCTGGGACTCCTTTCAGACGGCCATGGGCACCAACATTCGTTTCAGCACAGCTTTCCATCCTCAAACAAGTGGCCAAGTCGAGCGAGTCAATCAAATCCTTGAAGATATGCTCAGGGCTTGTGTCATCTCTTTCGGTATGAAGTGGGAAGATTGTCTTCCATATGCCGAGTTCTCCTACAACAACAGCTTCCAAGCGAGTTCGGGCAAGGCCCCATTCGAAATTCTCTATGGCAGAAAGTGTCGTACTCCTCTCAACTGGTCTGAGACAGGTGAACGCCAACTTCTTGGCAACGACTTGATCACAGAAGCCGAAGAAATGTGCAAAGTCATTCGTGAGAATCTCAAAGCCGCGCAATCGCGACAGAAGAGTTACTATGATAGCAAGCACCGTGACTTGGCTTTTGAAATCGGAGACCATGTCTACCTCCGCGTCTCTCCAATGAAAGGCACTCGTCGCTTCGGTATCAAAGGGAAGCTTGCCCCTAGATACGTGGGTCCTTTCAAGATCATTGGCAAAAGAGGCGATCTCGCCTATCAACTTGAGCTTCCATCCAACTTTGCAAACGTGCACGATGTGTTTCACGTGTCACAGCTTCGCAAGTGCTTCAAGACTCCTGAGCGCACTATCAACTTCGAAGAGATCGACCTCCAAGAAGATCTCTCTTATCATGAGCACCCCGTTGCTATTCTTGAAGAAACCGAGCGCAAGACTCGCAACAAGTCAATCAAATTCCTGAAAGTGAAGTGGTCACACCATTCCAACCGAGAAGCCACCTGGGAGCGCGAGGATCACCTCCGTTCCGAATATCCGGAGTTCTTTCAGTCCTAGATCTCGGGACGAGATCCTCTTGTAGTGGTGGAGTGTTGTAACACCCCGGATGTAACTTTCCATCTTTGTAACTCCAACTCTTGCCATTTTTGGCTATGTGATATGATATTCCCTCCGTGGTTGGGTTTTGTCTTTTGTTTTTGCATTTTATTCTTGTCATGCATATCATATCATGTCATCATGTGCATTTCATTTTGCATACGTGTTCATCTCATGCATCTGAGCATTTTCCCCGTTGTCCGTTTCGCAATCCGACACTCCCACATGCACCGGCGCACCCCTCTTGTCTCCTTTTTCGTGTGCGGGTGTTGAACATTCTCGGAATGGACCGAGCCTTGCCAAGTGGCCCTCGTATAGCACCGGTTGACCACCTGTCAAGTTTCGGGTCATTTGGAGCTCGTTTGGTACTCCAACGGTTATCCGCATATCCGCAAAGGCCTCTTTTAAGTTGCAGCCCAACACCCCTCCAAAACAGCCCAATAACCCATCTAAGCCACTTCCATGCTCTCCGTCGTTGGATCATGATCGTGTGGGCGAAAACCGCACCTCATTTGGACACTCATAGCTCCCTCTACCTATAAATATGCCTCCCCCTCCGAATTTCCGGATGAAACCCTAGCGAAATTCCCCCTCCGCGCCGTCGGACACGTCCGGATCCGACCGGACGCGTCCGCCGCCGCGCCCCGGCGAATCGGAGTTCGCCACGTGGCCCTCCGCCGCGCCCCGCGCCACCGGCCCGCCAGGCCCAGGCGGGGCCCGTCCAGCCCGCGCGCCCGCCGCCGCTCCCCCCGCTCGGTCCGCGCGTCGCCGCGCCCGACGCTGGTGCCGTCCTCCGCCGCCGCGCCGCCGGCCGCCTCCCGCGTCGCCTCGCCGCCCGGCCCGCGCGCCGCCGGCCGCCTCGGCCGCCGTCGCCGGCCCCGCGTCGCCGCGCGCCCGTCGCCGGTCTCCTCCGTCTCCGGCGCCGCGCTCGCCGCCCGCGCCTCCTCCGGCCGCCTCTCCGCCGGCGCCGCCCGGATCCGGTGCCCCCAGCAGCCGCCCCGACCGCCTCCGTCTCCGGCCGCCGTCGCCTCCGACTCCGGCGACCTCGGGACCCGGGCCAGATCCAGATCCGGTTGACTTCCCCCCCCCCCCCCCCGTTTTCGACTAAGTCATTTTCTGCTGTTAAAATCATTGCATGTTCATTGCATCACATCTTCGCATCTGTAGCTCCGTTTTGGGCGTGTAATATGTCAAATTGTTCGACACGAAGAGTACATCATTTCATTCCATTGCATCATTTACATTTGAGGTCATCTTGATGCCCTAAATGCTGTTGGAAGAGGGCTTCATATTGTTAGTTTCAGATTCTTATCAGCACGAGCTCTTTTGTCATTTTTGCCATGATTGATGTGTGTATCCTATGGACTTGGTCCCTGAATGTGTTTTGAACTAGGCTATGTCTTCTTTACAGAGGTACTTACCATGTATTTTTGTGATCAATGTGGTGACTAGCACAAGCATGCAAACTAGGCTTTGTGTTAACGCTGATTTTAGTTCCTGTTCTGCTGTAATTTTGTTGCCATGTAAACATGTTGCTACAGAGAGATCCATGCATAATTTGATATACTTCAGTAAGGGTGTTTTGAAAACATGGTTTTGATCAATCCATCCATGGTCCTGGTTGCAATTATGGAGTAGTCTAGCATGTCATTTTCGTGCTCTACTTTTGCTTCAAATTGTTTCCTGGTAGATTGTTTACATATTATTCAATTTGTAGTTGATCCAGATATGCTATGATGTTATTTCTTGCCATGTTAGCTTCTATGACATGTATTCTTGATGGATGTATGCTTAGTTTATCATGAGATGCTCTGTAGTGAGTGCATCGAGCTCACGAAGGTGCCTTCATAATTATTTCAATGCCATGTTTTGTTTGTTGAAATATGTTAACGAAACTTGCTATGTTTACGTGGGTGCCATCGTATTTTCTGATCCTTTTTGGCTTATGGTCAGTAAGGGACATTTGACCTATGCTTTGAGTAGATTCATGCCATGTCTTATTTTGCTATTATAAGTTCCTGTAGCATGTTGATAACCTGCTCTGAACATTGCTTCGTGCTGCTGTTTTTGCCATGTCCAACCTGATAATTTTTGCACTTTCTCCATGCTTGTTTGAACCTGTTATGATGTGATTCAGCCGTAGCTCAGTGTTCCTCTTTTGTAAAGCATCTCCTGTAGATCACTACCATATGCTTTGTTTTCGTGTTGGGGTGCTGTAGCATAGTTTCTTGTTGCATGCTAAGTAGCATCGCGCTGTTAATCGCAGTTTTGTGCCATACTTGTCTTGCTTGCCATTTGCAAACTGTGCATCCGTTCCCGGTGATCTTTATATCGATTTCAACCGAAATCATCTCATCTTTCCAGCGGCATACTTGGTTTGCCAAGTTGATGCCTTGTTCATCATTTTTCCTTCCGAAGCACGCATATGCATTGCATATCACATCTTGCATATCATGACATGTATTGCATCATGTTGCTTGTGCATTGCACCGTGATTTATTGTGGTTCCTTGCTTGTGTTCTTGCTTTGGGTAGAGCCGGGAGACGAGTACGTGCACGAGGAACCTGTTGATTATGCTAACGAGGATCCAGCCTTCGACAACTCTGAGAACCTTGCAGGCAAGATGACCATACCTTCGAAATCATTTCTATCTTTGCTTGCTAGTACTCGCTCTGTCGCTATGTTAGCCCTACCTGCCATTGTTTACCATGCCTACCTATTGCCATGTTAAACCTCTAACCATCATGTCCTAGCAAACCCTTTGTCTGGCTATGTCACCGCTTTTGCTCAGCCCCTCTTATAGCATTGTTAGCTGCAGGTGAAGATGAAGTTTGTTCCAGGTCGGAACGTGGTTATTTTGGGGTATCACAATATCTCCTGTTTATATTAATGCACCTTATATACTTGGTAAAGGGTGGAAGGCTCGGCCTTATGCCTGGTGACTTGTTCCACTCTTGCCGCCCTAGTTCCGTTTACCGGTGTTATGTTCCTTGATTTTGCGTTCCTTACACGGTTGGGTGATTTATGGGACCCCCTTAACAGTTCGCTTTGAATAAAACTCCTCCAGCAAGGCCCAACCTTGGTTTTACCATTTGCCACCTAAGCCCTTTCCCTTGGGTTTTCGCGAGCCCAAGGGTCATCCTTATTTAACCCCCCGGGCCAGTGCTCCTCCGAGTGTTGGTCCAAACTAGAGTACCGTGCGGGACCATTCCTTGGCAACTTGGATTCGTCGGTACCTATATGCTTAGCTTATCCGGTGTGCCCTGAGAACGAGATATGTGCAGCTCCTATCGGGATTTGTCGGCACAGCGGGTGGTCTTGCTGGTCTTGTTTTACCATTGTCGAAATGTTTTGCGAACCGGGATTCCGAGACTGATCGGGTCTTCCCGGGAGAAGGTCTATTCCTTCGTTGACCGTGAGAGCTTGTGATGGGCTGAGTTGGGACACCCCTGCAGGGTATATAATCTTTCGAAAGCCGTGCCCGCGGTTATGAGGCAGATGGGAATTTGTTAATGTCCGGTTGTAGATAACTTGACACTTGACCTCTTTAAAATGCATCAACCGAGTGTGTAGCCGTGATGGTCTCTTCTCGGAGGAGTCCGGGAAGTGAACACGGTTTGTGTTATGCTTGACGTAAGTAGTTTCAGGATCACTTCTTGATCGCTTCTAGCTCCTCGACCGGCGTGTTGCTTCTCTTCTCGCTCTCATTTGCGTATGTTAGCCACCATATATGCTTAGTGCTTGCTGCAGCTCCACCATATTACCCTTGTCCTACCTATGAGCTTAAATAGTCTTGATCTCGCGGGTGTGAGATTGCTGAGTCCTCGTGACTCACAGATTCTACCAAAACAGATGCAGGTGCCGAGGATACCAGCACAGATGGCGCAACTGAGTTGAAGTGGGAATTTGATGAGGCCCTTGGTCGTTACTATGTATCGTTTCTAGATGATCAGTAGAGGAGCCCAGTCGGGACGATCGGGGATCTAGCATTTGGGGTTGTCTTCTTTTCATTTGAACTTGACCGTAGTCGGTCTATGAGTGAATTTGAATGATGTATGACTTAAATTATGTATTGTGTGAAGTGGCGATTGTAAGCCAACTCTCTTTATCCCATTCTAGTTCATTACATGGGATTGTGTGAAGATGACCCTTCTTGCGACAAAACCACCATGCGGTTATGCCTCTAAGTCGTGCTTCAACACGTGGGAGATATAGCCGCATCATGGGTGTTACAGTGAAGAAATCAAATTTTATAAAAGGTTTAAGTGCTCAAAAAGTGGTCGGACCCTTCCCTGGACCCTGCGCAAGCGGGAGCTACATGCACCAGGTTGCCCTTTTTTTTAAGTGCTCAAAAATAATTAAAACAGTGGCTTAAGCAATATAAATGCCATTTATAATTTCTAAAAATAGCAAACTACTCTTAATAGAGTCCAAACATTTTTGTGGCAAAGGGTTAAACTAAAACCTAAATTTAGGTTTGGGTCCCATTTTTTTAATGAAGTAAAATAGTGTGGAAATTAAATAAAATAGTAAAAAGGAAATGAACTAAAAGTATTTTTAAAAAAACTAAACGAAGAAACCCCCGCTCCCCCCGGGACATTTGGCCCAGCTGGCCTCACTGGCCGAGCTAGGCTGGCTCACCTCGCCCTGGCTCCCTCGCTCCCCTGTTCACGGGAGGGCGTGGCCGCACCGATTCCCGCCACGGCACCGACCATCGCCGTGGCGGCCATCTACCGTCTCCCCCGGGACTATAAGGCGACCCCGATGCCTCTCCCTCGCGCCCCCGAACCGTAGCTACCCCAAATCACTTCCCCCCTTTCTCTCGATCTTGATCAGGGAATCCCCCTCGCGCACGACGCCGTGGCCCGTAGCCATTAGTCCTCGACATGATCGTCGTCGACCTTGTGCCCGCCATCAACCCCGCGCCCTGAGGAGGTGTCCATGAGCCCCTTCGTAGTCGGCCTCGTCGACCCCGACCACCGGTTTGAGCTCGCCGCCCGTTCATCAACGTCGATGCCATCATCTTCTTCCTCGGATCTCCTCTGCCGTCCGCGACGATTCCGGCGCCGCTGCAGCTCCTAATCTTTCACCGGGCCACCTTGTGCCTACTAGGTGAGTAGCCCTCGGCTACCCCTCTGTTTCCTCGTCGTATACATGCCATAGCACCGTTACCCGCGAGCTTTGACTCCATAGTCCTCCATGGCCGGAGCCTTGCTCCGCGTGTGCTCGCCTACGTCCACCTGCGTCCACGTCGTACCCCGTCCCGCCCGCTGCCGTTCCTCCTGCCGCACTGCAACCGTCCCGCGCGCGCTCGCTGCTACAGCTCGCCCTGGCCATCCTCTAGATGCCTCCCCTTCCCCCGCATGCGGCCTAACTGCTGCCGACCCGCGCTCTCGTGCCGCTCCGCCCTGCTGGCCTCGTCGCCGTCCCCGTGCGCTGCTTCCGAGTCTGCTGCTCCCATCGGCCACCTCTCCTCCGACCCGTCGTCCTGTTCCGGCCGGAAGCCATGCGGCCCCTGGCCGCCGGCGCCCTTGCCCGGCTACCCCCCACCCATCGCTCGAGTGGGCAGCGCCCGCAAACCCGGGGCTCCACCCTGTTTGGCTGCGCGCCTCCTATGGCCCTGGGCCATTGGCCTATGGGCCCCACACCATGTTGTATAAAAAAAGAAGATAAAAAACAATTAATTAATTATTAAGAAATTAATTTAAAAGCTAATTAACTTAATTAACTAGGGATTAATTAGCCTAATCACTGGTTTAGTTAAAATTGAGAATTAATTAACTAGACCTAGCCTGTGACAGGGGGGCCCCACCCCCTGTTGACTAGTCAAACATTGACTGGTCAACTGGGACCCCCTGGCCCACCTGTCAGCCACTGGTACATTTTGTGTACACTGTGCTGGGTGCGCCTAGCATTTTAGCATTTATTTTCATATTAAGGTTAATTTCAGAATATTAATAAAACTTTGAAAATTAATAGAAATTAAACCGTAGCTCGGATGAAAAAGTTTTCTACATGAAAGTTGCTCAGAATTTTGAGACGAATCTGGATACGCGGTCCATTCGTCTGCCATACGAACCTAGCATAGCGAACCTGCAAACTATCCCCTCCGGTTCATCTGTCTGACAAACGTCCGGGACCGGGAAAACTTTCCGGATGTTTCCCCCTTCGCTAGTAACGCCTAGCACTGCGTTAGAACACCTCTAGCCCCGCTTATAATCATGTTGTTCTCATGTTTGTGTGTATTTACTATTTCTTCCCCCTCTTCTCTCTGGTAGACCCCGGGACCGCTGCTGATGCCCATGTGATCGACTATGTCGACGACGACCCTTCCTCCGTTTCAGCGGAGCTTCCAGGCAAGCCCCCCCTTTGATCATCCCGATATCGCCCATTCCATTCTCTCATGCTTGCATTAGATTTTGCTACTGTAATTGATTGCTCCTATTCCGATGCATAGCATGCTTTTTTACCTGCTATTGTTACCTACCTGCTTATCCTAATCTGCTTAGTATAGGTTGGTTAGTGATCCATCAGTGACCCCTGAGGGAGTCCTGGATTAGGGGGTATCCGGATAGCCGGACTATATACATCGTCCGGACAATGGAAGCGTGAAGATACAAGACGCAAGACTCCGGCCCGTGTCCGAATGGGACTCCCCTTTGCGTGGAAGACAAGCTTGGCGATCCGGATATTATATTTCCTTCCCTATAACCGACTCCATGTAAACCCTAGCCCTCTCCGGTGTCTATATAAACCGGAGAGGATGGTCCTTAGAAGGCCGATCACAATTACAATCATACCATCATAGGCTAGCTCTTAGGGTTTAGCCTCTACAATCTCGTGGTAGATCTACTCTTGTACTACTCATATCTTCAATATTAATCAAGCAGGAAGTAGGGTTTTACCTGCATCGAGAGGGCCCGAACCTGGGTACACATTGTGTCCCTTGCTTCCTGTTACCATCAGCCTAAGATGCACAGATCGGGACCCCCTACCCGAGATCCGCCGGTTTTGACACCGACATTGGTGCTTTCAATGAGAGTTCCTCTGTGTCGTCGCTTCGAGGCCTAATGGCGTCTTCAATCGCCAACAACACGGTCCAGGGCAAGACTCTTCTCCCCGGACAGATCCTTGTGTTCGGCGGCTTCGCACTGCGGGCCAATTCGCTTGGTCGTCTGGAGCAGATCGACAGCTACGCCCCTGGCCACCAGGTCAGGTTCAGAAACTTCAACTACATGGCGGATATTCGCGGAGACTTGATCTTCGATGGATTCGGGCCTATGCCAGGAGCGCCGGACAGTGACGACAAGCACGGTCTAGACCTGCTGTTAGACAACGCTCGCGTATCACCCCTCCATTAGCCCCGGATCTAAATTCGGAGCAGGTTGCGTTGCCTAAGGACGGAGGGGTGGACCCCGCCCCGCGGGCCGCATACTCATCGGCGGTGGAGCCGAACACAGGTCTCACCTCTGTTGAGGCATGTAACCTCGGGCCCCCGGACTCGTATCCGGTCGTTGGTCCCGGTCCGCATACCCTCGAGCCAGCCAGGCCAGGTTGTGCTCCGATAATGGAGTTTACCGCTGCGGACATCTTCCAGCACTCGCCCTTTGGCGACATGCTGAACTCATTAAAGTCTCTCTCTTTGTCAGGAGGCTCTGGGCCGAACTATGTCCGGCCTGAGTGGGAAGCAGGCGACGAAGGAATTCATTACCCACCCACCACCCACTTCATTGCCACGATCGATGATTTAACCGACGTTCTTGACTTCGACTCCAAAGACATCCACGGTATGGACGAGATGCAGGAGAAGCTTCAGAATCTCTGGGGCGCGGGACTACTACCTTGTCACGCGATATATACATGGTGGATACGCCCAAGAAGGATGATGGCGATAATCCGGAAGATAAAACACCCAAGGAAAAGCCAAAACGGCAGTGCAGACGCCGCTCAAAGTCCAGCAACAGCAAAAATAGCGACAAGAGCGCAAGAAGGATCGACATACCAGTAAACCCCGAAGGCAGTAACGACCACATGGACCCGGCAATGGAGCAGGACAACCGAGGTCACGCCAAACCGAGTTTGGAGCAAATACCCGATCACAATGATCCGGAGGGACGAGCTCATGAAGCCGCCCTAGAAAAGGAACACGGTCCGGACGATGATGCATTCATCATTCCAGATGAACGAGTTGAACAAGACAACCTCCACCGAAAGCTTATGGCCACAGCAAGAAGTCTAAAGAAGCAGAAGCAACGGCTCAAAGCCGCACAGGAAACGCTCAGTCACAGATGGAATAAAGTGCTAGACACTGAAGAAAGATATGGCGACGATCGCCATACAAAAAGCTATCCAAAACGCAAGCTACTGCCAGAATTCGACGATGAGGCCGTTCCACCAAAGAATAATACGACCAGGAGACCAGACGTACCGCTTCATAACCACAACAGAACGTCTACTGACGCCGCGCACGATCTGCGTGAGCATCTGGATAAGAAAGACGGTGCAGCCAGGTCCATCTATGGATCTAAAGGACACACCCCGGCGAGGGACTATGGTCACCCAAACGCTCATACAAGCCAAATACCAGTTCGGAATAAACTCCGGACACAACAGCAGCCGACCACATGCCATAGTGTGCCCAGATACAGAGGGGCTTCTCACCCCCTGTGCTTCACCGAAGAAGTACTGGACCATGAATTCCCACAAGGCTTTAAACCTGTGAACATAGAGGCATACGACAGAATGAAAGACCCAGGGGTCTGGATCGAGGATTTTATCCTGCATATTCACATGGCTCGTGGGGATGACCTCCACGCCATCAAATACCTTCCCCTCAAGCTGAAGGGACCAGCTCGACACTGGTTGAAATGCCTCCCCGAAAATTCAGTCGGGAGTTGGGAGGAACTTGAGGACGCTTTCAGGGCCAACTTCCAAGGGACTTATGTCCGGCCTCCAGATGCAGACGATCTAAGTCACATAATCCAATAGCCCGGAGAGTCCGCCCGCAAGCTTTGGAACAGATTCCTCACCAAGAAGAATCAAATTATCGATTGTCCGGACGCTGAAGCCTTTAGCAGCATTCAAACACATCATCCGCGACGAGTGGCTCGCCCGACATCTCGGCCAAGAAAAGCCAAGGACAATGGCAGCCTTAACAGGCCTTATGACCTGCTTTTGCCCGGGTGAAGATAGCTGGTTAGCCCGTAAAGGCACCAGCGACTCCAACACATCCGAAATAAGGGATGGCAACGGGAAGCCACAGCGTAATAAACACAAACGACAAAACAAGGAAGAGAGCCCGGATAACACAACAGTCAATGCCGGATTCAGGGCCTCTTGACCTGATCAGCAAAAGAAGCCATTTAAAGGCAGTAAAGAGGGACCGTCCGGTCTGAACAGAGTCCTGGAGAGACTATGCAAAATTCATGGCACCCCGGAGAAACCTGCGAACCACACGCATAGAGAATGCTGGGTCTTCAAGCAGGCCGGCAAATTAAATGCCAAACACAAGGGGAGGGAAATACCAAGTGAAGACGAGGACGAACCTCGCCAGCCGAACACTGGGGGACAGAAAAAATTGCCGCCAGAGGTTAAAATAGTAAACATGTTCCACGCGACTCACACATTCACGAGAAGGCACGAACGTGCACTCAGAGACGCGCATGATGTAGAGCCCATCGTACCCACATCTGGCTTCTGGATGTCTCGTCCGATCACTTTCGATCACATGGACGGCCGAACTAGTATTCGGCGCAGAGGATCAGAGGCCTTGGTGCTAGACCCAATAATCGACGGATACCGTCTCACCCGCGTCCTCATGGATGGCGACAGTAGTCTCAATTTAATATACGAGGACACTGTCCGCAGAATGGGGTTAAACCCATCCAGAATTAGCCAAAGCAACACCACCTTTGAAGGGGTGATACCAGGCGTAGAAGCCTACGGTAGGGGCTCCGTCGTGCTGAAAGTAACATTCGGCTCCCCAGGCAATTCCAGAAGTGAAGAACTACTCTTCACCATCACACCCTTCCAAAGCGGCTATCACGCATTGCTCGGAAGGACGGCCTTCGCCCGCTTCAACGCATTTCCACACTATGGCTACCTTACACTCAAGATGCCCGGTCCACATGGCGTCATCACCGTTAGCGGAATCACAGAACGCTCCTCACGCGCAGAGGAACACGCGACGACCCTAGCGGCCAGACTGTAAGCGGCCTCGAATATCAAAAAACATAACTGGTCATTACGACCACGCACACGGTTAGACGAGTCCGGTATCCCGGATAAATCTGAACCAGGGCACCGTACATGTAATCCCATAGCGGATACAAGGGGCTGTAAATATTTAATGCAGCCCCACTGCTGGCTCAACCTTACTGGCAGGCCAACATCTTACACTTTTATTATCAATCGCATACTTACGTTGTACTCTCCTACGAGTTTTCTTTTTTTCACAGACAATGTTCACGCGATACCCTTCCAGGACACAATGGAGACAAAGGCGCAGACGTGCAGCAGGGCCCCATTCAACGGGTTTCTTTTTAGATTAAGCCCTTGTTTAAACCTTTTCTACTGCCTTTATTGTTTAACCATCCCATGGGTTTCATACCCACAAAGGATACTGCCGTTATTGGCATTTCGCCACGACAGATTAAATCGCACGTACCTGGAAATTTACGGCTTATAATAGGCTCTCGCCAGCCTATTTTCTTTTACAAAGACCGAATACCCTCGGGAGTGTTCGGCGTCACGAGTTTGGTCAAATGTTGGGTTTGCCCGACTCCTGGGTTTGCCGCCTTATGTTCTGTTATTATCGGCTAAGGTGGCCAAAGGAGAACTACTGCGATTGTGCCCTGGTTATTTCGGATGAGCACCTCAGTAGAGAAAGCCGAAAACTGACTGTCATGATACAGCGAGAGACTGTTCAACCACTCGAAGACTCACCGGAATCTCTAGGATTCCTCCACATTAATGAAGGGCCATTTCTCGGCCATGTACATGCGCGCCCGTATTCGGATGCACGCGAATGTACCAGGGGCTACATAGTAGCCCCACCGTTAGACCCCCATGGCTAAGCGAAAGTGTTACAGCTATATAGTCTGGTTGCCTAGTTCGACGTGCGATCACCTCCTTAATGGACCAAGACGTTGGATCAAGTGTGATTAAGCATATTTTTCGCGAACACCCCCGCATTGTATGCATGGGGGTTGAAGCCAACGACTGCTACTTTCGGATTCCTCATATTTATATAAAAAATGGCCGCAAAGGGGACACAATCATACTTACGGGCAAAAGTATAAATACAACCTCATAATCAAAATAAACATTGTTTTTTACAAGGATTCGACTTATCACTCGACCAAGACATTCTTCGAGCACTACGCCTCTATTAGGTGGGCACCTTCTGTGACCTGCGCCAAGTAGTGCTCGGCCGGATATTGGCCTCCCGCCGGATCCTGGGTCGCTATAATGGTGGCCTCCATATCCGTCCAATAGGCTTTAACACGGGCTCGAGGCATCCGTGCACCCTCTATGCACGCCGACCTCCTCATAGCATCAATCCGAGAAATGGACCCAAGGAATTGCTGCACCAAACCAAAGTAACTGTACAGCTTAGGCCCCTTCGGCCAAAGATGGTCTATTACAGACCGCATTGCAAGACCAGACAACCTGTGAAGCTCCGCCACAGCAGCCACCTTCTCATTTAGCGGCAGCGGGCGAGTGGGAGCATTGAGTTGCGACCAGAAAAGCTTCTCCACTTCCTTATCACCTTGACCCTCGAAGAACTTGATAGCGTCAGCTGTACTATTCGCCAAGTCCGCATATGCGTCTGCAGGACTCCGGCGCCCAGCCAGGGGAGCATACTTCGGATCCAAAAACTTTGTCCGCGGTAAGTAGGAGCCCCCAGCCACGATTTTGTCGGCCTGTTGGAGCTCCTCCCGCATACCCCGGATCTTGGTCCGCATCTCTTTGGCGGCATTAAGTGCCTTGTCCAGCTCGGCTGAACTAGCCTCATTCTCCTTTTCAAGGAGTACATACCGGTCGGCGGCATTTTTCAACTCCCCAGCCATTTCGGCTATCTTTTCCTCGCTTCGGCAATGAGCAGCCTGTTCGGCTCTCAATTCTTCGGCCGCCTTCAGGGCAGCCGCATTGCTAGCCCGAGCTTGTTCCTTGGCCTGAGCAAGTTCCGTCCTCAGGGCCTCCACGGCAGCAGCACCATCTGCAGTAAAAACACATGGCATTAACATTATGCCATTCTCGCATTTTCCGATACAACATAATAAGGGAAGCAGAGCACATACCTTGGGATTCTTCTAGCCGTTTGTTCACCAGCGTGATATCGGCATCGATAGATCCGATCTGCCTCATTAGTTCGGCAACTTCAATAGACTCGTCGGCTGCCGAATCCTTAGATACCTGCGCACATGTACGGTGCAGCCATTACTATGTGATCCCCCATTTGCCGCCTATGGCGAGCAACTAGAGTCTCAGGGGCTACTATCCATAGGGACCGCACCTAGCGCGTACTTCACAACCAAAAAATAGTGCATTTTTCACTACATACCTCAAAGCCTTTGAGCAGGCTTGTAAATGCCTCATTCAAATCACTGCTAGCGGATGAAATCTTCGTGAGCACCATGCTCATTAAAGAGCGGTGCTCCTCCGAGAGCGTGGCTCGCTCCAGAAGGCATGTCAGTACGTCCCACCGGACATCGAACTATGCCGGACCCTTCTCATCGCCCCCCGTGGGAGCCAAACGCTCCGGGCTCAGGGCGACGGACATGTTAGCTTCCGGCTTCGGCAGATCCGGACTCCTCCGTGGCGACACCTTAGTGTCGCCTGCTTCATGAGGCGGAGAGGTGGGTGGGGTCTCACTCTCCATAATCTCCGGAGGAAGATCCACCGAAGATGAACTCTGTTGAGAAGAGCTGCTCATGGACTGCAAAAGACAAAGTCCTGGTTATGGATCTCGGAGAAACACCATACCTTCGAATTAACGAATAACTTACAGCTCGGTGGAGGGCTGGCCCGTTGGCGGGCACGACGCGGTGAGGGTGCCCATCGTGGCAGAGCCCCCTGGTGATACCTTCTTCCCTTGCTTGGGCATCTCCACCTCCAAGTCTTCGGAGGCAGACCTTTTTCTCCCGCGCGGGGAGGAGGCTTTAGCCTCCCCTTCCCGACTATCCTCCTCAGGGGAGGTAACGATTCCCCCAGTTTGGATGCGTATTGTGTGAAGTTCAGCTTCACCGCCCTTTCCTTCGCCTTTCCCTGAGGGGATTTTGCTGAGCACCCGGCCAAGCATCTTGGCAACGGTCAGACCAGACGAGCCTTCAGGAAGTGGCGTCGGACACCTGATTCCCTCCGCCTTGTTGAGCCATTCCTGGCGCCGGACACTTTATCAAATGGCTATGAGAAACTGAACACTCTCCCAGTCCCCCGGCTTGGGGAAAGGGGAGCAAGCAGAAGAGCTACGACGACCGGCCATGTTGGAATGGTTTTTTCTGGGCGCTCTGTTGGGTGCTCGCTCGAGGAGGGAGAGTGAGGTTTGGATCTGGGAATCCCCATCTCTTCAAATAGACGGTTAGCCCGATGGACCGAGGGTGGAAAATGCAAAAAAATGCCTCGACTCCTCGCATTCGCTCGACACGTGGAAATGGTCATTATTGAAACACTGAAGCCGAGGAGTACAACATTGATGAGATGGTGGACACAGTCTGTCATGATGGGTACATTGGAGTATTCGGAGGAGGAACCCACTTTGCAATGCCGAACACAAGGCTGTGCGCCGGAATAATCGTCATTGAAGCCTGGTTCAGGGGCTACTGGGGGAGTCCTGGATTAGGGGTATCCAGAGAGCCGGACTATGTACATCGTCCGGCCAATTGAAGCGTCAAGATACAAGACTCAAGACTTCCGCCCGTGTCCCGATGGGACTCTCCTTTACGTGGAAGACAAGCTTGGCGATCCGGACATTATGTTTCCTTCCTTGTAACCGACTCCATGTAAACCCTAGCTCTCCGGTGTCTATATAAACCGGAGAGGATGGTCCTTAGAAGGCCGATCACAATTACAATCATACCATTATAGGCTAGCTCTTAGGGTTTAGCCTTTACGATCTCGTGGTAGATCTACTCTTGTACTACTCATATCTTCAATATTAATCAAGCAGGAAGTAGGGTTTTACCTCCATTGAGAGGGCCCGAACCTGGGTAAACATTGTGTCCCTTGCTTCCTGTTACCATCAGCCTAAGACGCACAGATCGGGACCCCCTAACTGAAATCCGCCGGTTTTGACACCGATAGTCATACCAACGGTCGCCGTGGGGTCACACACACCCATATTGATGAAAGATCCCATAATAAGAGGAACATGATCTCTGCTTTGGCAGGACGTGCCAATAAAACCGCCTCGCAACACGAGTCAAGGTGGGGCAGGAAACGCCAGTTCCTGTTGGACCAGGCCACAATGCAAGAGCATGACGTACGAAGATTGCCAGCAGAACGGATTTATGCTATGTTCCATACAATGGTGTGTGAAGATCATCTTGCAGATCCGGACACGGTCTACGTGTTCGATAATAACCTTGGAGTATTCAGGAAGAGGAACCCGCATTGCAATGCCGAAGACAAGACTGCATGCTGGACTCATCGTCATTGAAGCCTGGTTCAGGGGCTACTGAGGGAGTCCTGGATTAGGGGGTATCCGGACAACCAGACTATATACATCGTCCGTACTATGAAAGCGTGAAGATACAAGATGCAAGACCCCGGCTCGTGTCCGGATGGGACTCTCCTTTGCGTGGAAGACAAGCTTGGCGATTCGGATATTATATTTCCTTCCCTATAACCGACTCCATGTAAACCCTATCCCTCTATGGTGTCTATATAAACTGGAGAGGATGGTCCTTAGAAGGCCGATCACAATTACAATCGTACCATCATAGGCTAGCTCTTAGGGTTTAGCCTCTACGATCTCGTGGTAGATCTACTCTTGTACTACTCGTATCTTCAATATTAATCAAGCAAGAAGTAGGGTTTTACCTCCATCGAGAGGGCCCGAACCTGGGTAAACATTGTGTCCCTTGCTTCCTGTTACCATCAGCCTAAGACGCACAGATCGGGACCCCCTACCCGATAGTTGCTCGACTCTGCAAAGCTACTATCAAGTGCCGAGGGTGGAACCTCATACATCACTCCTGATGAGATCTCTGTAGTGTAGTTATTCGGTCATGGTCATCGAGGGTGGTTTGTCTTTCACTATTCCCATTACGGCTCCGTCGTGCAACACCTCATGTGTGAACCTCGAGGGTGGATCCTCTTACATTCACCTTGATGATTACATCGAGTGGAATCCATCGGGGGTGATTCCTCGGGTTTTCCCCTTGATGTCTGGACACACAGTTGCCTTGACTTTACTGGAGACCGTTGTGAAAGCCGGGTGGGCCCGGAGAGAACCCGTGCGATGTGACAGTGGCAGCTGGCTATTTAGAGGTATCACCCAGGAGGGGATGATATCTCCGGACTTGTCCCGACATCCGTCACTACTTTAATTGTAATGCACTAACAGATTTGGGTGTTTGTTTTGAGTTAGCCTATGATCTTTAAGCACTAACCACCACGCGAGAACAGTTATGGGCCTCAACATCGCAGTATCAGCCGAAGCTTTGTCAGATGTCCAGTTCAGCACTGCGGCACGGCTGGGCCGGCACCATCCCTGTAGAGGTGGAGCCTGGACCCTCCCTGCGCGCAATGACCCGGGGTGCAACGGGCAATGGGCCTAGACCCCGGAGTGCTTAGGATGTAGACCGGTGGGGACCTCTCTGCTGAGCCTAGGTAGGGCTGCGATGTGTTGATATTCCAAGGCCGGGCATGACCCAGGAAAGTGTGTCCGGCCAGAGTAATCAAGAGTGTTGGAAAACATGGTGCACCCCTGCAGGGAAGACATATATTTGAATACCGTGTCCATGGTAATGGACGTTCAGACTTATATCCTGATCTTATACAACTACAAATGGATACTTGAGATATGTGGCTCTGGGATTGCTTTCTCGCAAGGAGTCGAGGAAGGATCTCTAGGCATTAATGTTACAACATGCTTGTTAATTATAAACTGCTATTCTTTACTCTTCTACATGCTGCAAGATGCTCGGAGCTGCTTGAAGATGCTAGTCTTCGATAGGCTAGGCCTTTCCCTCTATTCTGGCATTCTACAGTTCAGTCCACAAATACAACCCTTCCATTTGATACCAATGCATACTTAGTATAGATCTGATGTTTGCGAGTACTTTGAATGAGTACTCACGGTTGCATTGCTCCCCCTTTCCCCCTTCTTTCTTCTTTCTGCTTGTTGCAACCAGATGGTGGATCCCGGGAGCCAGATGATGCCACCCCCGCTGACTACTACTACTACCCCGAGGGTGCCTACTACTACGTGGAGCCCGCCAATGACCGGGAGTAGTTAGGAGGTCCCAGGCAGGAGGCCTTGCCTCATCGATCGTTGATGTTGGTGCTAGCCTTCTTAAGACATAACTTGTTTAACTTATGTCTGTACTCAGATTTGGTTGCTTCCACTGACTCGCTTGTGTATCAAGCTTTTGTATTTCAGCCCTCGAGGCCCCTGGCTTGTAATATGAAGCTTGTATGACTTTCTTTTGTGTTTAGAGTTGTGTTGTGATATCTTCTCGTGAGTCCCTGATCTTGATCGTACACGTTTGCGTGTATGATTAGTGTACGATTGAATTGGGGGCGTCACAAGTTGGTATCAGAGTCGACTGCCTGTAGGAACCCCCTTTCCAACTCCTTGGCCAAAGTTGAGTCTAATTTTTCAAAAACTGATTTACTAACATGGATGTGTGGCTTACGGGCCCACGTCGCCATTGGGTGGTATTAGGATCTTTTACTCGTCGTCTATACTCTGGGACTGTGATCTCTCTTCTACTCGGGTTAAATGAATTTACTAACTCCAACATTAGGATCTCGTAATCACATTCACCCGGAGAGCTGGATTATCTACTATTTCTTAGAATTGTATTCGGAATAATACTCGCATCGTCATTTGACATCCTTGAACTTCCTAGTTTTAAATGCATCCCGCAATGCAGATCGTTCGACAGACCATGGCGATCGGTATGCCTGGGTTCCCGGCCATTCTGGTCGACCTCTTGACCCTGCTTGGATATTGATGGTATCCTCAGTACACTGTGTACGAGCTCTACCGCAAGTTCAACCAGGAGATGTATCACGCTAAGGTTGATATCTATGATCGGCAGAACAACTCCACCCACGAGTTGCATAGATTTGAGGGTATTGGAGTGACTGTCGAGATGGCAGTACAGGAGGTTGCCTATGTTGCTATCACCAGCCTCCGTAGAGAGCATCCACGCTTGGAGGAGAGTGGGTTCAGATACTTCCCGTACCCACCAGCTGGGGATGATGTCGGTGTCAAAACTGGCGGATCTCGGGTAGGGGGTCTCGAATTGTGCGTCTAAGGCTAATGGTAACAGGAGGCAGGGGACACAATGTTTACCCAGGTTCAGGCCCTCTCGATGGAGCTAATACCCTACTTCCTGCTTGATTGATCTTGATGATATGAGTATTACAAGAGTTGATCTACCATGAGATCGTAGAGGCTAAACCCTAGAAGCTAGCCTATGATTCTGATTGTCATTGTCCTACGGACTAAACCATCCGGTTTATATAGACACCGTAGGGGGCTAGGGTTACACAAAGTCGATTATAGAGAAGGAGATCTACATATCTGAATTGCCAAGCTTGCCTTAATCCAATAGTCACGGGATGAAGTCTTCAATCTTGTATCTTCAAAGTCGAACAGTCAGGCAGAAGTACATAGTCCGGTTGTCCGAGGACCCCTTAATCCAGGACTCCCTCAGTAGCCCCTAAACCAGGCTTCAATGATGATGAGTCTGGCGCGCAGATTGTCTTCGGCATTGCAAGGTGGGTTCCTTCTCCAAATACTCCATAGAAGATTTTGAACACAAGAATTGTGCCTGGCTCTGCAAAACAAATTGCACATACCACCCTAGAGAGTACAATATTCCAAAAATCTAATCTGCTGGCAACTTTTCACAGCGTGACATCATGCCACGACCCGGTCATTATTCAAACCGCTTTTCTCAACCAGCTGCTGCACATATTGCGAGGCGGTTTCCTTGGCACGTCTTGTCGAAGCAGAGATCGTGCCCCCTTATCACGGGATTCTCATCAATACAGGTGTGGGTAACCCAACCGCGCCATCAACATGACGCTTGGGGAATAAGCGAGTTTACGGGGCAAGTGGGGAGGCGCATGGTTTCTACCGCCTTTATAAAGAGATAAGGATTAACCTTTCTCCACCCATGCCTTCTTCTTCCTCTGCTCATCCATTCCCCCTCACTCGAGCTCTAGCGCCCAAGCTTTCTCCTTCTCCGCAAAGTCATTCCAAGCATGTCCGGAGTGGGAGGCAAGTGGATGGCCTCCTCCGTTAAGGAGGAGGACATCACGAAGCTTCGGGAAGCCGGATACCTAGCCGCAGACATCGCGCACCGGCTCCCTACCGAAGGGCAGATCATTCCTACCCCGAAGCCTCAGGAGAGGGTAGTGTTTCTCTCTCACTTTGTCCGCGGACTGGGATTCCCCCTCCACCCATTTGTCCGTGGGATCATGTTTTACTACGGGCTGGACTTCCATGATCTGGCCCCCAATTTCATCCTCAACATCTCGGCGTTTATCGTTGTGTGCGAGGCCTTCCTCTGAATTATGCCCCACTTCGGCCTATGGATGAAGACCTTCAACGTGAAGCCGAAGGTGGTGGTCGGCCAGCAAGCGGAGTGCGGAGGCGCCATGGTGGGCAAGATGCCCAATGTCACCTGGCCCGAAGGCTCCTACGTGGAGACAGTGAAGGGGTGGCAAACATGGTGGTTCTACATCACCGAGCCGCGCGACACCAATTGGGCTGCGGCCCCCAAATTTCGATCCGGCATCCCCATGCGGCTCACCTCCTAGAAAGAGAAGGGCTTAGCCTGGGGCTCATCGGTGGAGCTGACTGGACTCCAGACCTGTATCCAAAATATGATAAGCAAGAAAATCAAGCTTGTCAACATGGTCCATGTCATGCTCTTCTACCGGATCCTTCCGTGTCAAAGATGGGCTTTCAATATGTGGGATTTCGACCCGGCCGAACACTAGATGCTGCGAGAGCTCTTCGATACGACACACAAAGATGTCTGGAAGGTGTTGTTCTAGGCCGCCGAGGTACCTCCTCCCATAACCGAGGATCGTGGACTCAGCGCAAAGCGCCCCGCCAATCCGGTAAGCTCTTATATTTTATAAGATGTTTCTTTCCCTAGTATATTCGTGGGAGGAATCTAAGCCTCCACGCCAATTCAACAGGACTGGGTAGTGATAGCGGAGCAGATTGACTGTCCAGCTCCACTACCTGAATATCCAGCAATGGCTCTCTTAATGGAGATGTTGTTTCCGATGCCCTATGCGGTGCCGGAGAAGAAGGCCACGGGGACCAGGAAAGGTCTCCGGCGTAAGGTTGTATTGGACTCATCGTCAGAAGACACCGAGGCGCGCTCCTGCAATGAAAACAAGGAGGAGGAAGAGGAAAGCCCTCCCCTCCCCAACCGGGGGGGGGGGGGGGAAGGAAGACCGCCCCATGTGGGGAGGCCGAAGGGTCCAAGAAGGAAAAAACCCTCCCTCCGGATCACTCCACCACGGCCGCCTACAACAGCGAGGAATGGTTGCCCAGGGACAAGCCCCTGGTGAAGTCGTAAGTATCCGGACACTATAATACTTCCGGTATGTTTTGATTTATCACTCCTTATCATGCCAAACATGCGCGTGCAGTCCGGCCAAAGCCCACATCGACGTATCCTCCTCGAATGGGTCTTTGGGTCTGTTGGTGATGAATAGCGATTCTCTCCCGACTGTCTCCTCCCCCAAGCCCACGGATGACACCGAGGTGTTATCTCAGAGGATACCGGACCAGGGGAGACTGTTCGGGAGAAGCCCCAGGGCGAAATCCCAGACGCCGGGCACATGGGAGGGAGCACCCCCTGGATCCGATAACGGGGGCCGCAACAAGTCGGGCCCCCAGCCGGATACTACGCCGGAACCCTCAGTGGTTCCGGATTCACGCAGGCAGCCTCTCAGTAAGGGGGGCGAGCCGCCTGTGCCGTTGACCTCTGTCCATCCAGAGGCATCAGACAACTTGATGGAAGTGCTTCAGGGCGCTTCCATTGATGAAGAACACCGTACTTTTATGAGTATGGTGATTGAGAAGGTTCGGTCTGCCAAAAGCGGATTGACCGAAGCTTGTGCCAGCCTCCTAACAGGCTTTGCGGTAAGTAATAAAATTATAAAAATAATATCATAGTATAGACAGTAGCCCCTGATACTCTGTTTGGCGTTTGGAAAGAAAGGCCGAATAGGGGATCAAATAACATCCGCAGGAGTCTAACAGAAAATGTCCATGTGAATAAGCAGGCATCACTGCTAGCTGCTGCCACTCACACTGCGGAGGTGTCCGCACTGAAGCAGGACCTAGAGCGGACCGAAGGAGAGCTCGGCCTCGTGAAGAGGCAGCTCGAGGAGAACAAAGGTACCTAATACCCCGTCTGTATATTGATAAAGAAAAAATGGTTTCGGCTCATAGAAGCGTCATGAACTTTAACAGGGGCCACGACCGAAGTGGCATCCCTTAAGAAGGCGTTAACCGAGGCCGAGGACAAAGCACCCAAGGAGCACACCGAGCGCGAGAGGCAAGAGGCCCGGGTCGACGAGGTCCAGCAAGAGCTCCAGGATTTCATAAAAAAATACGAGTCCTTGGAGCATGACTCTAAGACGAGAGAGTATGATCATGCTGAGGCCCTCAAGAGCATGCGAGACGCGAAGGCCGAAGCCCAAAGGGCCCTCGAGGAGATTCAGGCGGCCAAGAAGATAGCGGCGGGTAAGGTATTCATTATGCAAAGCAAGCATGTGAAGGAGACTTTCCTTTTACTTACCCGAATTCGGAGCTCTCCAGGAGCGTTCGCAGATCTGCCACGTAGCATATCAGCTACCGCGGAGTTCTACCGGGCCGAAGAAGGGAGCTCGACAGAGAAGTTGTTCTGGTCTCAATATACTAGGATCGAACATCCGATGCCCTAGAGCGACCAGCTGAAGCAACTGGTCGAATTGCACAAGGCGGCCGAACTAGCCATGAAGGACCTTATAGTCCGGATGTGGCCTGCCGAGCCGTTGCCCAGCAGCTACTTCATCCTCATGAAGCAGCTTGTAAATGCATGCCCATGGCTTGAAGTCGTAAAGCGGTCAGTCTGCATTGAAGGTGCGTGAAGGGCTTTCGCCCGCGCGAAAGTGCACTGGGCGAAGATGGATGCCGAGAAGCTGGTGACGGAAGGGCCCCCAACGGGCAAGGAGCACCGCCACCCCGAAAAGTATTATGACAGTGTCCTGAAGGGCGCCCGCCTTGTGGCGGAGGAATGTGCTAAGGATGTAATATTTGAATGAATGTACTTATTTGATCCTGTATTATGAAAACGCATTCATTTGCGCTATGTAATGCTTGTTAATTTAAAATATTACCTTCTGTGCGGCCGTTTATGAAGTCTGGGAGTTGGACAGTCGTCGGCTTCTGCCCCCATGTAACTAGTATTGGGGTGTTCGGGATAAATCTAAACACTCTTTATCCAAATTTTTGGTCCTTTAAGGAGGTGTTTAGAGGAACGAACAAGGCAATCGTACTATACAGCTTTATCACTCTCACTTAGCCATAGAAGTCTATAATTTTAAATTTTGGCGTAGCCCCTGGTATTCAGAAGGCCGAACTTGGGGCGCTATACACGCCTAAATCGGACAAGGCCGATTCCTCGCCCAAAGCGGAAAAAATCTTTAAGGATTTTAGACCTCTCGAATAGCAACCAGCTCTGGCCACATCATGACAGTTAGTTTTCGGCTTTCTCTACTGAGGTGCTCGTCCAGAAGAACCGGGACACAATTGCAGTAGTTCTCCCTTTTCCACCTTAGCTGATGTACCGGAATGTAAGGCAGCAAAACATGGGAGCCGGGCAAACCCAACTATTGACCCAAGACATGATTTGGAGCTGATGCATATAATGTTATAAGTTCGGGGTGCCGCACTGTCGAAAGAGTTCGGACTTTTCTTGCCGTGTTATGGGGTACACTGAAGCCCCTAGCGGATTGAACGTACCAGAATGTACGGGCGTAATTTGTAATAAATAACCAGTCAAGGAAAAAGATAAAGAAATGTAATAATAAGCTGACGTTGTACATTATTTTCCATTGTTATTTGAATAATATGTCAAGGCTATGTATACAAGTATTGTGATAAGCAAAATAGGACTATTTGACATGTCCTGACCAAAGGCGAGCTGCGTGTGGGTATGTAAAACAGGTATAACCATCGTTATCAGAGACCACCTGGGTATTCCTTTGTACGTCAAAGCTCTTTTCTTCCTTGGTGTTTCCGTCCCGTGATGGGTCCAATGGTCTGGTTACCGGAGGAGCCTCCAGAAAATATGGACCTGAAAGAAAGAAAAGGGTGAAAGTGTAAGGGTCCTAGGGCGGTTGAGCTGCATTGTAGCTATGCCTCCTCCTATGCCCATGGTATTTTAAGTGCGTAATTATGTATGCGCGGTACAAATTTCACCGCTTGACTGGGACTAGGATGGAGGCCGAATTTCTAGGCGATCTCCGGACGATCCTGTTGTAGAGTACTTCGAACTTGCTTGGACGTGTCCGGGAGCTTTATTGCTGAGTTAGAGATCTGCCTAAGAAGGCTGCTTTGTACTTCTACTGCGAGGGCTATAGTGTGCTCCTCCGTACGGAGGGAGTGCTCTGTGTTTCCATTGACTGTTATAACCCCGCGAGGTCTGGGCATCTTGAGCTTGAGATAGGCCTAATGTGGCCACGACCGAAGTGGCGACCCTTAAGAAGGCGCTAACCGAGGCCGAGGACAAAGCAGCCAAGGAGCGCACTGAGCGCGAGAACCAAGAGGCCCGGGTCGACGAGGTCCAACATGAGCTCCAAGATTTCATAAAAAAATACGAGTCCTTGGAGCGTGACTCTAAGATGCGAGAGTTCGAGCTTGCTGAGGCCCTCCAGAGCTCGCGAGACGCCAAGGCCGAAGCCCAAAGGGCCCTCCAAGAGATTCAAGCAGCCAAGAAGATAGCGGGGGGTAAGGCATTCATTATGCAAAGCAAGCATGTGAAGGAGACTTTCCTTTTACTTATCCGAATTCGGAGCTCTCTAGGAGTATTCGTAGATCTGCCGCGTAGCATATCGGATGCCGCGGAGTTCTACCGGGCCGAAGAAGGGAGCTCGACGGAGAAGTTGTTCTGGTCTCAATATACTGGGACCGAACATCCAATGCCCTTGAGAGACCAGCTGAAGCAACTGGTCTAATTGCACAAGGTGGCCGAACTGGCCATGAAGGACCTTATAGTCCGGATGTGGCATGCCGAGCCCTTGCCCAGCAGCTACTTCGGCCTCGTGAAGCAGCTTGTAAATTCCTGCCCGCGGCTTGTAGTCGTAAAGCGGTCAGTCTGCATTGAAGGTGCGCGCAGGGCCTTCGCCCGCGCGAAAGTGCACTGGGGGAAGATGGATGCCAAGAAGCTGGTGATGGAGGGGTCGCCGAAGGGCAAGGAGCACCGCCACCCCGAAAAGTATTATGACAATGTCCTGAAGGGTGCCCGCCTTGTGCACAGGAATGTGCTAAGGATGTAATATTTGAAATGAATGTACTTATTTGATCCTGTATTATGAGAACGTGTTCATTTGCGCTATGTAAAGCTTGTTAATTTAAAATATTACTTTCTGCGCGGCCGTTTATGAAGTCTTGGAGTTGGCCAGTCGTCGGCTTCTGCCCCATGTAACTAGTACTGGGGTGTTCGGGATAAATCTAAACACTCTTTATCCAAATTTTTGGTCCTTTAAGGAGGTGTTTAGCGCAATGAACAAGGCAATCGGACTATACAGCTTTATCACTCTCACTTAGCCATAGAAGTCTATAATTTTAAATTTTGGCGTAGCCCCTGGTATTCGGAAGGCCGAACTTGGGGCGCTATACATGCCTAAATCGGACAAGGCCGATTCCTCTCCCAAAGCAGAAAAAATCTTTAAGGATTTGAGACCTCTCGAACAGCGACCAGCTCTCGCCGCATCATGACAGTCAGTTTTCGGCTTTCTCTACTGAGGTGCTCTTCCGGAAGAACCGGGACACAATCGCAGTAGTTCTCCCTGTGCCACCTTAGCCGATGTAGCGGAACGTAAGGCAGCAAAACATGGGAGCCGGACAAACCCAACTATTGACCCAAGACATGATTCGGAGATGATGCATCTAATGCTATAAGTTTGGGGTGCCGCACTGTCGAAAGTGTTCGGACTTTTCTTGCCGTGTTATGGGGTACACTGAAGCCCCTGGCGGATTGAATGTACCAGAATGTACGGGCGCAATTTGTAATAAATGAGTAGTCAAGGAAAAAGATAAAGAAATGTAATAATAAGCTGACGCTATACATTATTTTCCATTGTTATTTGAATAATACGTCAAGGCGTATGTATACAAGTAGTGCAATAAGCAAAATAGGACTATTTGACATATCCTGACAAAAGGCGAGCTGCGTGTGGGTATGTAAAACAGGTATAACGATCATTATCAGAGACCACCTGGGTATTCCTTTGTACGTCAAAGCTCCTTGCTTCCTTGGTGTTTTCGTCCCGTGATGGGTCCAATAGTCAAGTTACCGGAGGAGCCTCCAGAAAATAGGCACCTGAAATAAAGAAAAGGGTAAAAGTGTACGGGTCCTGGGGTGGTTGAGCTGCATTGTCGCTATGCCTCCGCATATGCCCATGGTATTTTAAGTGTGTAATTATGTACACGTGGTACAAATTTCACCGCTTGACTGGGACTAGGACGGAGGTCGAATTGCTAGGCGAGCTCCGGACGATCCTGTTGCAGAGTACTTCGGACTCACTTGGCCGTGTCCGGGGGCTTTATTGCTGAGTTAGAGATCTGCCTAAGAAGGCTTCTCTTGTTGGGGAACGTTGCAGAAAATTAAAATTTTTCCTACGGTTTCACCAAGATCCATCTATGAGTTCATCTAAGCAACGAGTCAAGGGAGAGAGTTTGCATCTACATACCAATTGTAGATCGCGTGCGGAAGCTTGCAAGGTGATGATGTAGTCGTACTCGACGTGATTCGAATCACCGATGACCAAGTGCTGAACGGACAGCACCTCCGCGTTCAACACACGTACGGGACGGGAGACGTCTCCTCCTTCTTGATCCAGCAAGGGGGAAGGAGAGGTTGAGGAAGACAGCTCCACCGGCAGCACGACGGCGTGGTGATGGTGGAGAGGCAGTACTCCGACAGGGCTTCGCCAAGCACACAACGGAGGAGGAGAGGTGTTGGGGAGGGGAGGGCTGCGCCTTGGAGGGTGGTGCGGCTGCCCTCCCCTCACCCCTCTATTTATAGGGGGAAGGGAGAAGGGGGCCGGCCCCCTAGAACCCATCTAGGGGGGGGGGGTGCGGCGGCCTAGGGGAGAGGGGAGAGGGTGGCTTGCCCCCCAAGCCAAGGGGGGCGCCCCCTCTAGGGTTCCCCCCTCAACCCTAGGCGCATGGGCCCAAGGGAGGGGGTGCGGCCAGCCCACCAGGGGCTGGCTCCCTGCCCCGCGCAGCCCATGTGGCCCCCCGGGAGGGGTGGCCCCTCCCGGTGGACCCCCGGAACCCTTCCGGTGGCCCCGGTACAATACCGGTATGACCCCGAAACTTCCCGGTGTCCGTTTGACAACTTCACATATATAAATCTTTATCTCCGGACCCTTCCGGATCTCCTCGTGACATCCAGGATCCCATCCGGGACTCCGAACAACATTCGGTAGTCACATACTAGTCTTCCTAATAACCCTAGCGTCACCGAACCTTAAGTGTGTAGACCCTACGGGTTCGGGAGACATGCAGACATGAACGAGACGCTCTCAGTCAATAACCAACAGCGGGATCTGGATACCCATGATGGCTCCCACATGCTCCTCGATGTTGTCATCGGATGAACCACGATGTCGAGGATTTGATCAAAACCCTGTATGCAATTCCCTTTGTCAATCGGCACGTTACTTGCCCGAGACTCGATCGTCGGTATCCCAATACCTTGTTCAGTCTCGTTACCGGCAAGTCACTTTACTCGTACCGTAATGCATGATCCCGTGTCCAACACCTTGGTCACATTGAGCTCATAATGATGATGCATCACCGAGTGGGCCCAGAGATACCTCTCCGTCATACGGAGTGACAAATCCCAGTCTCGATCCGTGTCAACCCAACAGATACTTTCGGAGATACCTGTAATGCACCTTTATAGTCACCCAGTTACGTTGTGACGTTTGATACACCCAAGGCACTCTTACGATATCCGGGAGTTACACAATCTCATGGTCGAAGGAAGAGATACTTGACACTGGCAAAGCTCTAGCAAAACGAACTACACGATCTTTTATGCTATGCTTAGGATTGGGTCTTGTCCATCACATCATTCTCCTAATGATGTGATCACGTTATCAACGACATCCAATGTCCATAGTTAGGAAACCATGACTATCTGTTGATCACAACGAGCTGGTCAACTAGAGGCTCACCAGGGACATATTGTGGTCTAAGTATTCACACGTGTATTACGATTTCCGGATAATACAGTTATAGCATGAATAAAAGACATTTATCATGAACATTGAAATATAATAATACTTTTATTATTGCCTCTAGGGCATATTTCCAACAGTCTCCCACTTGCACTAGAGTCACCAATCTAGTTACATTGTGATGAATCGAACACCCATAGAGTTCTGGTGTTGATCATGTTTTGCACGCGAGAGAGGTTTAGTCAGCGGATCTGCGACATTCAGATCCGTGTGCACTTTGCAAATCTCTATATCTCCATCTTGAACATTTTCACGGATGGAGTTGAAACGACGCTTGATGTGCCTGGTCTTCTTGTGAAACCTGGGCTCCTTGGCGAGGGCAATAGCTCCAGTGTTGTCACAGAAGAGTTTGATCGGCCCCGACGCATTGGGTATGACTCCTAGGTTGGTGATGAACTCCTTCACCCAAATCGCTTCATGCGCTGCCTCCGAGGCTGCCATGTACTCCACTTCACACGTAGATCCCGCCACGACGCTCTGCTTGCAGCTGCACCAGCTTACTGCTCCACCATTCAACATATACACGTATCCGGTTTGTGACTTAGAGTCATCCAGATCTGAGTCGAAGCTAGCGTCGGCGTAACCCTTTACGACGAGCTCTTCGTCTCTTCCATAAACGAGAAACATGTCTTTCGTCCTTTTCAGGTACTTCAGGATATTCTTGACCGCTGTCCAGTGTTCCTTGCCGGGATTACTTTGGTATCTTGCTACCAAACTTACGGCAAGGTTTACATCGGGTCTGGTACACAACATGGCATACATAATAGATCTTATGGCTGAAGCATAGGGGATGACACTCATCTCTTCTTTATCTTTTGCCGTGGTCGTTGACTGAGCCGAGCTCAATCTCACACCTTGTAACATAGGCAAGAACCCCTTCTTGGACTGATCCATTTTGAACCTCTTCAAAATCTTATCAAGGTATGTGCTTTGTGAAAGACCTATGAGGCGTCTCGATCTATCTCTATAGATCTTGATGCCTAATATATAAGCAGCTTCTCCAAGGTCCTTCATTGAAAAACACTTATTCAAGTAGGCCTTAATGCTGTCCAGAAATTCTATATTATTTCCCATCAAGAGTATGTCATCTACATATAATATGAGAAATGCTACAGAGCTCCCACTCACTTTCTTGTAAACGCAGGCTTCTCCATAAGTCTGCATAAACCCAAACACTTTGATCATCTCATCAAAGCGAATGTTCCAACTCCGAGATGCTTGCACCAGTCCATAAATGGATCGCTGGAGCTTGCATACTTTGTTAGCGTTCCGAGGATCGACAAAACCTTCTGGCTGCATCATATACAGTTCTTCCTTAAGATGCCCGTTAAGGAATGCTGTTTTGACGTCCATCTGCCATATCTCATAATCATAGTATGCGGCAATTGCTAACATGATTCGGACGGACTTCAGCTTCGCTAAGGGAGAGAAAGTCTCGTCGTAGTCAATCCCTTGAACTTGTCGATAACCCTTAGCGACAAGTCGAGCCTTATAGATTGTAACATTACCATCCGCGTCCGTCTTCTTCTTAAAGATCCATTTGTTTTCTATCGCTTGCCGATCATCGGGCAAGTCTGTCAAAGTCCATACTTTGTTTTCATACATGGATTCTATCTCGGATTTCATGGCTTCAAGCCATTTGTTGGAATCCAGGCCCGCCATCGCTTCTTCATAGTTCGAAGGTTCATTGTTGTCTAACAACATGATTTCCAGGACAGGGTTGTCGTACCACTCTGGTGCGGAACGTGTCCTTGTGGACCTACGAAGTTCAGCAGTAACTTGATCCGAAGCACCTTGATCATCATCATTGTTTTCCTCTTCAGTTGGTGTGGGCATCACAGGAACGGTTTCCTGCGCTGTGCCACTTTCCCGCTCAAGAGGTAGTACTTCATCGAGTTCTACTTTCCTCCCACTTACTTCTTTCGAGAGAAACTCTTTTTCCAGAAAGCATCCGTTCTTGGCAACAAAGATCTTGCCTTCGGATCTTAAGTAGAAGGTATACCCTACAGTTTCCTTAGGGTATCCTATGAATACGCATTTTTCCGACTTGGGTTCGAGCTTTTCAGGTTGAAGTTTCTTGACATAAGCATCGCATCCCCAAACTTTTAGAAACGACAGCTTAGGTTTCTTTCCCAACCATAATTCATATGGTGTCGTCTCAACGGATTTAGACGGTGCCCTATTTAAAGTGAATGTAGTTGTCTCTAGAGCGTATCCCCAAAATGATAGCGGTAAATCGGTAAGAGACATCATAGACCGCACCATATCCAATAGGGTGCGATTACGACATTCGGACACACCGTTTCGCTGAGGTGTTCCAGGCGGCGTGAGTTGTGAAACGATTCCACATTTCCTGAAGTGTGTACCAAATTCGTGACTTAAGTATTCTCCTCCACGATCTGATCGTAAGAATTTTATCTTTCGGTCACGTTGATTCTCTACCTCATTCTGAAATTCCTTGAACTTTTCAAAGGTCTCAGACTTGTGTTTCATTAAGTAGACATACCCATATCTACTCAAGTCATCAGTGAGAGTGAGAACATAACGATATCCTCCGCGAGCCTCAATGCTCATTGGACCGCACACATCGGTATGTATGATTTCCAACAAGTTGGTTGCTCGCTCCATTGTTCCGGAGAACGGAGTCTTGGTCATTTTGCCCAAAAGGCATGGTTCGCACGTGTCAAACGATTCATAATCAAGAGACTCTAAAAGTCCATCGGCATGGAGCTTCTTCATGCGCTTGACACCAATGTGACCAAGGCGGCAGTGCCACAAGTATGTGGGACTATCCTTATCAACTTTAAATCTTTTGGCATCTACACTATGAACATGTGTAATATTACGCTCGAGATTCATTAAGAATAAACCATTGACCATCGGAGCATGACCATAAAACATATCTCTCATATAAATCGAACAACCATTATTCTCAGACTTAAATGAGTAGCCATCTCGTATTAAACGAGATCCAGATACAATGTTCATGCTCAAACTTGGCACTAAATAACAATTATTAAGGTTCAAAACTAATCCCGTAGGTAAATGTAGAGGCAGCATGCCGACGGCGATCACATCGACTCTGGAACCATTCCTGACGCGCATCGTCACCTCGTCCTTCGCCAGTCTCCATTTATTCCGCAGCTGCTGCTGTGAGTTACAAATATGAGCAACGGCACCGGTATCAAATACCCAGGAGTTACTACGAGTACTGGTAAGGTACACATCAATCACATGTATATCAAATATACCTTTGGTGTTGCCGGCCTTCTTATCCGCTAAGTATTTGGGGCAGTTCCGCTTCCAGTGACCCTTCCCCTTGCTATAAAAGCACTCAGTCTCAGGCTTAGGTCCATTCTTTGACTTCTTCCCGGTAACTGGCTTACCAGGCGCGGCAACCTCCTTGCCGTCCTTCTTGAAGTTCTTCTTACCCTTGCCCTTCTTGAACTTAGTGGTCTTATTGACCATCAACACTTGATGTTCTTTCTTGATTTCAGCCTCTGCTGACTTCAGCATCGAGAACACTTCAGGAATGGTCTTTTCCATCCCCTGCATGTTGTAGTTCATCACAAAGCTTTTGTAGCTTGGTGGGAGCGACTGGAGGATTCTGTCAATGACCGCCTCATCTGGGAGGTTAATGTTCAGTTGGGTCATACGGTTGCGCAACCCAGACATCTTCAGGATGTGCTCACTGACAGAACTGTTTTCCTCCATCTTACAACTGTAGAACTTGTCGGAGACATCATATCTCTCGACCCGGGCATGAGCTTGAAAAACTAGTTTCAGCTCTTCGAACATCTCATATGCTCCGTGGTGCTCAAAACGCTTTTGGAGCCCCGGTTCTAAGCTGTAAAGCATGCCGCACTGAACGAGGGAGTAATCATCAGCACGAGACTGCCAAGCATTCATAATGTCTTGGTTCTCTGGGACGGGAGCGTCACCTAGCGGTCCTTCTAGGACATATTGTTTCCTGGCAGCTATGAGGATGATCCTCAGGTTCCGGACCCAGTCCGTATAGTTGCTGCCATCATCTTTCAGCTTGGTTTTCTCTAGGAACGCGTTGAAGTTCATGTTGACATTAGCGTTGGCCATTGATCTACAAGACATATTTGCAAAGGTTTTAGACTAAGTTCATGATAATAAAGTTCTAATCAAATTATGAACTCCCACTTAGATTAGACATCCCTCTAGTCATCTAAGTGTTACACGATCTGAGTCGACTAGCCCGTGTCCGATCATCACGTGAGACGGACTAGTCATCGTCGGTGAACATTCTCATGTTGATCGTATCTTCCATACGATTCATGTTCGACCTTTCGGTCTCCGTGTTCCGAGGCCATGTCTGCACATGCTAGGCTCGTCAAGTTAACCCTAAGTGTTTTCGCTGTGTAAAACTGTCTTACACCCGTTGTATGTGAACGTAAGAATCCATCACACCCGATCATCACGTGGTGCTTAGAAGCGACGAACTGTAGCAACGGTGCACAGTTAGGGGAGAACACTTCTTGAAATTTTATAAGGGATCATCTTATTTACTACCGTTGTCCTAAGTAAACAAGATGCATAATACATAATAAACATCACATGCAATTATATAGTTGTGACATGATATGGCCAATATCATATAGCTCCATTGATCTTCATCTTCGGGGCTCCATGATCATCTTGTCACCGGCTTGACACCATGATCTCCATCATCGTGTCTTCATGAAGTTGTCACGCCAACGACTACTTCTACTTCTATGGCTAACGCGTTTAGCAATAAAGTAAAGTGAGTTACATGGCGTTCTTCAATGACACGCAGGTCATACAAAAATAAAGACAACTCCTATGGCTCCTGCCGGTTGTCATACTCATCGACATGCAAGTCGTGAATCCTATTACAAAGAACATGATCTCATACATCACAATTCATCATTCATCACAACTTCTGGCCATATCACATCACATGATCAATCACTGCAAAAACAAGTTAGACGTCCTCTAATTGTTGTTGCATCTTTTACGTGGCTGCAATTGGGTTCTAGCAAGAACGTTTTCTTACCTACGAATCACCACAACGTGATTTTGTCAACTTCTATTTACCCTTCATAAGGGCCCTGTTCATCGATTCCGCTCCAACTAAAGTGGGAGAGACAGACACCCGCCAGCCACCTTATGCAACTAGTGCATGTCAGTCGGTGGAACCGGTCTCACGTAAGCGTACGTGTAAGGTTGGTCCGGGCCGCTTCATCCCACAATACCGTTTAGCAAGAAAAGACTAGTAGAGGCAAGTAAGATGACAAAATCCATGCCCACAACAAAATTGTGTTCTACTCGTGCAAAGAGAACTACGCATAGACCTAGCTCATGATGCCACTGTTGGGGAACGTTGCAGAAAATTAAAATTTTTCCTACGGTTTCACCAAGATCCATCTATGAGTTCATCTAAGCAACGAGTCAAGGGAGAGAGTTTGCATCTACATACCACTTGTAGATCGCGTGCGGAAGCTTGCAAGGTGATGATGTAGTCGTACTCGACGTGATTTGAATCACCGATGACCAAGTGCTGAACGGACAGCACCTCCGCATTCAACACACGTACGGGACGGGAGACGTCTCCTCCTTCTTGATCCAGCAAGGGGGAAGGAGAGGTTGAGGAAGACAGCTCCACCGGCAGCACGACGGCGTGGTGATGGTGGAGAGGCAGTACTCCGACAGGGCTTCGCCAAGCACACAACAGAGGAGGAGAGGTGTTGGGGAGGGGAGGGCTGCGCCTTGGAGGGTGGTGCGGCTGCCCTCCCCTCACCCCTCTATTTATAGGGGGAAGGGAGAAGGGGGCCGTCCCCCTAGAACCCATCTAGGGGGGGGGTGCGGCGGCCTAGGGGAGAGGGGAGAGGGTGGCTTGCCCCCCAAGCCAAGGGGGGCGCCCCCTCTAGGGTTCCCCCCTCAACCCTAGGCGCATGGGCCCAAGGGAGGGGGTGCGGCCAGCCCACCAGGGGCTGGCTCCCTGCCCCACGCAGCCCATGTGGCCCCCCGGGAGGGGTGGCCCCTCCCGGTGGACCCCCCGGAACCCTTCCGGTGGCCCCGGTACAATACTGGTATGACCCCGAAACTTCCCGGTGTCCGTTTGACAACTTCCCATATATAAATCTTTATCTCCGGACCCTTCCGGATCTCCTCGTGATGTCCAGGATCCCATCCGGGACTCCGAACAACATTCGGTAGTCACATACTAGTCTTCCTAATAACCCTAGCGTCACCGAACCTTAAGTGTGTAGACCCTACGGGTTTGGGAGACATGCAGACATGACCGAGACGCTCTCAGTCAATAACCAATAGCGGGATCTGGATACCCATGATGGCTCCCACATGCTCCTCGATGTTGTCATCGGATCAACCACGATGTCGAGGATTTGATCAAAACCCTGTATGCAATTCCCTTTGTCAATCGGCACGTTACTTGCCCGAGACTCGATCGTCGGTATCCCAATACCTTGTTCAGTCTCGTTACCGGCAAGTCACTTTACTCGTACCGTAATGCATGATCCCGTGTCCAACACCTTGGTCACATTGAGCTCATAATGATGATGCATCACCGAGTGGGCCCAGAGATACCTCTCCGTCATATGGAGTGACAAATCCCAGTCTCGATCCGTGTCAACCCAACAGATACTTTCGGAGATACCTGTAATGCACCTTTATAGTCACCCAGTTACGTTGTGACGTTTGATACACCCAAGGCACTCTTACGATATCCGGGAGTTACACAATCTCATGGTCGAAGGAAGAGATACTTGACACTGGCAAAGCTCTAGCAAAACGAACTACACGATCTTTTATGCTATGCTTAGGATTGGGTCTTGTCCATCACATCATTCTCCTAATTATGTGATCACGTTATCAACGACATCCAATGTCCATACTCAGGAAACCATGACTATCTGTTGATCACAACGAGCTGGTCAACTAGAGGCTCACCAGGGACATATTGTGGTCTAAGTATTCACACGTGTATTACGATTTCCGGATAATACAGTTATAGCATGAATAAAAGACATTTATCATGAACATTGAAATATAATAATACTTTTATTATTGCCTCTAGGGCATATTTCCAACATCTCTGTACTAGCTTGAGATAGGCGTAATGTGGCCACGACTGAAGTGGCGGCCCTTAAAAAGGCGCTAACCGAGGCCGAGGACAAAGCGGCCAAGGAGCGCACCGAGCGCGGGAACCAAGAGGCCCGGGTCGACGAGGTCCAGCAAGAGCTCCAGGATTTCATAAAAAATACGAGTCCTTGGAGCATGACTCTAAGACGAGAGAGTATGATCATGCTGAGGCCCTCCAGAGCATGCGAGACACGAAGGCCGAAGCCCAAAGGGCCCTCCAGGAGATTTAGGCGGCCAAGAAGATAGCGGCGGGTAAGGTATTCATTATGCAAAGCAAGCATGTGAAGGAGACTTTCCTTTTACTTACCCGAATTCGGAGCTCTCCAGGAGTGTTCGCAGATCTGCCACGTAGCATATCAGCTACCGCGGAGTTCTACCGGGCCGAAGAATGGAGCTCAACAGAGAAGTTGTTCTGGTCTCAATATACTAGGATCGAACATCCGATGCCCTAGAGCGACCAGCTGAAGCAACTGGTCGAATTGCACAAGGCGGCCGAACTAGCCATGAAGGACCTTATAGTCCGGATGTGGCCTGCCGAGCCGTTGCCCAGCAGCTACTTCGTCCTCATGAAGCAGCTTGTAAATGCCTGCCCGCGGTTTGAAGTCGTAAAGCGGTCAGTCTGCATTGAAGGTGCGTGCAGGGCCTTCGCCCGCGCTAAAGTGCACTGGGCGAAGATGGATGCCAAGAAGCTGGTGACGGAGGGGCCGCCGAAGGGCAAGGAGCACCGCCACCCCGAAAAGTATTATGACAGTGTCCTGAAGGGCGCCCGCCTTGTGGCGGAGGAATGTGCTAAGGATGTAATATTTGAATGAATGTACTTATTTGATCCTGTATTATGAAAACGAGTTCATTTGCGCTATGTAACGCTTGTTAATTTAAAATATTACCTGCTGCACGGCCGTTTATGAAGTTTGGGAGTTGGCCAGTCATCGGCTTCTGCCCCCATGTAACAAGTACTGGGGTGTTCGGGATAAATCTAAACACTCTTTATCCAAATTTTTCGTCCTTTAAGGAGGTGTTTAGCGCAACGAACAAGGCAATCGGACTATAAAGCTTTATCACTCTCACTTAGCCATAGAAGTCTATAATTTTAAATTTTGGTGTAGCCCTGGTATTCGGAAGGCCGAACTTGGGGCGCTATACACGCCTAAATCAGACAAGGTTGATTCCTCGCCCAAAGCGGAAAAAATCTTTAAGGATTTGAGACCTCTCGAACAGCGACCAGCTCTCGCCGCATCATGACAGTCAGTTTTCGGCTTTCTCTACTGAGGTGCTCGTCCGGAAGAACCGGGACACAATCGCAGTAGTTCTCCCTATGCCACCTTAGCCAATGTAGCGGAACGTAAGGCAGCATAACATGGGAGCTAGGCAAACCCAACTATTGATACAAGACATGGTTCGGTGCTGATGCATATAATGCTATAAGTTCGGGGTGCCGCACTGTCTAAAGTGTTCGGACTTTTCTTGTCGTGTTATGGGGTACACTGAAGCCCCTGGCGGATTGAATGTACCAGAATGTACGGGCGCAATTGTAATAAATAAGCAGTCAAGGAAAAATATAAAGAAATGTAATAATAAGCTGACGCTATACATTATTTTCCATTGTTATTTGAATAATACGTCAAGACATATGCATACAAGTAGTGCGATAAGCAAAATAGGACTATTTGACATGTCCTGACCAAAGGCGAGCTGCGTGTGGGTATGTAAAACAGGTATAACAATCGTTATCAGAGACCACCTGGGTATTCCTTTGTACGTCAAAGCTCCTTGCTTCCTTGGTGTTTCCCTCCCATGATGGGTCCAATAGTCAGGTTACCGGAGGAGCCTCCAGAAAATAGGGACCTGAAAGAAAGAAAAGGGTGAAAGTGTACGGGTCCTGGGGCGGTTGAGCCGCATTGTAGCTGTGCATCCGCTTATGCCCGTGGTATTTTAAGTGCGTAATTATGTACGCGCGGTACAAATTTCACCGCTTGACTGGGACTAGGACGGAGGCTGAATTGTTAGGCGAGCTCTGGACGATCCTGTTGAAGAGTACTTCGGACTCGCTTGGCGATGTCCGGGGGATTTATTGCCGAGTTAGAGATCTGCCCAAGAAGGTTGCTCTGTACTTCTGCTGCGAGGGCCGCAGTGTGCTCCTCTGTACGGGGGGAGCGCTCTGTGTTTCCATTGACTGTTATAACCCCGCGAGGTCCGGGCATCTTGAGCTTGAGATAGGCGTAATGTGGCACTGCATTGAATTGAGCAAATGCGGTTCGTCCTATTAGTGCATGATAGCCACTATGGAAAGGGACGATATCGAAGATTAACTCCTCGCTTCGGAAGTTGTCCGGGGATCCGAAGACCACTTCCAGTGTGATTGAGCCTGTGAAACAAGCCTCTAAACCTGGAATGACACCTTTAAAGGTGGTTTTGGTTGGTTTGATCCTTGACGGATCGATGCCCATTTTGCGCATTGTTTCCTGATAGAGCAGGTTCAAGCTGCTACCACCCTCCATAAGGACTCTTGTAAGTTGGAATCTATCAATGATGGGGTCGAGGACCAACGCGGCCGAACCGCCATGATGGATACTGGTTGGATGGTCTCTGTGATTGAACATGATCGGACAAGAAGACCATGGGTTGAACTTTGGGGCGACTGGCTCCATCGCATAGACGTCCCTTAGTGCACACTTCCATTCCCGCTTGGGAATATGGGTTGCGTATATCATGTTTACCGTTTACACTTGGGGAGGAAATTTCTTCTGTCCTCCTGTGTTCGGCAGCCGGGGCTCCTTGTCGTAATCGCTATGCATCCTCTTTTCTTTGCTTTCAGCATTCAACTTGCCGGCCTGTTTAAACACCCAGCATTCTCTGTTGGTGTGGTTGGCTGGTTTATCGAGGGTGCCGTGAATTTGACACGAGCGATCGTGTATGCGCTCCATATGGTACGGGCCCGGATTATTTCTTTTCAATGGCTTTTTCCGCTGACCGGACTTAGAGCCACTGAATCCAGCATTGATCGCCGTGTCTTCGGCGTTATCGCCATTGTTGCGACGCTTATGTCTGTTGCGTCGGGGCTTGCCTTTGTTATCTTTGGCATCTGAAGTGCTAGAATTTCTTGATGTGCTGTTGCTGCGAGCCAGCCAGCTGTCCTCGCCTGCACAAAAGCGGGTCATAAGTGTCGTGAGGGCTGCCATGGACTTCGGCTTCTCTTGGCCGAGGTGTCCGGCGAGCCACTCATCACGGATGTTATACTTAAAGGCCGCTAGGGCTTCGGCATCCGGACAGTCGACAATTTGGTTCTTTTTAGTTAGGAACCGAGTCCAGAATTTCCCGGCTGACTCTCCAGGCTGTTGGGTTATGTGACTTAAGTCATCAGCATCCAGGGGTCGCACATAAGTGCCTTGGAAGTTGTCAAGAAATGCGTCTTCCAGGTTCTCCCAACTGCCAATGGAGTTTGCCGGCAGGCTATTCAGCCAATGTCGAGCCGGTCCTTTGTGTTTTATTGGGAGGTACTTGATGGCATGTAGATCATCGCCGCGGGCCATGTGAATGTGGAGAAGGAAATCTTCAATCCATACCGCGGGGTTTGTTGTACCATCATATGATTCAATGTTCACGGGTTTAAGCCCTTCTGGGAATTCATGATCCATTACTTCATCCGTGAAGCATAAGGGGTCTGCGGCGCCTCTATGTCGGGCTACATCACGATGCAGTTCAAATGAGTCTGGTCTGTTGTATTCGGCCCGGTCGGATTTTTTTTTAGTATATCCGGCGAGACGGTCATCGTCATGCGTTGGGGCGCGCCCCCTTGATCCGTAGATCGATCTTGACTGTCCTGCTTTTTTGCCAATTTGTCTTGCAGGTCATGCGTGTAGCCCCGGGACTTCGTGCTTTTGCTTGTTGGGCGACGGGGTGCGGGCTAGTGTTCGAGTTGATACGCCGCTTTATCTCGGCCACAAGGTGGTCGGTCTACCGCATCCCGCGCTGGTAGTGTAGGCTCTAGGGCCTCCTCCTCGAATCGAGTAACAACCTGCGCTTTGGGTAACTTTTGGTTGGGCGCTCGAGTCTGTATTCCTCGGCTGCCAGGACCTCGGTCCATCTATCAGTTAGCAGATCTTGATCAGCTTGAAGCTGTTGCTGCTTTTTCTTCAGGCTTTTTGAAGTGGCTATAAGTCGGTGCTTGAAGCGCTCCTGCTCGACAGGGTCCTCAGGCACGATGAATTCTTCATCGCTGAGGCTCACCTCGTCTTCGGAGAGGGGCATGTAATTATCATCCTCCGAGTCTCCATCCATCGCCTGTTTATCAAGGCTAACTTGCTCATCCTCCTGTCCGGCTTGCTCGAAGCTTGGCTGGGCGGGATTGTTTTCGTCTTCAGCACCATCCAGAGTGCTATTGTCTCTTGGTGCCGGTATCGCCATTTTTGCTATGGCGGGGCTTAGAGTGGCGCCGTCGGTGCTTAGATTGCTTCTTGAGGGGATTATCCTCTGTTGCCTCGTCGCCATTGCTTTCTTTGGGCGTGTCCACCATATATATATCATATGATGAGGTGGCTGTCCAGTGCCTTGTGGGTGGTGGTTCATGTTCTTCTCCTGCATCGTCGCCCATAGGGTCGATATCTTCGGAGTCGAAATCAAGCAGGTCGGTTAAGTCGTCGACAGTGGCTATTAAGTGGGTGGTGGGTGGGGAACGAATTTCTTCGTCGTCCGCTTCCCACTCAAGCTGGACATAGTTCAGCCAAGAGTCTCCGGACAGGGGAGAGACTTTAATGAATTTAGCACGTCGCCCAAGGGCGAGTGCTGAAAGATATCCGCGGAGGTAAACTCCATGATCGGTGCCCAATCAGATTCGGTAGGCACGAATGCACGCGGTTCGGAGCCTATGGTCGGAGACGAGTCTGAGGGTCCGATGACACAGACCTCATTGGAGGCGAAGTCTGTGTTTGGATCTAACGCCGCTGAGTGTGTGGCCTCCATGGCGGGGTCCATCCACCCATCCTTGGATGGCACGATCTGCTCCAGATTAAGAGCCGGGGCAACCACAGGTGCGATTTCCCGAACATATTCTGATGGCAGATCTAGGTCATGCTCCTCGTGACTGTTCGGCGCACCTGTCATGGGCTCGAATCCGTCGAAGATCAAGTCTCCGCGGATGTCGGTGGTGTAGTTCAGGCTTCCAAACCTGACCTGATGGCCAGGGGTGTAGCTATCGATCTGCTCCATATGGCCAAGCCAGTTGGCCTGCAGTGCAAAGCCGCCGAATACGAAGATCTGTCCGGGGAGGAAAACCTCACCCTGGATCGCATCGTTGTAGATGATTGAAGGATCCATCAAGCCTTATCATGACGACACAGTGGAACTCTCAATGAAAGCACCAATGTTGGTGTCAAAACCGGCGGATCTCGGGTAGGGGCCCCGAACTGTGCGTCTAAGGCTAATGGTAATAGGAGGCGGGGGACACAATGTTTACCCAGGTTCGGGCTCTCTCGATGGAGGTAATACCCTACTTCCTGCTTGATTGATCTTGATGATATGAGTATTACTAGAGTTGATCTACCACAAGATCATAGAGGCTAAACCCTAGAAGCTAGCCTATGATTCTGATTGTCGTTGTCCTACGGACTAAACCCTCCGGTTTATATAGATACCGGAGGGGGCTAGGTTACACAGAGTTGGTTACAGAGAAGGAGATGTACATATCTGAATTGCCAAGCTTGCCTTCCACGCAAAGGAGAGTCCACCCGGACACGGGATGAAGTCTTCAATCTTGTATCTTCATAGTCCAATAGTCCGGCACAAGTACATAGTCCGGCTGTCCGATGACCCCTAAATCCAGGACTCCCTCAGATGATACTAGGTGGTACACTGTTGTGTGTACCCCCTACGTGAGCTGTCGGTATGACCCTCAGTATATGGTTCGATACATTGAGGTTCTGGATCGCACTGTTCGAGCTCTGGCTGTTGAGTTGTATGCCATGCGTGCACGCTACTATGACACTTTGGAGCGGATGTGTCCAGTGGGTACCACTATGGTTCTTCCATCATTCATTCCTTACCCGCGCAGGACGGAGATGCCACCAGGTCTTGTGTGGCCTGAGGTGGGGGGTGATACCCCTGCTCGTGGACCTCTTCTTCCGCCTGGAGATCAGCTGGTACACCAGATTCGCCACGGCATGCAGCCTCCTTCCCTCGAGCACCGCCAGGCTTTTCTTCACTGACAGCTGCCTGACTTCAGAGGTTTTCCCCGACGTTGATGTAGCATATCACTATATCACATTGTTGTATCCCTCCACCGTGTGCCTGTGCGCGACCTAGTCAGTCTAGACTACCTTTCCCTTTCTGCACTCGTACTTATGGCTTGTAACCGAACTTATGTATGGATCTATGTGTCGTGCTTGCATACTATGTTGTATCCATCGAACTCCTTTCATTATGCATGTTTCATCATGAAGGATTCTTTGTGTTTGCAAATTTCTCCGTGCTGAACTACCCTTGTTATATGTTAGCAGGATGGTTAGACCCGCTGGTCGTGTTCGTGGTGGCAACGCCCAACCACCGCCTGAATACATGGCTTGTATGGTCCGACAGTTTGAGCTCAACTGCCAATTCATGGAAGGAATGTTGGCTCAGTTCCCTCGGCCCAACGTGAACCAGCAGCCAGCCACTGTGACACTGAATGACTTTGCACATCTCAACCCAAGCATCTACCGCAGCTCAACTCAACCACTTGATGCTGATGACTGGCTCCGTGACATCACTTTTGAGCTAGAGTCTGCTGGTGTAGCCCCAGCCAGCTATGTCACCTTTACGACATATTATCTGAAGGGTCCCGCTTCTCAATGATGGGACATCCACATGCGCTCTTTACCTGCTGGAACGGTCATCACTTGGCTGGATTTCCAAGCTGCTTTCCGTGCCTACTTCATTCCTCAAGGAATTATGGACAGGAAGAAGCGCGAGTTCCGCAACCTCACCCAAGGTAACAAGACTGTGGATGCTTATCAACGGGAGTTCCTTGACTTGTCCCGCTATGCTGAAGATGACATTGCCGCTGATGCATGTAAACAGGAAAAGTTCCGTGATGGACTTCAGGCCGATATCAAGCTAGCGCTCCTCATACATGACTTTGCGGATTTTGCCACCTTGGTGAACAAGGCCATTCAGGTCGAAACTGGTCTGCAGGAGCACCTCGGATCCCTCAGGCGCAACCGTGATGCGGGTTCATCTTCGGGCCCATCATTGCAAAAGTGTAAGATATGGATCCCTCATAGCATGTATCCACCAACTGCCCCTGCACCAAGGCAGACCCATGCTACACCTCGTCTGCCTCCTCCACCACCTGGACAGCCGAGACTTCAAGCTCTTGCTTCCCGTCCCAATGATGGGCTATGCTTCAAGTGTCGTGAACCAGGACACCGTGCCAGGGACTTCTCTCGAATCAGTACCAGCTTGCACTTCCTCAAACTGGCCGTGGTAACAATCAGCCCCGCAACAACAATGCCAGGCCTTATGGTCGTGGTCAAGCCAACCACATTGATCTGAATGAAGCTCAAGACTAGCCTGCTACTGTGTTGGGTACTCTTCTTGTTAACTCAGTACCAGCTTTTGTTTTATTCGATTCAGGAGCATCGCATTCTTTCATATCCGAAGATTTTGCATCCATTCACGGCCTTAAATTCGAAGAAATGAACAACCCGCTAGTGGTACACACCCCTACGGGCCAATGTCGAACCACCAAGGTTAGTCTCGATGTCCCCGTTGAAATTGAAGGGTTGGAATTCCATGTTTCCCCTATTGTTTTGAAGTTGTCCAATATTGACCTCATCCTGGGAATGGAATGGTTGAAAACACATACCGGTTCTATCATTTGTGCCACTAAAACCGTGCATCTACTACATCCGTCAAGTGAGATAGTGAGATACCATGCTCATCTTGTTCGGAATGCCGAAGCACGGATTTATTCCTTGGATGCGTGAAAAACACTACTTCGAAGCCGAAGTATCTCTCCGGTCCATGTTCTCGGTCAAAATAAACGCCGCACCGTCAGAGGGAATTCAAAATTATAAAAGGATTCAGTGGTCAAATCCTTCTGAAGATGAAACCACTTGGGAACTCCAGGATCGTCTTCGTGATAAATACCCCTCTTTTGTTTCCTTCTACCTCCTAAAATCTTGGGACGAGATTTCTTGTAGTGGAGGAGATTTGTAACGCCCGGATAATTAAGCTACTGTAATTCCTTGCTAATGAGGCCACATCACCACTATTACTGTTGCTAAACTCGTTTGGATTCAAAATGGTTCAAATTCAAATTTAAAACTTATGCCAAAATAAAAGTTCTCAAGTGACAAAATAAAATTGTGCAAACAGTGGCAAATAATTGATAAGTATTGTTGGTGAAGAAATCAAATTTTTATATAAGGTTTAAGTGCTCAAAAATAATTAAAACAGTGGCTTAAGCAATTATATAAATGCCATTTATAATTTCTAAAAATAGCAAACTACTCTTAATAGAGTCCAAACATTTTTGTGGCAAAGGGTTAAACTAAAACCTCAATTTAGGTTTGGGTCCCATTTTTTTAATCAACTAATACAGTGTGGAAATTAAATAAAACAGTAAAAATGAAATGAACTAAAAGTTTTTAAAAAAACTAAACGAAGAAACCCCCCTCCCCCAGGGCCATTTGTCCCAGCTGGCCTCACTAGCTGAGCCAGGCCGGCCCACCTCGCCCTGGCTCCCTTGCTCCCCTGTTCACGGGAGGGCGTGGTCGCACTGATGCCTGCAACGGCACCGACCATCGCCGTGGCGGCCATCTGCCGTCTCCCCCGGGGCTATAAGGCGACCCCGACGCCTCTCCCTCATGCCCCTGAACCCTAGCTACCCCAAATCACTTCCCCCCTTTCTCTCGATCTAGATCGGCGAATCCCCCTCGCGCCCGACGTCGTGGCCTCTCGCCATTCGTCCTCACCATGATCGTTGTCGACCTCGCGCCCGCCATCACCCCCGCGCCCTGAGGAGGTGTCCACGAGCCCCTCCGTAGTTGGCCTCGTCGACCCGGACCACCGGTTCGAGCTTGCCGCCCTTCATCAATGTTGAGGCCATCATCTTCTTCCTCGAATCTCCGCCACCGTCCGCGACGATTCCGGCGCCGCTGCAACTCCTAATCTTTCACCGGGCCACCTTGTGCCTACTAGGTGAGCACCCCTCGGCTTTCCCCTCTGTTTCCTCTTTGAATTCGTGCCATAGCACCGTTACCCGCGAGCTTCGACTCCGTAGTCTGCCATGGCCGGAGCCTTGCTCCGCGTGTGCTCACCTACGTCCACGTCGTACCCCATCTCGCCCGCTGCCATTCCTCCTGCCGCACCGCAACCGTCCCACACGCGCTCGCTGTTGCAGCTCGCCCTGGCCATCCTCTGGATGCCTCCCCTTCCCCCGCATGCGGCCTAACCGCTGCTGACCCACGTTCTCGTGTCGCTCCACCCCGCTGGCCTCGTCGCCGTCCCCGTGCGCTGCTTCCACGTCTGCTGCTGCCGCCGGCCACCTCCCCTCCGGCCCGCCGCCCTGTTTCGACCGGCAGCCACGCGGCCCCTGGCCGCCGGCGCCCATGCCCGGCTACCCCCCACCCATCGCTCGGGTGGGCAGCGCCCGCAAACCCGAGGCTCCGCCCTGTTTAGCTGCGCGCCCGCTATGGCCCTGGGCCATTGGCCTATGGGCCCCACGCCCCTGTTGTATAAAAAAAGATAAAAATTAATTAATTAATTAATTAATTAATTAAAAAGATAATTGCCTTAATTAACTAGGAATTAATTAGCCTAATCACTGGATTAGTTAAAACTGAGAATTAATTAACTAGAACTAGCCTATGACACGGGGGCCCCACCCCCTGTTGACGAGTCAAATGTTTACTGGTCAACTCGGACCCCTTGGCCCACCTATCAGCCACTGGGTACATTTTGTGTACAGTGTGCTAGGTGCGCCTAGCATTTTACCATTTATTTTCGTATTAAAGTTAATTTCAGAATATTAACAAAACTTTGAAAAATAATAGAAATTAAATCGTAGCTCGGATGAAAAGGTTTTCTACATGAAAGTTGCTCAGAATTTCGAGACGAATTCGGATGCGTGGTCCGTTCATCTACCATACGTCCCTAGCGTAGCGAACTTGCAAACTATCCCCTTCGGTTCATTTGTGTGACACACGTCCGGGACCGGGAAAACTTTCCCGGATGTTTCCTCCTTCGCGAGTAACGCCTAGCACTGTGTTAGAACACCTCTAGCCCCGCTTATAATCATGTTGTGCATATGTTTGCGTGTATTTACTGTTTCTTCCCCCTCTTCTCTCCGGTAGACCTCGAGACCGCTGCTGATGCCCATGTGATCGACTACATCGGCGATGACCCTTCTTCCGTTTCAGCGGAGCTTCCTGGCAAGCCCCCCCTTTGATTATCCCGATATCGCCCATTCCATTCTCTCATGCTTGCATTACATTTTGCTACTGTAATTGATTGCTCCTATTCTGATGCATAGCCTGCTTTTTTACCTGCTATTGTTACCTACCTGCTTATCCTAATCTGCTTAGTATAGGTTGGTTAGTGATCCATCAGTGACCCCCACTTTGTCCTTGTTGCCCCTGCTTCATCTTCGACGACTCAGTCAACGTGATCGATGACCAGAGCCCGACACCTCACATCACATCACGCCCCTTTAGTTGCTCGACTCTGCAGAGCTACTATTTAGTGCCGAGGGTGGAACCTCATACATCACTCCTGATGAGATCTCTGTAGTGTAGCTATTCGGTCGTGGTCAGCGAGGGTGGTTCGTCTTTCACTATTCCCATTACGGCTCTGTCGTGCAACACCTCATGTGTGAACCTCGAGGGTGGATCCTCTTACATTCACCTTGATGATTACATCGAGTGGAATCCATCGGGGGTGATTCCTCGGGTTTTCCCCTTGATGTCTGGACACACATTTACCTTGACTTTACTGGAGACCGTTGTGAAAGCCGGGCGGGCCCGGACAACACCCGTACGATGTGACGGTGGCGGCTGGCTGTTTACCGGTATCACCCAGAAGGGGATGATATCTCCGGACTTGTCCCGACAGCCGTCACTACTTTAATTGTAATGCACTAACAGGTTTGGGTATTTGTTTTGAGTTGGCCTTTGGCCTTTATGCACTAACCACCACGCGAGAACAGTTATGGGCCTCAACGTCGCAGTATCAGCCAAAACTTTGTCAGATGTCCAGTTCAGCATTGCAACACGGCTGGGCCGGCACCATCATGTAGAGGTGGAGCCTGGACTCGCCCTGCACGCAATGACCCGGAGTACAACGGGCGATGGGCCCAAACCCCGGAGTGCTTAGGATGTAGACCGGTGGGGACCTCTCTGCTGAGCCTAGGTAGGGCTGCGACGTGTTGATATTCCAAGGCCGGGCATGACCCAGGAAAGTGTGTCCGGCCAGAGTAATTAAGAGTGTTGGAAAACATGGTGCACCCCTGCAGGGAAGACATATATTTGAATACCTTGTCCATGGTAATGGACGTTCAGACTTATATCCTGATCTTATACAACTACAAATGGATACTTGAGATATGTGGCTCCGGGATTGCTTTCTCGCAAGGAGTCGAGGAAGGATCTCTGGGCATTAATGTTACAACATGCTTGTTAATTATAAACTGCTATTCTTTACTCTTCTACATGCTGCAAGATGCTCGGAGCTGCTTGAAGATGCTAGTCTTCGATAGGCTAGGCCTTTCCCTCTATTCTGGCATTCTACAGTTCAGTCCACAAATACAACCCTTCCATTTGATACCAATGCATACTTAGTATAGATCTGATGTTTGCGAGTACTTTGAATGAGTACTCATGGTTGCATTGCTCCCCCTTTCCCCCTTCTTTCTTCTTTCTACTTGTTGCAACCAGATGGTGGATCCCAGGAGCCAGATGATGCCACCCCCGCCGACTACTACTACTACCCCAAGGGTGCCTACTACTACGTGGAGCCCGCCGACGACCAGGAGTAGTTAGGAGACCTTGCCTCATCGATCCTTGATGTTGGTGCTAGCCTTCTTAAGAAAGAACTTGTTTAACTTATGTCTCTACTCAGATATGGTTGCTTCCGCTGACTCGCTTGTGTATCGAGCTTTTGTATTCGAGCCCACGAGGCCCCTGGCTTGTAATATGAAGCTTGTATGACTTTCTTTTGTGTTTAGAGTTGTGTTGTGATATCTTCCCGTCAGTCCCTGATCTTGATCGTACACGTTTGCGTGTATGATTAGTGTACGATTGAATCGGGGGCGTCACATAAATTCCTGGAGATTCGTAACTCCGACTGGCTAAAATTTTAACACGATTTTTATCCGGATATTAGCTTTCTTGCGGCTGAAGAAGGGCACCAACCGCCTTACGTGGTGGCCACAAGCCCCCTAGGCGCGCCCAGGGTAGGGGGCTCGCCCTTAGGGCTTGTGGACCCCTCGGGCATCGTCTCGCGTTGATTCTTTTTCCCAACAATCATATATATTCCAAAAAAATCTTCGTAAGTTTTTGTCACCTTTGGACTCCGTTTGATATGCATATTCTGGGAAATAAAAACATGCAACAAACAGGAAATGGCACCAGGCACTGGATCAATATGTGAGTCCAAAAAATAATATAAAAAGTTGCCAAAAGTATATGAAAGTTGTAGAATACTAGCATGAAACAATCAAAAATTATAGATACATCGGAGATGTATCAGCATGTCACACCCTGATTTTCATGCCACAACACTTAAGCTAATAAATCATGATAAAATGTGGTTTGACAAAAACTTTTGAGTGTTTTGGACCTTGCCTTGATTGGATTTTGTCTGTTGTTTGCAAGTGCTCTAAAAGTCAAATAAATCCTCCAACTCTTATACTCCTTCTCCTTGATCCAAAACTTCTCCCCAATGATCATGCCATGTGTATAGTACAACATAGAATTTTCTTACAAAAATAATTTGGCCAAAAAGTATTTTCTAAATTTAGTTTTCCAAAAACCCCTGAATGAAGGTTTGCACTACAAGTAATTGATTTGGGGTATGAAAAATATTTCAAAGAGTACATTTGAAACCTATTAGATATAGGACTCCCTTAAACCACAAAAATATAATTTTAAAAGTTATTTTCCTATTTTATTTAAAAGATTTTTCTTAAGGCGAAAAATGATCTTTAATAGGGAAAATTTATTTTATTGTTTCAAAAATATTTGACAAAATTCATGGAAGCTCATTGGACATATAATGTCCATATATAATAGTTTCAACACATGGTCATGTTCAAAATATTGGACAAAACCTCCCAAAACCATTTCTGCCCATTTCAAGGATTTGAAATATTTCTACAGAAAATATCTTCATAAAAATCCAAGAAAATTCTAGCATGTCACATATGACATGTTTGATGATATTGCCAAGTCTCATGTCATGGAGAATAATTTAACCCCATGAAATCCCCTCAAAACCATTTCTGTCCATTTTGAAGTTTGAGCAACTTTACATTGCCAAACATGTCCAAATGTTCTCAAACATTATGAACATGCTCAAGTGGTCTAACTATTCATCTAGACCAAGTGGCACACGTTGGAGAACAAGTTAACTTGATCAAACTGTCCCAAAACCCTTCCTATCCAGAACCAAATTTGAACAACTCCTATGTCATTGCCGCATTGTTTACTCCTCCCTGCAGCTTCCAAACACAAGTGGTCGCGCCCATTCCGCAAAAAGGCATGCCATGCCGGCCAAAGACACGCTCTGGAGGACGTCAGCGTGCCCCCAACCATTGACGCATCATCCCCCGACCACCTCGAGCCTCCCCCTCGTGCCAGTCGAGGTCCTCGACGTCCGCAATGCGAGAGCCGTGCAGGCCCCCTCCTCTTTCCATCTCTCTCACCTCCCGCGGCGCATGACCAGAGCCGCCCGGCTCGGCCAATGCTTGCGCGAGCCCGTGGCTCCACCAGGAGCTCACCCCGCTCCCTCTCTCTCTTCTTGGCACACTACTCGACTCCCACGAACACCGTAGACAGCCCCTCTCCCTCCCTCCTGGCCTCCCGAGCCGTTGTTGCGGCCACCCGTGCGCCGCATCCACGATGAGCCACGGGTCGGCTATTTAAGGCCACCCCCGAGCCCCCTCTCTACTCCTTTGGCTCTCTCTCCCTCCCGTGCACCCCTGGACCAGCCCACACGTCTCCCCGTGCCCTTCGTTCACCGCCATGGCCGGAGCGCCGTCGTCGGGCTCCACCTAAGTTCGGGCTATCCCAAGACTCTCCTCTCTCCCAAGCCACTCCAGTTCCCCCTCACCACCACCACCGACTCGCCCCACACTCCATTCCCTCCTCCCCGCGACTGCCGGGCAGTGCCAAACCTCGCCGATGGCCTCCTCCGCGGCCACCAAAGACATCGCCGCTGCAGCCCTCCACGGCATGCGTGCAGCACATGGATGGGTGCGTCGTGGCCTCCTGAGCACGCTGGTGGGCGGGGCATCGCCGGAGACACTCTGTAGCCCCGGCAATCATCGGCGGGAGCCGCTCTTCCCCGCGGCCAGAGCGCACGCTGGAGGTTGAAGGCGACCTGCGGCTGGGGCCCGCACGTCAGCGACCCAGTGGGTGAGCCCCGCAGTTTAAGTGAAGACGGCTTCGGCGAAGATGCCTTTGATGTTGACCTGTCGCCCAGGTGGCCGAGCCGCTGGGCCGGCCCAGTGCGCTGCAGCAATATGCTGCACCCAGTGTGCAGTATAGGTATAAATCCCCCCTCCTTTGTCTTTTTCTTTTTCCTAAAACTTGTAAAATCTCCCAAATATTCATATTACCTCCAAATTTGAAGAATCAAATTTCTACTGACTCCATAAATCAAGGTCTATTTAGTGGGCCACAGTGGACATTTTTGTTGTTCTTGGTTTTCACTGGACCCTTTAAAAAGGTCATTTATACACATAAGTACACTTCAAAAATCCATATTATATTCATTTCAATTCCAAATCCAGTGAAACCAATTTTTAAATGTTTCTAAAATCATGCCTGATTTAATGGGTACTTTTACTCATTTTTATAAAAAAGGCATTCTGTAGACAACTTGCAGATCCAATAAATCCCTTGTTTCCATCATATTATAATGTTGAGAAATAACTACTGAACCAATTCCAATGAAACCACTCTGGTTATTTTCCATATAACTAGAGGAGTCCTAGAAAAGTAAACTTCATATTTTTAGAGCACTTTTATTTTTGCCTTGTTGTGTTGCTTATTGTGATTGTTTCCGGCATTAGTTGACGAAGTAGACGGAGTACTTGAAGAAGGACCAGAAGATTTCAAGACTCTGATGAACCAGGCAAGAAGCCCTTTGACCATAACACCCCTCTTGTTCATTGGTACCCTTTTTCCGATTGCATGATGATGAAATATGACGGTGGTAGACTTGTTGTGAACCACCACATGATGCATGCCCTTACTCATGACATTACCTTGTTCATGATTGCATTGTCAAGAGACTAGTAGATGCATAATGATGCAGGTGTACCATGAACTCTTCATGGATACATTCATTCAAAAACCACATCGGGTGCCCCTAATGCCCTTGGGAGATGTTGAACTAAGGTCACCACTTGAGGAAGAAGTGGTGTGCCGAAGAGAGATTCTGGTGTGCATAAAATGATGGATTAGATTTATGTGTGATTACCATCCCAACCAAACATGCGCAACCACTCTACCCCTTTATGGGACGGGGCATTATTGATTACCTAGTCCGTGCTAGCATGGATGCCCACATTACTAGTGACGGGAGTGACGTGGTCACTCTCGGGACGGGGTTGTGCTTGGATAGGCGGCCATGACTGTTTTCACAGGGCACCGGACACACCGCTGGTACCCCCGTGCATGTGAGATGTGATGAGTATGGGAGCGTGGCTCCACCAGATTAAATTGTGAAAATGATTGGCACGGGGGCTGTTACCAATCGAGTGGACTCTATGTTGGTCACGACTTGATAGAGGCAAAGGTGTCCCGTCTTTCGATGAGATGATGGATATCGCTTTGGTGGAAGTCAACTTTGACGATCCGACTTCGAACGTGCGAGGACGTCGCGCCTTAGCAATCGCTAAACCAACTCCGAGAGGTTATTGACCACGCCGGAGCACGATCAACTCGACCACGAGGGTCTGCTTCCTGCGAGCGAACGAAGAACAAGTATGAAACTGAGATTGCAATCTGGATATTGCAAATATAAGATGAAAGCTTTATTGATCAAGGTGGGGTTCTGTGATGCCTTTGTCTGGTCGTTGAGCACAAACGAAGTACGCGAAGTTGCAGCTATGGCGAACTTTAATCTAAACAAAACCCAAAGTCTGAACGGTGCCCTAAGGGTTGTATATATGGAGGAAGAGAGGGGGAATTTCGTGGCCCTTGGTGGAGGGGTCCGAAATCAACCCTATCTCTTGTTTCCCCACACATACGGACTCTAAAAATAGCCTATACTAATGGATTCCGAAATTACATGGGCCTGGCCCAATAAAAAGGTGACGCAGCACCTATAATAGCCTCTGGACGAAATTTATGAAGTGGCATCTTGTATATTTCGTCCAAGGCTTCATGCACTCGTTATGGTGGCTTCAAAGACCTGAAATCATCACTCGTAACTCCGTTCTTGTTCCCCTTGCACATGCCATCATCTCCATGCTTTCTCTTGCTCCAATGTTCATCCTTCTCCAAGCTAGGCCCTTCATTTGTAAGCAAAACAAATGTATCCAATTTAGGCAGCATCATATTCTCATGAACATTAGAATCATTACCAAGAAACAAAATTACCTGGTAATTTAGTTGGCGTGCACGAGCTCTAGTAATTGGTCCAGTATGTATAGCAGCAGGGGTTGTGGGTGTAACAATGGTATTGATGTCCACATCATCCTCCCCTTCTTGAAATGAGGTCGTCCTCGACGGAAGTTCATCTTCCTCACCCAAATAAGGCTTCAAATCTGCAATGTTAAAAGTGGGACTAACCCCAAAATCTGCAGGCAGCTCAAGTTTGTATGCATTATCATTTATTTTCTCTAACACCTTAAAGGGACCATCAACACATGGCATTAGCTTTGATTTTCGCAAATCAGGAAATCTATCTTTACGCAAATGTAACCAAACAAGATCTCCAGGTGCAAATACAACATGTTTTCTACCCTTATCTCCAGCAAGTTTATATTTAGCATTCATATGCTCAATGTTTTCCTTAGTTAACTCATGCATTTTTAAAACCAATTCAGCACGTTGTTTAGCATCAAAATTAACCTTCTCCGAAGATGGAAGAGGCAACAAATCAATAGGTGCACGAGGTAGGAAACCATACACAACTTCAAAAGGGCACATCTTAGTAGTAGAATGCAAGGAACGATTATAAGCAAATTCAATATGAGGCAAGCATTCCTCCCACATTTTCTTATTATTCTTCAAAACAGCCCTGAGCATAGTAGACAATGTTCTATTGACTACTTCAGTTTGTCCATCAGTTTGGGGGTGACAAGTGGTACTAAAAAGCAGTTTAGTCCCCAACTTAGCCCATACACATCTCCAGAAGTGGCCAAGAAATTTAGTATCACGATCTGAAACAATAGTATTTGGCACACCATGCAAGCGAATAATTTCACGAAAGAACAAATCAGCAACATTAACAGCATCATCGCTTTTATGACATGGTATAAAGTGTGCCATTTTCGAGAATCTATCCACGACAACAAATATGCTATCCCTCCCCTTCTTTGTTCGAGGTAAACCTAAAACAAAGTCCACAGATATATCCTCCCAAGGAACACTAGGTACAGGCAAAGGCATATATAAACCATGAGGATTGAGTCGTGACATAGCTTTTTGACATGTAGTGCAGCGAGCAATAAAACGCTCAACATCCCGTCTCATATTTAGCCAAAAGAAATGTGTAGCAAGTACGTCCTCCGTCTTCTTCACGCCAAAGTGTCCCATTAATCCTCCTCCATGCGCCTCCTGCAACAACAAAAGACGAACAGAGCTAGCTGGAATGCATAGCTTGTTAGCACGAAACACAAATCCATCGTTAACGACGAACTTGTTCCACATTCTTCCTTCTTTACAATTCTGCATTACATCTTTAAAATCAGCATCATGCACATATTGATCTTTGATGGTCTCCAAACCAAATATTTTGAAGTCAAGTTGTGAAAGCATAGTATAGCGACGAGATAATGCATCAGCAATAACATTTTCTTTTCCCTTCTTGTGTTTACTGATATAAGGGAAAGTCTCAATGAATTCAACCCATTTAGCATGTCTACGATTCAGCTTAGCTTGACTTTTAATATGTTTCAAAGATTCATGATCAGAATGTATAACAAATTCTTTGGGCCATAAATAATGTTGCCATGTTTCTAAAGTCCGAACAAGAGCATATAATTCTTTATCATAAGTAGAATAATTCAGACTAGGCCCACTCAATTTTTCAGAAAAATATGCAACAGGTTTGCCATCTTGTAATAACACACCTCCTAATCCAATTCCACTAGCATCACATTCAAGCTCAAAAGTCTTATTAAAATCAGGAAGTTGGAGTAAATGAGCATGTGTCAACTTATCTTTCAATACCGTGAAGGCTTCTTCCTGTGCGGTACCCCAAAGAAAAGGCACATCTTTCTTTGTAAGCTCATTGAGAGGTGCAGCAATGGTGCTGAAATCTCTCACAAAACGCCTATAGAATCCAGCGAGGCCAAGAAAACTTCTCACTTGTGTGACCGTTTTGGGCTGCGTCCAACTCTCAATAGCGTCAATCTTGGCTTTATCAACTTCAATTCCCTCTGGAGTAACAACATAGGCAAGAAAAGATACTCGGTCAGTGCAAAAGGTGCACTTCCCAAGGTTACCAAACAAACGTGCATCACGTAGAGCAATAAAAACAGCACGTAAATGTTCCAAATGTTCTTCCAAAGATCTGCTATAAATCAATATGTCATCAAAGTAAACTATCACAAATCGTCCAATGAAAGCACGTAAAACTCCGTTCATTAATCTCATGAAAGTACTAGGTGCATTAGTTAAACCAAAAAGCATGACTAACCACTCATATAATCCAAACTTAGTTTTAAATGTTGTTTTCCATTCATCTCCCAATTTCATACGAATTTGATGGTATCCACTACGCAAATCAACTTTGGAGAATATTGTAGAGCCACTCAATTCATCAAGCATATCATCTAGCCTCGGAATAGGATGACGATACGAATAGTAATATTATTAATGCCTCTACAATCAACACACATACGTGACGTACCATCCTTTTTCGGCACTAGAATAATAGGAACAGCACAAGGACTAAGGGATTCGCGTATATAACCTTTGTCGAGAAGCTCTTGTACTTGACACATAATCTCCTTCGTCTCCTCTGGATTGGTACGGTATGGCGCACGGTTTGGCAGTGAAGCACCGGGAATTAAGTCAATCTGATGCTCAATCCCTCGAATAGGCGGTAATCCCGGTGGCACGTCTTGTGGAAAGACGTCAGCGAACTCCTGCAAAATGTTAGTGACAGCAGGAGGCAAAGAGGAAGGCACGTCCTCAAATGAAAATAATGCCTCTTTGCACACAAAAGCATAGCAAACAGATTTGCTGAAATCTAGCTCATCAATATCAGATTTGGTGGCAAATAAACATGCACTTTTCAATTTAATTTCAGAAGCAACACTAGATGGCTTATTATTAGGCTTCATTTGTTGCTCAAATTCTTTTGCCACAATCTGATTTTCACTCTTATTCTTCTCCTGTTTTGCTTTATTAGCTCTATTAATATCATCTTTCAAAATAGAATCGGGAGTCATAGGAAGCAAAGTAATATTTTTATCCTTATGAACAAGAGTATACTGATTATTTCTACCATGGTGTACAGAATTTTTATCAATTTTCCATGGTCTACCAAGTAATAAGTAACATGCTTGCATAGGTACCACATCGCAATCAACATAATTAGCATATGTAGAGATACTAAAATGCACACGAACAGTACGTGTTACCTTAACCTTGCCGCTGTTGTTGAACCATTGGATGTAGTAAGGATGTGGATGTGGTCTTGTGGTGAGAGAAAGCTTCTCCACCATCTCCATGCTAGCCAAGTTGTTACGGCTACCTCCGTCTATGATGACGCGCACAGAACGTTCCTTCACAACTCCCTTGGTACGGAACAAATTGTGCCTCTGATTTTGCTCAGCTTGTGTGACCTACACACTCAAAACACGTTGAGCAACTAAACGTTCATACCTATCAGCGTCTTCAGGAGCCATGTATTGCGCCTCATGATCAGAATCATCTCCACCATGTTCTTCATGTGTAATAAGAGCCAAAGTCTCCTCATCATAGTCCCTAGCAGACTCATATCCACCATCCTCGGTAGCAATCATCACACGCTGAGATTTGCATTCTCTCGCATAATGACCTCCTCCCTTACAACGACGACAAATAATATCACTTGTGTGCCTTGTTGATGCCATGGAAGAAGAAGAACTCTATGCAGGCCCGGCAGGTGCGCTCTTGGCAGATAATGGTGGTTGTGCCTGTTTTCTTGTATCACGGCTGGAGGAGGCACCTGATTGAGGTGCTGGTGCAGTTGAAGTAGAAGATGCATGTGGTGTCCATGATGAAGGTCGGCCTGCAGAAAAGTTAGTTCGCGCCAATGCTTGTCGATCCTGCACTTCATGTTCAGCTTTACAAGCAAGATGGAATAAACGAGTGATATTAGTATACTCCTTATAGTCTAGAATGGTCTGAATCTCTCTATTTAATACACCCAGAAAACGTGCAAGCATAGCTTAATTCTCCTCAACAATACCACATCTAATCATGCCAGTTTGTAATTCCTGATAATATTTTTCTACAGAATTTTTCCCTTGTCTTAAACGCTGCAATTTTTGAAGCAATTCACGTTGATAATATGGTGGAACCCAACGCGTACGCATAGCAGTTTTCAAAGCAGCCCAAGTAGTTGGAATAGGATATAATCTACAATGTTCAGACCACCATACACATGCAAAACTAGTGAAAGCACAAATAGCAGCAGCAACCCGTCTCTCCTCAGGATATTGTAAACATGTAAATCGTTGTTCAGTTTCTAACTCCCAAGTAAGATATCTATATCAGGAACATATCTACCCTCAAATGGTGGAATATTCAATTTCAGTTTAGGAATATGGACATCATCTCGTACCTGAGGTGGTGGTGCAGGCCTACCATTGCGAATATTTGCATGTGGACGACCTGGTGGGTGTGGTGCAGGTGGTTGCACGTAGTTCTGATTTTGATCAACCTCATCCTCGTAATCTCCCACATAATCATCCTCCTCCGCATCAGCAGCAGGAGCCACAGAAGTATCAACAGCAGCACCAACAGTTTGGCCAAATGCAAGAGGGACACGGCTCGCTCGGCGGAGGTCTGTGTCTCGACGTGGAGGTAGTCGTTGTTGTTGTTGTTGGAGAGGTGCATTAGGTGCAGCGGGTGGTGGTGGTGGAAGACGCGCGAGCAATTCATTAAACTTGTTATCGAGCTTTGTTTCGAACGTCTTCTCCATGCCATCTATCTTCTCCATGGCCTCTTCAAATCTGTTTAGCACATCTTGCACCTGTCCACTCATCATTTGCTGAAATTTATCATGCAAATCCTTATTCGTCATGTTCTCCCAGTCAGTCTCGTCGGCTTGTGATCCTGGCATGGTTAGCAGCAATAGAAACACACAAGAATATGATCCTACAGACTACTAACAAGAGGTGGTGGTGGGTGTCACAAATCCGTCAAGCAAATCTCAAATTCTTACCAGTTCTTACCCAGCAGCAGGCGGTGATCGGCAACCGTTGTAGTCAAAACTCTCAAAGCTTGGATAGAGCGATTACCAGGGAGAGTCAAATGCACAACGTAGATGTATGTGGAGCTGGGAAGGGTTATTATAGGGTAGCAAAAAGGGTCAGCAATAATCAATTCAGAGATGCAAAGTTGAATAAACGCTCAACGACGGTACAATGCTGGTCCTAGGCTAGACTGTGCTAGAGACGCGAGCCTAGAACACCAACAAAATCACGGCGCGACACGTAAACAAGGAAGGAGCACACTCTGAATTTTTTGTTCTCTCTTTTTTTCCTTTTTTTTGCACTCTGATACCACTTGATAGAGGCAAAGGTGTCCCGTCTTTCGATGAGATGATGGATATCGCTTTGGTGGAAGTCGACTTTGACGATCCGACTACGAACGTGCGAGGACGTCGCACCTTAGCAATCGCTAAACCAACTTCGAGAGGTTATTGACCACGCCGGAGCACGATCAACCTGACCACGAGGGTCTGTTTCCTGCGAGCAAACAAAGAACAAGCAAGAAACTGAGATTGCAATCTGGATTTTGCGAATATAAGATGAAAGCTTTATTGATCAAGGTGGGGTTCTGTGACGCCTTTGTCTGGTCGTTGAACACAAACGAAGTACGCGAAGTTGCAGCTATGGCGAACTTTAATCTAAACAAAACCCAAAGTCTAAACGCTGCCCTAAGGGCTGTATATATGGAGGAAGAGAGGAGGAATTTTGTGGCCCTTCGTGGAGGGGTCCGAAATCAACCCTATCTCTTGTTTCCCCCCATATACGGACTCTAAAAATAGCCTATACTAATGTATTTCGAAATTACATGGGCCTGGCCCAATAAAAAGGTGACGCAGCACCTATAATAGCCTCTGGACGAAATTTATGAAGTGGCATCTTGTATATTTCATCCAAGGCTTCATGCACTCGTTATGGTGGCTTCAAAGACCTGAAATCATCACTCGTAACTCCGTTCTTATTCCCCTTGCGCATGCCATCATCTCCATGCTTTCTCTTGCTCCAATGTTCATCCTTATCCAAGCTAGGCCCTTCATTTGTAAACAAAACAAAAGTATCCAATTTAGGAAGCATCATATTCTCATGAACATTAGAATCATTACCAAGAAACGAAAATACCTGGTAATTTAGTTGGCGTGTGCGAGCTCTAGTAATTGGTCCAGTATGTATAGCAGCAGGGGCTGTGGGTGTAACAATGGTATTGATGTCCTCATCACGACTAGGGAAAGGTAGTGATCGGGTGCTTACCCCGGGTACTTAAGGTACCGTGGGTCATGGATGACACGAAAGCTTCCCGGATCTTGTGGGTAAAGTGTGCAACCTCTGCAGAGTGTCAAACTATTCAAATAGCCGTGTCCACGGTCATGGACAGTTGGGAGGTGCTACTTAAACCATGTCCAGAAATTTTACAATCTCGGTGCATGTGTGTGTGGAAGAGAGCTATTTGTGTCAAGGTGGTGACTTGACATGTTGAGTGAAATGGCATTGATCCAAACTCTATTTATGTTGATATCTGTAACCTGTTCTCAAGGTTACCCATGTCCATTGATGCATATCTCACAAACTGATAGTACTTCTCAACTAGCATGAAGCTAGGTAGCTTACTTGTTGTACAATTGCATTGTTACTTTGAACCAAATCATGGGTTGCTTGCGAGTACATTCAAAGTACTCATTGGCTTGCCACTGGTTATTTTATTGGCCAGGCACGAAAGATCATGATGTGAAGAAGAGTTCTTTGGTGACGATCGTGCGAGCTAGGACGCTTTCCCAGTCAGAATGCCTGTAGGGTTAAGGCAGATGGCATGGGTCCAAGTTATTGATGAAGATTTCTGCTGCAATATTATACTCAAGGCTTAACCATAATGGTCTTAATTTATGTAAGAAGGTATGTATGGATGTAAGACTCTTGATATTCAGCTCATGTCTGTTCAGTGAGCATTGATCTCTGGGATCACTATACACGTGCATTCGGTGATCACGACTTATGAGTCGGGGTCCCCACAGAGCTGGTATTAGAGCCATCCTGACTGTAGGAACCCTTAGTTAGCATGGTCGTTAGTTAGGGTAAAACTATTTCCAAAACTATTACTAGTTTTCAAAACTATCTATACTTCTCTTCCCTTCTCAGTTTTTCGAAAACTAAGGTATACTTTCCCCATCGATCTCTTCTCTTCAAAATTATTGCAAACGGTCGCTAGCACCCTCAAGCCCCTGACCACGGGATTCCTTGTAATCCTCGTGGATAGGCTAGAAGGGATACACCTTACTCGACGAACGCCCACATCTTCTGAACACAAGATTGGCAACACCACATCAAGACGATGCCAACAGAAGGTATGCCCTCAAGGAATTTAGGACATGAAGACCCGGAGGATGGTGACACCTTTGAATTGACCCCAGGATGATGCAACACTGGCCTATGAAGATCAGGGCATGGGATATGCAAGGTCATGATATACATCGCTAGTATAGCAACCCTGTCCTTATCATTGTTATGCTGGGAACCACCGGTGGATGATAACCTCACCATTTGGTCCACCTCACTATAGTAGGCAGAAAAACGGTTCTCAGCATCCCCCGCTCTCGGAAAGGATACTGGAAACAGTGTGTCCGACATATTGGACCTCTACTATGCCTTGTTAGTGTCATTACATAAAGGATTGCCTACCTGGTACACTCGACGCCTTAGAAGGCAAAAGGGATCATCGTGAATAAGAAGATAAGAGGAGACCAAGTCAATGCCAGCTACGAGGAGCCACCTTCACCCCATCACTTCTACATGCAAGAAGTTGTTGAAGACTCTTCAGGCTCAACCTGGATTGTTTCATCAAACAACTATAGGAGACATAGCGACACCTGAGGAAAACCCAGAGGACTGCAGGAGGCACGGAGCAAAGCACGACTACTGAATCCGAGAACCCCTAGGGTAGGATGAGTCGTGTACCCCCTATGCGCAGTCGAGTCCGAATGATGGTTCCACTAGAACCATGATTGTGTGTTGCTTGTTTTTATTTGTTTGTTTTTTGATATCAGTCGCCCTAGGTAACAAGTACGTGACTATATCACCTTCCTTATCTTAATGCTGGTGTGTGGCCCTTTCGGCACTTGTTGTTTGCACTTGCACTATAGATCCCCTTTAGGCATCCCACCTCCTCTATGCCACTTTTCCCTCTTAGCTCTTTCCTCAACTGAAGACCGGCAAGACAAGCTACACCAAGGATTCTGCCTCGGCAACCAACTAGCAATGAAGACTTCTGCTACAATCTCCACGACCAAGTGCAACCCCGTAGAATTATGTTTAACCCTCCAGACTAGAAACCCATTCCTAGACCCTTCGAGATTTCACAAGATACCCCATATCGAATCCTTAACCATGTGCTTAACCCACAGAATTGCAAGAGAACCAGTTAAGCGATAGTAACCTTGCTCATCACTGGGTTCATTATGGAACTAGTGGGCATAGTGAATTAGCGCAGTATCATCCTAAGATAGCACCAAACTAACGATGACATAGGGAAGACCAATTTGAGGATATAGGAATAGAGGACAAATGACTTGATGAGTTTATATTAGAGACCTTGAGGAAGTATTGAGACATTTGGTGGATTGTGAGGCTTTCATGTTGGTAGATGAACTTGGTGGGATCAGTTAATAGAGTAGCATGACTCTCGTTGCCCCTGGGTAAATTGGATTTAGTAGGACAATTATGATCGCAAGCTAAAAATTCTTGGAAGTATAAGGATTTGTCTTAGCCAGGGGATATTGATAGGAGATAGTTGTTACGATAATGACTTGGGGTAAACATATAGGAAATATCATCGGACATGAGATTTAGATTTAAGTAGGTGATCCTAGTTGAGTATAGATGCTGAGTAAGTCTACATGGTTCAAAGTAAATTGGATTTAGATCGATGATCTCGATTGTGATACCATGATTCTCGGTGGACAATAAACTAGGATATTGGATTAAATTGTCGGGTTTTTTTAGGGATTTGTATGAGCTTGACCTTGGAGTTTACTTGACCATGACAATGGAAATTGGTGGACATTAGAAGATTCGTGTGAGACACCATAGACCTTGGATTTGTGGAATTAATGGATTATGTAGTGATTGATGGAAGTTAATGGGCTGTGGAGCTGATTCATAGGAAGGAAACAAGATCTTAGAGTGGCTTACGATGTGTTTCCTTACGATAGAGATGCACTATCTTGGACCTTGGAAGAATAGGCTGAGCACTGGGATTGTGATATTTAATTCAAGCTTGGGAGCTTGTATGCTCTACCCATGGATTTTTAGGGGTAGCCATACATACGAGGTTGGGGATCGTAGACATATATGATTTTGTTAGACCTCCTCTCAGGAGTCACGAGAATATAGGTAACATGAGTGATGATTGGATTTGACCTATATGAAATGATGCTTTCAGTAGTATAAGGTTATTTGTTTGCAGGACTAGGTAGAACTATTGGCATCTCAGAAACTGTGCTCAAGGATAAGATGATAAACGTTCACTCGCACACTAGGATCCTTGAAACCCTTAAGCCCTACCAAGCCACAACATGGTCAGATCATGACTACAGGCTTTGGCTCTAGATCGAGAAGACCATGGCCAACACTCAACCGTTACCACCACCAGTACCCTAGCCTATTTTATGTACCCCATGAGCAAGTCCTCCTAGAGTACTTGGACAAGTTGGCTGACATCTTTAATTGGTGACCTACTTGTCTACCCAAACATGAAAGAAGATTCGTTTCAACTGGTTAGGGAACATTTGAAGACTGCCATGTCAAGAAGGAAGAACCATACCAACCACCATCATCAAGAAGTGAACTTTCTCGTCGAAGACTGTGCGTATCTGCAAACCACTCCTCTCCAAGGAACCAAGCATTTCCATGACAAAGGAAACACATACCAAGATTCTTCGACCCTTTTTGAGATCACTCCAAAACGAAGGGTAGACGGCTACCGGCTAGAGTTACCACCTAACTCACCCACTGTGCACAGCGTTTTTCCACATGACACCACTCCGGAAACGTTTCCAACTTCCTAACTAGCCCGGTCTCTACAAGGACATCGATCATCGAGCCATCGACCTCCAGCCCAATATGACCTATGCGAGAGACCCCAATTGCAATCTGGATCAAGTAGGACGTCATACACGAAGCCACGCCATCAAGTACTTCAAGGTTCAGTGGAGCACCAAACGGAAGCAGAAGCAATATGAGGACGTGAAGACTACCTCGGATCCAAGTTTCTGTATTCCTTTCCACGCCTAGTTTAGGAATCTCGGGGACGAGATTCTTGTAAGGGGGGGTAGGTCTGTTACACCCTGATTTTCATGCCACAACACTTAAGCTAATAAATCATGATAAAATGTGGCTAGACAAAAACTTTTGAGTGTTTTGGACCTTGCCTTGATTGGATTTAGTCTGTTGTTTGCAAGTGCTCTATAAATCAAATAAATCCTCCAACTCTTATACTCCTTCTCCTTGATCCAAAACTTCTGCCCAATGATCATGCCATGTGTATAGTAAAGTATAGAATTTTCTTACAAAAATAATTTGGCCAAAAAGTATTTTCTAAATTTAGTTTACCAAAAACCCCTGAATTAAGGTTTGCACTACAAGTACTTGATTTGGGGTATGAAAAATATTTCAAAGAGTACATTTGAAACCTATTAGATATAGGACTCCCTTAAACCACAAAAATATAATTTTAAAAGTTATTTTCCTATTTTATTTAAAAGCTTTTTCTTAAGGCCAGAAATGATCTTTAATAGGGAAAAATTATTTTATTGTTTCAAAAATATTTGACAAAATTCATGGAACCTCATTGGACATATAATGTCCATATATAAGAGTTTCAACACATGGTCATGTTCAAAATATTGGACAAAACCTCCCAAAACCATTTCTGCTCATTTCAAGGATTTGAAATATTTCTACAAGAAATATTTTCATAAAAACCCAAGAAAATTCTAGCATGTCGCATATGACATGTTTGAGGATATTGCCAAGTATCATGTCATGGAGAATAATTTAACCCCATGAAAGCCCCTCAAAACCATTTTTGTCCATTTTGAAGTTTGAGCAACTTTACATTGCCAAACATGTCCAAATGTTCTCAAACATTGCGAACATGCTCAAATGGTCTAACTATTCATCTAGACCAAGTGGCACAAGTTGGAGAACAAGCTAACTTGATCAAAGTGCCCCAAAACCCTTCTTGTCCAGAACCAAATTTGGACAACTCTACATTGGCAACTTTCTCCTTTTGATCTCAACTTTTGTGGACATGTTTAGAACATCAAATTATGACACTACACCAAGTGGTGCATCAAGGAGAATAGATTTGCCTGGCTAAATCTTGGAAAGTCCATTCCTGTTGATTTCTAGGGTTTACAAAAGTTGCATTGGCAACTTTGCCCAAATGGACTCAATCTTGGTGGAACCACTTGTTTTCTCATGCAATTTGGACCTGTCAAGCCTTATAACAAGATGAATTCATCTTCTTGCCCAAATCAACAACAAACACCTTCTGCCATTTTTCTAAAAACACCAATTTGGCCACTTCCACTAATCTCCATGAGTTCTCCTTTTTACCACAACCCCTCCTAGTCTCCCTCTACCTCTGGTGTGCTTCCCTGCCTGAGAGGCAATGATGAAGGGGGGCAGGGATCCACTTTTCTTCTCTGGACAGCAACATGTTCACTCTCTCTCCACCCCTCCTCTCCTCTACTGGCTCCCCAGGGCATCCTATGTCATTGCCGAATTGTTTACTCCCCCCTGCAGCATCCAGACACAAGTGGCCGCGCCCATTCCATAAAAAGGCATGCCATGCCGGCCAAAGATGCGCTTTGGAGCATGTTAGCATGCTCCCGACCGTTGACGCGTCGTCCCCCGACCACCTCGAGCCTCCCACTTGCGCCAGTCGAGGTCCTCGACATCCGCAATGCGACAGCCGTGCAGGCCGCCTCCTCTTTCCCTCTCTCTCACCTCCTGCGACACGCGCCCAGAGCCGCCTGGCTTGGCCAATACGCGCGCGAGCTCGTGGCTCCACCAGGAGCTCGGCCCGCTCCCTCTCTCTCTCTTCCTGGCACCCTACTCGACTCCCACAAACGCCATAGACAACCCCTCTCCCTCCCTCCTGGCCTCCCGAGCCTTTGACGCGGCCACCTGTGCGTCGTGTCCATGATGAGCCACGGGTCGGCTATTTAAGGCCACCCCCGAGCCCCCTCTCTACTCCGTTGGCTCTCTCTCCCTCCTGTGCACCCCTGGACCAGCCCACACCTCTCCCCGTGCCCTCCGTTCACTGCAATTGCCGGAGCACCGCCGTCGGGCTCCGCCTAAGTTCGGGCTATCCCGAGCCCCTCCTCTCTCCCTAGCCACTCCAGTGCCCCCTCACCACCACCAGCGACTCGCCCCGCACTCCATTCCCTCCTCCTTGCGCCTGCCGCGCAGTGCCAAACCTCGCCGACGGCGTCGTCCACGGCCACCCAAGCCATTGCCGCTGCAGCCCTCCACGGCATGCGTGCAGCACATGGATGGGTGCGTCGTGGCCTCTTGAGCACGCCGGTGGGCAGGGCATCGCCGGAGACACTCTGTAGCCCCGGCAACCGCCGGCGGGAGCCGCTCTTCCCTGCGGCCAGAGCGCGCGCGGGAGGTTGAAGGTGACCTGCGGCTGGGGCCCGTGCGTCAGCGACCCGGTGGGTGGACCCACCGTTTAAGTGGAGACGGCTTTGGCGAAGACGCCTTCGACGTCACCCTGTTGCCTGCTTGGCCGAGCCACTGGGCCGGCCCAGTGCGCTGCCGCACTATGATGCACCCAGTGCGCAGTATAGGTATAAATCCCCCCTCCTTTGTCTTTCTCTTTTTCCTGAAACTTGTAAAATCTCTCAAATATTCATATTACCTCAAAATTTGATGAATTAGATTTCTACTGACTCCATAAATCAAGGTCTATTTAATGGGCCACAGTGTACATTTTTGTTGTTCTTGGTTTTCAATGGACCCTTTAAAAAGGTCATTTATCCACATAAGTCCACTTCAAAAATACATATTATATTCATTTCAATTCCAAATCCAGTGAAACCAATTTATAAATGTTTCTAAAATAATGCCTGATTTAATGGGTACTTTTACTCATTTTTATAAAAAGGCATTCTATAGACAACTTGCAGATCCATTGAATCCCTTGTTTCCATCATATTGAATGTTCAGAAATAACCACTGATCCAATTCCAATGAAACCACTCTGGTTATTTTCCATATAACCAGAGGAGTCCTAGAAAAGTAAACTTCATATTTTTAGAGCACTTTTATTTTTGCCTTGTTGTGTTGCTTATTGTGATTGTTTCGGGCGTTACTTGATGAAGTAGACGGAGTACTTGGAGAAGGACCAGAAGATTTCAAGACTCTGATGAACCAGGCAAGCAGCCCTTTGACCATGACACCCCTCTTGTTCATCGGTACCCTTTTTCCGATTGCATGATGATGAAATATGACGGTGGTAGACTTGTTGTGAACCACCACATGATGCATGCCCTTACTCATGACATTACCTTGTTCATGATTGCATTGTCAAGAGACTAGTTGATGCATAATGATGCAGGTGTACCATGAAGAATTCATGGATACATTCTTTCGAAAACCCCATCGGGTGCCCCTAATGCCCTTGGGATATGTTGAACTAAAGTCACCACTTGAGGAAGAAGTGGTGTGCTGAAGAGAGATTCTGGTGTGTGTAAACTGATGGATTAGATTTATGTGTGATTACCGTCCCAACCAAACATGCGCAACCACTCTACCCCTTTATGGGATGGGGCATTATTGATTACCTAGTTCGTGCTAGCATGGATGCCTGCATTACTAGTGATGGGAGTGTCGTGGTCACTCTCGGGACGGGGTCGTGCTTGGATAGGCGGCCATGACTGTTTTCACAGGGCACCGGACACACCGTTGGTACCCCCGTGCATGTGAGATGTGATGAGTATGGGAGCATGGCTCCACCAGATTAATTTGTGAAAATGATTGGCACAGGCGCTGTGACCAATCGAGTGGACTCTATGTTGGTCACGACTAGGGAAAGGTAGTGATCGGGTGCTTACCCCGGGTACTTAAGGTACCGCGGGTCGTGGATGACACAAAAGCTTCCCGGATCTTGTGGGTAAAGTGTGCAACCTCTGCAGAGTGTCAAACTATTCAAATAGTCGTGTACATGGTCATGGACAGTTGAGAGGTGCTACTTAAACTATGTCCAGAAATTTTACAATCTCGATGCATGTATGTGTGGAAGAGAGCTATTTGTGTCAAGGTGGTGACTTGACATGTTGAGTGAAATGGCATTGATCCAAACTCTATTTATGTTGATATATGTAACCTGTTCTCAAGATTACCCATGTTCATTGATGCGTATCTCACAAACTGATAGGACTTCTCAACTAGTGTGAAGCTAGGTAGCTTACTTGTTGTACAATTGCATTGTTACTTTGAACCAAATCATGGGTTGCTTGCGAGTACATTCAAAGTACTCATTGGCTTGCCACTGGTTATTTTATTGGCCAGGCATGAAAGATCATGATGTGAAGAAGAATTCTTTGGTGACGATCGTGCGAGCTAGGACGCTTTCCCAATCAGAATGCATGTAGGGTTAAGGCAGATGGCATGGGTCCAAGTTATTGATGAAGATTTCCACTGCAATATTATACTCAAGGCTTGACCATAATGGTCTTAATTTATGTAAAACGGTATGTATGGATGTAAGACTCTTGTTATTCAGCTTTTGTGTGTTCAGTGAGCATTGATCTCTGGGATCACTGTACACGTGCATTCGGTGATCACGACTTATGAGTCGGGGTCCCCACAAAGCATCCCCAAGCTTAATTCTTCCTCGTCCTTGAGTAGGTAAATGATAAACCAGATAATTTTTTATGTGGAATGCTACCTAGCATAATCTTGATCATATAACCTAATCATGACATGAATATTAAGACACGAGTGATTCAAAGCAATAGTCTATCATTTGACATTAAGACAATAATACTTCAAGCATACTAGTAAAGCAATCACGTCTTCTCAAAATATCATGGCTAAAGAAAGTTATCCCTACCACATATAGTCTGGCTATGATCCATCTTCATCACACAAAGTATTTCATCATGCACAACCTCGATGGCAAGCCAAGCAATTGTTTCATACTTTTAACGTTCTCAAGCCTTTTCTACTGTCACACAATACATGAGCGTGAGCCATGGATATAGCACTATAGGTGGAATAGAATATGATAGTGGAGGTTGTGTGGAGAGGACAAAAAGGAATAAAATATCACATCGACGCGGCTAATCAACGGGCTATGGAGATGCCCATCATTTGATGTCAATGCGAGGAGTAGGGATTGCCATGCAATAGATGCACTAAGAGCTATAAGTGTATGAAAGCTCAAACTGAAAACTAAGTGGGTGTGCATCCAACTTGCTTGCTAAAGAAGACCTCGGGCATTTGAGGAAGCCCATCATCGGAATATACAAGTCAAGTTCTATAATGAAAATTCCCACTAGTATATGAAAGTGATAACTCAAGGGACTCTCTATATGAAGAACATGGTGGTACTCTGAAGCACAAGTGTGGTAAAAGGATAGTAGCATTGCCCCTTCTCTCTTTTTCTCTCTTTTTTGTTTTCTCTTTGGGGGGGTCTCTCTTTTTTTGGCCTCCTTTTTTTTCTTGTCTGGAGTCTCGTTCCGACTTGTGGGGGAGTCATAGTCTCCATCATCCTTTCCTCACTGGGACAATGCTCTAATAATGACGATCATCACACTTTTATTTACTTAGAAATCAATATTACAACTCGATATCTAGAACAAATTATGACTCAATATGAATGCCTCTAGCGGTGTACCAGGATTTGCAATGATCTAGCATAGCAAAGATATCAAAAAAAGGGCAAGCCATGAAAATATCATGCTAGCTATCTTACGATCATGCAAAGCAATATGACAATGAATGCTCAAGTCATGTATATGATGATGGAAGTTGCATGGCAATATATCTCGGAATGGCTATGGAAATGTCGTATGTAACAGCCTGATTTTTGCCCTTTCTTTTTCTTTTGATTATCCGAGGTTTTTGCCTGAGTTTTCTTTGTCCGTGCTTTGTGGTCTGGAAAAAGAAAAAGATGCCCTCTTCTTTGTTTCCAGAGTGGCTTGTCATACCCAAATCCTTCCCTAGACCTTGTCATTTCCATCCTAGCCCAAATCCCAATATTATTTTTATTGGGAATATTCTTTTTCTATTAAAGGAATAATCATTTTAGCCCTAGGTTGTGAAGCAACCTATATTTCCATCACTCCAAAAACTCCCAAATAATTCTCATAAATTTTTTGGGTCATATCTTCCTCAAATATGGCAAAATATTTCATTTGCCATGTTTATCATCATGCTCAAATAATTCATTTCCTATTCTGCCCTAAATGGCACATTGTGAAGCAAGTGCTATTGTCCTTTGCCCAATTGACCTCAAACTCCTTGGACACCTTTTCCTGTCCATATAATTGCCACATGCTAGAATGCAACTTCATTTGCCTAGTAGTCATTTAATTATGATTTTCCAAAGTTTCTGTCCAGAAAGAAGCTTTGTGATGGAGGTACAAGCTAGGCCTCTCCAAATGAGTTGCACTTTTGCATGGTCATTCATATCATCATATAATAGCCCTCCACCAAAAAATAGCTCATGTAATGCCTCCATGTGAGCTCAACTTCAAATCTTTGATTCTGTCCAAAATTTCAGTTTATGAAGCAAGTATATTTTATCTTCCTCCATTATGGCTGCAAATTTTTCTAGGCCTTCTCTTATCTATATAAACTCCCTCCACCAAATTGTGGCTCAATCCATCTAGCCATTTTCCCTCTAGAATGTTCGCAAGTTTCTGGTCAGTGGGATGCTTGTGAAGGAAGTACCATTTTGGTTTATCCAAATGGTATGGAACCTTTTTCAGCATCTTCATATGATCAAATAACTCTTCCTTGCCCAAGCTGAGCTTAAGTTGATACCCCATGTGAGAGCATCATCCAAATCTCCATTTCTGGCGATTGTGGCATTTTCTAGAGCAACCACCCTCTAAAATCCTCCTCTTAAGCTGATTGCTGGTGATCATAGTCACCTTAGTGTGTGATAAACACCAGTAAAATCACTTCCTTGGTTGCCAAGTATGTGTCCCCTCTGGACAGTACAAACACCTTGCTGCCAAAACCTTTTGGCTCCTCCTGCAAATCTCTTCTTTGCCCCTGAACCGACTTGTTGCTTCGTTTAGACTCAGGGCACTTAGGTAAATGCACTAGACACGGTCGGCCTGGCCAAAACTCTCATTTTGCACCAGTGCGCGTGGTGATCATGCTTGCGTCATGCTAAACTCGTGTTTTTGGCGTGTTCTTCCTCCTGTTCCCGTCGCCTTCCTCTGCGTCTCGATGTCTCACCTTGTTTAGGTGCTAGCCCGTGCACGACTCAGTCTTCGAGCGTCGTTGCCCCGCCCTGAATCACTGTCCTGCGGCTGCTGTTGTCGCGCCTATGCCATGCCCAGCCTCTGACCTCCATTAATGCTTGGTCAGGAACTCGCCCGTGAGCTCTAGGAGCTTCTCCCGCAGCTATATAAGCATGCACGAGTCCTCCCGCAGCTCCCAAGACCTCCCTTGCCTCATTTTCCCCTTGGAGTCTCCCAATCTTGCCATTTCTTCCTCGGACCACCGCGACCTCGCCAGAGTTCATCTTGTTTCCAATGAGCTCGAGTATCCTCTCCTCCTCTGGTGTTATCCAACGCGTTCCCCTCGTCTCCGTGAGTCGCCCCAACCACTTGCCCCTTGCCGGAGTCCACCCTGGCCATGAGCCCCTCGTTCGGCCGCCGTCTCCACCCCTCGGCCTCACCTCGAACAAGGCCACCGAGAACTCTCCTCCTCGTTCCTCCCCCGACCCCACCTGGCGGTGTCTCGGTGTTGAACCCTCCTCGGGCCCGCGTCTGTAAGTGGAGACGGTTTTCAAGAAAATGTTTTCAGAAACTGAAAGCGTATTTCTACCCTTCTATTGCTTAAATATGTTTACTTATTTGGAAAGCGTATTTCCTTCTACTTTGGCCTGGAGTACGTTTTCGAGTTAAGAAAGCGTATTTTTGATTTTGTGCCTCTGCCTTATCCACTCAGGGACTTGTTTGTGGATATTCTTTTTATAGATTGGTCCCTCCCCTTCTTCTCTTCGTATCTCAATGACCGTAACTCCGATCGAGGTGAAACCAACGCCCACGTCTTCGTATCATCGAGCCCGTTTTGTTCCCATAATTTCAATATGGTTTGACATACTGGAAATGACCATTTTTCCCTTGCCCCTAATCAGCCCCCTTCGAGAGAGAACCCTTTCCGGTGTTTCTTTCCGCGGCTTCACCGCACATCTTCTCGGAGCCTCCTTCACCCCCTGGCAAGCCACAACAGCCACTTGCATGATAGTCATGCAGTAGCATTTGTTTTCAACTTGAATATTTAATAGAAGTTTGTCGTTATCTACCTTCTTGTTTGCTTCTACTGTTGTTGTTTCGGTTTTACTCGTGGACTCGTGTCCAGCTTCATGCTATGTTATCCTGCATCGTGATATCTTGTGCTACTTGCTAGTATCATTTTCACATGTCATGCTTGTTGGTAGTAGTAATACATGCTGGTAGTTGTGATGTCCTTCGGATGCATGCTTAGTCTGCTATTCAATACCATTGGTATGTTGGTTCCGTTGCTTCTAGTTGGTCACATGTTTACTTGGTAGTGTTCTTGCTACATTCTTGCATGGTAGTTGTTCATGATGCTAGCAGTCAGGATGTGCTTATGGTAGAATTATGCTTGTGTTAATCATGCTCGTCAGTATGCCATGCTCATCTGGATAAATGATTCACTGTTATTATGCTTAATGCTTATGTTGCATCCATGTTTATGTTGGTATCATGCATTATTGTTACATCATGTTATTTTCATATGACTCAGCTTATTGCATTCAAGTTTAACCAGACGTAATTGAACTTGAACAACTGTTTGCTGAGTCATGGTGCCTCTGAATCGAGCTGACGAGTGCAACCACATTTACTGTTGGGGATATAACTATTAGTATGACCCGCCCAGGAGGGGCCGGGTTATACTTGCAAATATTCTTGAAGCCCAAGACCGAGGATAAAGATGGCGGTTCAGTTAAGGGCCTAAGGCCCAGAGGCGACTTAAGGCCCGTAGTGATAAACCCCCATGTATGCGTGGCCTGTATTGTAAGGTAAGAATAGTTAAGAGACCGAGCCGCACACTTTTTATGAGCCGGCCGGGACTCTGTGAGCCGCAAGACATCAACCTCTGTATATAAAGGGACGACCCAGCGGCGGTTCAGGACAAGTAACATCAAATCGAGAGCTAGGTCAAGCGAGGCATAAGCAATCCCACTCAAAACTGGATCGTAGGCTTTTACCTTCACCGTAAGGGGCCGAACCAGTATAAACCTCGTGTCCTTTGTCCCGATTAACCCCTTTAAGCTTCCTAGTTGCGATGGCTCCACGACTAAGTCCTTTCACTAGGAAATCTGCCGTGACAGTTCCATGACATTTACCTTTATGGGGTTCTTGATTTGGTCCTTTGTCGTGCCTCTCACCGGTGCCTCCAACGAGGGAAGGTTATGTGCAGGCGCTACCCTGATCAGGTAGGATGGCATAAGCCTTGTGTGCCCATGTTTTTTTTGAGCTCATGTTCCTGTTTGGGACCGTTTTGCCACGACGGTGGCCGAAGATGCCTTTGGTAGGCATGGGGCCACCCATGACTTATCCCTGAGAGGGAGTTGGTCGGAGCGGCCAGGAGAGTGTTATGGCAAGGGAAGGGTTCGTCGGAACGTCGTTGGTCCACCCGAATGGGAGCATGAGGCCATGGGTTATGTGATGTGGGTAAAGTGTGCTAACCTCTGCAGAGTGTGTGTTAAATCTATCGATAGCCGTCCTCGCGGATAAGGGCCTAGTTTGAAGTCGGACACACTATATGGGTCAACAGTAATAATAATGATGTGCTTAATAACAACCCCGGTTCGATGATGAAAGAACTTGGTTGATATTTATGTGATCGTGAGAGGATCATCGTGGTATCGAGGATACCGAGTTGTTGAATATTTGTGGTGTCATGCGAGAATCACGGGTAAAGGTCAAGCTCCTTATGGTCATGTATTGATTACTACGGTATTGTTTATACCAAGCTAGATTGGATCCTAAGATGATCATGTGATGTCCGATGATGGTAAGTAATGCATGTTTTGGTTACAAGGCAACCCGAGCAGAGTAAGTTGGTGCATGATATGTTAAACTGTTGCATGTAGTATCATCATGTTCATATGCTTATGCCATGCTAAATTTGTATCATGTTCAGTTGTGCATGCCATGTTGTTCTGTTTATAGTGTGCTCGTGATTGCTTTAACCTGCTAATGCCATGCTGTTGTTTGCCTTGATTGCTTTTGGTTATTGTGAGTGTCGTGTCAAAACAGGCGGATCTCGGGTAGGGGGTCCCGAACTGTGCGTCTAGGCGGATGGTAACAGGAGACAAGGGACACGATGTTTTTACCCAGGTTCGGGCCCTCTCGATGGTGGTAAAACCCTACTCCTGCTTGATTAATATTGATGATATAGGTAGTACAAGAGTAGATCTACCACGAGATCGGAGTGGCTAAACCCTAGAATCTAGCCTATGGTATGATTGTTGTTCGTCCTACGGACTAAAACTCTTCGATTTATATAGACACCGGAGAGGGCTAGGGTTACACAGAGTCGGTTACAATGGGAGGAGATCTTCATATCGTATCGCCAAGCTTGCCTTCCACGCCAAGGAAAGTCCCATCCGGACACGGGATGGAGTCTTCAATCTTGTATCTTCATAGTCCGGGAGTCCGGCCAAAGGTCATAGTCTGGCCATCCGGACACCCCCTAATCCAGGACTCCCTCAGTAGCCCCTGAAGCAGGCTTCAATGACGACGAGTCCGGCGCGCAAGTTGTCTTCGGCATTGCAAGGCGGGTTCTTCCTCCGAATATTTCATAGAAGATGTTGAACACCAGGGTAGTGTCCGGCTCTGCAAAATAAGTTCCACATTCCTTCGTAGAGAGAATAATATTTGTATTAATCGGATCTGCTGACGTATTCCATGGTGTGACATCATGCCATAGCCAGGCTCTTCATTTATTTTATTGTTCCACCTCAGTGCGTTTAGCGAGGCGGTTTCCTTGGCACGTCTTGTCAAAGCAAAGATCATGTCCCCTTATTCCGGGATTCTCATCAATACAGGTGTGGGTAACCCAACCGCTCCAATAACCACGGCGCTTGGGGGATAGGCAAGTTTTAACAGGCCGGTGGGGGGCTCGTAGTTTTGGCCGCCCATATAAGGGGATAAGAATCCGCCCTTTCCGTTCACGCCCTCTTCCTCCTCTGCTTATCTGTTCCTGCGCGCTCGAGCTCCAGCTCCCAAGCCCGCACTTCCCACCTCAACCTTCTCCAACCATGTCAGGAGCGGGAGGTAGATGGATGGCCTCCTCCGTCACAGAGGGACAAATCAAAAACCTGAGGGAGGCCGGATACTTGTCTAACGACATCGCGCACCGGCTCCCAGATGCGGGGCAACTCACTCCCACCCCCAGGCCCCATGAGAGGGTTGTTTTTCTTCCCCATTTCCTCCGCCGACTGGATTTTCCTCTTCACCCGTTCGTCCGGGGGCTCATGTTCTACTACGGCCTGGACTTCCACGACCTGGCCCCGAACTTCATCCTCAATATCTCGGCGTTTATCGTCGTGTGCGAGGCCTTCTTCCGCATCCAGCCCCACTTTGGCCTATGGCTGAAAATCTTCAGCGTCAAGCCGAAGGTCGTGCAAGGCCGACAGGCAGAATGTGGAGGTGCCATGGTGGGCAAGATAGCCAACGTCACCTGGCTCGAGGGTGCCTTCGTGGAAACCATCAAAGGGTGGCAATCTGGGTGGTTTTATATTACCGAGCTGCGTGACCCTAAATGGGCAGCGGCCCCTGAATTTCGATCCGGCATCCCCACCCGGCTCACATCTTGGAAAGAGACGGGCCTGTCGTGGGGCAATCCATAAGAGGTGACCGGACTCCAAACCTGTGTCCGAGACCTGGTGGCCAAGAAGGTCAAACTTGTCAATGTGGTCCAGGTCATGCTCTTCCGCCGGATCCTCCCGTGTCAACGACGGGACTTCAATTTGTGGGAGTTCGACCCGGCCCGGCACCAGACTCTATCCCGGCTCTTCGAAACGAAGCACGGGGACGCCTAGAAGGTGCTTTTCAAAAGCTCCGAGGTCTCCCCTCCCGTCACCGAGGATCGCGGGTTCTGCGCCAAACGTCAAGCCTCCGAAGTAAGCTTACCTTTAGTCCCTTACGGGATATCCGCATTTCACAGTGTGACCTTGTGTGGGATCTAAACTCCCGTTCCTTTGACAGTATTGGAAGAGGACATCCGGACAGTTTGATTGTCCGGCCCCTTTGCCCGAAGGCCCAGTAGACGCACACTTAGCGAAGCTACTGGTTCCGGCACCCCATGTGGTGCCGGAGAAGAAGGCCAAGGAGAAGGCCACGGGGACCCGAAGGAGTTCCCGGCGCCCGGTGTCGTCGGATTTGCCCGACGGCTCCAACGCGCGCTCCGCCTCCGAAGATGAGGAGGAGGAAGAAGAAGATGCCTCTCCCCCTCCAACGGGGGGGAGGAAAGAAGAGAAAGGCCGCCCCAACTGGGGAAGCCGGAGGGTCCAAGAAGGGGAAGCCCCTTCTGCCGGACTACGCCCCTGACGCCGAAGACGGCGAGGAGGACTGGCCATCCAGGGTCAAGCCCCTGGCAAAGTCGTAAGTGTCCGGCTACCCGAATGAATTATTGCACTCCTTTATTATTTGATAGCTTCTAACACCGAAGCCAATCGTGTAGTCCGCCCAGAGCTCAGCTCGGCGATTCGTCGAGCGGATCTCTGAATTCGTTGGATGTGAATAGCGCTTCACTTCTGACGGCCTCCTCCCCTCTCCCTATAGACGATGCGGAGGCGGAGTTATGTAGGGGACAAAACCAGGAGGAGGTGGTCCTGGAAGCGCCGCAAGGCGACCTTCCGGACTCCCAGCCCAAAGGGGGTAAAGCCCCGGAGGGATCTAAGTCCGGCCCTGGGCCGGACACTGCTCCAGAACCATCAGTGGTTCCAGAGCCCGACAGGCGGCGCCTTCACAAGAAGGGCAAGTCCGCGACGCTGGCGACTTCCGTCCACTCGGAGGCGCCGGAAAATTTGCTGGAGGCGCTCAACTGCACCTCTATCAACAAAGAACACTGCACTGTTATGAGTGCGGTGATTCAGAAGGTTCAGTCCGCCAAGAGCGGGCTGGCGGAAGCCTGCACAAGCCTGTTAACGGGCTTTGAGGTATGTGTTCAAAAACATATATAAAAAATGTTACCGCATAGACAGTAGCCCCTAATGCTTAGTTCAGTGTTCGGAAAGAAAAGCCTAACTGAGTATCTTAAAAGATATACGCAGGAGTCTAATAGAAATATGTCAATATGGGAATGCAGGCTGCGCTGCTGACCTCTGCCGCACTGACTGCGGAGGTCAATGCCTTGAAGGAAAGCCTCGAGCGGTCCGAGAGCGAGCTAGGCCGTGCCAAGAAGCAGCTCGAGGATAAAGAGGGTACATAGTACCTCCTGTAAATGTATATAGAAATACTTGGTTGCATAATAATATTAACAGGACCAACGTTAATGTTGCAGGAGCCACGACCGAGGTGGCGACCCTGAAAGAGGCAGTCTCCAAGGCCGAAAAGAGTGCAGCCTTGGAGCGCGCCGAGCGAGAGAAGCAGGTGGCGCGGGTGGCGGAGGTGCGGCTAGAGCTCCAGGCTCTCGTGGAAAAACACGAGAGTTTGGAGCGTGACTCGAAGACTCGAGAGTCCGAGCTTGCCTTGGCTCTTGAGAGTGCCAAGACCACTAAGGCCGAAGCCCAGAAGGCCCTTTAGGAGATTGAGGCGATGAAGAAGATAGCGGCGGGTAAGACATTCTTTATGTAAAGCAAAAATATAAAAGTTAATTATCTGCTACTTACCCGAATCCGGAGCTCTCCAGGAGCATTCGCCGATCTGCCCCATAGTGTGTCTGATGCCGCCGCATACTACCGAGCCGAAGAGGGGAGCTCGACGGAAAAAGTGTTCTGGTCTCAGTATGCTGAGGCCGAACATCCGGTGCCCCTGAGCGACCAGCTGAAGCAGCTGGTTGAGCTCCACAAGGTGGCCGAACAGGCCATGAAGGGCCTCATAGCTCGGTTGTAGCCTGGAGAAGTCATGCCTGGGAGCTACTTTGGTCTGGTGCGGTGGATGTTGGACGCGTGTCCGTGGATTGAGGTCGTCAAGCGCTCTGTTTGCATTGAAGGTGCCCGTCGGGCCCTTGCCCGTGCTAAGGTGCACTGGGGCAAGCTAGACGCGGAGAGGCTGTTGACGGACGCGCCACCACCGGGCAAGGAGTATCGTACGCCCGAGATGTATTATAATGGCGTTCTGAAGGGTGCCCGCCGCATAGCGGATGAGTGCTCCAAAGATGTAATTTTTGAGTAAACTCGCATTTGTTATCCTGTATGCTGAAGCTTTGTTCATATGCGTTAAGCAACGCTTGTTAATTTAAAATATTACCTTCTGTGTGGCCGTTTATCAAATTTGAGAGATGCAAGTCGTCGGCTTCGACCCCCATGCCACGAGTGTTGGGGTGTTTGGGATAAACCTGAGCGCTCTTGTTCCCATTCTTGGGTCCGTCTAGGGAGGCGTTCAGCACAACGAACCAGGCCGTCGGACTTATAATGCTTTATCACTCTCACTTAGCCATAGAATTCTCGGCGAAGCCCCTAGTATTCGGAAGACCGAGTTTGGGGCGCTATCCACGCCTAGGCCGGATAAGTCCGGTTCTTCGCTTGAAGCAGCATAAGTCTTTAAGGACTCGAAAAAACCTCGCGAACAGTGGCCGGTCTCTCGCACTATCATGACAGTCAGTTTTAGCTTCCTCTACTGAGGTGTTAACCCAGCTCAACTGGGGCACAATCGCAGTAGTTCTCCCGGCGCTACCTTAGCCAACAATGCGGAACGTAAGGTACCAAAACATGGGAGCCGGGCAAACCCAACTATTGACCAAAGACATGATTCGGAGCCGATGCATATAGTGCTATAAGTTCGGGGTGCCACACTTGTTAGAGTGTTCGGTCTTCTCACACCATGTTATGGGGTGTTGTAAGCCCCTGGTGTATTATCCATACCAAAGTGTACGGTTGCATAGTGTCATGACTGAACATATTTGCATATAAAAATATATAAGTACAATAATAGGTAAGAGCTATGTATTGTTTATTAAAAAAAGGGCTGCTGCGAAAGCAGATCGATACAAAAAGTGCGGTAAGCAAGAGATGGGAGTATTTGACATATTCCCCTTCAGGGGCAAGCTGCAGGATTGTAAGAGGAAGAGGTATTAAACTCGTTATAGAGACCACCTGGACTTTTGACGTGGCTTGCTTCCTCCCTGGCTATTGCATCGTTGGTTCGGCGAGAGTATTGCCGGACAGGCCTTCCGAATAGTTGGGTCCTGAAAGTGTGTGAAAAAGGAAAACGGAGAAATAGGGAGCCCCCTAGTGCGGTTGAGCCGCATTCTGGGCGTGCCGTTGTTGTACCCCTCCCCTTATGCCCATGGTATTTTTAAGGCGTAATTATGTACGCGTGGTACCAGTATTGCCGTTTGGCAGGGGCTGGGGTTGGGGCCGCACTGCTATGCTTGCTCGCAACGTGCCAGTCGGATTTGTTGTAAGTTACTTCGGGCTTGCTTGACATTGTCCGGACGTTTGGCGCCTACATTGGAGAATTCCCTTGAGAGGCTACTCTGTACTTCCGCCGCCAGGGCCGCCGTGTGCTCCTCTGTTCGGAGAGAGCGTTCGGTGTTTCCATTTACCATGATGACTCCGCGAGGTCCTGGCATCTTGAGCTTGAGATATGCGTAGTGCGGCACCGCATTGAATTTTGCAAATGCGGTTCGTCCGAGCAGGGCGTGATAGCCGCTGCGGAATGGGACTATGTCGAAGATTAACTCCTCGCTCCGGAAGTTATCCGGTGATCCGAAGACCACCTCGAGTGTGACCGAGCCTGTACAGCTGGCTTCTACCCCTGGTATGACACCTTTGAAGGTTGTCTTTGTGGGTTTAATCCTTCAAGGATCGATGCCCATTTTTCGCACTGTGTCCTGGTAAAGTAGGTTCAGGCTACTGCCGCCGTCCATTAGGACTCTGGTAAGGTGAAATCCGTCGATAATTGGGTCTAGGACAGTGCGGCGAATCCGCCATGACGGATGCTGGTGGGATGGTCCCGTCGATCGAAAGTGATCGAGCAGGAGGACCATGGGTTGAACTTTGGGGCGACTGGCTCCAGCGCATAGACGTCCTTGAGAGCACGCTTCCGCTCCCTTTTGGGGATGTGGGTTGCGTATATCATATTCACCGTCCGAACTTGCGGGGGAAATCCCTTCTGTCCTTTGTTGTTCAGCGGCCGGGGCCCCTCCTCGTCATCGCTATGTAGCCCCTTGTCTCTGGTCTCGGCGCTTATCTTGCATGCCTGCGTGAACACCCAACAATCCCTGTTGGTGTGATTGGCTGGCTGTTCGGGGGTGCCGTGTATCTGGCACGAGCGATCAAGTATCCGGTCTAAGCTGGATGGGCCCTGAGGGTTTCTTTTAAATGGCTTCTTCCGCTGACCCGGTTTAGAGCCTCTGGATCCGGCATTGACTGCCGTATCTTCAGTATTGTCACCGTTAATGCGGCGCTTATGCTTGTTGCGGCGTGACCTGCCGTTGTTATCCTTGTTATCCGAATTGTCGGGGCTCTTGCTTATGTTATTGCTACGAGCTAGCTAGCTGTCTTCTCCCGCACAGTAGCGGGTCATGAGTGTCGTGAGGGCTGCCATAGACTTCGGCTTCTCCTGTCCTAGCTGCCGGGCAAGCCATTTGTCTCGGATGTTGTGCCTGAAGGCTGCCAGGGCCTCGGCGTCCGGACAATCGACTATTTGGTTTTTCTTTGTCAAGAACCGTGTCCAGAATTGTTTGGCCGATTCCTCTGGTTGCTGGATTATGTGGCTTAGGTCATCGGCGTCTGGTGGTCGCACATACGTGCCCTGGAAGTTGTCAAGGAATGCAGATTCTAGGTCCTCCCAACAACTGATTAACTCTGCTGGCAGGCTATTAAGCCAATGCCGTGCTGGTCCTTTAAGCTTGAGCGGGAGGTATTTGATGGCGTGTAGATCATCACCACGGGCCATGTGGATGTGAAGGAGATAATCCTCGATCCATACCGCAGGATCTGTTGTGCCATCGTATGATTCGATGTTTACGGGTTTGAAGCCCTCGGGGATTTAATGATCCATTACTTCATCTGTGAAGCATAGTGGGTGTGCGGCGCCCCTGTACTGAGCTATATCGCGGCGCAGCTCGGACGAGCTTGGTCTGTTGTATTCGGCCGGGCCATACTTATTATGTCCGGCGTGACGGGTAGCGTCACGTGAAGCGGGGCGCCCATGCGATCCATAGATCGATCTTGTTTGCCTTGCCTTATTCTCCAAGATGTCTCGCAGGTCTGTTGCGTCTCCCCATACTCTGGTATGTTTTGAGCGGTGTCGGGGTGCGGCTTGGGTCGAGGGCCTGAAGGCCTCTCTATCGCGGCCACGGGGTGGCCGATCGGGCGCATCGTACACTGGTGATGTAGGTTTAGTTGCTTCCTCCTCAAGTTGGGGAAGCAGCCTGCGCTTCGGGTAGCTCTTGGATGGGCGTTCTAGTTTATATTCTTCGGCCGCCAGGACTTCGCTCCATTTGTCGGCTAGCAAGTCTTGGTCAGCTCTAAGCTGCTGCTGTTTCTTCTTGAGGCTGCTTGCCGTGGCTACGAGTCTGCGTTTAAAACGCTCTTGCTCGACGGGATCCTCTGGCACGACGAATTCATCATCGTCGAGGCTTGCCTCGTCTTCGGAGGGAGGCATGTAATTGTCGTCCTCATCCTCTTTGTCGGCCGCTCTCTCACGAGGGATGGCTCCTTCGTTCTCCTGCACTGAATCCTGCTGGAGGGGGTTGTCTTCGGCACTGTCCGGCGTATTGTTATCTCCGGTGCCGGAATCGCCGTTTTTTGCTTTGGCGGGACTTAGAGCGGCGCCGCTGACGTCGGCACTTGGGTTGCTTCTTGGAGGGGTCATCCTCCGTTTTCTCCTTGCCATCCCCCTCTTTAGGGGTGTCCACCATGTATATGTCGTATGACGAGGTGTCTTTCCAGTTCCCTATAGGCACTGGTTCTTGACCGTCCCCTTCATCGGCGTCCATGCCGTCGATGTCTTCGGAGTCGAAGTCGAGCATGTCGGTTAAATCGTTGACAGTGGCTACAAAGTGGGTGGTGGGTGGGCTACAAATTTCTTCGTTGTCCGCGTCCCAACCGTGTTGGCCGTAGTCCGGCCAGGGCTCTCCTGACAAAGAGAGAGACTTTAACGAATTCAGGATGTTGCCGAAAGGTGAGTGCTGAAAGACATCCATGGCGGTGAACTCCATGACCGAAGCCCAATCGGGTTTAACCGGGAGAGGTGCGGGATTTACGGAGTCTGGATCGGAGTCCGGCACCTTGGAGTCACGGGCCTTGCGAGGGACTAGGCTGGTATCCGGCTCTATCGCCGTAGAGATTGCAGTTTCCGGGGTGGTGTCCAACCGTCCGTCCCCGACTGGTGTAGTGGGCTCCGAGCTAATGGTCGGAGCGGACACCTGAGCGACACTCTGGGCGTTGTCCGATGACAGAGCTAAATCGTGCCCATCATGACAGTGCGGCGCGCCCAATTGTGGCTCGAATCCGTCGAAGATCAAGTCCCCGCGGATGTCGGCCGTGTAGTTCAAGCTTCCAAACCTGACCTGATGGCCAGGGGCGTAGCTCTCGATCTGCTCCAGATGGCCGAACGAGTCAGCCCGCAGTGCGAAGCCGCCGAATATGAAGATCTGTCCGGGGAGAAAAGTCTCATCCCGGACCGCGTCGCGGTTGACGAGCGAAGAAGCCATCGTGCCTAAAAGGCGACGACACATAGGAACTCTCAATGAAAGCACCAATGTCGATGTCAAAACCGGCAGATCTCGGGTAGGGGGTCCCGAACTGTGCGTCTAGGCGGATGGTAACAGGAGACAAGGGACACGATGTTTTTACCCAGGTTCGGGCCCTCTCAATGGAGGTAAAACCCTACTCCTACTTGATTAATATTTATGATATGGGTAGTACAAGAGTAGATCTACCACGAGATCGGAGTGGCTAAACCCTAGAATCTAGCCTACGGTATGATTGTTGTTCGTCCTACGGACTAAAACTCTCTGGTTTATATAGACACCGGAGAGGGTTAGGGTTACACAGAGTCGGTTACAATGGGAGGAGATCTTCATATCGTATCGCCAAGCTTACCTTCCACGCCAAGGAAAGTCCCATCCGGACACGGGACGGAGTCTTCAATCTTGTATCTTCATAGTCCGGGAGTCCGGCCATCCGGACACCCCCTAATCCAGGACTCCCTCAGTGAGCTTACAAGTACATTCAATGTACTGACCTAGCGTGTCATGCCAGATTGCAGGACGTGCCTGGATTGCTTGCTTGTTTGGTGTGGTTCATGTGTTCGTGAGCTAGGATAAACGTTCCAGCCAGAGTCCCTACGGATTGGGGTCCATCATCGCCATTCGTTGTTTCACTGCCAATAGTTCTTTTGCTGCCAGTAGAGTTTCCGTTGCCTCGAGTTGTTATGCTGCTGGCATATAGCAACTATGGTAGGCATAGTGTTGTCGTGCCAGTGTTATTCATTGCAATATTTGAGACCTTGTATTCATATTCATGGTATAATAGAAAGTTGGTTTGTTCTATGCTAAGCAGTGGCATATTCCAGAAGACTTCGCCTCAATCTTTGGGCTAGAATACGGGTGCGTTCCGGTTTCTCTGAGCCGGGGTGCCACACCATAATAGGTAGGTATGGTGGCTGTTTTGAAGAAGCTATATTGAGGCTTATGTGTGATAGAGCATACAATATCACGGGGATTGGATGCACCAGCAAAGTTTTCACCAACTCTCGAGGTGAGAAAGGGCAATGCACAGTATCGAAGACGCTAGCAATGATGGAAGGCTGAGAGTGCGTATAATCCATGGACTCAACATTACTCATAAAGAACTCACATACTTATTGTGAAAGTTTAAACCATCAAAACAAAGTATTGATACGCATGCTCCCAGGGGATATATTGGTAGGAAAAGACCATCGCTCGTCCCCAACCGCCACTCATAAGGAAGGCAATCAAAAAATAAATTATGCTCTCACTTCATCACATAACGGTTCACCATACGTGCATGCTACGGGAATCACAAACTTTAACAGAAGTATTTCAACCAATCCACAATTACTCACTAGCATGACTCTAATATCACCATCTTTATCGCAAAACTTTTGCAAGGAATCAAATATATCATATTCAGTGATCTACAAGTTTTATGTAGGATTTTATGACTAACCATGTGAATGACCAATTCATGTTGACTCTCTAAATAGATATAAGCGAAGCATGAGAGTTTAATTATTTCTACAAAAGATATGCCCACGCTCTAGCAAATACAAGTGAAGAAAAAGAGCATTCTACAAATGGCGGTTTTTATGTGTAGAGAAACAGACAATCCAAACTTCAAATGATATAAGTCAAGCACATGAAGCATTCTATAAAGCCATACTCAAAAGATATAAGTGAAGTGAAAGAGAATTATACAAATAAACCAAGGACAATCTCAAAAGATATAAGTGAAGTGAAATAGAATTCTCACATGGTGCATTATTAAAAGAAAAATAAAAAGCACATGATGCTCCAAGATTTACGCATATCATGTGATGAATAAAAATATAGCTCCAAGTAAAATTACCGATGATCGTTAGAAGAAAGAGGGGATGCCTTCCGGGGCATCCCGAAGCTTACTTGCTTGGGAGTCCTTGTATTACCTTGGGGTGCCTCGGGCATCCCCAATTTTAGGCTCTTGCTACTCCTTATTCCTTCATCCATCGTTATCTCACCCAAAACTTGAAAACTTGAATCACACAAAACTTACCAAAACCCTCGTGAGATCCATTAGTATAATAAAGAAAATTACCACTTTAAGTACTAATGAAAACCCATTCATATTTTGTTTTTGCATTTTATCTACTGTATAGTAACTTCTCCATGGCTTATACCACCTATAAAATCGATAGTTTCATCAAAACTAGCAAAACAATGCATCAAAAACAGAATATGTCTTAAACAGGACAGTCTCTAGTAATCTGAACATTCACCATACTTATGTAACTCTAAATTTTTTGAAAAATAGGAAAAAAAATAAAAAATTTGTATATAAGTACGGTGCAAAAAGTTTCAGAAGTTTTTGACTTTCCAGTAAAAAAGGTAAATTCATGCGCTACAGCCAAAGTTTCTGTTTTTCCACTGCACATATCAAACAAGCAATCTAATCATCCTAAAGGCAAATCTTCACACATTATTTTTATAATACAATGGATTAGTACAAGGGGATAATTATATTTGTTAAAAAAATTCTATAATTCAAGATTTGCTAAGTTTCCATGGGCATAACAAAGTTCAAGGAGCTCCCCCGCTTCAATGGTGCTCATCCTTCTTACTTTCACTTTTCCTTTTGACAAGTTTTAGGTTCCTCACTTTATTTTTTTTGTTTCTAAACCTTTTTAAAAGCACATAATAGAATAAAATGACTCTCTAAAACTTCTGGGTTGTCTCCCTGGCAGCGCTTTCTTTAAAGCCATTAAGCTAGGCATAACATGCTCAAGCAATTGATCCACCCGAATCCAAAGGTATATCAAAGCCAATTTTAATTAATAATGATTTGTAATTCAGTAGTGAGCACAAAGCAACATATATCATGCAATGACAAAGCCTAACTCTTTTCCTATGCATCGGCATGTCATAAAAGAACAATTCATGCACATCAAGTAAAGGCCAATACATAGCACAAGTAGTTTCTTGCAACTTTATCATATGGGAAACATAGAGACGCGGAGATGTAGTTCCTATTCTCATAATAGCTGCAAGTAGGAGCAGCAAGCACATGCATATTATATTTATCAAAATCATCATGTGCAATAGTAGAACGCAACCCATCAATATAGTCCTTAATAAGTGCAAACTTCTCCGATATAGTGTAGTTGGGAGAATTCAAAAAGATAATAGGTCTATCATGCCTGGGTGCAATAGAAAAAATTTCATTCTTAACATAGCGAACTATAGCAAGTTCATCTCCATAAGCGTAGTTCATATTGTCATCATGGCCACAATCATAGCAAGCATCAAGTTCATCAAAAAGGGGTATTTCAAACGAATCAAAGGGACCATAGCATTCATCCTTCGGTAAGCACGAAGGGAAATTAAACAATGTATGGGATAAAGAGTTACTCTCATTAGAAGGTGGCACGGGTGATCAATCCGCTCTTCCTCCTTTTGTTCTTTGCTCTCCTCCTCATCTTTTTCATCTAATGAGCTCACAATGTCATCAATTTCTTCTTCCATAGATTCCTGCAAAATATTAGTCTCTTCCTGGACAGCGGAGACTTTCTCAATAAACTCATCAATATCGGCATTATATTCATAATTCTCATAGCAATATTTAAGTATAGCATAATTTTCATTTCTGTAAACAGCATCATCAAGATTTTCACACTTTTCAAACAAAGATTCAACTTCATAAGCACCCTTAAAAGCAACAAATTCTTCTATTCGTTCCACATCATAGTAATCATATATACCATTAGCATAAGAAGCCAAGGTTTCATTATCATTAAATTTACATGAAACAGGAAGGTGTGGAGCCTTCATCCTTGAGCAACAAGTATAATCATATCTCCGGCATAAATTCCAAGCATACCAGTGCAACATATAGATTTGATACCATAAGAGTTCGCCTTTTTGAATAAAGCGATAATCCCTAAAGTATTCACGTTGATCTAGCGTTTCTTCCATTAGCAAGTTGAATGGGGTTTTCTTGGGATTATCAAAGTAGTGTTCAATATTTTTCACATAACGAGCATCGAGGGTTATAGGAGGTTCCCCATCTCCATGAGTAGCAAGTACACCTAACTTTTTAGGTATTTTGTGTTCCATATCCATAACTAAAGATAGAGAATAACTTAGAACAGCAAATAAAATCTACTTAGTGATAAAGCAAACAAGCACACACGAGAATATTCACCCCAGGCTATTGCACCTTGGCAACGGCGCGAGAAAAAGGTCTTGATAACCCACAAGTATAGGGGATCAGTCGTAGCCTCTTTTGATAAGTAAGAGTGTCAAACCCAATGAGGAGCTAAAGGTAGAACAAATATTCCCTCAGGTTCTATCGACCACCGATACAACTCTACACAAGCTTAATGTTTGCTTTACCTAGAACAAGTATGAAACTAGAAGTACTTTGTAGGTGTTGTAGGATAGGTTTGCAATATAATAAAGATCATGTAAATGAAAACTAGGGGTTGTTTAGATAAAGAAACAATTAAGTTAGTTTTAGTAGAGAGATTTTTTTCACAAGAAAGTTATTTTCCCAAGGCAATCGATAACTAGACCGGTAATCATTATTGCAATTTCATATGAGGGAGAGGCATGCATAAGCTAACATACTTTATCTAATTGAATCATATGCACTTATGATTGGAACTCTAGCAAGCATCCACAACAACTAAAGATCATTAAGGTAAAACCCAACCATAGCATTATAAGGCATCAAGTCCTCTTTACCCCCATACGCAAACAACCCCCTTACTCGGTTTTAAGCTTCTGTCACTCTAGCAACCCACCATAAGCGAGTCATGAACATATTGCAAATCCTACAGTGGGGATCCCTCATGCTTGCGTGACACGAAGAGCACCCTAGGACAACACTAATAATGAAACATAAAACTCAAACCAATCACGATCATCAATCAACCCATAGGACAAAACAGATCTACTCAAACATCATAGGATAGCCACATATCATTGGATAATAATATATAGCATTGAGCACCATGTTTAAGTAGAGATTACAACACGTAAAAGAGAGGTTACATCGCTGCATAGAGGGGGAGAGTTGGTGATGATGGTGATGATGATGGCCCCGACGGTGTTCCAGCGCCACCGGGAGAGAGGGGGAGAGAGCCCCCTCCTTATTATTCTTCATTGAACTCCCTCCTCGATGGGAGGAGGGTTTCCCCTCTGGTCCTTGGCCTCCATGGCGGCGGAGGGGCGAGAGCCCCTCCTAGATTGGATCTTTCTCTCTCTGTTTCCTTCTGTTTATGCGTTCCCACATTATGTCCTTTCATTGTTTCTTAAATTCCCGGAGATCCATAACTCTGATTGGGCTGAAATTTTAACACGATTTTTATCTGGATATTAGATTTATTGCAGCCGAAGAAGGGGACCAACCTCCTTATGGGGTGGACACAACCCCCCTAGGCATGCCCAGGGTAGGGGGCGCATCCTTAGGGCTTGTGGGCACCTCGGGAATCGTCTCGTGTTGATTCCTTTTTCCCAAAAATCACATATATTCCAAAAAAAATCTCTGAAAGGTTTTATTGCGTTTGGACTCTGTTTGATATGGATATTCCCCTAAATAAAAAACATGCAACAAACAGGAACTGGCACTGGGCACTGGATCAATATGTTAGTCCCAAAAACAATATAAAAAGTTGCCAAAAGTATATGAAAGTTGTAGAATATTGGCATGAAACAATCAAAAATAATAGATACGACATAGACGTATCACTAGTCTAGATACGGAAAGAAGATTATAACCAAGAGATTCAACGTGCATAACATTTTGGATAGAGCTATCATTGGAAATGGCCACCTTACCAAGGCCAAGTACCTTACCCCTGGAGTTATCTCCAAAAGTTACATACTTGTGTGGGCCGTCGTTTTTAGCAAACTCACAGAACATGTCCTTATCTCCGATCATATGATCAATACATCCACTATCAAGAATCCATTCTTTCCCTCTGTCCATGTAGTCACGAAAGTTGGCCATGAAACTAAGATTCCTCATAGTCTCCTCAAAGTCAATATCACTTTCTTCGTCTTCATGATGATAGCCATGTTCAATGTCATCATCATGTGTCTGATCATCACCTAGAGCAAGTGATTCATTAGATTCTAGTTGTCTCTGAAATGATGCTACTAATGAATCCAACATTTCCTTTGGCATGCATAAGATCACAGAGCTCAAATAGACATTCATCAAACTTGGGATCACTAGGCTTCATTTTATGAAAAGTAATAGACTTTTGAAGAATCTCATTAAGATTTTTTATGGAATAACTTGGAAAACATTCCTCAAGGTAGTTTGATATAGTATATGCGCATTCAAAAGTAGGCAAACCCACCAACAAATTTCTAGGCAAACCTCTAATGATAAGATCAATAGTTCTAAGATTGTGAAGCATGTCAAGATACTCATAGGGGGTAGGATGCAAAGGATCAATAGGAGGCACATAAGCGCTAAAAATATACTTGTTCAAAATATATTAATTGAAAATCTGAAGCATCTCATTTTTCCATTAACCATAGAACTCCCCATCAAGAATAGGCACTCTACGTCTAATACTCCCGAACATAGACTCATCCATCTTCATCCAATGGTGATTAAACCAAAGCAATGGAGACCAAAGCTCTAGTACCAATTGAGAGGATCGAGAAGAGGGGTCTAGAGGGGGGGTGATTACACCCTTAACAAGAAAATTTGGCAGTTTTTATTTTCTTCAAGTTAAGGTTGAGTTTAACACAAGTTAAAGCATTCACAATACATTTCAAGCAAGCATGACAAAGACTAAATGCACAAGAAATAGTAAAGCATGCAAGTTGCAAGAAAGTAAAGGGATGAGATTGGAGTTTGCAAACGCAATGGAGACGCGGAGTTTTTTGGCATGGTTCTGATAAGTGGTGCTATCGTACATCCAAGTTGATGGAGACTTCAACCCACGAAGGGTAACAATTGCGCGAGTCCACGAAGGGCTCCACCCATGAAGGGTCCATGAAGAATCAACCTTGTCTATCCCACCATGGCCATCGCCCATGAAGGACTTGCCTCACTCGGGTTGATCTTCACGAAGTAGGCGATCACCTTGCCCTTACAAACTTCTTGGTTCAACTCCACATCTTGACAGAGGCTCCCAAGCGACACATAACCAATCTAGGAGACACCACTCTCCAAAAGGTAATAGATGATGTGTTGATGATGAAGTCCTAGCTCTTGTGCTTCAAATGATAGTCTCCCCAACACTCAACTCACTCTCTCGGATTTGGCTGTGGTGGAAGAGTGATTTGAGTGGAAAGCAACTTTGGGAAGGCTAGAAATCAAGGTTCAAATGGTAGGAATGGAATATCTTCATCTCAACACATGAGTAGGTGGTTCTCTCTGAAAAAATGTATGGTGGAAGTGTAGGCACGTTCTGATGGCTCTCTCACAAATGGAGAAGGGGGTGGAGGGGTATATATAGCCTCCACAAAAAATCTAACCGTTACACTAATACGTCTCCAATGTATCTATAATTTTTTATTGTTCCATGCTATTATATTACCTATTTTGGATGTTTTATATGCATTAATATGTTATTTTATATTATTTTTGGGACTAACTTATTAACCTAGAGCCCAGTGCCAGTTCCTGTTTTCCCTTTGTTTTTGAGTTTTACAGAAAAGGAATATCAAACGGAGTCCAAACAGAAAAAAACTTTCGCGATGATTTTTCTTGGAGCAAAAGACATCCAGAGAACTTGGAGAGGGGGTCAGAAGCTTCCCGAGGAGGCCACAAGCCTCCTTGGCGCACCCTAGGAGGGCTCCCTAAGGGCTTGTGGGCCCCTCGGGAGTCCTCCAGCCCTAATCTTTGCACTATAAATTCCCAAATGTTCCCAAACCAACAGAAGCATCCACCAAAATACTTTTCCGCCGCCGGAAGCCTCTATTCCCGTGAGATCCCATCTTGGGCCCTTTTCTAGCTCCTTGTCGGAGGGGGATTCAATCACGGAGGGCATCTACATCAACCTTGCTGCCCTTTTGACGAAGCATGAGTAGTTTACCACAGACCTACAGGTCCATAGCTAGTAGCTAGATGGCTTCTTCTCTCTCTTTGATCTTCAATACAATGTTCTCCTCGATGTTCTTGGAGTTCTATCCGATGTAATATTCTTTTGCGGTGTGTTTGTCGAGATCCGATGAATTGTGGATTTATGCTCAGATTCTCTATGAATATTATTTGACTCTTCTCTGAACTCTTTTATGCATGATTAAATATCTTTGTATTTCTCTTGGAATTATCCCTTTGGTTTGGCCAACTAGATTTGTTTTTCTTGCAGTGGGAGAGGTGCTTAGTTTTGGGTTCAATCTTGTGGTGTCCTTACCAAGTGAGAAAGTAGGGGTAGCGAGACACATATTGTATTATTGCCATCAAGGATAAAAAGATGGGGCTTTCATCATATTGCTTGAGTTTATCCCTCTACATCATGTCATCTTACTTAAGGCGTTACTCCGTTCTTATGAACTTAACACTCTAGATGCATGTTGGATAGCGGGTGATGTGCGGAGTAATAGTAGTAGATGCAGGCAGGAGTCGGTCTACTTGACATAGATGTGATGCCTATATTCATAATCATTGCCTTGGATATCATCATAACTTTGCGATTTTCTATCAGTTGCTCGACTGTAATTTGTTTACCCACCGTATGCTTTCTTTCAAGACAGAAGCCTCTAGTGAAACCTATGCCCCCAGGTCTATTTTCCATCATATATTTTCAGATCTATAAACCAAAAAAGCCAAAAATACCTTGCTACAATTTATTTATATTTACTTTAGTTTTCTATTTTATTTATCTTTTACACCTATCTCTATTAGATCTCACTCTTGTTCGTGACCGCGAAGGGATTGACAACCCCTTTTCCGCGTTGTGTGGAAGTGTTTGTTAGTTTGTGCAAGTGCATAGATTGGAGACTTGCTTGTGCCTCCTACTGGATTGATACCTTGGTTCTTAACTGAGGGAAATACTTATCTCTACTTTGCTGCATCACCCTTTCCTCTTCAAGGGAAAAATCAATGCAAGCTCAAGAAGTAGAATGTTCTACATCAAGCCTACCAAGTACCGACCATATACTCTCATCTCTTGCACTTACATTATTCGTCATTTGCCTCTCGTTTTCCTCTCCCCCACTTCTAAAAAGTTTTCAGAAGAACACAAAAATATTTGCCTTTTTTGCCCTTCTTTCGTTCGTCTTTTCGTTTGCCCGTGTGCTTGATTGCTTGCCTTGCCACGATGTCTCAAAAAATACCGAGTTGTGTGACTCTTCTGATACTAATAATAATGATTTTATTAGTACTCCAATTGCTCCCGCCACTAGTGCGGAATCTTATGAAATTAATGCCACTTTGTTGAATCTTGTTATGAAAGAGCAATTTTTCGGCCTTCCATGTAAAGATGTCGCATCCCATCTAAATACTTTCATTGAGTTGTGTGATATGCAAAATAAAAGAGATGTGGATAATGATATTGTTAAATTGAAGCTATTTCCGTTCTCTCTACGAGATCGTGCTAAAACTTGGTTTTCATCTTTGCCTAAAAATAGGATTGACTCATGGAATAAGTGTAAAGATGATTTACTTCGAAGTATTATCCTCCCGCTAAGATCACCTCCCTTAGGAACGATATAATGAATTTTAGGAAACTTGATCATGAACATGTTGCACAATCTTGGGAGAGGATGAAATTGATGATAACAAATTTCCCTACTAATGGTTTAAGTTTATGGATGATCATACAAAAAATTTATGCCGGATTGAATTTTGCTTCTAGAAATCTTTTAGATTCCGCCGTGGGAGGTACTTTTATGGAAATTACATGAGGAGAAGCTGCTAAACTCATAGATAATATTATGGCTAATTATCTCAATGGCATACGAAAGATCTTCCACTAGTAAAAAAGTGCATGAGATTGAAGAAATTAACACTTTGAGTGGAAAGATGGTCGAACTTATGAATTGATTGCTATTAAGAGTGCTCCTATTGATCCTAATGATATGCCTTTGTCCACTTTGATTGAGAACAATAATGAATCTATGGATGTGAATTTTGTTGGTAGGAATAATTTTTGTAATAACGCATATAGAGGTAATTTCAACCCTAGGTCCTAGTAATTCCTCTAATAAATATGGTAATTTATACAACAATTCTTATGGAAATTATAACAAAATACCCTCTGATCTTGAGAACAGTATTAAAGATTTCATTAATTCCCAAAAGGTTTTCAATGTTACGGTTGAAGAGTGCTCAAGATTCATAATTTGGCTAGGAATGTTGATAGAATTTCTCTTGAAATTGATTCTTTGAAAATTAGATCTATGCCACCCAAGTATGATATTAATGTATCTCTAAAAGCTATTAAAATTTCTATTGATGAGTGTAAATAAAGAACCACTAGGATGCGTGCTAAGCGATATTGGTTTGTAAAAGTGTGTTCTTCTAGTTTTTGCGAAAATAATGATGAAGATCTTAAAGTGATTGGTGTAACTCCTATTGAATCTTTGTTTTCTAATATAAATCTTGATAACGATGGGACTAGAGATGAGTCAACTTTAGCTAGAAGGCGTCCCAATTATTTGGAGTTTAATGATCTTAATGAAAAGATTGATAAAAGTGGGATTGGAGAGGTCAAAACTTTAAGTAGCGATGAACCCACTCTTTTGGATTTGAAGGATTTTAATTATGATAATTGTTTTTTGACTCCTTGTTGCAATCCATGTTGAATTCACCTCATTCTTATAATCAAAATGAAGCTTTTACTAAACATATCGTTGATGCTATGATGAAACCTTTTGAAGAGAAACTTGAGTTAGAAGTTTCTATCCCTAGAAAGCTTTATGATGAGTCCTAGTTCGTCTCTTTTGTTCAATCTTTGTACCTAGGTTGGTTCTTGCAGGTGACTAGTAGTGTTGATTACATCTTGTAGTTGATTACTATATGGTTTATTTGGTGGAAGATTATATGTTCAGATCCATTATGCTATTTAATTCCCCTCTGATCTTGAGCATTATTATCATTTGTGACAGTTACTTTTGTTCTTGAGGTCACGGGAGAAATCTTGTTGCAAGTAATCAACTGAATTTTATATGTGTTCATTTTGATGGTATGTATGTTGTGATTCCCTTAGTGGTGTCATGTGAACGTTGACTACATGACACTTCACCATATTTGGGCCTAAGGGAATGCATTGTGGAGTAGTTATTAGATGATGGGTTGCGAGAGTGACAGAATCGTAAACCCTAGTTTATGCGCTATTCCATAAGGGACTGATTTGGATCCAAAAGTTTAATGCTATGGTTAGAATTTATTCTTAATACTTTTCTCGTAGATGCGGATGCTTGCAAGGGGGTTAATGATAAGTAGTAGGTTTTTCAAGTAAGCACAACACCTAAACATCGGTCCACCCACATATCAAATTATCAAAGTAGCGAACACAAATCAAACTAAGATGATGAAAGTGGCTAGATCAAATTCCCGTGTGCCCTCAAGAACACTTTTCTTATCATAAGAGACCATTTTGGCCTTCCCTTTGCCTCCCAAAGGATTGGGCTACCTTGTTGCACTTTTGTTACCATTACCTTACTTGCTCGTTACAAATTATCTTGCTATCAAACTACTCGTTACTTATAATTTTAGTGCTTGCAGATATTACCTTGCTGATAACCGCTTGTCATTTCCTTCTGCTCCTCGTTGGGTTTGACACTCTTACTTATCGAAAGGACTACGATTGATCCCCTATACTTGTGGGTCATCATGCATGGCTTGCTGGTAGCGTATAACACGCACAACAGCCCGGACACGGTTCTCCTCAAGGAGCACGGCATCGTCATGCCAGTGCTACTCTTGCCCTACTTCATCATAGGAAAATACTCGAGGTGACCAATGTATGAGTTCCGTGGGGACCACTGCTTCTGCCCCATAGACTAGGGAGAAGGGAGTCTAGCTGGTAGCTCAATTTGGACTGGCAGCTCATCGATCCAGCGTCTGCCGCACTTTTGTAGCCTATCAAAAGTCCTTGTCTTGAGACCACGCAACACTTCAACGTTCATCCTCTCAGCTTGTACATTGCTCCTGGGATGAGCAACAAAGGTGGATGAAACCTTGCTTCCGAGGGCTTGAATGTATTGCATGAAGGCGTTGCTTGTGAATTGGGTGCCATTCTCAGTGATTTCTGTGGTGGATACTCCGAAACGACACACCAGTCCTTTCAAGAACTTGATAGCTGATTGTGCGGTTACCTTCCTCATAGGCTTCACTCCGGCCACTTTTGTAAACTTGTTTCTTGCAACTTACAAGAAATCAAAGCCCCTGGTAGCAAGGGGGAAGGGGCCCAAGATGTCGAGCCCCCAAACCAAAAATGGCCATGACAAAGGGATCGTCTGGAGAGCTTCAGCAGGTTGATGGATATTCTTGGAGTGGAACTGGAAGGCTTCACATCTGGTGACTAGTCCAATTGCATCTTAGAGGGCCGTGGGCTAGGAGAAACCTTGCCGGAAAGCTTTTCCAACCAAGGTTGTTGATCCAATATGGGAGCCGCACATGCCTTTCTGTATCTCTGCGAACAGTTCCTTTCCTTCTTCCTAGCAGATGCCCTTCTATTTCACACCATTGGGACTTCTTCTGTATAATGTGTCATCAACAAACTGATACATACTGGCCCTCCGGGCTACTCTTTCAACTTCCTCTTGCTCTTTTATGAAGTTTTCCAGTTTGGAGGTGGTGGGCGATGAGTCGTGCCCAAGTTGGAGCTCGTGGCTCGACAACTAGGACTAATGGCACCTCCTCACTCGTTGGAGCACCTACCTCGACTGCAAGGACTTGTGGTCCTGTGGAAGAGTGCAGCTCACCAACCGAAAAGTGGAGTTGTTCCCGGCAGCTTCTCTACCGGGGACCTCTGGAGGTCCTGCCGTTAAGGTCTTGCCGGAGTCCAGCTTCCACCTTTTCCTGTCCATCATCAACGGAGATACTGATGGTTGAGTCACATGAAGCACAAAGGTCCTTGGTTCCACAGGGAGCTTTTGTGTGGCACACATTGACAATAATCAACAGTGTTGTTTTCCACACGCGGTATGTGCTCCGTTTGCAATCCGTCAAAGTGTTCCTCCAACTTTCTCACTTCTTCAACGTATGCCTCCTTGCCGGGGATAACTATTTCGGGCGTCTCTTCGTCTGGAGTGGGTGTCCATTGTGCAATGAACTCCACCAGTACCCTGCTCTGAATCGTTGAGGTACTTTCATACTTCAAACCAAAACTTGACAAATCTAAATCCCATTCAATTATTCTGCCGGTGACCTCAGGGTTCCTCAGTATGTGCTGCAAAGGGAAACGGGTGACAACTGTGATCTCATGGGCTTGGAAGTAGTAGTGCAGCTTCCTCGAGGCCATGATGAGGCCGAAGATCAATTTTTGCACTCTAGAGTACCTTGACCTAGCCCCCTGCAATAGGGAGCTAACAAAGTCAATTGGTTGTCGCACCACCCTCTTCTTTGTCGTGGCCTCGGGGTTGCCTTCACCACTCTGCTCTTCTTTCTCCCAATCCGTACTCAAGCTTGCCGTGACTGGTTCACTTCCTTCTCCGAGGAGGACAGCAATTGCGGGTGCTCCTTCTTCTACTTCTCATTGCACCACCAGTGCTGCACTAACCACTTGATTGGTTGCCACCAAATATAGCAGCAATGGCTCTTGTGGTTTAGGAGCGACCAAGGTGGGAGTAGAGGAAAGATAGGCTTTTAAGTCCCACAGCACCGCTTCTGCCTCCAGGGTCCACTTCATGGGCCCTGCCTTCTTTAGAATTTTGAAGAACGACAGGGTGCGCTCGGCAAACTTGGAAATGAACCTACTCAGCGTTGCAACACATCTAGTTAAACGCCTCACGTCCTTGACTGTCTGAGTGCTTGAATTTTCTCAATCGCTTTGATCTTGTCGGGGTTGGCCTCTATCCCCCGGTGAGACACAAAGAAGCCAAGTAACTTCCCGGAGGGAACGCCAAATACACACTTCTCAGGGTTCAACTTCAAGTTAATCTTGTGCAGGTTTGCAAAGGTCTCTTCCAAGTCCTGAATGAGCGTTGATCTGTCCTTGGTTTTGACCACTATGTCATCTGTGCAAGCTTCAATATTCCTATGCAACTGAGGCTCAAACCCAATCCGCACTGTCTTGCAAAAGTAGACCCAATGCTCTTTAACCCAAAAGGCATCCGCACAAAGTAGTACGTGCCACATGGGGTTATGAACACGGTCTTCTCCTTGTCCTCTTTGGACATGAATATCTAATTCTACCCGGAGTATGCATCCAAGAAGGAAAGTAGATCACACCCGGAGGTGGAATCCATGATTTGATCGATGCGCGCCAAGGGGAATGGCACCTTTGGGCATGCCTTGTTTAGGTTTGTGAAGTCTATGCAAAGACTCTATTTCCCATTCACCTTCCGCACCACCACTAGATTCACGAACCACGTTGGATGCAACACTCCTCTGACCAAACTAGCCGCTTCAAGTTTCTTAATCTCCTCGGAAATTAATTGCTACCGCTCCAAAGCTTGTTTTCTGACTTCCTGCTTAACGGGTCGAGCATGAGGGCAGATAGCAAGGTGGTGCTCGATTACCTCCCAGGGAACGTCGGGGATGTCAGAAGGTTGCCAAGCAAACACTTCAACATTCGTACGTAGGAAGGCAACAAGCACGCTTTCCTATTTGTCATCGAGGGTGGAGCTTATGGTGAACATACCATCAGCGCCACCCAGCCCTACCGGGACCTTCTTTACAGTAGGCAAGGAAACTTTGGATTTCTTGCTAGTGGAAGTCTCCAGCAAATCATCGACGGGTGTAGCGCACTTCGGAGAGGCGCGCTTCCCGGATTCTTTGCCGACGTCCCTGCTAGCTTTCTTTCATTTCTTGTTTTCCTTGGTGGGAACTACAATCTCTGCGACCTCGGCAGCGGCCACATCCCAGTACATCTTGTCCACGCATATGATTGTGTCCTTCGTGTCTGATAGGATGGAGATGACGCCCATTGGCCCTGGAATCTTTAGAGTATTATAGGCATCATGGGATGCCGCCATGAATTTTGCAAGGGTTGGACGGCCAAGAATCCCATTGTACAACAAAGGAAGCTCGACCACATCGAACACAATCTTCTCGGACCAGTAGTTCAACTCTCCTCCAAACGTCACCGGCAGTGTGATCTTCCCTTAGGACGACTCTTGTTGGGGTTGATCCCTTGAAATGTGCCAGTAACCTTGAGCTCACCATCTGATATTTGCAACTTGCTCACTACCTTGGGGAAATCAGACTCAACCTTGCCCCGCCGTCAACCAACATCTTTGTGACCTAGAGGTTGCGGATTGTTTGTGCAACCAACAATGGCAAGCACCCTACCGCGGTGGTGCGGTCAGGGAGATCCTCTTTGTTAAAGATGATGGGCGTGTGGGACCATTTGAGTGGTTTCCAGGATTCTGCCGCGGTCTCTATGACATTGACCTCACACGTCCACTTTTTAAGCTGGTGGTGAGAGGAGTGCGAGGATGCACCTCCATCAATGCAGAGGGTTGATACGTCTCCAATGTATCTATAATTTATGAAGTATTCACATTTTTATATTATCATTCTTGGATGTTTTACAATCATTTTATAGAAACGTTATATCATCTTTTGGGGCTAACCTATTGACCCAGTGCCCAGTGCCAGTTGCTCTTTTTTGCTTCTTTTTTACATCGCAGGAAATCAATATCAAACAGAGTCCAAACACCGTGAAACTTTTTGTGGATTTTTCATGGACCAGAAGATATCCAATGGGCCAAAGCAGCACCTAGGGGGTGCCCCGAGGGGGCACAACCCACCAGGGCATGCCTGGGCCCCCAGGCGTGCCCCGGTGGGTCGTGCGCACCTCTGTGGCCTCCCACACCCCCAGTTTTCCCTATAAATAATCAAATATTCCAAAAACCCTCGGGGAGAACCTAGATCAGAAGTTCCGCCACTACAAGAATCTGTATCCATGAAAAAACAATCTAGACCCCGTTCTAGCACACCAACGGAGGGGGAGAACAGCACCGGTGCCCATGTTCATCATCCCGGTAGCCACCCTGATGAGGAGGGAGTAGTCCACCCTCGGGGCTGAGGGTTTGTACCAGTAGCTATGTGTTTAATCTCTCTCTCTATTGTGTTCTTGAGATGTCACGATCTTGATGTATCGCGTGCTTTGTTAATATAGTTGGATCATATGGTGTTTCTCCCTCTCTAGCTTGTGATGAATTGAGTTTTCCCTTTTAGATTTCGTTTTATTGCATTGAATACTTTTATGGATTTGAGAACACTTGATGTATGTCTTGCTATGAATACCCGCGGTGACAATGGGGTATCATATTGATTCACTTCATATATGTTTTGGCACTCAACTCGCGGATTCCCGAGGTGAGATTGGGGTAATCTATGCATAGGGGTTGATGCACGTTCTTGTCTTTGTTTCTCCCATAGGAACCTTGGGGCACTCTTTCAAGTTCTTTGTGTTGGATTGAATATTATGAATCTGAATTTGCTTTGGTGTTATTTTAGTATGAATTCTTGGTTAGATCGATAGGAAAGAATAGCTTTTAGGTGGTTTCGTACCCTACAAACAATTCCGTCTTATTTTCTCCGCTGGATAGGAACTATGGAGTGATTCTTCATCGCACTTTGAGGCATGGTTATATGATCCAATGAGATTAGCATTGTTGAGAGATTGCACTAGCGAAAGTACGGACCCTAGGCCTCATTTTCAAGCATTGCAATACCGTTTGTGCTCACTTTTGTTACTTGCTACCTTGTTGTTTTTTTATTGTTACTATTAAAAAAATCAATATCTACACTTTTATCACCATCTCTTCACCGAACTAGTGCACCTATACAATTTGCCATTGTATTGGGTGTGCTGGGGACACAAGAGATTTCTTGTATTTGGTTGCAGGGTTGTTTGAGAGAGACCATCTTCATCCTATGCCTCCCACGGATTGATAAACCTTAGGTCACCCACTTGAGGGAAAATTGCTACTGTCCTACAAAACTCTGCACTTGGAGGCCCAACACGAGTCTACAAGAATAAATTTGCATAGTAGACATCAAGCTCTTTTATGGAGCCATTGCCGGGGAGGTGTGTGCATGAAGGTATATCTTTAGATATTGCAATTGAATCTTTTAGTTTCTTGTTTTATCAATAGTTTGGTTTATAAAAAGAAAACTAAAAAATGGAATTGAGGTTGCATCATATTGTTCATCTTTATAATGTCTTTCATGAAAACGATGGAAAGGAAAATTGTGCTCAATTGTTAGAAGAAGAATGCTATAGAATGTTTGGCATAGAATCTCTGAATGATGACCATGATTAAAATGTTGCTAGTATGAATTCTTTGAATATCCATGATACTAGTGATATGCAAAGCCATAAGCTTGGGGATGCTGTGTTTGATGAAGACGATATTTTTAGTCCCCCAAGTTTTGATGAGAAAATTTACTATGATGATAGCATGCCTCCAATTTATGATGATTATATTGATAAAAGTGGATTTGGAGAGGTCATGACTTTATTTAATTGAATCCACTATTTCGGAAGAGGTTTCAATTGATTATGATGAGAATAAAGTTGCTATCTATGATGATTTTGGTGATGACATGTATGCTATAAACAGTAATCATAACCATGAAACTTGTCATCATGATTTTACTTTTCAATTCCTAGATAGTTATTTCATTGAGTTTGCTCCCACAACTATTCATGAGAATAAATTTGCTTATGTGGAGAGTAGTAAAAATTTTGTGATTATGTATCACGAAAAGAATGCATTATGTGATAGCTATATTGTTGAATTAATTCATGATGCTACTGAAAGTTATTGTGAGAGGAACATATGTTTCTACATATCTCAATAATATCAAGTTTCCTCTCTTTATGTTGAAAGTTTTCAAGTTGCACCTGTTTTACTTTCCTATGCTAGTTGATTATTTTTCCCATAAGTTGTTTGCTTACAAAATACCTATGCATAGGAGGTGGGTTAGACTTAAATTTTCTTGCCATGTGATTCATGATGCTCTTGTAATGTTTCAATTCTTATCTTTTATGTGAGCATCATTGAACTCATCATGCCTAGCTAAAAAGGCATTAAAGAAAAGCGCTTGTTGGGAGACAACCCAACACTTTTACCTACTGTTCTTGTGTGTTCACATGATTATGCTACTGTAGTAATCATGTTTTATTGCTTTTGTTTCAATAAAGTACCAAGTAAAGCCTTTGGGATGGTGTGGATGATAGTTGACTTGATTCTATGCAAAAAACAGAAACTTTTGCGCCAAGTCCAGGAATTTCTAAAATGCACTGGAACGTGATTTTGATCTAAATTTTTTACAGGTGATAGATATACAAATTCCCTATGTTTTCCTAATTTTTCAGAATTTTTGGAGTAGCAGGTATGGTTGGAGTACAGATTCCTTCAGACTGTTCTGTTTTTGATAGATTCTGTTTTCAATGCTTAGTTTGTTTTTTTCCTAGTTTCTATGGCTTATATTGTTCAATATAAATTGTGGAAATGATATGCTACAATAGGCATCGTGTGGAATCAATTATGAATCTTGTCTTTGACAGTACCAAAGTGAATGGTTTGCTCTTTATCATACTAACCTATCTCACGAAGTTCCGTTATGTTTTGTGGGATTGAAGCTTTCAAGTTTTGGGTGAGATATCAATATGAGGAGAATAAGGAGTGACACGAATCTAAGCTTGGGATGCCCAAGGAACCCCAAGGTAATATTCAAGGAAGATCCAAGGAACTAAGCTTGGGGACCCGGAAGGCATCCCCTCTTTCGTCTCCAACATTATCGGTAACCTTATTTTGAGCTATATTTTCATTCATCACATGATATGAGTTTTGCTTAGAGCGTCATTTTATTTTGCTAGGATTTGATTGCTGTTATTTAAAATAATTTTTTGCATCTTTTACTTCAATAAATGTGTCAACGATAGCTTTCGACATGCTTATTTTGCAAGTATATGAGTTGTTGTTTCAAAATAGAAAGTTTATTGCTATTGCGAAAATTCCCGAGAAAAGTCAGAATGTGATAAAATGTTGAATTTTTTTGCATAGTAAGCTCTAATAAATTTTCCACGGTGTGGTAAGTTTTCAGAATTTTTGGAGCTAGATAACTATGATGAATCTTGCATTATTTACAGACTGTTCTGTTTAGACATATTGCTGTTATGTTTGCATATGTTTGCTTGTTTAATGATTCTATTTGAGGATAGGAGTATTAAACATGCAGAGGCATTTAGTATGCAATTTTGAATAATAATTTTAGTGATTTTCTATAGTAGAGAATGATAAGGTTTTGCATTGATTTATACTAATTTATCTCACGAGTTCTTGTGGAGTTTTGTGTGGATGAAGTTTTTGAGATTTAGGGAAACCGTGATATAAGAGGAATTAAGGAGACACAAAATCTCAAGCTTGGGGATGCCCAAGGCATCCCAAGCTAATATTCCAAGAAGTCTCAAGCATCTATGCTTAGGGATGCCCTGGTAGGCATCCCACCTTTCTTCTTCAACAATTATCGGTTAGTATCGGTTGAGCCTAAGTTTTTGCTTCTTCACATGATGTGTGCTATCCTTGGAATGTCATTTTATTTTGTTTTGATTGATGTTTACATAAAATACTTAGGTTTGAAAGTTTTTGAATAAGATAGAATCCACAATTGGCTACCCATTTGCTTAACTACTCGCTTGATCTTCACTTATATCTTTTTGGAGTAGCTTGTCATTTACTCTTGTGCTTCACTTATATCCTATGAGTAAATTGTTGAATGAATTGAATATCATGAAGTTGAAATTGTATGTTCATATCATGCCAAGTGGTAGCTTCACATTGGGTTTAGAAAGTGAAATCTTTTGAAGCTTGACAATCACAATATCGGTCATACAAGCAATTCCTGAATGATTACTACAAGGAAGAGAACTTTCACATGCAAATACACTATCTTGGAAATCTTTTGTGATTGTGAGCGCCCATCAAAATATTATATGCCAAAATTGTTGATGTTGGTCAAGGAAGACAACGTAATGGTTTACGTTTGTTCATATTCACATAGAAGTTATATTGTCATAGATCCTTCAGCATGTGATGCTTGCCCCCCATCTTTGCTAGCCAAAAATTCCGCACCAACTAGAGATACTACTTGTGCATCCAAAAACCCTTAAACCCAAATCTTTTTCTCAAGAGTCCACTGTACCTACCTAAGGATTGAGTAAGATTCTTCAAGTAAGTTGTCATCGGTGCAATAAGGCAATAAAAATTACTTCCAGAAGTGTTAGATCATTTAGTGTAAGAGAAAATTGAGTGTTGTACAAACTTGTGATGGCGAAGAATAAAAGTGACAGACTGCATAATAAAGGTTGCCATCATAAGGGGCAATATAACGTGACGTTCTCTTACACTAAGATATTGAGCATACAACCAAAAAGCACATGAAAACCTCTTCTTTCCTCTGCGAAGGGCATATCTTTAACTTTTATGTATTTACTTTCATGCAAGAGTCAAAGTTTTTCTCTCTATTCCTTTTATATTTTTCTCTTTTGGCAAACATCATGTGGTGAGGAAAGCTCTAAGCACATATATCCAGTTGGATATGGGTAGCATGAGTTATTATTATTGACATCACCCTTGAGGTGAATATGCTGGGACGCGAAATTATAAGCCCCTATCTTTCTATGTGTCCGATTGAAATGTTTTGCTCATGTGTATGCGGTGAGTGTTAGCAGTCATAGAAGACTATATGATGGTTGAGTATGTGGAAGTCTTACTAAGACTGTTGAATAAGTTGAATTGCAATTGTTTGGTGACTAAGAATATAGGTTGTTGAGTTTCAAGAGAATTCATTGTTTGAACCTTAACATGTGAATTGGTTGATTCTTTGTCATGATGAGTTTTATGAGAAAGAGTTGTTTTTATGATGCTAGGGAAAGTGATTGAAATTATTATTGATCAAACTTATGCACTTTGCTAGCATTCACACTTCATAAACTTATGCACTTTGCTAGCATTGACACTTCATAAATTTATTTTATCATTTACCTACTTTGCTAGGAATTAAGCTTGGGGATGCTCATACGTCTCCAACGTATCTATAATTTATGAAGTACTAGTTGACCCGTTGCGCCAAATGGCGCAGAGACCTGCTGAAGACATGTTATCGATGAAAATAGTTTCATGCTACAAGAATCTTCAACTAAAGCCATGTTTGCGATGAAAATAGTTTCCTTTACTAAGGACATGCCATGTATATTGTGGTCTGCTAAATCCATATGCGCCTTGAAAAAAAACATGATTTAATTTGCAGAGCCTCACGTGTTGCAAGTATGAATAAGAACTACGAACTCTTTTTATGCGATTCAAACACATTTCAAGAGTTTTTGTTTCTTAGTACATGTTGTCTACAGTAACATTTGCCGAGAGAGAGAAGCATACCCATCTCTCATTATGATTATTATTAAAAGGTATTAAATTCAAAATAAACAATTTCATTTACTTGAAGCACTTGAAGAAAGAGAACTTAGACATACTTTTACGCAATGCTCATTTAACCTGTGAAGGACTACGCAATGCTCATTTAACCTGTGAAGGACAAAAATATTCCACCGTCTCTGAATGATGAACTAAACTAAATAAGAAATATATGCAGTAAATTCATTCAAAGTAGAAAAGGGATCTTACATCAAATAAGGCATTACAACAAACATGGTGTTATCTTAGTAAAAGAAATTACATCATTAGAAGAGAAAAGGGAAGAAAACTATCATGAGATTTAACCTGTGAAGGACAAAAATATTCCACCATCTCTGAATGATGAACTAAACTAAATAAGAAATATATGCAGTAAATTCATTCAAAGTAGAAAAGGGATCTTACATCAAATAAGGCATTACAACAAACATGGTGTTATCTTAGTAAAAGAAATTACATCATTAGAAGAGAAAAGGGAAGAAAACCAATCATGAGATTGAGATTAATACATCTAGGAGAAGGTCGTAGACATCACTGTGATCATTTTGCAGCCTGGGGAGCAAGGATCCATGGTTTTTATATGCCTTGCCCGGCTGCTGGAGTAGATAACATGAAAACATCGTCTCTACCATCTCGATGGCTTAGACCCAGGGAGCCGAATGTTCATCTCGGCCCTCCCCAGCTTCCATCAATGGATTTTTATAGTCAGGGTTAAAGACTAAGAGGCCCTATGCATGTTCAAATATGCTAGTAGCATATACAATACAAATCAAGAAAAAGAAAAGAGAAGACCACAAACATTACAAAAACACAATTTTGACAAATTGTCTCTATTGTAAAATTGAGGGAATAACTCATTATTCGAGAGAACTGGCTGGGGATCGAGGGAGGGGTGCGGTGGCTCATGGGGATCGGGAGGAAAGAGAAAGAGGGCTAGGGTTCGTTTGGCGGCTGGGGTGGTAGTGGGACGAGACACGGGTGATTGGGTGCGGGCGCGCCGAGCTGATTGGGAAAAACCACCTGCACCTGCAAACGGGGAACCCAGCCAACCAACGTGCGGCGCGAGCCCACCAGTCATTGGACAACGAAAACGACCACGAGGTGAAAATTGATTTTAATGGCGCAGAGGCACGCTAAAGCCATGACCGCGATGAAAAAAAGTTCCATGGTTTAATTCCCTCTAATAGGAAACATAGTGGAATGTTGTGTATAATGATATGAATATACACGGCTTAACTTAATAGTATAGAGTCTAATTTAAAACAAAAATACATGCGTTAGTATGAAAAATTAAGATAGAATTGTCTTTCAAAATCTATACAATGAGTGTTTTGAAAAGGTTTGTCTTTCTCGGTAAAAATAATTTTTAGCAACCACTTAGGTGTAGAGTCCTATTTCAAACTATGATCACTTTGAAAATTGTAGTGTACAATGATATAATAGATCCTTCTGTATGGAAAGAAACACGTATTTGTGGCGAAAGTACATGCCCTATTGCTTAAAAACATATGCATGTCTTTTCTTTACTCCTTTATTAATTAGCTAAAATATATGTGAATGTGTAATAGCATTTAGAACGGTCAACAGTAGTTCCCATGGAAGTAAACACAAAGAGGCAGTTGTATTGGTGTATCTTTTCTATAAACTCTTTGCTACGCGTACTTCCAAGATGCAGTAGCTATTTCGTGTGTGTTTCAACTCAGAGCATATATTCAAAATATCATCATGAGAGAGCCCCTTAACCAAGTTATTTCTTTTTTTTAACCGAGCCTGATCACACAAGGAGAACCTAGTTACCATCATTATGATTGACATGATAAGTTTAAGGTCTATGCCCATTCTCCCTACAGAAAGATAATGATCATGTGAGGATAAATTGCATGAATGCTAGCAAGTATAGACGTAGTAGTAGCAATAGAACATAATGAAACTTGCAACATCTCAGTGTACTTCTTTGACCTTTCTAGGTCTTTTTGTCCAAAATTTCACTCATAATAACTTTTCCTCTATCAAAGTTCTGCAAGCAAACAATACAGAAGCTATTCTTCAACAAAACATGACAAACTAAAAGGAAATGATCCAGTACCTCAGCTATTTCACTTTATAAGGTTGCAAATACATGCATGTGTTTATAAATCAATACATGTAGTCTCAGACATACTTGATAACGCCGGTGTGCACCATTTTTTCTCTAAAATATGAACCATAGTTTGTAAGCTTGAGATATATGTCGATTTTCACCCCACGGTTGTTTCCGTTGGCCAATGACGGGTGGGCTCGTCTCGCACGCTCGTTGGCTGGGTGAACTTTGTTCGTTTCCCCGAGGGATTTGCCAATCCCCTCCCTAGCCGCCAGCCCTGTGCCCACTCCGCCTCGTTCTCCTCCCTCGACAGCGCCGCACCTCCTCCCTCGTTCCTGCTCTCAAGATCAAGCGATGGGCACCTTTCGTGTCTACTACCGCCAGGCTCAACACCAACTCCACATATGAATTAGCACATGCTGCCTTCCACATGACAGCACGACATCCACCTGTCCCTCGTTGCCTGAGAAGAATAAAAGAGGGAACGATGTGTGGTGCATCTCAACGGACTTGACCTCAGTTGTCAGACCAGTGGGACCAAAGGTGACAACCATACCAGGCTTGATGACACCAGTCTCAACACGGCCAACAGGCACAGTTCCAATGCCACCAATCTTGTAAACGTCCTGGAGGGGAAGACGGAGGGGCTTATCTGAGGGCCTCTTGGGCTCGTTGATCTGGTCAAGCGCCTCAAGCAGGGTTGGGCCCTTGTACCAGTCAAGGTTGGTGGACCTCTCAATCATGTTGTCACCCTCAAACCCAGAGATGGGGACGAAGGGAACCTTGTCAGGGTTGTAGCCGACCTTCTTCAGGTACGAAGAGACCTCCTTAACAATTTCTTCATAACGAGCCTTCGAGTACTTGGGAGTGGTGGTGTCCATCTAAAAATGAGAAGCAGAATGATAACTTTAGTTAAATGGAACACACAGCTTAGAAGAAAATTCATTCACTACACCAACCAAAGGAAGGCCATCTTCACTCCTGAGTTGCAAAAATCAAGGAATTGTCAATAACTCACAGCAAAGAGTCATTGTTCAACATGTGATCCTGCTAAATATGAACTGAAACACTTAGATCGTAGAGAAACATCACCATATATATCTACATCCCTGCAAAATCTGTAAAAAATGTGGTTAGCGGCTGGTGGTAGTATGTACTGTGTGAACTAATAAATAATCACTATACTGTAAAAATTAACATAACCAACTTGAAAAAACAACTATATCATTCTAACCGACTATGTTCAAACACAACCAGGCTCCAGACCACAAATAGGAATCATTTCATATTACAAATAGAAAATATGAGAAGGACGGCATAAGATAGTAAATAAGAAAAACCAAACCAGATTGAATAACTACAGGCAGATTCAAAGAAATGGTACTGATTTTATGCTTCAGTATTTATGATATGCCGAACCTACATAACATACTGGAATCCGATCATGACTAACTCTATATAGCTACATATACTCTACTACTCCAAAAATTAATGTTCTTGTACTTACTGAAGTATAAGATTCTGCAAATAGCTCGAGCTAAATAATCCAGATAGGTGAAGTATGGGTCGCACAATGGATCAAAATACCAGTACATCACATCTATATAGATACTGCTTTCTGAACAGATTCTAACTAATGGGTCTCACTGTCAGCAAACTCATGATTCCCAATAACATACCAGAATATTAATTTCCACGGTACCAGAATATAGGTTGTACCTTCAAATGTTGTTTTTAGTCGCTTTCTTTTAGATTTTCTTGCATTGACGAGCTTATCCTTGAAAGGCTGAAAGTACAGTTTATGTCAAAAAAATAGCTGCACCTCTGATATATGTGATACTTCTATAACAAGCATATATATATATATATATATATATATACAATTAGGAGTGCATGCAGATAAGATGTAGTTTTTTTATAACACTGGCAAAGATCTTACACGACATTCTGAACAATGTCATGAACAGAGCATTGAGGAATTAGTAGAACAATTTCATGCAAGAAGAAAGAACCCACCCACATACGCTTGCCTCCTACAATCCCTGCAAATCGGAAGAAACCAATGACATATGGAGATGCATAAATAGCAAGATCAGGAGGAGATTATTGCGTGATGGTGTGTGTGTGTGTGTGTGTAGAGAGAGAGAGAGAGAGAGAGAGAGAGAGAGAGAGAGAGAGAGAGAGATCAGGAGCGGAGGGGAAGCAAGATATAGACTGTAAACTACTATTAGAAAATATTATTAGATATAGACTATAAACCCTATGTGTAAATATTTGGCAGATATAGACTATAAACTACTATTTGTGAAAGCAAGGAACATAAACAATAGGTTGTTGTAGCTAGATAAATTACTTGTTCAAATTGATTGCCATAATTTTATTAGAAAATTCATGCCTACGAATAGCGCATCTCAGGGAATCCAAGGCCTGCAGAAATGTACAACGTCAAGATATAATTCAGACATTTGCATACAGAGAAACTAATAGAAAAACATACACCATTAATCAATCACCATAAGGGCAGCAGTTGGACAGTAGCTGAGCTGCAGGAGATGGTTCCCAAATAATGAACAAAAGGACAATCTCAACAAAATAACCATGAGAGCACCAAACTATCTGCAAACATGAAGAAGGCCCTTTCTTGGATAAGAAGGGACGAATACACCATGATAAAGCAATAATGCAAGCGATGAACCTGCAAAAATATCCTCCAAGTTTTTTCCGGAAAAACCACTGAATATATCCTTGATTGCATATTTATCTCTGTCAAGGTAGCGACTCTACAGGAAGTTTCTCCCAAGAACAAAGTAATGTTGTTTTTTCCTTTTTGAGAGATTGATAGCAAACCTGCAATGCATCACAAAGGGATTACAATTGATAAGAAAAGAAATCTCTGCTATTTTATAGTCGAAGAATAGGCTTGCATCGACAAAAATACAGAAACACTGAATTTGGACGGTGTAAGGAACCTGCAGTGATATACTGAGCCATAAACTACTTTGCAGTGATCTACATGGAAGAGACTTTCAAGCAAGAAGAAATAAATATGGAGAGGAGGGGAATGAGCAATAGTGGATCTGGATGTAAGAGGAGATACCAACCATGGGGCTCGTTAGCTCAACTCAGGCGTCGAATTCATCCGAGGGCCAACGCCCGGCAAGCGAGCACCATTTTGCCACTGCTGCTCCTTGCGGCCCACGCCGGCCTCTGCTCCATCCCATGGATAATCCTTTTGCATATTTATTACTTCCTAGAAATGCATAGTTTTGGTCCCAATTATCGTTTTCACTTTTAGTCCCAACGAAAGTATAGATTTGTTCTGCAATTAGTCTACATGACTTGATGACATCAATACAGTGCTGACGATGCTTTACCCTTGCAATGAACAATATGCATAGGAACCTGGAGAAAACATGACAAAACAGCATAGCTAAGTGTGGGAAGCTGTGATTTGCATGTAAAGATATCCTCAAAACAGACATGATAAAATATCAGTAGATAAGTGACTAATTAGTGTGATGATGAAACCAGGAACATACCCTCTTCAATCCCCATGTCCTCACCCTCGTCCTCGGCCAGCCCTCCTGGCTTCCGGCCGCCGTCGCCGACCCCATGATCTAGCGCCAGAAAACACACACACCAAAATTAACCAAGCAAAAGAAAGCACATACCATCAATTGCAGAGGCAGCAGCATACGCAAAACTCATAAGAAATGCAAAGAAAGAAGCTAAGGAGCAGTGCATTACCAGAAGAAAGAAGCACATCCAGGACGCCTCCTTGTACTGGCGCATGGCCGTGGACGCCACGCGCGCGTAGGGCAGCTCGTCCCACTTGTAGGCGCTCATGTAGACCTCGGGGAGCTCGAGCACCTTGCGGAGCGGCACCTGCACCTCACGGCGGAGGACGCGGCAGGCGTAGTGCTTGCAGGGGATGGCGAGGTACTCGGGGCTCACGTTGCACGGGAAGACGCGCGCGATGGCCTCACTTGGCGGCGAACCCGATCTTGGCCATGTCGCCCGCGCACAGGTGCTCCAGGCCCGAAAGTCTGTGATATTACACTTACCCAAAAAGACTCGCGCCCCGCTTTATATATAAAGCAAATGCCAAAGCCAACATCCAACAAGGTTCACACAAACACAAAGCCTACACGCACACAAAGTCCAAGCACAAGCAAGCAACAAGGGTTACTGCTGAGGGCACAGCTTAACAAGCCCAACACACACACACAAAAAGGCACAAGCGCCAGGAGCCAGGAGGGAAACATCCTCTAGTCGGGCTCCGGTGGTGGCGGCAGGAGCGGAGGCGCCAGGCGAAAGGCCAACGAACGGAGGTCGGTGAGGAGTCTGTCGATGGCGTCCCGGTCCTGCGGGCGGCTAAGCGGCCGCCAGAGCTGCAAGTAACCACACATTTTAAAGATGGAGTCAGTCGCACGCCGAAGGGGCACCTTCTGAATGACAAGCTTATTGCGAACCGTCCACAGGGTCCAGGCTAGAACCCCGACGCACAGCCATCTAATATGTCTGTAGCGAGGGGGGAGGCTTGAATTTCCGCAAGCAGGTCAGGGAAGTTGGTGTTGCACCACTGTCCCCCAACCGTTTCGCGGAAACAAGACCAAAGGAACTGTGCCGTGTAGCACAGGAAGAAGATGTGATTAGCGTCCTCTACCGTGCCACACAGGGGGCACATTCCATCGCCAGGACCATGGCGCTTAAGAACCTCAACGCCGGTCGGGAGGCGGCCGCGGATCCATTGCCAAAGAAAGATCCGAATCTTAAGTGGGAGGCGGATGTCCCAGATAAGACCAAAGGGCTCCGGGGCTGACGAAGGGGCAATGGCCGCGTAGAGGGATTTGGTGGAGAAGCGGCCGGAGGGGTCTAGGCGCCAGGAGATGGAGTCCGGAGAATCTGCCACGTCCATAGGTAGCAGGGCGATGTCCTGGAGGAGGACATCCCAGGCAGCCACCTCAGCGGGGCCAAAAGGGCGGCGGAACGCGAGGCGCCCTAAGTCAATAAGGGCCGCCTCGACTGAGACCCGAGGGTCAACTACAATGTCGAAGAGGATGGGGAACCGGGCGGCTAGAGGGGAGCCTCCGAGCCACCTGTCCAGCCAGAACAAGGTCGAAGCTCCAGAGCCCACAGAGATGGAAGTGCCTATACGTAAGACCGGAAGCAGCCGGACGACGGCCTGCCAAAACTGGGAACCGCCCGAGCGTTGGCAGAACGCCAGTGGCTGTCCACGCAGGTACTTGTTCTGGATGATAGTAAGCCAGAGGCCACCGTCCCCATTGGCGATGCGCCAGAGCCAGCGGGTCAAGAGGGCGATGTTCATGCGCCGAGAGGACAGAATCCCAAGACCGCCCTGGTCTTTGGGTTTGCAGATGTCTGGCCAGCTGACCATGTGGTATTTCTGCTTGCCCTCCTCCCCAGCCCAGAAGAATCTGGACTGGTATTTGGCGACCTCCTGATGGAGCGTTTCATGAAGGCTATAGAAGCTCATAAGGAACCACAGGAGGCTGGCTAGCGATGAGTTGATAAGGATCACGCGCGCCGCCTTCGATAGCCAACGCCCTTTCCAGGGCTCTACGCGATGTTGCATACGGGTCACCGTGGGGCGGAGGTCCGCCACGGTGAGGCGCGAGTCACTAATGGGGATCCCCAGATAGGTCGTGGGGAAAGAACCCAGCCGACAGTTAAGCCGGTCGGCAATGGACTGTGCGTCCTCAGAGGGGTAACCGAGCACCATCACTTCGCTCTTATCAAAGTTGATGGTGAGGCCCGACATTTGTTGGAAGCACAGAAGAAGGAACTTCAGGTTGGAGATCTCTAAGGCAGACCCCTCGACCATAATAATGGTGTCATCCGCGTATTGTAGAAGGGAGACCCCTCCCCCTCCAACAAGGTGCGGGACAAGGCCTCTAATATGCCCAGCAGCCTTGGCCTTATCCAAGATGGCGGCCAAGGCATCCACAACCATGTTGAACAAGAACGGCGAGAAGGGATCTCCCTGCCGGACCCCGCAGAGGGTAGGGAAGAAGGGCCCAATGTCGCCGTTGATGTTCACCGCAGTCCGACCACAAGAGACGAGCTGCATGACTCGGGTCACCCAACGGTCATCGAAGCCCTTGCGAAGAAGGACTTCCCTCAGGAACGGCCAGTGCACCGTGTCGTAGGCTTTGTGGAAGTCCAACTTGAGAAAGACCGCCCTATGGCGCTTCAGGCGGACCTCGTGGAGCACTTCGTGGAACACCAACACCCCATCCAGGATAAATCGGCCTTGAATGAAGGCGGATTGGTTCGGGTGGGTGATAGTGTCCGCAAGGAGGGTCACCCTATTGGCGTACCCCTTAGCCAGGATCCGAAAAATCACATTAATCACTGTGATGGGGCGGAACTGACGAATATCGGAGGCGCCCGGGACCTTGGGGATGAGGGTCACCACCCCATAATTAAGGCGACCCAGGTCCATGGAGCCCGAGTAGAATTCCTCAAAGAGAGCCATGACCTCCAGCTTGATGGTCGGCCAGAACGTCTTGAAGAAAGCCACTGGAAGACCGTCAGGTCCCGGGGCCGAGGAGGGGTTCATCCCCTTAATGGCAGCGAGGACCTCCTCCTCGCTGAAGGGGGCAACCAAAGCCGCATTGGCTTCAGCCGAGACTACGTGCGCGCCCGACCAAATGTCGGGGGCGAGACTAGCCCCACCGCGCGGGGTGGGGGTAAATAAGGCCCTATAGAAGCCATCCACATGACAGCGGATGGCCGCTGGAAGAACTAACGGCGAGTCTCCATCCCACAGGCAGTGGATGGAGTTGCGACGGCGCCGGCCGTTCGCGACCGCCTGGAAATAGGCGGTGTTGGCATCGCCCTGTAGCACCCACCTCTGGGTACCACGCAAGCGCCAGTACGCCTCCTCATCCGTGTAGATGGTGGAGAGCTGGTCCTCCAGGTCGTAACGAATCAGCCACTCGTCCGAGGAGAGCCCGGTCGAGTCCGCGCGAGCATCCAGGGTTTGAATAGCAATCAGGATGGACTTCTTGCGCTCTCTAAGGTCCCGGCCAAGATTAGCCCCCCAACCCTTCATGAACTGGCGGGCTAGCTTGGCACAAAAGTGCCATGAATCGACCGCGGACATGGAGCGATGGGGTGCCGACCTAGCGAAAATCCAGCGGGCGACGACGGCCTCCCGGAAGCCGGTCTGATTGAGCCAGAAGAGCTCGAACCGGAACCGCGGCGGGGAGGGGGGCGCTCGTCGGCGGTGGAGAGGAGAAGGGGGACATGATCGGAGCCAATCCGGGTGACCGCCCGGAGCGATGCCAAGGGGCATCGCAATTCCCACTCCGGGGAAACTAGGACACGATCCAGCACGGATTGTGTCGGTACAGCTTGCCGGTTGGTCCAAGTGAATCTGGCACCTGACCGGTCAAGCTCACGGAGCCCCAGCTCCGCGATCCAATCGTTGAATAATTGCATCCGGGGGAAATTAATCCGGGAATTATTCTTCTCATCCGGGGATCGGATGAGATTGAAGTCACCCCCCACTAAAACTGGGAGGGGAGAGTTAGAGATCTTCAGCTGCAGCTCGTCAAGGAACGCCGGGGAGCGGCGGTGGTCCGCCGGTCCGTAGACAACAATGACCTCCCATTTGAAGTTCAGGGCCCGCTCGAAGATCTCCATACTAACGAAAAATTCCCCTCTATCCATGCCTCCCACCTCAAATGTGGTATCCTTAACCCCTAAGAGGATGCCACCCGAGTGGCCTGAGGTCCCACTAGAAGGGAGCCAGTGCCACGCGAAGAGGTGGGGGCTCAGATGTTCAAGTTCCTGCAGGGTGAACTCAGAGCGGAGGGTTTCTTGGATGGCCACAATGTCAATATGTTCATCCCGGATGTACTCGATGAGCTGGCGGCGACGACCATCATGGCCGAAGCCGCGGAGGTTCCAGAAAAGGGCCCGCATCTAAACCCCCATCGGGGGGCTGCTTGACCCCAGAACACGAGAGGCGCTTTGCGCGCGAAGGGCGGCCGTGCGAGACCGAGTGCGTCCACGGATAATCCCGTCGGCCACCGGAGGAGCCGGAGCCGGGGGCCGCAGCAGGCGGGCACGAGTCTCAGCCAGCCTGCCGTCGAGGATCTCCCGGGCCCTAATGGCCGCGATCTGTTCTAAGGGGGGACCGACCTCCCCCCTGAAGACAATGGCCGAGTCATTGGCCACCTTAGCGAGGTGGCCGAGGGGGGCGGCCTCGAGAGCAGAGAAGGAGCAACGAGAAGAACTGGGAGGGGCGGGATCCACACCTGACTCGAGGTTCCGGACCGCGGCGCGGAGCTCCGCCCGCTCGGCGACGGAAGGCGCAGGAGAGTCGCCCGGCCGCGACGCCTCCAGGCGGGCGCTGCGGCGAGAGGACGTCACCGGCGTCGAGGTGGAGCGGGGCCTCCTGGCGTACGCCACCATCGGAGGGGGGTGCGCGGAGGCCGGGGAGGAGACGTCCACTGCCACCGAGGCGTCAGGAGAGGCCGGCGAGGCGAGGTGGGAGCTGGACGGCACCGCCGCGGGGTGAGGATCGGCCGACCCCAGCGCCGCCCGACCGCGGCCCCCGAGGGTGGAGGAGATGGGGTAGACGGGGCAAGGGCGATGGGCTCCTCAACACCACCAACCCCGGAAGACACCGGGGAAGGTGAGTCGACGAAGGGCGTGGGCGCAGCCCCTGGTGGCGTGAGGCAGCGGGCAGAGGCGGCGTCGGGGGAGCGGGGTGACGATGGAGGGGCGACGAGGAGACTCACGCTGGAGATGACGCCGGTCGACACCGACGAAGACGGGGAGGGAACCAGAGGGGTGGCCAGGCGGAGGGCCACCGCGAGATCGGTGGCCGACACCTGGGTACGCCCCGCCCCCGACCCGCCCCGACCCACAGGAGGGTTGGGGGGGTCCCGAGACGGGGAGCGAGAGTGCTCCGACTCATCCTCATCCTCGGCTGGGTCGTCGAAGCGGGAGGAGCGCGAGCGGTGGTGGTGAGAGTCGTCAGCATCAGCAGCCCCCCCCCCCAAGAGGCCGCCAGCAGAGAGGCGGGGGCGGCCGACGTGGGACGGAGGCTCGGGGCGGATCTTGAGGTCGTAGCCGTCATCGTTGAAGAAGACACGGATCGTGACGTGGAGCTTGGAGGAGTCCAGGCATTTCACCTTAACCCGGACCTCCTCCTCCTTGCGCAGGGAGAGCTCGTCCACCACCACCACCCTGCCCAGGATCTTGGACATACTGCGGATGACCCGCTCGGAACAGGCAACACCAGGGAGGCCGGAGATGAGGAGCCAAGCCGTGTCCAGGGTAGCGACGGCTCTGGGATCCCACTGCGGCTCAGAGATGTTCACCATGATGTCGTTGGGAGCCAGGGTGATGTTGTTGCTGCGCGTGCAGAAGCCCATGCTCATCGCGTCAGGGAAGACCACTGAGAAGGAGCTGGGAGCCGTGGGGGTCACCTGCCAGTCCCACGTGCATCTGCACAAGTGGTTGAGCTCAGCCTCAATCAACTCCGGGGTGGCGACGGCCTCGCCCACAACCGTCACCAAAGCCAGCAGCGAGGGGGAAGGCGGGGCGAGCTCGGGCACCTCGATGTGGAAGAAGGCCAAGTCCTCGATGCCGTGCCCATACATCATGAGCTCCTCCGACACCGGGCGGTCCGGACAGAGAATCGCGGGGTGCCCGGTATCCTTGCAAAGGTAGCACGTCGGTGGGTTGGGGCACGCCACCTGGAAGTGTCCGGTCAGGCCGCAGTTGAAGCACGGCTGAGCCACGGCCGAGGCGGTGGTACCCGGAGGAGGAGCTGCGGTAGCGGTGGAGGTGGCGACTTGTGGGCGCGGCGGGCCCTTCTTCTTCTTCTTCTTGGATCCTGGGCGTCCCCGGTTGCCGTTGCCGCCGTTGGCCGGCGGAAACGCAGCCTGGGAGCGGGGGGGCTGGTAGCGGCGGGAGGGGGGAGCGTCGGCGTCGTTGTTGGATGGGAGCGGGCGGGGCGGCGAAGGGGACCGGTCCCGGCGCCGGGTCGGCGAGGGGGACCGACGCCGAGGGGGCGGCCTAGCCTCCCGGGCCGGAGACCGGCCCCGGTCGCGGGGCTCCCCCCGCGGAGAGGAGCGGCGTGAGGGCGAGCGGGAACGGCGGTCGCCGCGGGCCGGGGAGCGGCGCGAGGTGCGGGAGGGGGAGAGGCGGGTCTCGCGCGCCGGAGAGGGCCGCGCCGGCCGGGAAGAAAGCTGCTGCCGCAGGTCTTCCTCGCGCCGGCGGCCGTCGGGGGAGGGGCGTGGGGGATCGCGGCGGTCGTCCGCCCGGCGCTTGGGGCGCCCCGCATCGTCCCCCCATTCCCGAGGCATGGGTGGCGCGGAGGGGGACGGGGGAGGGCCGGTGGCGCCGGCGAGGAGGAGTCGAGGCGGGGCGGCCGTGGCCGAGGGGACGGGGCTGGGAGCCGGCGGCGCGGGGGTGGGAAGGAGTGGGGGGCGAGGGAACCCTACCGGCGGCCAAATAGACCGACGCGGTGGGCCGGCCGTCGCCATGGGGCGAGATTGGGCCAGTCGGGGCCCATCCGGCCTGCCAAGTCGACCCACCCAGGTCATCGAGGCCGGTCGCCCATGGGCCGCACCCACCGTTGCCGTCCCAAGAGGGGGCCCAGGAACCCGGTTCGTGGGCCGGCCCAAAAGCAACGCGGCCCGAAACGTCCGCCCCGGGGTGACCAAGCGGGGCGCTAGGGTTTCCCCGAGCACCACCGCGGTGGCCGCCGGCGGGGGCGTACGGGGGCGGCGAGGGGGAGGCGGGCCGGAGGACCGGCCGTGGGGATGGGGACCGGCGGGCCGACCGGAGGGGAGGAAGGGGCGGAAGGGGTTCCGGCAAGGAGCGACCGGAGCGAGCGCGGGCGGGGACACCGGGGTCGGGCCGGCCGGTGCAGGCGACGACGGAGCAGAGGGGAGGCCGGCGGCGGGCGTGGGCTTCCAGGAGGCAAGCGCCGGGCCCCGGTCGGCGCGGCCGGCAACACCCCAGCTGCCAGCGCGACGCCGCCGGGGGGGGAGCCCAGCCCCAAAGGCCGAGGCTTGCGGCACCCGAGCCGGGGGGCGGCCGGGGGGAGATGCCGGCGCCGGCCCGACCCGCGGGCGGCCGATCCCCCACCCCTGGGAGAAGGGCCACCGGCGAGGACAGGCGGCGGCCGTGGCGGCGCCTTGGGGGGGACTCGATCCCGGCAAACGACGGGACGGCCGGCCGCCAAGTCATCGGCCTCGGCGATGTCAGCCCACAGCAGCCGCGGCGAGCCGGAAGGGGGCGGCGAGGGGGGGCGGACGCCGGCGGGGGGACGGGGCTCGAGGGCGGGGAAGGCGGAGGGGGCGTCCAGGCGGCCACGGCGCCCGCGCCGCCGGGAGCATCGCCAAGCGCCAATCGCCAGAGGGCCATCAGCGTTCTCTTTTGTCCCTCACCGTGATATTACACTTAATATGTAAAAGAGGCTCAAACACAAAATTAAATTCAAAATAAAAGTAATGCTCATGGAGCATATTTTGTATTTACAACACAAGACCGTACCGTCAAACTTTATGTATTAGCTAGCTAAGTAGGAATCTCTCATTGGACTGTGCCTCTAAATTATACCATGGAGGCATGAAACTAAGTATTTTTGATCAGGAAAACAAAGATGCCCGCTTCCGCACCATGAATCGCAGAATTTTCATATAATTGTACTCACAAAGCTATTTAAACATAAAAGGAAATAGTAGTACCTTGTATATTTGTACAACCTATCAAGAACAAAGTTGTGAATTAATCTCTTTGTATGGATGCCCTCATCACCAAGCCCACTATCACTGATGCCTTCTCTTCCGACACCATAAGTAGTGTGATCATTTTAGAAATATAACCAGTTATATTCTACTTGTATCTATCTGAATACTGAAAGTTGAGGCATGTAATGGATATGTGGCTCCGGGATGTCTTTCCCATAGGGAGTCGGGGAAGGATCTCTGGGCGTTAATACTACAACATGTTTGTTAAATATAAACTGCTATTCTATACTCTTCTGAATGCCCCAAGATGCTTGGAACTGCTTGAAGATGTTAGTCTTTGATAGTCTAGGCTTTCCCCTTCTCTTCAGGCATTCTGCAGTTCAGTCCACAGATACTACCCATTTCAATGATACCGATGCGTATGTAGTGTAGATCCTTGCTTGCGAGTACTTTGGATGAGTACTCATGGTTTCTTTGCTCCTCTTTTTCCACCTCTTTTCATTCTTCTCGGATGCTGCAACCAGATGATGGAGCCCAAGATCCAGATGCCACCTTCGACGACGACTGTACTACACTAAGGATGCCTACTACTACGTGGAGGCCGCCGATGACCAGGAGTAGTTAGGAGGCTCCCAGGAAGGAGGCCTTGCCTTTTCGATCGATGTTGCTTTTGTGCTAGCCTTCTTAAGGCAAACTTGTTTAACTCGTGTTTGTACTCAGATAATGTTGCTTTCGCTGACTCGTTTGTTTTCGAGATTATGTATTCGAGCCCTCGAGGCCCCTGGCTTGTAATATAAAGCTTTATTATTTTATTTTGTGTCTAGAGTTGTGTTGTGATATCTTCCCATGAGTCCATGATCTTGATCGTACACATTTGTGTGTATGATTAGTGTATGATTGAATCGGGGGCGTCACAAGTTGGTATCAGAGCCAACTTCCTGTAGGTAGCTCGCTTTCCAACTCCTTGGCAGAAGTTAAGTCTAGTCACTGAAAACTTTTACTAACATGGTTGTGCGGCTTATGGGCCCATGTCGCCATTGGGTGGTGTTAGGATCTTTTACTGCTCGTCTATATTCTGGGACTCTGGTCTCTCTTCTATACGGGTTAAATGGATTTTGCAAACTCTAACAATAGGTTCTCGTAAACACTTCCTCCCAGAGAGCCGCTCATTCGAGATGATTGCCTGCTTCACCAAAAGATTATGAAGATACTTGCCGATATTTTTTCGAGACCCTAGTGCCCATCGCTTTTGCAATTCCCTTCCATTGATAAACCCCTACGGATGACAACATACACTTGTCATTCATAAAATCATTCTCCGTTGATCTTGTTATTACAAGATACCCTATAATACTTTCAGATATTTCGAGAATCCATTATGTCTGCTGCGTTGCAGCTCCTTTTCCGCATGAATACATGTATGAAAATTCCTCACAATTACCGGGGATTCCTTCATCCCCAGTTGTTCATGTGTTTCACAAAAGTCTTCAAAATACCATTCGATCTTCCGAATATCCTCAGCAGCCTATTGTTGTTGAAATTATTGCTTGCTTGCATTATGGTTAATCCCATAAGTCTAGTAAGCTTAATCATTTTGATTCCGTTGATTCAATATGTTGCAGGTGCTAGCAATCCTCAGTCAAAACTAGAATTCGTCCTTTTGGCTTAGACGTCACACCGGACATGAGCTAGTTCTCGGCAAGTCAAACCTTGATTGCTGGTCCATCTAGTTCGATTCAACTTACTCATATCTTGATCAGAGCTTTTGCTTCTGATCCCCTGATATAGAAATCGCAATTCCTTTGTATTTTATATACTTTAAGTTATCCAGATGTTTCTATAATCCGATGCCTAGCATTCTTTCTTCTTCTGGTTGAGTAGCAATACTCACCTCAGATCCTTGTGGACCGTAAAATCCTTTGTTGGATCATTATCTGATGGTATCCTTCACATTCAAAATTCTTGTGAGTTATCCCCATGATACTTAATGCCTTTGTTAAATTGCATGCTCTGCGAACCATGCTCTGCTTTCGAGCTTGTGTTATTTATTCCTGAAGATTGTGGTATATGTTCCTAAGATGCCCCTATGGGTTGAACCTATGCCTTCCTTAAATCCTGTGAACCCAAAAGATTTCATGGGTCTTACTCATATGGTATTTCACCAGGTAAAATTTTCAACACTAATGCCATTTGTGAAACAGGAATTGAATGAAAGGTTATGCATTGGGTAAGTGGGAGTCGACCTTGATCTTTGTGTTCATGCCCATGGACACGATGTAGATCCTATCATGGAAGCTCCTTGTAATAACAAGTTTTTCCTTGATATAATATCATCTAGTATCTGCGAACTGATCCTTGGCAATCATGGTTCCGACCATATTTTCTCCTTGATTCCATTTCTCAGACAAGTTAAAGCACTTGTCTTCTGCCCATCAACACATCTCCGCAACCTCTATTTTGATCTTCGTTCAAGTATTACCCTCAAGTATCTCGAGAATATCAAAGAACTGTGTTGCTTCTTATAAGTCTTCATCTAGTATTGCTTCTCACCCATTTTAGATTTCCCTCGGGTTCTGAGTTATTTGTCACTCGAGAACACCGATAAGTGAATCGATTCCACACTCCGATTCAATAACTAAGTAATCTATGTTTCCTATGAGTATAATAATCCTTCAAGTCATTCCTAGCCTGATCGGCTATATAATTATCGTGCTAACTTTTAACTATGCTATTTGGTCCTTCGTCCCTGAGCACAATTTTAGACGATGAGCTAAGCTTACATCGGTTTTTCCTCGTGATATCATTTCGCCTTGAACAGCAAGCTTGATTTTGATTTTGTGCCATACCCATGGATCCAATAACCTTTCGCTTCATCATTCCTTTGACTTGATGTCATCGCCGATCGATTACATCTTCCTGAAATCTCTCGACAATTGTGTCGGGATCATCATCAACAATCTATAATTTTCCAGGATATCAATCGACTTCATGATGAGAAATACCATCCTTGCCCCTCGATGAATTGTGTGCCATCGACAACATTATTGACTTCCCTCCAGCACTAACTTGTTCAGGTTATGGAGCTCCTTGATATCTAGCTTATGTTATGTTCTACCTTGGAGTATTACCATCCCTTGTGTCAAGAATGTCGTGAGAATTTCACCACCACTTAAGAATTCTTGGTACAAGTGATACGTATCACCATCACAATCCTAACATTGAACGTGCTGCTCAGTCCACATGTTTGGGTACACTTTTCAATCAGTGTTTAATTGTGGATGTTTTCCCCGAGCATACCCATTATAACATTTGGTACGGTCATTGCTATCACCTTGCTTACTAGATTGCGGAAATCCATCCTTATGGAAATCTCGATGAATTGTTGTTGAGCCGTCGGCCACATCCTCATCTTTTCCTTGCTAAAATTGTATGACTTATTTAATAAGTTGTTTCCGATGAATCCTTTATGTATCCAAAGTCTGACCTTACCTAATGACCTAGTCAATGTTATCCCGAGACATGACTGTGGTACTCCGAATATCCACAAGAACATTGGAAGCTCAATACTAAATGTTTCTTGATCAACTACCCAAACACTATGGTATGGGTGAACCTCATAAATTCCTTGCCCTTTTGTCTACATGGTTTCATATTTGGAGTCCTATCATGTATATCATGATATGCCTTTCCTTGGGAAAGGTATTTCCTTTCCGTTGGTCTGATTAATATACTAATCATATTTTCCTTTCCATTGTTTTGTTTAACCTTTTCCTATAATCTAACTTATCTGAGGAGAGATAGTTCCCTGCTTAGGTAAACACCTCAGAGTACAACTCGGTCAGTAAGACCATGTTACTATTGTTGCTGACATTTCGGTAACCACCAATGGACGAGAACTTTGCCTATTGGTCTGCCTCGTTTCAACGAGCAGGAAAATGGTTCTCTTCGTCCCTCGACCTTGGTACCGACGTTGTTGCCAACAGAACTAACAGGTTATGCTCTGACATGCCTTGCTATCATGACCATGCAAGATGCCACCACTCTTTCTACTCTTAACCCACACGGTGGGCCCGTAACCCACAGTTCCATAAGATCGAAACTTGAATCTCTCGTACCTCCCTATTCCCAAAGTTATTCCTTGCGCTTGACTTCGTATGTAATTCAGGAGCCACTTTCCAAGAGGTGGTCTATTCCCGATGCTCTGAACCCCTTTCTCACACTTTGTTCAGGTATCGACCAGTTGTCCATTCGCTTGAAACTTCTTATTGTACCTTCATACTTTAATCTCGATGTCTTGTTAAGTTTCAACTCGAGAGATACTCCTGCCACATTCCCTGAATTGTTCACCAGATAATTAACACTATAAGGGTCAGTTCTCCCGAAGTTACTTTTCTCTTCCCCACTTAAATCTCGGGACGAGCTTTCTTGTAGTGGAGGAGATTTGTAACATCCCCAGTATCACACTACAGTGATCACCCTTAGTTAATGCCATGTCCGCAGGTTTAATAGTGCCTAATTATCATCTGCATCAAATTGCATCTCAAACACCTAATTCAAACTTCAATTTAATTCAAAGTGGAAAATAAAATTTGCTCAAATCAGAAACTAAAATGTTCATTAAATGGCAAATAATTCAGAGGCGGTTATAAAATTGTAACCAACATTATATGGATTAGTTAAGTGACTCCGAAAACCTGAAACAGTGGCTAACAACAACTTTTAATAACCTTTCGATTAATCTAAATTTAATAGGAAATAGTATTTTACCCAAACTAGTTTTTGGTTCTAGGATATATTGCACTGCAATTTATGAGCTAGCTCCCATATTTTATAAAAATCATTTAGATACTAAACATTTTGCAAACAGAAAAGAAGAATAGAAAATAGAGATAAGAAAATAAAAAAGGGCATTGGTTCTACTGCGCACTTAGGCCTGCTGCTACGAGATCTAGCCCAGCCCATCTGGAGCTCATCTCCCACCTCCCGTGCGCTGTCGCGCGCCCGTGCCGACATGCCGACGTCTAGCGTCGTGTCGAGCATCCCACGGTCCCTAGCACCTATATGGGCGAACCCTGAGCCCCCTCGCCTGTCCCCCAAAACCCTAGCTACCCCAGTTTCCCTCCCCCTCCTCACTCTCTCTATCACTCCTGCTGCGAGCTTGAACGGGAGCTCGCCGCTGCCGACGCTCAATCCCGCGGCCACCATGCCACGATTGCCCCGCCGACGTGCCCGAACGCCTCCCTGACGTTGCCTACATCGACTACGCCAAATGGACGAGCCGGGGAGCCTCCACATCGCCGACATCTTCTTCTCCTTCCTCGTTCACCGCCGTCAACCACTGTCGATTCCGCCTCGCATCGGCGCTCCCGTTCCCCCACAGCCCTTTCATGAGCCGCTCGATGAGCTCCACCCCCTCCTCTTCCCGTCCTTGTGTCATTTCTGTGCCGTAGCAAGCTGTGCATGACGCGCCGCCATTGTCGCACCCTGGCCCCGCTCTCGAGCTCGCAATCTTCGCGGTAGGGCTCGTCCCGGTCCGCCGAGATCACCAACATGTTCGTGGCTTCGACTAGTCGCCGTAGGAGTAGCGCGCCACCCATTTTGGCCTCCGTTTCATCGCACGTGAGTTCGCCGTGCTTCGGGTCTCTGCCGTCCCTGTCGCCAGCAACGGCTCCGGCCATCCTAGCTCACGTGGCCACCCGCGTTGGATGCGGCGCTGCTCACTTGTTCGAACGCGCCAACGTGCGGGCCAAATGGCCCCTTGTACGTGGATTCCGGTGAGGTCCCGAGTGCCTCCATCGTGATTTCCGTCACCAGTGTTCAGCCGCCGGCCACCACCGACGTGGCACACCTGGGGCCACCCCTGGGTCACTACCAGCGGGCCCTGCAGGCCCCGTTGACCGGGTTGACCCAGTCAACGTGCTGACTGGGCAGCCCAGTGCCAGTAACATGTGGGCCCCGTGCTAATTAACAGGTTTTATAAATAAATAAAATGTTAATTAATTTGTTAATAACATTTAATCACTAATTAGTCACTGACTAATAGGGCCCAAACCCCTAATTAGTTCTCTTAGTCAAATTAACCCACTGTTAGTCCCATAGAGGCCGACAGGTGGATCCCACATGTCAGTTTGACTGGTCACCCGGTCAGTCGATTGCTGACGCAAGCATGACCTCAGCATGATGTCATAATCCATTTCTGTTAATTTAACTAAACTCTAAAAATACAGAAATCTTTGAAAATCATAGAAAATAAACCGTACCTCGGATCGAAAAAGTTTATACATGAAAGTTGCTCAGAACGACGAGACAAATTGAATTGTGTCATCTGTCTCCATGTCGGAACCCTCTACGTAGGTGAACCCGTAACTATTAGCCTGTTTCTGGTAGACGAATATTGCATATACTCTGGTTAATAATTCCAATTTAAATCCTACAATAACTAATATGACTTAGACATGCTTTTAGGCAACCCTACACTGCGCGTTAGCATAGCAAGCTTTGTGTTGCTTTGTCTGCCTTATATTTATCTGTTTCCTACCCCTATTCTCTCTCAATAGAGGCCGTTACCGACGTAGTCTCTGAGACCCACGCAGCTCCGGTGATTGTCTATGCTTCTGATGACCCTGCATTTGCTGCCGAGCAACCAGGCAAGCAAATCCCCATTGTTCATTCCGATATAGCCCATTTCTTTCCCTCTCATGCTTGCATTAGAACTGCTACTACTTCTGTATGATCCTATTCTGATGCATAGCCTCTTCTTGTTACCGGCTTTCATACCTTACCTACTTATCCTAAACTGCTTAGTATAGGCTGGTTAGAGACCCATCAGAGACCCCACCTTATCCCTACTGCCCCAATGGATCTTCAGAAGACTCGGACAACGAGATGGACAACCAGGCCCCGACACCGCACATCACCCCCCCTTTGTTGTATGAATCTACTATGTTACTATCGAGTACCAAGGGTGATACCTAGTAATCACTTCTGATGTTAAACTTGTAGGTTAGTTCATTGGTTGTGGTCATCGAGGGTGATTCCTCCTTCACCACTCCTGATAACGACGCTGTCGTGCAACTCCTGTAGAGTGGACCTCGATGGTGAATCCTCCTAGGTTCACCTTGATGATTACATCAGGTGGAATTCCATCGAGGGTGATTCCTCAGGGTTCCCCCTTGGTGTTTTGGACACACGATTACTATGGCTTTACCACATAACCAAGATAGTAAAGTCGGGTCGGCCCTGAGGGGTACCCGCTGATGTCAAACTACGTCGGTATTTCCCCAAAGAGGTAGGTATTTCCCTCAGTGATGAGACCATGGTTATCGAACCAGCAGGAGAATCTCCTCACACCACGTAAACATCACCTGCACACAAATAACAAATACTCGCAACCCGACGTGTTAAAGGGGTTGTCAATCACTTTCGGGTACGACACCTCAAGTAGGCAAATAACGTGAGATTAAAAGTGGTAGATAGGATAAATAGATCGCGGAACAAATAAATTGCAGCAAGGTATTTTTGTATTTTTGGTTTAATAGATCTGAAAATAAATGCAAGAGAAAATAGATCACAAAGGCAAATATGATGAAAAGAGTCCCGGGTGTAGTAGGTTTCACTAGTGGCTTCTCTTGAGAAAAATAGCAAATGGTGGGAAAACAACTGTTGGGCAATTGATAGAACTTCAAATAATCATGACGATATCCAGGCAATGATCATTATATATAGGCATCACGTCCAAGATTAGTAGACCGACTCCTGCCTGCATCTACTACTATTACTCCACACATCGACTGATATCCAGCATGCATCTAGTGTATTAAGTTCATGAGAAAATGGAGTAATGCAATAAGAATGATGACATGATGTAGACGAGATCCGTTTATTTATTGCGGTAGATATAGATCTCATCTTGTTATCCTTAGTAGCAACGATACATATGTGTCGGTTCCCCTTCTGTCACTGGGATCAAGCACCATAAGATCAAACCCACTACAAAGCACCTCTTCCCATTGCAAGATAAATATATCAAGTTGGCAAAACAAAACCCAAATATCAGAGAAGAAATACGACGCTATAAGCAATCATGCATATAAGAGATCAAAGAAGACTCAAATAACTTTCATGGATAAAAACATATATCTGATCATAAACTCAAAGTTCATCAGATCCCAACAAACACATGGCCAAAAGACTTACATCATAAGGATCTCCAAGAGACCATTGTATTGATAATCAAGAGAGAGAGAGAGAGAGAGAGAGAGAGAGAGAAATAAAGCCATCTAGCTACTAACTACGGACCCATAGGTCTACAAAGAACTACTCACACATCATAGGAGAGGCACCAATGGAAGTGGTGAACCCCTCCATGATGGTGTCTAGATTGGATCTGGTGGTTCTGGACTCTGCGGCGGCTGGATCAATATTTTGTCGAATCCTCTAGGGTTTATGGAATATTGTAGTATTTATAGAGCAAAGAGGCGGTTCAGGGGGCACCTGAGGTGGGCACAACCCCCAAGGGCGCGCCTGTGCCTCCTGGCGTGCCCTGGTGGGTGTTGCTCCCCTCGAGCAGCCCTTCAGGTGCTTTCTTAGCGCATTGACTTTCTTCTGGCCCAAAAAAAAATTCCTCTAGGAGTTGCGTTGCATTTGAACTCCATTTGATAATGAATTCATGCGATGTAAGGAAACATGTAGAAAACAACAACTGGCACTGGGCACTATGTCAATACGTTAGTACCAAAAATGATATAAAATGACTATAAAATGATTGTAAAACATCCAAGAATGGTAATATAACAGCGTGGAACAATCAAAAATTATAGATACGTTGGTAACGTATCAGCATCCCCAAGCTAATTCCAGCTCGTCCTTGACTAGGTCAATGATAAAAACAGAATTTTTGATGTGGAATGCTGCCTAACATGTTCATCACATTCTTTTCTTTATAGCATGGACATATGGACTTTTATATGTTTGTAAGTGCATCTAGTGCCCCTTAGTGATTTTGGTGTATTGAAGACTTATAGGTTAAGGGACTAATAAGTGTGTGAGTGTACACAGGCTCTATAAGTCAATGAGGAGTTTGAATTTACACTGAAAGTCGACCCCTAAAAATGAATGTCTTTGGCTGAAGACTTTGGTTCTCCTGAAGACTTTGAATTGAAGAAATTTTTGTGACCTTGAAGACTTCGATATTCATGCGAGGAATCTGGAGCGTGAAGACTTTTGTTTTCGTAGTTTCATTTTCTTCTTCTTGAGTCATAGGAAACATCGTACTGTTAAAGGGGGTCGAGGTAATACTAAGGAAACAGATTTCCAAGTGATGCTCATCTCAAAATCCTACACCTACCCAATCCTTGGAGTGAAGCCATTGGAAATCTCATATCAGTTCAGTCAATTTCTTCAGTGACAGAGACGAAGATCTTCTGGTCTCTGAGGAATTTGTTATGACTGAGGAGTTAGGAATTCGCCAGTGCGGATTGCCTACACAGTGAGGAACATGATAGCCCTGAGGAATTCAAACCTCAAAATATCCGACCGTTGCTGAGCCGCGCGCTAGCCATTCCAAAATATCAACCACCTAACGGTCATATCATTGAAGGGCATTTATGTCTTATCATGTCGGGCTGCTCCCTAGGCTATAAATAGTCGCCCCCTACAACCACTAGCTGGTTGGCTGCTTCGAGAGAAACTGACATTTGTCATTTGAGAGCATCCCATCCTCCGAGGACTTTGAGCAAAAATCATCAAGTGAGGAAAACCCAAATCCCAAATCCAAACCTACAAACCCCAAAGTGATTGAGCATCACTGAAGAGATTGTTCCTGTGTGGAACTGGCGCTTGTTACCTTTGAGGACTGTGTATCCTCCAGACGGTTAGGCGTCATGGTCTGAGCATCCAAGAGGAATTGTGAATTGCCGAGTGACCTAGTCTGTGAAGGTTTGGAAGTCAGCTGTGAAGACTTAACACTACTGTTGGGCGAGATTTGCGCGATCTTAGCTCAAGGGGAATACGGTGAGGATTGTGTGTCCGGGACTGTGTGTCCTCGAGTTTAAATACTCAGCCGCTCCAACCAGACGTACAACTGTCACATCAGTTGGAACTGGTCGAATAAATCATTGTCTTCACCAAGCCAACTGGTTCTATTTCATCAACCCTTTCATTTCCTCAGTTATGTGTTGATCTGCCTGATCATTACTGCTTGAAGACATTGACTGAAGACTTTCTCTAATTCCTCAATCCAAATTCTTCAGTCTGTTTGTCTTCATCCTGCTTATCATGTGTTTACGCTTTCTGTACTCATTGCTTGTCTTTCATTTCATCATGATGACTATGCTGTTACTCTGTTTTGCTTATACCTGAGTACTTATTCCGCTGCAAGTAGTTCTTTGCTTAGGAATTTCCTCACCTTGAAATTCCTGACTGAAGATTTCTTAAAAAATCGCCTATTCACCCCCCTCTAGTCGACGTAATGCACTTTCAATTGGTATCAGAGCAAGGTACTCCCTTGTTCTGTGTGATTTTGGTTTAACCGCCTCGAGTTTTAGTTATATCGATTGCAGGTATGATCAAGGTCTCGGCTGGGTGTCCTACCTTTGATGGGACGGACTACCCCTACGGGAAGAATAAGATGCATATGCATCTTGAGGCAATTGATAACGATCTATGGTACATTGTGGAAAATGGTGTTCCCTCAGTCTCTCCATCTCTGAACGCTACCGATGTGAAGAGATTCAAGCAACTCGATTCTCAAGCGAAGAATATCATATGTGGACATCTGAGCAAAGGCCAGTATGGCAGAGTGAGTGCATTGGAAACTGCTAAGCTGATTTGGGACAGGCTGTCCAAGGTCAACGAAGGAGTTTCAACTGAACGTGACTCCCGAGTTGATGTTCTTCACAATCTCTTCAACCACTTCAAAAGACTCGACAACGAAAATGTTCAGCAAACCTTCGATCGCCTCACTGACATCTCAAATGAGCTTCAAGCACTTGGTGCCACTGATATCACCGATCATGAGGTGGTGAAGAAATTGCCGAGATCACTTGATACCTCATTTGATACCTCGCACTAATGATTCAAGAACGAGCTGATTACAAGTCACTTGATCCCGCTGATATCCTCGAGAGGCTAAATACTCATGAGTTCTATCTTGCTGAAAAGAGAGATCTCTATGGATAGAGCTACGGAAGATCACGTGCACTGAAGGCCAAGGCAGTATCTGAGTCCGAAGCTGAGGATTCTGGTAGCAGCCTTGGTGATCCTGAAGAACTAAGCCAGGAGCTAGCAATGCTCATGAGGAAATTCCATAAGTTCTCTCGCCGTGGCCGTTTTGGAAGGTCTTCAAGAAATGATGATTCCTCATCCCGTGACTACAAGAAGAGAACTTGCCACAAATGCAGGAAACCTTGTCACTAAATGTCTAATTGTCCTTTGTGGGAAAAGGAATCAAAGAAGAAGAAGTACAAAGATGATGACTCTGATGATTCAAAGAAGAAGAAGAAATCCTCAAAGTCTTCATCATCAAAATCCTCAAAGTCTTCATCTCACAAGAAGAGCAGCTCCAAGAAGGCCCGGGCATTCATTGGCAAGGAAATGGACTCTGAAGCGGAATCTGAGGATAATGTGGAAGAGGAGGAATCTGAGGAATCTGACTCTGGTGTGGCTAGCCTAGCCCTCGCTAATACATACGTCAGCAAGTCCATCTTCAGCGCTGAAGAAAATGACTTCTCCGACTCTGCTGACAAGGGCAACAATGACTATGCTCCCACCTATTGCTTCATGGTAAAAGGTGCCAAGGTACTCAAGCATTCCCCCTCTGACTCTAGTGAGGATGAATCTGATGACAATCTTAAGCCCAGCTACTCAAAACTTGCTAAAATTGATGTTAAACAACAGAAGGCTTTAGAAAAGATTCAAAATCAACTAGACAGAAGCGATGACCTGTTGGGTGAGGAATTGAATTGAACTAAGACTCTGACAGATAATCTTCAGAGACTTCAAACTCGGTTTGACAACCTTCAAAATCATCATAACAATCTCTTAACTGATCATGAGACGCTTTCTTATGAATTTCTTTAGAGAAAACAAGATCTTGAGACGTTAAAAGTGAGTTATGGAGATCTTCAGAAGGAAAACGATTCATTGCTTGCTCAACAGACCAGTTCCACTCAGGAAGAATTTGTTCCACCATGTCTTAAATACATTGAGCGTGAATCTGCTAATTCATCACCTGAATGTTCAAATGCTTCTATTGCTGCAAATTCCTCAACCATCTCTGTGGTTACAAATTCCTCATCTGAGGATACCACATGTATCACTGACGATAATGCAGGGTTGAAGGAATTGTATGTGACAGGCATTTACAAAAGCCTCAAAGGGCATCATACTCTTTGTGATGTGCTCAAAAAGCAGATCTTGAACAAGAACCCTAGGAAAGAGGGTATTGCCTTTGAGAGGAAACTCAATGCTGATGGAACCTACTGGAAACCTGAGCAGTACCCCAAAACCTCATGGGCTGCTACAAAAGGACCTCCTGTAGATCCATGCAATTTATCTGGATTTACCTCTGATTCTTCATATTCCTCTGATGAGTCATTTGACTCCAATTATAAGATGTTCAAAAATCAGAACGGTGAAGTATTTGCTCGATATATTGGTACTAACTGTAGGAACGGTCCCCCTATGAAGAAAAACTGGCTTCCTAAAAGTTGCCTTGAAAATCTTCAGGTGAATGTCATCATGACACCACCCATGAAGAATAGGAACCCCAGATCAAATTCTTCATATGGATCCAAGTCCTCATATCAACCAAATTCTTCACGTGGATCAAATTCCTCACAAGGATCAAAACCCTCATATGAACATCATCGTGCTAACACTTATGTTTCACAGGGAAAGTCTAAGGGTTATGAATATGTGCATTATTCTTCAAACCATTATGTTCATAAGTCCTTGAAGAATTTTTCTGCTTATTCATATGATTATCCTAGCCACTCTTATGTGAAACAAAGTGCACTGGCTTCTATGCCATCATTTTCTTATGGAGCTTGCAAAATTTTGAACTCATTGCCACACCTCCAGATGTGGGTGGTGAAGAAAAAGAATTAATCTCTTATGCAGGGTCAGGTCTCCAGACGAACTTGATCGTCTGAAGAATTTGCTGGAGACCTGAATGTGCTTGAAAGGACGCAAGCTAATCATGAAGAAATGAATCATTCATTTCTCACATCCTCATATTGCTATACTTGTTACTACTGATGAAATTGATATCATATTCTTCACTGATGAAGTATATGGGTTCGTAAGTTGCACTAATTCATATGTACGATGAACAACCCAAAGCTACTGAGTGGGTCCTCGACAGTGGATGTACAAATCACATGACTGGTGACAGAAGCTTGCTGATGGACACTGATTTGTCACCATCTCATCTGAAGCATATCACCTACGCTGACAAAGGAAAAAGCAAGGTATTGGGTCTAGGTAAAGTTGCAATCTCAAAGGATAAAGACATGGACAAAGTCATGCTTGTTGAGTCCTTAGGATTCAATCTTATGTCAGTCTCAATGCTTTGTGATCCTGATATGGTTTTTGTCTTCTGCAAATTTTGATGCCTTGTGCTAATGGAATCTGACAACTCCAAAGTCTTCGAAGGCTTTAGGAAAGGAGACTTGTATATTGTTGATTTCTCTACAGGACCACAGCCTGCCACATGTCTACTCGCAAAAGCTTCAGAATGCTGGTTATGGCATCGACGACTTGGTCATGCTGGGGAGGAACTTGCATACACTCGCGAAGAAGAAGCATTTCATTGGCATTGAGTGTGTAAAATTCCTCAAAGGTCATCTTTGTGGGGCTTGTGAGGCTGGAAAGATCACCAGAGCCAAGCATCCCGTGAAGACTATCATGACCACTTCTCGTCCCTTTGAATTACTTCATATGGATCTATTTGGCCCTACTCATTATGCCATGGTCACTAGTTCTGCATCATTATATGGCTTTGTCATAGTTGATGACTATTCTCGTTACACATGGGTGCATATCACCACTTACAAAAATGAAGTGCAGGAAGTCTTCAGACGGTTTTCCTCAAGGGCTTCCACAAACCTCGGTGTGAAGATCAAGCATATCAGGAGTGATAATGGAACCGAGTTCAAGAACACTAGCCCCGATGAATATCTCAATATGCTTGGTATTACTCATGAATTATCTGCTCCTTATACCCTCAGTAGAATTGCGTCGTGGAGCGCAAAAATAGGACTCTTGTTGAGATGGCTCGCACTATGTTTGATGAATACAAGACAGCTGAGCGCTTCTGGCCTGAAGCAATTGATACTGCATGCCACATCATCAACATGGTATATCTTAACAAATTCTTCAAAAAGACCTCATACGAACTACTCACTAACAAGAAACCCAATGTAAGTTATTTCAAAGTCTTCGGTGCTAAATGCTGGATTATAGATCCTCACCATCACTCTAAATTTGCACTAAAAGCACATGAGGGTTTTATGCTTGGTTACAGAAAGGACTCGAACACCTACAGAGTCTTCAACACCGTTCACCACAAGGTTGTTGAAACCGTAGATGTGCGGTTCAATGAAACTAATGCCTCGCAAAGAGAGCACCTACCTCCTGTGCTAGATGAAATGTCACGTGAGGAATCCATCAAGTTCGAAGCTACTGAGGATGTCATCCCTACCGAAGAATTTCCTGAAGAAATCATTCCTGATCGTGAAGAAAATCATGCTGGTGCTGCTGAAGAAACTGGTCCGGAAGAAACTGCTGGGCCTAAGAAAAGTCGTCAATCCGCACATCCTCGTATTGCAAATGAAGTGCAAGTCGAGAAGGTCATCGATGGCATTCATGCACTAGGTCCCCTCACATGCTCAAAAGCTTCACATTTATCTAACTTTTGTGGGCATTTTGCTTTTGTCTCTATCATAGAGCCCACTAAACTAGATGAAGCATTCATGGAATCTGAGTAGATTCAAGCCATGCAAGATGAATTGCATCAATTCGAGCTCAACAATGTGTGGGAGCTTGTGAAGCAACCAGACCCACGCAAGCACAACATCATCAGTACCAAATGGATCTACTGCAACAAACAAGACAAAAATGGCCTCGTGGTGAGGAATAAGGCTCGTCTTGTAGCTCAAGGCTACACACGGGTTGAAGGAATTGATTTCGATGAAACTTTTGCACCTGTCGCTAGACTTGAGGCTATTCGCATATTGCTTGCTTATGCTAACCATCATAATATCATCTTACAACAAATGGATGTGAAAAGTGCATTCCTCAATGGTAAGCTTGAGGAAGAAGTATATGTTGCTCAACCACCAGATTTTGAGGATCCAAAATTTCCAGATCACGTCTACAGACTCAACAAGGCCCTTTATGGCCTCAAGCAAGCACCTCGGTCATGGTATGACACACTGAAGGAATTCCTCATGAAGAAAGGCTTCAAACCCGGTTCACTTGACCCAACTCTTTTCACCAAATCATATGATGATGAATTATTCGTGTGCCAAATATATGTTAATGATATTATCTTTGGCTGTACTAACCAACGTTACAATGATGAATTTGCCTATATGATGAGTGAAGAATATCAAATGCTATGATGGGAGAATTGAAATTCTTCTTAGGTCTTCAGATTCATCAACAATAAAATGGCATATTCATATCTCAGGAGAAATACCTCAAGGATGTGTTTAGGAAATTCGGCATGCAAGACTGCAAAGGCGTCAAAATTCCTAAGCCCACAAATGGCCATCTCTGCACTGATGAAAATGGTAAAGACTTCGATCAAAAGGTATACCACTCCATGATTGGTTCTTTATTGTACTTATGTGCATCTAGGCCGGATATTATGCTTAGTGTTTGCATGTGTGTCTGAGGGAGTCTTGGATTAGGGGGTCCTCGGACAGCCGGACTATGTACTTGTGCCAGACTGTTGGACTATGAAGATACAAGATTGAAGACTTCGTCCCGTGTCCGGGTGGGACTCTCCTTTGCGTGGAAGGCAAGCTTGGTGATTCGGATATGTAGATTTCCTTCTCTGTAACCGACTCTGTGTAACCCTAGCCCCCTTCTTGTCTATATAAACTGGAGGGTTTAGTCCGTAGGACAACAACACTCATAATCATAGGCTAGCTTCTAGGTTTAGCCTCTACGATCTTGTGGTAGATCAAATCTTGTAGTACTCATATCATCAAGATCAATCAAGCAGGAACTAGGGTATTACCTCCATCGAGAGGGCCCGAACCTGGGTAAATATTGTGTCCCCCGCCTCCTGTTACCATTAGCCTTAGACACACAGTTCGGGACCCCCTACCCGAGGTCCGCCGGTTTTGACACCGACATTGGTGCTTTCATTGAGAGTTCCATTGTGTCGTCATGGTAAGGCTTGATGGCTCGCCTTGTTATCAAGGACAACATCACCTCCGAGGGAGCCTTGGCTATAGGCCATACTCTCCGACTAGGCAGCTTCATCATGACTACCCGTTCGGCCGCCACGCCGATGATGACTTCTCGGGTCATCAAAAACAGCCTCCACGTCAGCTCGGAATTCACCGAGCAGATGGATCCAATGGAGCTCTCCTCCCTGAACAAGCTCTTGGATCGCATCGCCGCCTTGGGAGTCGCTATGGACTATGATCGGATCGGGCTTAAACCCAACCAAAGGGAGATTAACTCTCCGCCGGTCACCCATCAAATAGTGGTGGTGGAGGAGCAATGCAGTGATTCTTCCTCTATTTTGAGGACAAACTATGTCTGGATCCCCAAGCTCTCCGAGCCAGATACCTGTCTACGGGAGGACATGGCCCAAGCTCCAAACCTAGAATCTGACAACGGGCCAGAAAAATTGGGCAACATTCCAGAGCCAGAACTGCCAAGCTCGGAAGCTCCTCTGCCCCTGGGTCTCAGATCGGGTCAGGGTTTGGACTTAAATCTACCCACCCACCCATATACAAGCAATCTTTCCCACATTAGACAAGAGCCCCAAGAGACAGTACATCACTTCTGCGCAAAATTCCTCCTTGCAATGAGCAAGGTCAAGGACTATCGCGAGGAAGACGCAATCTCATTCTTTTGCAAAAATTGCACGGACAAGGAAATCCTCAACGCCATAAGTCACCGTGACATAACACACTTCGCTGACTTGGCGGCCATAGTACAGAAGTATTGTGCGATGGAAAGCGCCTCGAAAACCGAAACAAAATTCTGGGATCCTCCGGCTCTCACTAAACCCCTCGTCCGAACTAAAAGGGTGCACTCTCGCAAGTCACCCGATCCAATTACAAAGAAACCAAATCCCACTACAGGGCGTGGAACCGTATTGGAGGGATGGCTCAATGGGCCATGCAAAATTCACAACACACCAGATACCATACCAACACACAGGCTTAGAGCATGTTGGATACTCCGGCAGGTGGCCAAGACCGGCGAGGATCTCCTCATCAACAATACCGCAGATCATCATCCCGCGGAAAATAACAATACAGTATTGACAGTCTTTGAGACTTTCGCCTCAAATAACAGGCACAAGCGAGCACTCCCCAGCCTCGCCGAAATCTGCCACGTTGCAGCAATAAATCCATGGAATGACACGGCTATAACCTTCAATGCCAGTGACGAACGTCAATTCCGAACAGTCCGAGCACTAGCCGCTTTGGTCCTCAGTCCAATTGTGGATGGCTTCTGGCTCACTAATGTGCTCATGGACGGTAGCAGCGGATTAAACCTCATCTACCAGGAAATGCTCAACAAAATGGAAATAGACAAGAGCCGCATTGTGCAAAGCAGCACGACCTTCAGAGGAATCATCCCCAGTCGGGAGGCACGATGTGCGGGAAAAATCACACTAGATGTGGTATTCGGCATGCCGGAAAATTATAGGTCCGAAGAAATAACAATCCAAGTGGCCCAGTTCAGTACTGGATACCACGCCCTTTTAGGGCGGGATGCATTCACGAGCTTCCAAGCTATACCCCCATTATGGGTACATGAAGCTCAAGATGCCCGGGCTCAATGGAATCATCACTTTAGCTAGTGATCCGGACATAGCACTCCGCGCCGAAAATAAAACCACCGCACTGGCCCTTGAGGCATTATTCGAAGCCCGCGCGGCCGAAGAACTAACTACGTTGCGCTCCACAGTCGACAGGGACGATGTGGTACTCGACAAACGACCCAAGTCCACCTCTTTCAAACCAGCGGACGAAATAGTCAAATTCCATGTCCACCCAACGGACTCTTCAAAAATAGCATCCATCGGGGCACAGCTGAACCTCACAATAGACGCCGCACTGCTAGAGTTCTTACGCGAGAATTGGGACATCTTCGCCTGGCATTCTTCAGACATGCCAAGTATCCCACGCAGGCTGGCCGAGCATAGCCTAAACATAATGAAGGGATACAAGCCAGTCAAGCAGACTCTTCGGCATTTTTCAGAACCTAAGAGACAAGCCATGGGAGAGGAGCTAGCCAAGTTACTCTAGGCCAGATTCATCAGGGAAATAAAACATCCGGACTGGCTAGCAAACCTGGTGATGGTACCAAAGAAGGACAAATCCTGGCACCTACGTGTTGATTTCAAGGACCTCAATAAGGCTTGCCCCAAGGATCCCTTCCCCCTCCCCCGCATCGAACAAATCATCGACGCTACCGCAGGACACGACTCATTGTGCTTCCTCGATGCATACTCTGGATACCATCAAATCAAGATGGCGGAGTCTGATCAAGCCGCAACGGCATTCATAACTCCATACTGTCCCTTCTGCTTTAACACCATGCCTTTCGGGCTCAAAAATGCCGGTGCAACCTATCAACGCATGATTCAGACATGCCTGGAAACACAAATCGGCAAAATAGTTGAGGCATACGTGGACGACGTGGTCATCAAAACTAGACACGTCGAGTCTTTAATAGACGACCTGAGACTTACGTTCGACAATCTCCGATCATATGACATCAAGCTCAATCTGGAAAAATGCGTTTTCGGCGTTGCTGCCGGAAAGCTCCTCGGCTTCATCGTTTCCAATAGAGGAATTGAAGCAAATCCGGCCAAAATTCGAGCTCTGTCATAGTTGGCTACCCCGACAGACCTCAAGCAAATCCAGAAATTAACTGGATGCGCGGCTGCCCTAAGCCGCTTTATATCCCGATTGGGAGAAGAGGCACTACCTCTTTATCACCTTCTTCGATGCACCGAACACTTCGAGTGGACGGATGCGGCTACGACCGGACTGGAAGAAATAAAGGCCCTCTTGGACAGCAATCCAATCCTGGCTGCGCCAAATATCGGCGAACCCATGCTATTATATATAGCTGCAACACACCAGGTTGTAAGCACAGTGCTCGTCGTCGAACGAGAGACGGACGGACATAAGTTCCCGCTTCAAAAGCCGGTATACTACGTATCCACTGTCCTCACTCCATGCAAGTCACGGTACCCACATTATCAAAAGATAGCACACATGGTCTTCATGGCATCTCGGAAACTATGACACTACTTTCAAGAGTGTTCAATCATGGTGGCCTCTGAAGTACCACTCAACGATATAATAAATAACCGCGATGCCACGGGCTGGATTGCTGAGTGGGCTATCGAGCTAATCCCATTAGATATCATATACAAACCACGGCGAGCCATTAAGTTGCAAGTACTGGCTGACTTCATCGCCAAATGGACAAAAGCCGAACTCCCTAAACAGTACGGCGCATACTCCAATTGGATCATGCACTTTGACTGCTCTAAGATGCTGGCTGGTCTGGGAGCAGGCGTCGTCCTGACATCCCCCACCGGAGATACAGTCCAATACGTACTCCAAATATTATACACAGACTCCAACAATGCAGCCGAATACGAGGCTCTGTTGCAGGGTCTTCGGATGGCAGTCTCCATGGGCATTCAATGCCTAGAAGTGCGTGGGGACTCGAACCTCTCAATATCTCAAATAAATGGAGACTTTGACGCCAAGGACCCAAAATTGGTGGCTTACCGCAATGCCATCCTCAAAATGTCAGCTCAGTTCGAGGGGCTCGAATTCCACCATGTGGTTCGAGAAAACAATCAAGCGGCGGATATTCTCGCCCGCATCGGCGCTAAGCCCGACTCCGTCCCACCTAATATCTTCTTGGAAAGGATGTTCAAGCCATCCGTGGTGTGGGAAGGGGAGACATACAATACCAGTCCGGATCCGACCATAACCCCAGATCTCGAACACTCTGACGCAATCGAAGGCTTCGCCACCGAAATAACACCTTCGGCCCACGTGATTATGGCTGTCATCACCCCGTGGACAGAACCCTTCTTAGCCTACCTAAATAGGCAAGAACTCCCTGAGGACCAAAATGAGGCACGCTGCATTGTGCGGCGCTCTAAAGCCTACAAGGTTCACGAGGGAGAGCTTTATAAGAAAAGCACTACCAGAGTACTCCAAAGGTGCATCTCCGAAGAGGAAGGACGGCAGCTTTTGGCCGAAATTCATGCTGGACTCGGCGGCCACCATGCCGCAGCTCGGGCCCTTGTAAGCAAGGCCTTCCGTACAGGTTTCTACTGGCCGACAGCCCGAGCAGACGCACAGGACCTCGTCCAACATTGTGTCGGTTGCCAGCCTTTTGCATATCAAAGCCATATGCCACCTACCGCTCTCCAAACAATCCCCATAACTTGGCCCTTTGCAGTCTGGGGGCTGGACATGGTTGGACCCCTTAAAGGAGGAAGCCATAAGAAAAAAATACTTGTTGGTCATGCTGGATAAATTCACCAAATGGATAGAAGCCAAACCAGTTAAAACGACCGAATCCGGACGAGTGATAGATTTCATATCAGGGGTCATACACGGTTACATTGTCCCCCACAGCATCATTACCGATAATGGCTCCAACTTCACAGCCGACGAGGTGAAAACTTGGTGCAGCAACATGGGCATTAAGCTTGATTATGCCTCCGTCTATCACCCCCAAACAAACGGTCAAGTCGAATGAGCAAATTGTCTTATTATGAGTGGCATCAAACCCAGACTAGTGCGATCCTTGAGGGAATCAGATACGCACTGGGTCGAGGAGCTCGACTCCGTACTATGGGGGCTGCGGACCACACCGAATCGCACTACCGGATACACATCATTTTTATGGTGTACGACGCAGAGGCGGTATTACCCTGCGATATCATTCATGACTCACCTCGAGTGCGCATGTACAAAGAGAGAGAAGTCGAGCTTGATCGGCAGGACACTTTAGATGCCCTGGAGGAGGAGAGTGACGTCGCAAAGGCCCGTTCCGCATTCTATTAGCAATAGGCTCGAAGGTATCAAAGCAGAGAAGTACGGGCCAAAACTTACAATGTTGGAGAACTCGTTCTATGCCTACCGGAGAAGAAAAAGGACAAGCTCAAGCCTAAGTGGGAGGGTCCCTTCATCATCGACAAAGTTCTCACCGGAGGAGCGTACCATCTGCGTGATGCATCAAATAATCGACTCGAGCCGAACCCATGGAACGCGGCCAGACTCCAAGGATTTTACGCCTAGTGCCGAACTCTGTGTTCGTCTCCTTACCTCCGCCTTTGTTTCTTAAGTTATATCCTCTTTCTTTCTATCTTTCTTTCTTCCTTTATAGCCTTAAAAGCTTCAAGTGTGCCTCGACCACACACTCTTGCCACGTGTAACATCCCAAATTCTAAATTTTGGAATGTTATATTAAATAGATAGTTATGATTGATTGTTTGATTGATTGTGTGAAGTTGATTGAAATTTGAAACTTTTGAAAGTTAAATGAGAGGGAATAAAAGGACTTTCCCAAAACTTTCATCTTTGCTTTTCTGATCTCCTTGAATTCAAATTCCTTTCAAATACAAAACCCTAGAGAGATGATGACATGACTTCTTCCATTTAAATAAATGAAAAGGGTTTTGAAAATATTTAAATATCATTTGAAAATATTTCAAATTCAAAAAACTGTAAGCAACTCAATGATTTTCATGAGAGAAGATAAATGACTTCTTCGAAACGTATGAAATATGAGTCGGAAGTTTAAAGGGATCAAATTCAAAGTCCCTTTGAAATTATTTTCAAATTTGGAGTTATTTGGATTTTATTCAAATTATTTTTCTCCAAAAATAAAATATATGGAAAATAGGGTAACATGATTCCCTACATCAAAAAATTGGAGAGAAATAAATTTGAAATCATTTTCGTATTTTTTTAAATGATTTTTATGAGGTTTTATTGCAATAATAGCACTCTTGGCTTTATTTAAATTTGTGTAGAATTTATTTGATGTTATAAAAATGTCCATGTTGTAGAAAATAATTTTCTTAAAATTTTGATATATTATATGCCTAGGTTCTATTTTTATTTTATTTCATTTTTGTTTATTTCCGTGGTGTTTAAAAAAAGGTTCCCCCGCCGCCGAAGTGGGCCAGCCCAACAGGCCGCCAGCCCAGCCCAGCACCCGCGCCGCCTCGCCCGTCGTCCCCGATCGGAACTCCTCCCGAGTCCGGCCGGTGCACGCGATCCGCCGCCGTCGTGGCCGACCCGGCCACCTACGCGCCGCCTTGCCCCCTCCACCACGCCACCGCGCCTCCCCTCCTCCATAAATAGGCGCGCCTCGACCCCCTCTACTCCTCCTCCACCGCAACCGCCACCCTCGCCGGAGCTCCTGCCCTGACGAGATCTGCCGCCGCCGCCGCCGCGCTCCGTTCCGACGCCCTCAAGCGCCGCCGACCCCACCGCTGCATCCGCCTTGACGAACCGCCCCTTCCCCGCTACTCCGCCGTCGCCGGTGAGCCCCGGAGCAGCCGCCCCAATCAAGCCCGACGCCCTGCCGCCGTTGCTCTTCGCCACCGCCGCCACCGCCGCTGCAGTAAGTCGCCGTCGCCGCTTCCTCCGTCCGATCTCGAATCGACGGCCAAGATTAGATCTAGAAGTTTTTTTCTCCGAACCGGTATGCGCTAAGTAGCAGACGTTCGCTTGATTAGCCTCGCAGCGAATGGTCTTCAGCCTGTAGTTTTGTGCCACGTGGCAGGGACCTATCTGTGATTATTATCTTTGCAGATTAGCCCCTGGAATTTTCAGAACAGTCCCTGAACTTCAAAACCCTCCAACTTTTTATCCGTAACTCTGATTTAAGCGATTCTTTTTGCAAAATACTCCTTGTGACATATTTTCGAGATTGAGCAAATCAAATTTATTCAACTTCAAATCTAGTTCAAACCTTCATTCGATTGTAACTTTTGAACCGGAGTTCCGTTTTTGACGAAACCAACGCCCACTTCTTCGTTATGATCTCCTCTATCCAGATAATCAACTTGAACATGTTTTTGCAAATTTAATAGTTGATATTCAAATAGATTTTTATTCAAACTTCTTTTGTTCATAACTCGAGTTTTATAACTCCGATTTGAGTGATTCTTTTTGCAACTCGAAGCTCTTGATCTAAACTTTCTGATAAGGCAAAATTCACATAATTTTGGTACTGTTAGAAATTGTTTTATGTTGCAAGAGTTATTTTCTTGGTTTTGATGTTTTCCGAGTTGTTTTCTTCGTTCTTTTCGATCTTTTGAGTGATTGCTTATGTGTGTTTACCATTGCTTGCTCGCGATAGATCAATCGGAGTGTGACGAGTAGAACTATCAGGAGTTATGAGTGCGATTCATTTTCATCAATAGTACAAGGCAAGTTCATGCTTTGATCATATCTCTTTACTACCCAGTTTTATTGCATTAGATCAATCCTCAAGCAATTGCATGGTTAGGATATGTTTTAACATGTGGGGTTTGGGGAAGTAGTTGAGGTAGTACCTATTACCCGTTTATTATCAAACCCTCGGGAGTTACTTCTACGTTGCTTATATTGCTATGCTATGCTAGTAGACGTGGATTGGGTTTGAGTGACTTCATGACAGATGTGAGATTGTTAATTAATGGTTATCTTAAGGTGGCTACTTAAATACACATCTGGGTGGATTGAGGCACCTGGGGAATCTAGTGATTGCCTGTATTTTTTGGAAATCTCGGGGTACTATGTGATTCTCCTATGGACTGCCACCCAGGCTCAAAGGGATCATAAGATTATTCATGCTAGAAACTTCCGTGTGCAGCCACAAGCTACTATGGGATCTCGTAGGTGTAACTGTCTACCCATCGCAAGGTGCTAACGCTTCTGAAAGACTGCGTCTCGGTCATCCATTTCTCAAACACCATGTAGTGTGAGAACTTCAACGGAGGAGATCGAGTCTTGTGGGGAAAAGTGCGCAAACCTCTGCAGAGCATACAAACTAATCATGATTAGCCGTGTCGCCGATTATGAACGTTTTGAGTATCTGGTTCTTGAATTATCATGTTGATCTCATCACTCTATAATTAAATTGTTGGGTTGTTAATGATTGCTTTTAATTGGGATTGAGACGGGGTTTACCTTCTCAATGTTTTCAACAAACTTTGTAGTTAAATAAAATATATTCGTTTGCAGTAGGGAAAATTTGGCTTTTTGCAAAAACATTATAAACTTAGAGCTTTCCACCAGCCAAATATACATATAGTGTTAGCTATTATTCATCGTTGTCCTATGGTGTGAATTTGCCAGTACATTCAATGTACTGACCTACATGGCTGCCACGTCTCATGTTGCAGGATTTCTTACGACAAGTAAGTGATACGTTAGGGTTACGATTTCTACACTCAACTTTGCCGTTGGTGTTGATGGGAATCCACAACCTTGTTGTTTCTTCCCCTTTATGGATTGAGGTAATAGTATTTACGTTATTTTATACATGTGATTTACCTCTGTTATAAATCCTCGAGTACTGTGTTTGTCAGCATACTGATCCAGGGATGACACTTAAGCACAGAGACTTGACCATCTGAGGTCGGGTCGCTACACCGCGCTATGCGCGCTCAATATACCTGGGGGCTTCTTATACAGAAGCTTAATATAATTATCTTCCGGTCTTCATGCCCACTACATATGGGTCACTTTTCCACATGTACCTTTTATTCGCCATTATATGCATCGATATGACTTAAGTTTTGGCCAAGCTGGGTTGCCTAGCTCCTGTGTTTATGCCCTACGTTCCTGTTAGTTCGGCTAGGGCATAAGGGGAGCACCTCTATGATTGTTATTGCCGGGTCAGCCGGATGTGTACCTCAGACTGGGTGAAGCCGAAATCTAGAGTTCTTAAGGGAATACTAGTTGACCCGTTGCGCCAAATGGCGCAGAGACCTGCTATAGACATGTTGTCGATGAAAATAGTTTCATGCTGCAAGAACCTTCAACTAAAGCCATGTTCACGATGAAAATAGTTTCCTTTACTAAGGACAGGCCATGTATATACAGTCGGTTTAGTTGTGGTTTGCTAAATTCATATGCGCCTTGGACAAACATGGTTTAATTTGCAGAGCCTCACATGTTTCAAGTATGAATAAGAACTATGAATTCTTTTTGTGCGATTCAAATACATTTCCAGAGTTTTTATTTGTTAGTACATGTTGTCTAAAGTAACATTTTCCCAGAGAGAGAGAGAGAGAGAAGCATGCCTCTCTCTCATTATTATTATTATTATTATTAGAAGGTATTAAATTAGAAATAAAAAATTTCATTTACTACACAATGCTCATTTAACCTGTGAAACACAATGCTCATTTAACCTGTGAAGGACAAAAATATTCCACCATCTCTGAATGATGAACTAAACTAAATAAGAAATATATGTAGTAAATTCATTCAAAGTAGAAAAGGGATCTTACATGAAATAAGGCATTACAACAAACATGGTGTTATCTTAGTAAAAGAAATTACATCATTAGAAGAGAAAAGGGAAGAAAACCAAACATGAGATTGAGATTGAGATTAATACATCTAGGAGGAGGTCGTAGACATCACTGTGATCATTTTGCGGCCTGGGGAGCAAGGATCCATGGTTTTTATATGCCTTGTCCGGCGGTTGGAGTAGATGACATAGAAACGTCGTCTCTACCATCTCGATGGCTTAGACCCAGGGAGCCGGATGTTCATCTCGGCCCTCCCCAGCTTCCATCAATGGATTTTTATAGTCAGGGTTAAAGAATGAGAGGCCCTATGCATGTTCAAATATGTGATTAGCATATACAATACAAATCAAGAAAAAGAAAAGAGAAGACCACAAACATTACAAAAACACAATTTTGACAAATTATCTCTATTGTAAATTTGAGGGAGTAACTCATTATTCGAGAGAACTGGTCATACATGAAGCATCAAGAACACACGTTCAAGAATCCAATTCTAACTGGATTTAGCTTTCAGTTGGCATTTCCTCAAACAGTCAAGTGCACCTATTATTATTTGGCTGACAAAAATATGAACACCAAACATGCCATCATCGTTAAGCAATTCAAGGATGTCTATGAATCGGACATGAAATATTTGGAGCATGGAATAAAAAACAACACACTATCTTCTGGCGTAGATGCACAATAGATGCACTCCTTCAAATAGAGATCAATTTTCAGCTGAAACAATAGATGCACTCTTTCAAATATGCATCATAGTAGGTCCTACAAAAATCACGAGAAATTAGAGGATGCAACTTGACTGCCTTCTGTATCATTTGGAGGACAAAAGAAGCTAGAAAAATTGTGATGAACCACCAATCCCTGTTAAAAGTAACTATCATTCCCCTGTGATATATGGATATATCAATCAAGAGAGAGAGGGGGGGGGTTATCCCAGGAAACACTTTGTAAACATAAGCCTTTAAACTGGTAGTCAACTTACTGTCAACATGTAAGGTTGCCTCATTTTTGAAAAACACAAATCCACCCTAAATTTTCACATCAATAAAATGTAGATTTTCTCTTCTATCAAGATATTACATGTCTGGTATCTTCTTGTAGGAACTGCTACCATCATTTGCTTGTTCTCACAAAGAATTCAATCCATAATATGCCAAGAAGCTATGAAAAATTGTAATTTCTTCAAAGAATATAATACATTGCAGAAATAAAATACTCTGTCAGAGAGTTGGCAGGCGAGGTAGTAGGGACAAGAAGAGCATGAACTAACTTTGAGAGGAGATGGGCAGACTCCTGCTCGTGCCCTGGCTGACCCCTACGCTTACGCCATGCCTCCTGTATCCATTCCTCATTCCTCTGTGCTGTGATAGAAATTCAGAATGGCCAATAAAAGTATTCTTAGATTGCAGCCTTAATTTCTTATCCTTTAGTAGATGCACATTTGATTCTATTCTTAGATTGAAGCCTTAATTTCTTATCCTTTAGTAGACGCACATTTGATTCTGAAGGAAGAAGATGGAAAATATGCATATAGCAAGAAATAGTAAAAAGATGTTCTTTCAAACTTGCATGGCTATTTGTTTTTTCCTGTAAACATGCCAATCTACTGCCATCTCACTGGCCTTAATTTCTTACCTTTTCATAGATGCAAATTTGATTTTGAGCAAGTAGAGAAGCAATATATGACAGCATACATCAAGAAAGAGTAGAAGAAAGGAATAGTTATTCCTCACCCCAGCCATCTCCCACAGCCACACCTTTAAAATGTGAGAACACAAAAGCACTTGAGGTAAGATTACATCTAAAGAAGGAACCATTCTCCATTCCGTAAACCAAAAAGGAGCCACGTAATATTACCTTCTGCATGGCAATAATTTACATCATGCACGTGAGAAGCCCTATGGCACATCAAAAAAGCCCTATAAAACATAAATGTTCTTGCTATAATTTTACTATGAGTATGGAAGCGCACCTGACGTTTTTTGTACGATAAGACTACGTTGCTATAAATTGGTCTACGGTGTAATTCCTGTCTGCATTTTCTTCTAAAATGTTTTGCACTACAGTTATAAACGGGATGATCTCATTTTTCTGGCGAGGTCCAGATGACCTTGTTGCTTTAGAACACGCACACACACACACACACAAAATTATTCATGAGGCTTGTTAACTTTACTGTTAGATGAGCAAATTAAATGAATTTTTTTATGGTACGAAATAATCTTGAAAATGCCAGATCCAAAATCTTAAAATGTGTTCCAAAAGTGGGATTTGCCCTACAAAGATAATCACAAAATAATCTTAAATAAAAATAATCTTGAAAAGACCATCCGTTCTTATCTTTGTAGGGCAAAACAGGCACAAGTCCGAAAAAATGGAGGCAAAAGCTTTGTTTCTTCTTGGGAAGTATGTCAGCACAACAACGATGATCACAATCCAAAAGCCCATAACCGATGCTCAGTTCTGATTAAGATGACAACATTAATATCTGAAGAATGGAACATAAAAGGGACATACGTATCATCACGAATACGGTACAATCACCAGCCTCAAGGAACAGATGGTAGCCCGATGGCCGTAAAACAATGCTATGTAATGGAAAAACAATCAACATGTCCCTAGGAATAACAAAGCCGTATAATAAATTGATTCAATGTACAAGACTACTAATGGTTCTGGGAAATGTCTCAAGTAATGAAAACTATCCCTACAAGTACAAAAAAAATTGTTCGAAGATCACTATTTCAAAACTGATCTAATGGTCCGATTACATCAGGTGCAATAGAATCGCATGCCCAACTGCACTACCCTCACACATATTTGAACTTGGTTTTCAAGCAGCTTAACTTGAGGGTGCCCAGAGATTTCCAACAATTTCATATGTTCAACAATCTCTCAAGCGACTGAACTATTCTTATCCATAGCCTGGAAGCAACATAGTATCCTAACAATAGTGCTAAAGCCTTTAGGTTCACCTCTCTTCTCGGCAATCTTGAATTTTGCTACTGATTACTGGCAAGAGCTCTAAATTTGGATCTAGAATTACTTGTACCCACCTTATTTCACTAAAAAATATGCCTGGAGACTGATCCTCCGTTATGCTCAGTTTTTCGTTTTCGTTCGGCCTTGTGTGTTAGCCCTGTGTGGCTTGTATCGAACCCCTTTTTTATTCTCGTTTTGCTACTCTGGTTGTAAACGCTTTAAGGGCTTCATTTCGCTAAAGCCGGGAAAGCGCCTCCTCTCTAAAAAACCATACACTAAAATACGAAGACGTTTTCTAGAAAACTTATTCCTCTCTATCCATCATACATTTGTCATCATCCGCTTGAATGGAGACCTGAAAAAACAGAATGTGTTTAGTTCTCACAAGAACAAACATATAGAGACCACCAACAAACAAGAACATATCAATCACACTAATGAACACAACCAGCGACGCTACACGACTGCTCAGCCCTGTTGCGAATATGTGACAACCCACTGTCATGCAAAAATCAGTAGTAATTATTACACCATCTAGTTGGATAGCATCAGTCATGCACAAGCCTTTTTTTTGGGTGTTATAATAGAGGAAGCCATATTATCTAGCATATTCAGAATCCAGGCCAGCTTTTTCTAAAGTTATCGCTGATTCTAAAGGCTTTTTGTGTTTAGAGTGATAAACATGTGTACATATTTTTTTTGTTTAAGTTTATGTATGCCAGCACTTGAACAAGGAGTGAATCACTGGGAGACAACCTTGATATACAGAAACTGTATATTTGTGGAAACTTACCGCTGTCGAAACTTTACTGGTATTTCCATTCATCAAGTTATGGTGCATGATAGCCGATAAGATAAACAAATACAGAGAGATGCGTGCAGGATTTCAACTACAAATTAATGATTAAGCAGTTGTGGATACAACTATGACATTCTATCCAAACCTTTACAGCAAGTTCTCCAATTCTGTATTGCCCAAAGCCACAAACAATCTAGGGGCTAGAATTCACGTGAGCGAATGTACATCTGTCCTTGGGTTCCTTGCTGATTGCAAAGAAAATGCAAACAAAAAATTGAAGTGGCTGCTAATTTGCATTACTAATTGAGGAAATGATATATGCGCACTGAAAACAGACCGAGTTGGATATTTACTCGGCGACCTGATCATTTTCCCTCAAAATAAATTCAGAAAAACATATTAACTATATATTAACATCAATTAACTTCTTTAAGGTCTAGGCAGTACCTGCATACATTGAGGAGAGCTCTTAGTCATGGATCTCCAGCTGTGAGGACGTCAAGGCAAGCGCTTGGCTGGATATAAGTTATCTGCACATCACATTGGTATTAGGCCCGGGAAATAAATCAAAAAACTGTCTATAAGCAACTTGCCCAAAACAAAACTGTGTATCTAAATTCTAACATGACAAATGAAAGAAGTTACGTAGTGTTCACCGCAATGCATTTCATATTCGAATCAAAGTGTAAAATGCAACAGACTATGAACAAAAACACACGGTAGTCACACATATAAGCAGCACCACAAAAACAAACACACAAACACGACACCTGGAAAAATCAGGAACAGAGGAATTAACACGACAATAAGCAGTAAACAAATAGGGTAGAAAAGTGCAGTGGTTAGAAAAGAATGACAAGGACAGACCTTGACCAAAGGAACAGAGAAAGAGCAACCTTAGTGATTCTAAAGCCTGCAAAATAAAAGGAAAGGAAGGTTAGCCAAACAAGCCAGTCTGTTCAATACCTAACACACAACAAATCAAAGACAACCTAGCTTTACATGGCAGAAATTTCAAGTAAGAGAAAAAAAATATATAATATGATATCTAACTGTGCGAATACATTAGGAAATACCATTTCCAAATTAGAGCGCACCATTCCCCAAAACTCGAGGACTCAATATTCAGAAACTACACATCATGATAGTCATTGTACAGCAGCAAGCTAAATAACACCTAGGTTGTGTATTATCTCATCACACAAAGAATGTAAATCATCACTCCATAAGATCAAGATTTACTATTTATTCTACTTCTGCCCCCAATGCATGAAAATGCAGCTCCATTTGAAATCTGCTCTACAGTCAAGTATTTTCTTAAGCAAATAGGCACATAGCAAAAAAACCAAACCAGACTCCCGCCTCCATATATGCTTCACATATATTTGTTTACCAATTCTAGTTCTGCTTGAAACATCAAGCATAATTGGCAACTGATTCATTTCTAAAATAGAAGTGCACCAAAAAATAACTATTTGAAATTACAAATAAGGATAGGCCAATAGATGACCTCTTAATTCCATAGGAATCGAAAAATCCCAAAAAATCGGTACAATTATCATTTTATAAATGTTTGCACCTTAGCCTCGTACAAAATGTTTTCTAGTAGTGATGATATATGTTATACAACTTTGAAATAATACCATTTGATTCACCTCTTTTCGAATTTCGTTGTCTTGAAATCAAATATGAACTGTGCTGATTCATTTTTATGAAATAATATGGAAAGTGTCGGTGTACTAGAGTAGGGGTACCCTAGTATTCCGAACTTGTGCACGGGCAGTCGCAGCACCCCACGGCAAGGCTTGCCGGTTGACCGCCAAGGTCCTTCGTGTTTCCTTTGGAACCATTCAAGAACAAAGTATTCAAGCCAAGGAGACAAGGCCCCGGCAAGAGGAGCTTGCCGGGATGGCCAACCAAGGCATCTCAAGGAACTTGCCGCGACGCGCCACGCGTCCCGGCAAGGCCCGGCGAGCGACAAGCTTCCGGACGCGACAAGACAACGGCCGCGGCAAGGCGCTTGCCGCGGCAAGCTACCACTCTGTACCCGCGCTCCAGCACATCCACCAACGTGTCGCCCTGGGGCCTTTCCAGGCGCGCGTGGCAGGAGGCTGTGCAGCCAGCGGTGCGCGGTGGCAAGCGACGCTGACAAGACTGCCATCGTGGTGAGCGGTGGCGTCCCTGACGGTCCCTTTCTGCACTATTTGGGCGACGCAGACGGGCATTTAATGCCTTTGTCCCCTGCCATCAGGGTTAGGTAGGATACACTCTACAGGTGGTTGTACCAACCGCAATTCCTTTTCCATTTTTACCCTTATCTACGTTGCCACCTGTTGGTGACCCCTTCAGCATATAAAAGGAGGCCCATGCGCAACGTAGAGGGGGGTTCGGGAGGCAGAAAAACACTCACGTTCGGTCTCGTTAGCAGCTAGTGTGTACTGTAGCACTCAGCGCTCCCGAGCAAGAACTCAATACACTCAGACATGCAGCAGTAGGAGTGTTATCTCTCCGGAGAGCTCCGAAGCTGGGTAAACTGCTCGTGTGCTTCGCCTCGATCCGCTCTTCGTGCGATCTCCGCCCCCCGCCGAACCGAAAGGGGCTCGGTCTGCCGGTCCCATAGGTGTTCGTGGATCAGTTTCCCCGACATCTTTGGCGTGCCAGGTAGGGGGAGTCGAGGTTGTGTGAACCTGATCCGGCATTCACACGAGCTAGATCTTCATATTCTTCATCAACATGCCACCGAAGAAGAAGACTTCGGCGGCAGCTGTTCCGTCCACGTCGATCCCACCACCACCGGAGCAAACGAGTGGTGGGGTAGACGCCGGCGGAAGAACGGGCGTCGACGAGGGAGCTCACGGTGCTGTCAGGTCCAAGGACAAGGCTGCGCAGACCTCGGCGTCAGTACATGCACCGCGCCCGTCTCAGGAGGCGCAGGATCGACAGTGTCATGGTATTCGCAGTGCCATACGTTTGTTGGACCAAGATCGAGCTGGTGGATCTCGGGGTGCTCAAGACCAGCATGCATGCCAACGTGCTGGCACGAGCGAGACACGGTCGCCTAGACGGGATACTGCTCCTTCTAACATAGTTAGAAGTCCGAGCATATCCCGCTCCTCGTACCGTTCGCCACTGCCGCCCACCACTCTAGCAGAAGCTTTGGCGCGAGCTCAACTGCTCCTGGATTACCCTCCAACGGCAGACAAGATCGATGAATGGAGGTCCACCATTCAGAGTCTCATCGGCTTCGCCAACGGCGACACTCCGCGGCAGCCGAGTGCATCGCTGCCATGGCAGGACCGCCAGGCACGAGCCGATGGCGACGAAACCGGTGGGGGTGCGACCACCATGCACTCTCCACCCCGAAGACCAAGATCGCCGACTCGCCGGATCCACCTCGACAGCGACTCCACCGCATCATCAGATCCACGAGCTCGTCGCGATCAGCGCCAAGTTCTTCACGAACGACAGCAAGAAGACGCTCGTACTCGCATCGAGCGCCGAAGAGAAGCGCGGCGTTAATCAGACCAGCGCGCTGGGCCCTCTGTCGACATGCATGCGCCAGGGGAACCAGGCGACTTGCCGTACGCGGTAGGTTGCCCTGCGTTCACTCGTGAGCTGCGGCAAGTCCAGTGGCCCAGCACGAAGAATTTCAAGCCAGACGTGCCAGAGAAGTACGACGGCAAGTCGCATCCGTCGGAGTTCCTCAGCATCTACACCATCGCGGTGCAAGCTGCCGGGGGGCGGGACGACAAGATCCTGGCCAACTACTTCCCGCTGGTGCTCAAGCCCAATGTCAGATCTTGGCTCATGCACTTGCCGGACAACTCCATATCCTCCTAGGTAGACCTATGCCATCAGTTTGTCAGCGCCTTTACAGGCGGCCACAAGCCTCATGGCCAAGAGAGTGACCTTCATCTGCTCGCCCAGAAGGAAGGAGAGCCCCTGCGCAAGTATATTCAGAGATTCAGCCGTGTACAGCACAACATCCCAGATGTCCACCCTGCCGCGGTAATCAGCGCGTTCCATCAGAACGTGCGAAACCGCAGGATGCGGGAGGAGATGGCGATGTGCAAGATCAGAGACGTCAGTGAGCTATATGCCCTGGCCGACAAGTGTGCACGTGCTGAGGAAGGGAGGAAACTCCCCGGAGAGAATATAGGAGCAGGAGGATCTGATAGTGAGGAGACTGCCCCGGCAAAGAAAAACCGGCGGCGGAACAACAGGAAGAAGAAAGGCAAAGATGTGCTAGTCGTTGAGCAGTCCGGCAACGGAGGTGGCGCCAAGAAAGCCAAAGCTGGTAGCTCCGGCGAGGAGGCTGTGGCGGTCGCCGACAAGCAGGACGGCACCAACAAGCAGTACTGCAAGATCCACCGCACCAAGGGCCATGACCTCCAGAGCTGTAAGAAGGTCGAGCAGCTTGTCGAGCAGCAAAAGGCTGAATACGAGCGACGCGACAAGGAGAAGGCCCAGGAAGGTGCTGGAGGAGCCGGCAAGAAACGCCCCGGCCGAGGAGGACGCCGCGGCAAGGCCAAGCAGCGGCAAGGAGACAGACCTCCCCGCGGCCGCGACAAGGATGAAGATGACGACGACGATGAAGATATGGATGATGACGAGGCCGATGAGCAGGAGTTCCAGAAAGCCATAGAGGTCTTGTGCGTTGACGGCGGTGCTTCTCTGCATACTTCACACCGCCAGCTCAAGCAGTGGGTGCCGGAAGTCAATGCAGCAGAACCACCCGTCGAGTCACGCAAGCCTCTGAAATGGTCCAGCACGCCTATCATCTTTGATATTGAGGACCACCCTGATCGCATAACTGCGGTCGGGTGCTTGCCGATGTTGGTTTCACCAACTATCCGCAACCTCAAGGTCACTAAGATGCTAGTTGACGGCGGGGCCGGCTTGAACCTGATCTCCTCCGCGGTACTCCAGAAACTCCAGATCCCTGATGGCGAGCTCGAAGAGACCGGCACATTCCAAGGCATCAATCCGGGAAGGAGCAAGCCGAAGGGAAAGCTCACATTACCGGTGACATTTGGCAGCGAGTTGAACTTCAGGACTGAGAGGGTCACTTTCGACGTTGTTGACTTTCCATTGCCTTACAATGCGATACTCGGCCGTCCAGCACTCGCCAAGTTCATGGCAGCCTCTCACTATGCATACAACATGCTGAAGATGCCAGGCCCGATAAGTGTCATCTCTGTCCCTGGCGACAAAAAGGATGCTCTTATCTGCGCCGACAAGATCTACCGGGAAGCAGTAGCCGCAACAGATCGCAAGTCACTTGCCGTTGAAGCTCCCGGGGCGAAGAAGAAGACCAAGTCCGGCAAGAGTTCTGATGCCCACTCCGGCAAGCGCACCTCTTCGGAGTGCTGCGCTACCGTCGAGGACGCACCATCAAGCTCCACCGGCAAGTGTAAGAAAACAATGGTAGCTCCACCAGAGACCAAGAAGGTGTCCGCCAAGGAGGATGGCACTGGTGGTACCTTCACCATCAGTGCCACTCTCGACCCTAAATAGGAAAGCGCGCTCGTTGCTTTCCTGTGGGCGAATGTCGACGTATTTGCATGGCAACCGTCTGACATCCCCGGTGTTCCCAGGAAAGTAATCGAGCACCATCTTGCCATCTGTCCTCATGCGCGGCCCGTCAAGCAGAAAGTCAGGAAACAGGCAGTGGAGCGCCAAGAATTCATCGCAGAAGAAATCAAGAAATTGGAAGCAGCAGGCCTCGTTAGAGGAGTGCTCCATCCTACGTGGTTGGCCAACCCTGTAGTTGTGCGCAAGGCAAACGGGAAATGGAGGCTTTGTATCGACTTTACCGATGTCAATAAAGCTTGTCCCAAAGACCCATTTCCCTTGCCGCGCATCGACCAGATTGTTGACTCCACGGCCTGATGTGACTTGCTTTCATTTCTTGATGCATACTCAGGATACCATCAGATCTTCATGGCAGAAGAGGATGAAGAGAAGACCGCATTCATCACCCCATGTGGCACATACTGTTTCGTACGGATGCCTTTCGGTTTAAAAAATGCTGGTTCAACATTTGCAAGGGTAGTCCATGACGCTTTTGAACCACAAATACACAGAAATGTGGAAGCCTACATGGATGACATAGTGGTCAAGAGCAAGGACAAGGCGACTCTGATTCAAGACTTAGACGAAACCTTTGCAAATCTGCGCAAGATCAACCTCAAGCTTAACCCCGAGAAGTGTGTGTTTGGAGTCCCCTCCGGCAAACTTCTCTGGTTCTTCGTGTCTCAGCGGGGAATTGAAGCCTATCCTGACAAGATCAAGGCCATTGAGCAGATTGAAGCACCAAAGCGCGTCAAGGATGTACGAAGACTTGCCGGTTGCGTAGCTGCTCTCAGCAGGTTTATCTCTAGGTCTGCTGAGCGCGCCCTGCCATTTTTCAAAATATTGAAAAAGGCAGGACCAATGAGATGGACTCGGAAGCGGAGGCTGCGCTACAAGACTTAAAGAGATACCTGTCCTCCACTCCAACGCTTGTCGCACCTAAGCCACAAGAGAAGTTGCTACTGTATATAGCGGCAACCAATCAAGTGGTTAGTGCTGCGTTAGTAGCGGAGAGGGATGCGGATGATGAGCCAGCAACCACGGCAGATGCATCCAGCGACAAGCAAGGGACTTCACCGACAAGCTCTGGTCCCGACAAAGATGGATCCGCGCAGGTGCGTGAGAAGATGCAGAAAAGAATGGTGCAGCGCCCAGTTTACTTTGTCAGTTCCCTTCTGCAAGGGGCTAGGTCAAGGTACTCTGGTGTGCAGAAATTGCTTTTCGTCCTTCTCATGGCCTCAATAAAGCTGCGCCATTACTTCCAAGCACATGAGATCACAATCGTCACTCGTTTTCCGCTGAAGAGGATACTGCAAAATCCAAAAGCAACAGGCAGGATTGTCGAGTGGGCACTGGAACTGTCAAGCTTTGGCCTCAAGTTTGAGAGCACTTCAACTATCCAAAGCAGAGCATTGGCAGAGTTCATAGCAGAGTGGACGCCAACACAAGATGAAGAAATTCCAAAAACAAGCATCCCCGTTAAGGAAGCAAGCAAAGAGTGGCTGATGTACTTTGATGGTGCCTTCTCGCTGCAAGGCACCGCTGCGGGCGTGCTACTTGTTGCACCCACCGGAGAGCACCTCAAGTACGTAGTTCAGATGCACTTTCCCAAGGAGCAAGCAACGAACAATACCACAGAGTATGAAGGTTTGCTTGCCGGTCTCAGGATCGCAGCAGACCTTGGGATCAAAAAGCTCATTGTCAGGGGTGACTCACAGCTTGTCGTCCGCCAAGTGAACAAGAATTATCAGAGTCCGTTGATGGAAGCCTACGTTGATGAAGTGAGAAAGCTAGAAGAGCACTTTGACGGCCTACAGATGGAAAATGTTCCAAGAGCTCAGAACGACATTGTCGATGGCCTGTCAAAGTGCGCCGCACTTAAGTTACCTATGGAACCAGGGATCTTTGTGCTCAAGCTGACTCAACCGTCTGTAACACCATCAACTGGACAGAGCAAGAAGAGGAAGTTGATTTCTGGTGACTATTTTCCGGCAGAGCTCCCCGAAGCCGCCACCAAGAAGGTCCTCAAGATCAACACCGAAGGTGCTGAGGAGCAGTCTGCTCCGGCAAGCCTTAGGGTTTGTTCCGTTGAAGCAGACGCTCCCGAAAAGTTTTGCTCCGGCGAGCTTGCCGGGGAACGTCAAGCTCCAGTTGAGCCGCAGGTTCTCGCCGTATGTCAGGACCCGAACTCAATGCCAGATCGATCTAGCATGTAACACCTCATATCACTTTGCGGCCTCACGCACGATATTCCCACGGGTGTCGCCTTACCTTTCCCCGGGACCGTTTGTGCCTTTTGGCTCACGTATATGATGATGTCACTAGCATCCATATGATAAAGAGCCCGGGCTGACATGACTAGTCGTAAACCCAAAGTGGCACAAACTTACAGGGACAGGCATCGATGACCCAGCATCGAACGTGTCGGTCATCAACGAGTGAATCCAGGCTGTAGCACTGGGCTAGCAGGACTCCGGTGAACCGGGCTGTAGCGGGCTAACAGGACTCCGGTATTCATCGCGTGACATTTCCCCGAAGGGACAGACACATGAACGAAGAAGGACACATGCCGGCCAGCCTAAGTGTCCCGGAGCAGTAGCAAGCTACCATGGCTCAGTGGAAACACTAGGAGACATTTCCCGGTAAGAGAGGCTACTAAGGATAAACAACTAGATAGTCAGATCCCACACATACCAAGCATTTCAATAACATACACACAATATGCTCGATATGTGCAATACAACATGGCATCACAAAATGACTCTACGACTCAAGTAGTTTATTCAATAGGCTCCGAGGAGCGAGACATTACAATCATGGGTCTCATGACCCAACAATCAGAGCATACAAGTCAAAGCACATGCGAGAGCTTAACATGTCTGAGTACAGACAACTATAAATGAAAAAGAGGCTGAGAAGCCTGACTATCTACCAGATCCTGCCGAGGGCACAAGATCGTAGCTGAGGTATCAAGCTAAACGTCGAAGTCCACGCGGAACTACTAGCGAGACCGAAGTCTCTCTGCAAAAACATAAAATAGGCAAACGTGAGTACAAATGTACCCAGCAAGACTTACATCAGAACTAACTACATATGCATCATTATCAACAAAGGGGATGGTGGAGTTTAACTGCAGCAAGCCAGCTTTGACTCGGTGGCTATCCTAAACTACGACTGCAAGTAACTCTTTGAGGTGGCGCACACGAGTCCACATATTCACCATATCAATACACCACTATGGATCCGCTCCCGTCTCCCTACGAGAACGCCATCCATAGCACTCACGCTTATCTTGCGTATTTTAGAGTATCCACTTTCACTTGTCTATGAACTGATATAAGCAACCCAGAAGTCCTTTTCCGCGGACACGGCTATTCGAATAGATGATGTTAACCCTGCAGGGGTGTACTTCTTCACACACGCTCTCACCACTTACCGCCGTTTACACGACATGTACTCGGCAACCTTCAAGCGGAAGCCCAACGTGGGTGTCGGCCACGGCCTACCTAAACACTCAAGTCTCTAGTCCAGGTTTATCGCCTATTCGGGTTCCATCCATGAGGAGATCCGGTCGGAGTTTCGCTCACAGCCCCAAACGATGTGAACAGGGTTCCCGAGACACCAAACGGGCGCCCGGTTTACCCGGCCACGTGCCTACCGCATCACAGCCCACCCCTACGGTCAGCGCTGCGCACGGCCTCCAGCATACTACAAACACCAGAAACTACTTGCAACTCCTGGACAGAGGACAAGGGTGACCAAGAAGCCGAGAGGGTCCATTGGTTTCGGGCCCAATGCGTGGTAGTAGCTGAATCATGGATCACAAACACAGAACTCAGTTCCTGAGGACGGCTGCAATGAGACAACCCACCATGTACTCCTACATGGCCTCTCACTGCTACCTTTACCAAATCGTGTTCACACGCTTAGCTCACACACCGTAGGACATGTTCACACACCTCTGATTCATCCCGGATGAATCAGACCTGACTCAACTCTAAGCAGTAGCAGGCATGACAAACAAACATGAATGAGTAGGCACAACAAGGCTCAAACAACTCCTACTCATGCTAGTGGGTTTCATCTATTTACTGTGGCAATGACAGGTCATGCAAAGGATAAAGGGGTTCAGCTACCGCAGCAAGTAACAGATGAATCGATGTTGTCCTAATGCAGTAAAAGAGAGCAGGAGCAAGAGAGTAGGATTGTATCGGAATGAACAAGGGGGTTTTGCTTGCCTGGCACTTCTGAAGATAATATAGTTCTTCATCGGTGTCATCGATCACATCGCCGGTATCACGTCTATCGAGAGGGGACAAATACCGGCAACACAGAAGGGAACACAATCAATGCACTGCACAATATGATGCATGATCATGACATGGCAAAATGAATGTTTTTTGGGCTAATGCATCTAGCTATGATTTAAATGAAGTTGGTTTGAATACATGATTCAAATTCCAACTCCATATATGTTTATTTAAATGCCCTTAATATGATTTGTGCTAAACAGCATCTATAAGTTGTTCTAACATGCATGAAAATGGTACAGATGGATTCCTTGAATTTTTCTGATAATTTTTCATATATAAATTATTTGATTTGGAGTTACGGTTAATTTTCTATGATTTATTGAAGTTTTAGCTATTTCTGGAATTTCCTGAATAATAATAAATCTAGAAATGATTTATGGCGTCAGCACCACGTCACTGTGACGTCAGCAGAGTCAACTGGGCTGGTCCGGGTCAAACCTGACCAGTGGGGCCCACTGGTCAGTGACTACGGCTAATCCTAATATAACTTAAACCTAACCTAGTTTAATTAGTTGGGCCGGGCCCGCATGTCAGTGAGTCAGTGGCTTAATTAAACTTAGTTATTAACTTAACCAAAAGTTAGCAGGGGACGGGCCCACACGTCAGTGACCCAGGGGGGTCAAATCCCTGGTCAACCGGGCTAATCCACCGGCGTCTAGCCGCCGGCAACGACCAGACGCGGCGGTGGCTCGCCGGGATGGTTGCTCCGGCGCCCATTCGACGCGCGGAGGGGTTATACAGGAAGCTCGAGCTCATGCGCATCCAATGGAGCAAGCCAGAGGAGTTGGGGTTAGCTGTGGCGTCGGCAGCGGCGAGGGAGGCGGCGGCCGGAGTTCGGCCAACGGCGGGTTAGGCGATGCAGGGCGCTAGGGGAGGCGTTGGTGCGTGCTACGTGCTCCTGGTGAGGTGTGGAGCACGATGGTGTGCCCGGCTTCGAGCCACAGTGGCTCTGGCCACGACGGCAACGAGGCACGGCGGCGGCGAGCTTCGGCCGTGGTGGAAGATGGAGCTAGGGGACGGGAACAGAGGGAGCGAGCAAAGAGGAGGCAGCAGGAGCTCACAGGGAGAACGATGAGGTGGTCAGCGAGCTCGGGGGCGTCTTCGGTGCTGCGAATCGAACGGCGGCGATCGCCGGCCGTGGCGATGAAGATGGCGGTGATGGCGTGGCTACAGGGCACCCGGCGTCGCATGCGTCGTGGTAGATCTTCATGGGGTCGGGACGGAGCTCAGGGATGCGAGGAGGGAGCGAGGGGGTGGCTGTGGCCGCGGCGAACGGCGTCGGTGGCGACGAGCTCCACTCGGGCAGAGAGGGAGAGAGAGCAGAGGAGAGGATGAGGCGAGGGAGAGAGTGAGAGAGAGCCAGGGGCTGCGTGGCGCTCCGTGGCATGGATTAGGACGAAGGGCGGCCTCCAGCGCGAAGCAGGAGGTGGCCGGGGCTCTCGGGCGCGCGCCACGCCTCGCCTCTGCCTACTGGCAGAGGAAGACGACGAGCGGCGAGGTAGATGGGCTGGGCTGGGCCGCTGGAGGAGCTGGGCCAGGTAAGTGGGCGCCAGGTAAGTTCTGTTCTGTTTCATATTTTTCTTCTGTTTTGTTTTTCAATTTATTTTGCCACTGTTTTGAATTTAAAAAATAATTCAAACAATGCCAAAAGCTCCTCTGAATATTTTTATTTTGCTAGATGGACTTTTCCAAAAGCTCATAAAATATTTCAGGGGTATTTGAATTATATTCTAATTATATGAATATAATTCAAATTCAAATAGCTAATGATTTAAATTCAAAGTCCCAAAAATAAATCCTTAAAAATGTTCAATATTTTGGTTGGGACCAGAACCCTTGCCAAAAATTATCAAACATTTAAGAAGAGCATTTTGGAACAAATGAATGAGATTTTAGGGTTTTTGCCCTTCTTTTATTTAGGGTTTTGAGGCTTCCAATTTCCCTCAGTTCAAGTTTCAGAATTTAAACATGATGCAAACACCAGGCAGCACCAGAGGCTAGGGATGTGACAACTCACCCCCACTAAACAAGAATCTCGTCTCGAGATTCAAGCGTAGGGTAGGATGAAGGGGAAACGCAAACTAGTATAATCTTCACGATCCAGGTTGCACTTCAAATGAACGTTGATTCAATCACCATCTTTGTCTTGTCGTCTAGCTCTGAGAACTCCAGTTATTACGACAATGAGAGGAGAAGGAGACTCTAGGAGGATCGATCTTCTCGAAGATCGAACAACTCAGGATTAACTCACGGAATGAGACATAGCAACCTCTCTCGGGCTGAGAGACGAAGCACACATCCATAGGAATGGAGTGAAGCAGATGACAAAGGTTCACTAGGTAGACAACAATTCCAGACTTAAGAATGTGGTGATCGGTTGTCAACGTAGCGAGGAGTTGAATTGCCATGATACCATAACGATGCACCTTAGGGAAGGTGACTTGTAGATATATCCCCTTAAGTGGCAAAAAGAATTACCTTTGATATAGAGATCATTGAGACTCTCTATATCAGCCTAAGGCAAAACACAGCAATCGATTGGCGGGGGTCGATAGAATGGCATACTCGGACTTGGATGATGTGGATTACCTTGTTGAAGACAACGTAATGGATGAATTTCCTTATCACCGGAAATGGAAGAGACCCGTGGTAGAATGGCACATTGGTGGTGCAAGCTGGGAACAAAATGCAAATGCTGGGAATGATTCTGGTAACTAGGGAAGAACCCAACAACAGAGAGTGAATTCATTGTTTGAAAAGGTCATAGCATTGCCGAGGAAACTGAGAGCAAACCCAGTTAGTGCTGATGATAACACCTAGCGCTTGTACGTGCTCTCAAGAACTTGAGCATTTCCACAATCATCAAGGTTTTATCAACATCCGTGTCAAGGGTGCTGACAACACAACATACTACCATGATGGCTAATGATGGATGATGCAGATGCAAAGGAAGATAACACTTTCTCAGATTTCACCTTAGCGAGGCCAAGGAAGCAAAATCTGGATGATCGACCGAGAGACATTTAGCACTCCGCTTCTAATGTTCTCCTTGATGTGCTAGTGTATCCCATTCATAGATATGGTTTGATTACTAGAACATCAAGTAAAAGGTCGGACTTCGGAAGCTCAAGAATCCATAAGGAACAACTACTAGAATAAGTTCTACGAGATCCTTATGGGGATGTGGCCAACTGCTTCAATCAAGATACTACAATAATAGGTCTTCCGGCTGGGTGTGTTGGCCATGACATCCACTTTACCGGTTTTCGAGGGGCCGATATTATAGTTCTTGGGAAATGTTCCAAACCATCATATCTGCCTGAGATTCAGATTTGGTTGGTGTCAGGATATTCCAGGCTCATCGAGTCTAGGAAGAAAAATGAAAGTTTGCAACACAAATCGACAAAATGACGTTGCGAGATTCTCGGGAAATGAACTACGATAGCAAGCTCCAAAACATGAGCTGGTTCTGCTACACATGTGTGAACACGCTGTCTCAGACAAACATGATCACGTGGTAGTCTTACAATAAAACACTACCGAGTTCTGGTAGGGAACCACCATTAGGGATATAGGGATCTTGTGCACGAACTAGTATTTGCACAGCAACTCCTTTTCCTTGAACAAATCAGTCAGTGGCTTGGTGTGCTAGGATACACATATGGAATGAAGATGATCAGTCTATCAAACCACAGAATACTTCGCACGTGCATAACTGACTTGGGATGGTTCCAGAGGAGATAAAAACATGCTTTCTCGAATTCACGGCGGCAACTTACATCAAATGCACGTGAATCAAAGGAAGTCACTTCTTTCATCCAAACATATACTTCATGAACGGGGCATGAAGAAAATGCCTATAAAAGTTTCCAACACTAGGTTGATGTTCAACATGAATCATGGGGGGAGATAAGGATGTTGTCAATGGGCTCAACAACAACTCATCGGAATTTCCATATAACTGGACTTCCACCACCATGTGAACACGGTGATAGTATTGGTCATACCAAAGATGTAATGGTGTATGCTCGAGGGATCAACCACGAGTAAGACAACTTTACGAGCATCGTTGGTACTGATTTGATTTGACGATAGCCCACACTCAAATCAAGGGATTGATAAGACAATAGGTCCAGCAACTGATCACAGGGACCAATCGATGAAGATATCATCTTTCTTCAACACACACTACACAAGAATATCCCTTTGGAACGAACTAAGTCAGGCAAGCTTTTATCTTCCAACTCTCCAAGTTGTTGTCTAGCTTAACCAACTAGCTCAGGGATATCTAACACCGATCTTGGAGAGAGGGTGGTTCACAAGAAACCAACTTGATCACGAGCTCAACATAGCGGTCAGGTGACAACCTGGTGATACTTTCGAGAGGATATTCAGAAAATCACGAACCACCGGTATGTTACTAAGCTCGAGAACAATCTTGCTTTTCAGGGCAAGATGATATGATCAAATGAGCGAGGACTTGACAAAATCCTTACTCATCAATCAAAGAGTGCACCAGGAATAAGGACTAGGTAGCACGAACAGTCTTAGAATGATGATTCAAGAACCAACATGCTAAGAATGAAATTATTGTCCATTTAACTACCAAGCAACAGAGTTGCTAGCAGTATTGATTTCACACACCATGATTCACTTGTCGGCATTCCGGTTACAATAACACAGGAACCGAGGAATGAACAATGATGGCAAGAAGTATCACTGTACCAAGAATTCATAGGATGGTGTGCAATTCCCATGATAATCTTAATATAAAGATGGTAACACTTCAGGGTGGAACAGAACAAAAACTGGATTAGTATTTTGATCTGTGGAGTACAACTACTTTGACCCAATCCTGGAAATGGATAAGGTACTGGAGTTTGTTTCTCCTAGTCATTCCGGAATAGAATGGCTTGACAGACCACAAGAGTAATAGGCATCGATAAACGAATGCACACATAATCTTGACTATCAACTGATAGACGAGGGTCAGAAAACAGCTAAAGGGGAACAACTTGAGGAACATATAACTTTCTGAGTTGTGGATGCATAGATTAGTATGTCGAGCGAAGTTCAACATATTTCTTCCGGATAATCCATGCGAAAAGGTAGAACTGGCAGAGTCATAACATAGAATCGAGAACTCATCAAGAGCTCTGGTTGTGATCTTTTGGTTCAAGGAACTTCTGCCATAAACGGTTCATAGTATTTGGAAGAAGGAAAATACCATGGACCTCGAGGACTAATGCAAAAGTTACTAATATCCTAAAGGAACTAGCAAACACTATCGACATGAGGTAAGTAGAGTGAATCTCGGGTTCAAAACCCAGGGGTAGAATACCTATTACTAAGTAGCATCACGAGATGCTTTCGAGAATGATGGCCAGAATCTTCACACTGGGAACACAAAACGTTGCTAGATTTCTAGGTGACTCCCTAAAACACCTAGGGTCATAATAATAATTCCAACATAAATGTCAAGGCAATAGAATACCTCAACTCAACAATTAGTGTGATTGAGCTGGCATAAAGGAACATCGAAACCAGAGGGAAAGGATTTTGCAAATGCATCAGACTATTTAGAAACCTGGGATGACTCGGACAGCATAACGGCTGTAAATGCTCAGAAAAGATTTGAGACATTCACAAAAATGGTGGCATAACCACTCAGAAGCACAATATCAAGGTTTCGAGATCAACAGTTAACGTACGGAAGTAGTAGAAACTGGACAGAGGCTTGAGTCCAACAATCTTACAAGTCTACAGATTAGTAACACGAGATCCTGATAGAAAGAAGAGATAGCCTAGTTCTTAATCCCGTAGGAAAGATGAGATGACTCAGATCAGAAGGGCATGAGGTAAAGGAGTAAAAAGAACCTTACGTTCCCATCCCACAATCAATTCCCTTATATAACTAAAGAATTTCTAGACTCAACTTCGACCAGTTTGGCTTGGTAATCCTACAGGCAGTCAAGCTCTGATACCAACGCTGTCAGGACCCCGACTCAATGCCACATCGATCTAGCATGTAACACCTCATATCACTTTGCGGCCTCACGCACGGTATTCCCACGGGTGTCACCTTACCTTTCCCCGGGACCGTTTGCGCCTTTTGGCTCACGTATATGATGATGTCACTAGCATCCATATGATAAAGAGCCCGGGCTGACATGACTAGTCGTAAACCCAAAGTGGCACAAACTTACAGGGACGGGCATCCATGACCCAGCATCGAACGTGTCGGTCATCAACGAGTGAATCCAGGCTGTAGCACTGGGCTAGCAGGACTCCGGTGAACCGGGCTGTAGCGGGCTAACAGGACTCCGGTATTCATCGCGTGACATTTCCCCGAAGGGACAGACACATGAACGAAGAAGGACACATGCCGGCCAGCCTAAGTGTTCCGGAGCAGTAGCAAGCTACCATGGCTCAGTGGAAACACTAGGAGACATTTCCCGGTAAGAGAGGCTACTAAGGATAAACAACTAGATAGTCAGATCCCACACATACCAAGCATTTCAATAACATACACACAATATGCTCGATATGTGCAATACAACATGGCATCACAAAATGACTCTACGACTCAAGTAGTTTATTCAATAGGCTCCGAGGAGCGAGACATTACAATCATGGGTCTCATGACCCAACAATCAGAGCATACAAGTCAAAGCACATGCGAGAGCTTAACATGTCTGAGTACAGACAACTATAAATGAAAAAGAGGCTGAGAAGCCTGACTATCTACCAGATCCTGCCGAGGGCACAAGATCGTAGCTGAGGTATCAAGCTAAACGTCGAAGTCCACGCGGAACTACTAGCGAGACCGAAGTCTCTCTGCAAAAACATAAAATAGGCAAACGTGAGTACAAATGTACCCAGCAAGACTTACATCAGAACTAACTACATATGCATCATTATCAACAAAGGGGATGGTGGAGTTTAACTGCAGCAAGCCAGCTTTGACTCGGTGGCTATCCTAAACTACGACTGCAAGTAACTCTTTGAGGTGGCGCACACGAGTCCACATATTCACCATATCAATACACCACTATGGATCCGCTCCCGTCTCCCTACGAGAACGCCATCCATAGCACTCACGCTTATCTTGCGTATTTTAGAGTATCCACTTTCACTTGTCTATGAACTGATATAAGCAACCCAGAAGTCCTTTTCCGCGGACACGGCTATTCGAATAGATGATTTTAACCCTGCAGGGGTGTACTTCTTCATACATGTTTCCACCACTTAGCGTCTGCACACGACATGTGCTCGGCAGACTTCAAGCGAAAGCCGACGTGGGTGTAGACCACGACCTACCTAAACACTCAAGTCTCTAGTCCAGGTTTATCGCCTATTCGGGTTCCATCCATGAGGAGATCCGGCCGGAGTTTCGCTCACAGCCCCAAACGATGTGAACAGGGTTCCCGAGATACCAAACGGGCATCCGGTACACCATGCCACGTACCTACCGCATCACAGCCCACCCCTATGGTCAGCGCTGTCCACGGCCTCCAGTAAGCTACAAACACCAGAAACTACTTGCAACTCCTGGACAGAGGACTAGGGTGAATAAGAAGTCGAGCGGGGTCATATTTCAGGGCCCAATGTATGGTAGTAGCTGAATCATGGATCACAAACACAGAACTCAGTTCCTGAGGACGGCTTCAATGAGACAACCCACCATGTACTCCTACATGGCCTCTCACCGATACCTTTTACCAAATCGTGTTCACACACTTAGCTCACACATAGTAGGACATGTTCACACACCTCTGATTCATCCCTGATGAATCAGACCTGACTCAACTCTAAGCAGTAGCAGGCATGACAAACAAACATGAATGAGTAGGCACAACAGGGCTCAAACAACTCCTACTCATACTAGTGGGTTTCATCTATTTACTGTGGAATGACAGGTCATGCAAAGGATAAAGGGGTTCAGCTACCGCAGCAAGTAACAGATGAATCGTTGTTGTCCTAATGCAGTAAAAGAGAGCAGGAGTGAGAGAGTGGGATTGTATCGGAATGAACAAGGGGGTTTTGCTTGCCTGGCACTTCTGAAGATAATATAGTTCTTCATCGGTGTCATCGATCACATCGCCGGTACACGTCTATCGAGAGGGGACAATTACCGGCAAACAAGGAAGAACGCAATCAATGCAATGCGACAATATGATGCATGAATGTGACATGGCAATATGATGTGATTTGTGCTGATGCAACTAAACCAGATTAAATGAAGTTGGTTTGAATCCAGGATTCAAATTCAAACTCCATATGTGATTATTCAGATGCCATTTAATTGATTTGTCCTAAACAGTGGTGATAAGTTGTTCTAACATGCATGGAAATGGTACAGATGGATTCCTTGAATTTTTCTGATAATTTTTCATATATAAATTATTTAATTTGGAGTTACGGTTGAATTTCTATGATTTATTGAAGTTTAGGGCATATTCTGAAAATAAATAAATCATTTCTGACTTATTTAAAATCCCAGAAGCATATACTGCGTCAGCATGACGCCGGGGTGACGTCAGCAGGTCAAAGGCGTCGACCAGGTCAAACCTGACCAGTGGGACCCACTGGTCAGTGACCCAGTCAACTAACCAAGTTAGTTAGCCCTAACTAACTGGATTGGGCCCACTGGTCAGTGACTAACCTAAATATGATTAGCCCTAACTAACTTAGTTAGCCGGGCGGGGCCCGCATGTCAGTGGCTCACCTAATTAACTAAGTTAATTAACACTAACTAACCTAACACTAATTAGGCAGGCGCCTGGGCCCACACATCAAGGTCTCGAGATCAACAATTAACATACGGAAGTAATAGGATCTGAAACGAGGCTTAATTCCAACAATTCTATAAGTCTACGGATTAGTAACACGTGATCCTGATGGAAAGAAGAGATAACCTAGTTCTTAATCCCCATAGAAGAGAAGATGATGACTCAGATCAGAAGGCCATGAGGTATAAGGAGTAAAAAGAGCCTTACGTTCCATCCCACAATCAATTCCCTTATATAACCAAAGAATTTCTAGACTCAACTTCGACCAGTTTGGCTTGGTAATCCTACAGGTAGTCAAGCTCTGATACCAACGCTGTCAGGACCCCGACTCAATGCCACATCGATCTAGCATGTAACACCTCATATCACTTTGCGGCCTCACGCACGGTATTCCCACGGGTGTCGCCTTACCTTTGCCCGGGACCGTTTGCGCCTTTTGGCACACGTATATGACAGTGTCGCTAGCATCCATATGATAAGGAGCCCGGGCTGACATGGCTAGTCGTAAACCCAAAGTGGCACAGACTTACAGGGACAGGCATCCATGACCCAGCATCGAACGTGTCGGTCATCAGCGAGTGAATCCAGGCTGTAGCACTGGGCTAGCAGGACTCCGGTGAACCGGGCTGTAGCAGGCTAACAGGACTCTGGTATTCATCGCGTGACATTTCCCCGAAGGGACAGACACAGGAACGAAGAAGGACACATGCCGGCCAGCCTAAGTGTTCCGGAGCAGTAGCAAGCTACCATGGCTCGGTGGAAACACTAGGAGACATTTCCCGGTAAGAGAGGCTACTAAAGATAAACAACTAGATGGTCAGATCCCACACATACCAAGCATTTCAATAACATACACACAATATGCTCGATATGTGCAATACAACATGGCATCACAAAATGACTCTACGACTCAAGTAGTTTATTCAATAGGCTCCGAGGAGCGAGATATTACAAACATGGGTCTCATGACCCAACACTCAGAGCATACAAGTCAAAGCACAAGCGGAAGCTATCATGTCTGAGTACAGACATCTATAAATGAAAAAGGCTGAGAAGCCTGACTATCTATCAGATCCTGCCGAGGGCACAAGATCGTAGCTGAGGTATCAAGCTAAACGTCGAAGTCCACGTGGAACTACTAGTGAGACTGAAGTCTCTCTGCAAAAACATAAAATAGGCAAACGTGAGTACAAATGTACCCAGCAAGACTTACATCAGAACTAACTACATATGCATCATTATCAACAAAGGGGTGGTGGGGTTTAACTGCAGCAAGCCAGCTTTGACTCGGTGGCTATCCTAAACTACGACTGCAATGTAACTCTTTTGAGGTGGCGCACACGAGTCCACATATTCACCATATCAATACACCACTATGGATCCGCTCCCGTCTCCCTACGAGAACGCCATCCATAGCACTCACGCTTATCTTGCGTATTTTAGAGTATCCACTTTCAATTGTCTATGAACTGATATAAGCAACCCAGAAGTCCTTTTCCGCGGACACGGCTATTCGAATAGATGATGTTAACCCTGCAGGGGTGTACTTCTTCACACACGCTCTCACCACTTACCGCCGTTTACACGACATGTACTCGGCAACCTTCAAGCGGAAGCCCAACGTGGGTGTCGGCCACGGCCTACCTAAACACTCAAGTCTCTAGTCCAGGTTTATCGCCTATTCGGGTTCCATCCATGAGGAGATCCGGCCGGAGTTTCGCTCACAGCCCCAAACGATGTGAACAGGGTTCCCGAGACACCAAACGGGCGCCCGGTTTACCCGGCCACGTGCCTACCGCATCACAGCCCACCCCTACGGTCAGCGCTGCGCACGGCCTCCAGCATACTACAAACACCAGAAACTACTTGCAACTCCTGGACAGAGGACAAGGGTGACCAAGAAGCCGAGAGGGTCCATTGGTTTCGGGCCCAATGCGTGGTAGTAGTTGAATCATGGATCACAAACACAGAACTCAGTTCCTGAGGATGGCTGCAATGAGACAACCCACCATGTACTCCTACATGGCCTCTCACCGCTACCTTTACCAAATCGTGTTCACACGCTTAGCTCACACACCGTAGGACATGTTCACACACCTCTGATTCATCCCGGATGAATCAGACCTGACTCAACTCTAAGCAGTAGCAGGCATGACAAACAAACATGAATGAGTAGGCACAACAGGGCTCAAACAACTCCTACTCATGCTAGTGGGTTTCATCTATTTACTGTGGCAATGACAGGTCATGCAAAGGATAAAGGGGTTCAGCTACCGCAGCAAGTAACAGATGAATCGATGTTGTCCTAATGCAGTAAAAGAGAGCAGGAGCGAGAGAGTAGGATTGTATCGGAATGAACAAGGGGGTTTTGCTTGCCTGGCACTTCTGAAGATAATATAGTTCTTCATCGGTGTCATCGATCACATCGCCGGTATCACGTCTATCAAGAGGGGACAAATACCGGCAACACAGAAGGGAACACAATCAATGCACTGCACAATATGATGCATGATCATGACATGGCAAAATGAATGTGTTTTGGGCTAATGCATCTAGCTATGATTTAAATGAAGTTGGTTTGAATACATGATTCAAATTCCAACTCCATATATGTTTATTTAAATGCCCTTAATATGATTTGTGCTAAACAGCATCTATAAGTTGTTCTAACATGCATGAAAATGGTACAGATGGATTCCTTGAATTTTTCTGATAATTTTTCATATATAAATTATTTGATTTGGAGTTACGGTTAATTTTCTATGATTTATTGAAGTTTTAGCTATTTCTGGAATTTCCTGAATAATAATAAATCTAGAAATGATTTATGGCGTCAGCACCACGTCACTGTGACGTCAGCAGAGTCAACTGGGCTGGTCCGGGTCAAACCTGACCAGTGGGGCCCACTGGTCAGTGACTACGGCTAATCCTAATATAACTTAAACCTAACCTAGTTTAACTAGTCGGGCCGGGCCCGCATGTCAGTGAGTCAGTGGCTTAATTAAACTTAGTTATTAACTTAACCAAAAGTTAGCAGGGGACGGGCCCACACGTCAGTGACCCAGGGGGGTCAAATCCCTGGTCAACCGGGCTAATCCACCGGCGTCTAGCCGCCGGCAACGACCAGACGCGGCGGTGGCTCGCCGGGATGGCTGCTCGGGCGCCCATTCGATGCACGGAGGGGTTATACAGGGAGCTCGAGCTCGTGCGCATCCAATGGAGCAAGCCAGAGGAGTTGGGGTTAGCTGTGGCGTCGGCAGCGGCGAGGGAGGCGGCGGCCGGAGTTCGGCCAACGGCGGGTTAGGCGATGCAGGGCGCTAGGGGAGGCGTTGGTGCGTGCTACGTGCTCCTGGTGAGGTGTGGAGCACGGTGGTGTGCCCGGCTTCGAGCCACAGTGGCTCTGGCCACGACGGCGACGAGGCACGGCGGCGGCGAGCTTCGGCCGTGGTGGAAGATGGAGCTAGGGGACGGGAACAGAGGGAGCGAGCAAAGAGGAGGCAGCAGGAGCTCACAGGGAGCACGATGAGGTGGTCAGCGAGCTCGGGGGCGTCTTCGGTGCTGCGAATCGAATGGCGGCGATCGCCGGCCATGGCGATGAAGATGGCGGTGATGGCGTGGCTACAGGGCACCCGGCTTCGCATGCGTCGTGGTAGAGCTTCATGGGGTCGGGACGGAGCTCAGGGATGCGAGGAGGGAGCGAGGGGGTGGCTGTGGCGCGGCGAACGGCATCGGTGGCGACGAGCTCCGCTCGGGCAGAGAGGGAGAGAGAGCAGAGGAGAGGATGAGGCGAGGGAGAGAGTGAGAGAGAGCCAGGGGCTGCGTGGCGCTCCGTGGCGTGGATTAGGACGAAGGGCGGCCTCCAGCGCGAAGCAGGAGGTGGCCGGGGCTCTCGGGCGCGCGCCACGCCTCGCCTCTGCCTACTGGCAGAGGAAGACGACGAGCGGCGAGGTAGATGGGCTGGGCTGGGCCGCTGGAGGAGCTGGGCCAGGTAAGTGGGCGCCAGGTAAGTGGGCGCCAGGTAAGTTCTGTTCTGTTTCATATTTTTCTTCTGTTTTGTTTTTCAATTTATTTTGCCACTGTTTTGAATTTAAAAAATAATTCAAACAATGCCAAAAGCTCCTCTAAATATTTTTATTTTGCTAGATGGACTTTTCCAAAAGCTCATAAAATATTTCAGGGTTATTTGAATTATATTCTAATTATATGAATATAATTCAAATTCAAATAGCTAATGATTTAAATTCAAAGTCCCAAAAATAAATCCTTAAAAATGTTCAATATTTTGGTTGGGACCAGAACCCTTGCCAAAAATTATCAAACATTTAAGAAGAGCATTTTGGAACAAATGAATGAGATTTTAGGGTTTTTGCCCTTCTTTTATTTAGGGTTTTGAGGCTTCCAATTTCCCTCAGTTCAAGTTTCAGAATTTAAACATGATGCAAACACCAGGCAGCACCAGAGGCTAGGGATGTGACACCGTAGAAGCAGATGTTCCCGCAGCAGCAGATGTGCCTTTAGTCTTTGTTGTCGAGCCGCAAGCTCCAGCATGGGCACAACAGATTGTCCGTTTCCTTCAGATAGGAGAACTTCCCGAAGAGCAAGAAGAAGCAGAAAGAGTAGCCCGGCAGTCAAGTATGTACCAGTTTGTCGACGACACACTATACAGAAGAAGGCTCAACATCGTGAAATTGAAGTGTATTCACCGGGAGGACGGACAAAAGCTGTTGGCAGAGATACATGGAGGCATATGTGGTCACCACATTGGCGCAAGAGCACTTGCCGGTAAAGCGTTCCGGCAAAGTTTTCTTTTGGCCGACAGCCCTCCAGGATGCAACTGCACAAGTTACCAAGTGTGAAGCGTGCCAGTTCCATTCCAAACAGATACACCAGCCAGCTCAAGCTCTCCAGACGATCCCTTTATCCTGGCCATTTTCGGTCTGGGGGCTCGATATCCTCGGCCCTTTTCCCCGAGCTGTCGGGGGCTTTGAGTACTTGTACGTTGCAATCGACAAGTTCACAAAGTGGCCGGAAGTGGAACCAGTGAGGAAGGTGACAGCATAGTCAGCAGTCAAGTTCTTCAGGTCGATTGTTTGCCGTTTCGGGATCCCTAATAGGATCATCACTGACAACAGCACACAATTCACGAGCCGCACCTTCATGCAGTACGCCCAAGATCTTGGCGCCAAGGTCTGCTTCGCTTCTGTTGCTCATCCGAGAAGCAATGGTCAAACGGAGATGGCAAATGCTAAAGTGCTGCGCGGGCTCAAGACCAGGACTTTCGACAGGCTGCGCAAGTGCGGAAGGAACTGGATTGAGGAGCTGCCGGTGGTTCTTTGGTCGATCAGGACGACGCCAAATCGAGCCACTGGCCAAACACCTTTCGCTCTAGTCTATGGAGCAGAGGCAGTTCTCCCCACGGAACTCGTATACGGATCACCTCGAGTGCTCGCTTATGATGAGCTTGAGCAAGAGCAGCTGCGACAAGATGACGCGCTGCTCCTTGAGGAGGACCGTCTTCAGGCTGCTGTACGAGCTGCTCAATACCAGCAAGCTTTGCGCCGCTACCATAGCCGCAAAGTTAATGCCAGAAGTTTCGAGGAAGGCGACCTTGTTCTTCGGCGCGTTCAGTCCGCCAAGAATTCCAACAAGTTGACGCCGAAGTGGGAAGGCCCTTACCGGGTGAAACGAGTCACTAGGCCTGGCGCTGTCCGCCTTGAGACCGAAGATGGCATTCCGGTGAGCAACTCCTGGAACATTGAGCATCTTCGTAAGTTTTACCCGTAGGGCGTGGTTGCCGGAACCATTTCCGGCAACCACCTTTTGTACAAGTCTTGCCGATGTTGCATGTAATCCTTTGTACAAAGCTGGGTGCAGACCCCGTGCATAAGTAAAGCTCACGTGCTTCGCACATCTTGTCAATTTCATGCTTTATACTATTTTTTGGCATGCGTTATCTCACACTTTGTGCAGCGCCTACCCCCGGTAAGAAATAACGAGCCGTAAGGCTCCATATCTTTATTTTCTCTTCTTTCTTTTTCTCAAAAAGGAAAGGAAGGTTCCCTCGCCCACAAGTTTGCCGGGGGGAAAGGACGAGATAATGGTGTGGACCAGGCATCGTTCAAGGAAGTTTCACCTTACCGGAAAGCAAACGACAGAAAAGCTAAGTTGCCAAAGTTTGAGCAATCAGTTTTAATTTTTAAGTTATCTTCCTCGAACGACCGTGCTTTGTATGGAAAACCTGTGCGCGGAGGAACCAACTCGTAGCTAGTTGCGCCCTTACTTTGTTTCGAGTCCGCTCAACAACTTAAGTGAGCTGCGACTAGTTGCGACAAGGTTTCTTGTCGGAAGCGGCACCGCCAGCAGGCTGCTGATGTCGCGCACTCAGCGCTCGCGGCTAAGGTGCCTGCGCCGACAAGTTCCCTAAAAGTGTAGGGCAAAAACATACAAAGGAAGGAATCAAGTAAAGGAAATAACACAGCAATCTCTACCTAAAATAGAGTTATATTACAAGATAGCTTGTCGCAGCTCTAACAGATTGTTCTCATGACATGACCAGTAGCGACAAAGAAAAAGAGAAAACGGGCGGCCTAATCTACGCGATCGCCCTCAACCCTCTTGATCTCGCTCACCTTGTCCACAATGGGTGCGACAAGGGCCTTGAGCGCTTCCAGATCAGCATCTGGCGGCAGGGACCTAAGGACGTTGGTGAGGTTGAGGCCTGGGTTGCGGAAGGCCACCTTCACCAGCACCTTTTGAAGAACTCCCGCGCAGATCTTGCGCGACTCGTCGGCCAGCTGCTTTGGGATCTTCTCCCGGAGTCGCTGGAGGGCCGTCGCCACGCCTTTGAAGAACAAGCTGAGCTTGGCGCTGGGTTGGAGGTGCTCGTCGGAAGAATACCCGAGGTCCTCCATCCCCAGCTGCGCGAGCTCCCCGTCGATGGCGGCGGCAACATTCATGAGACCCTCGGTCCAGTGCTCCACAGTCTCCCTAAAAGCATTCTGGGTGGCAGCAGCACTCGCCAGCAGCGCCTCGTCGGCCTTGATCTTCTCCTTCAAGGCCACTTCCTGCTCCCTGGCACCGTCCAGCGTCTTGGTCAAAGTGGCCAGCTTTAACTCAAGATCTGCGTTGGAGTCCTTGGCGGCGCTAAGCTCTTTGCTCCTCTCAGCGAGACGACCCTGCAGCTCGCCATGAGCGGCGGCGTCCTTCTCGCGCTCACACTTGAGCGCGGCAAGCTCCTCGCCGCTCGCCTTGAGATCGGCCTCCAGCTGCGCCATCTTCGTCTCCAGCTCCTTCTTGGCGGCCTCGGCAGCCGCGGCAGCATCCTTTGCTTCCTTGAGAGCCCCGCCAATTGCTTGCTCGCGCGCTGCAAGCTCCTCCTCGTGGCTATCAAGGTTGACCTTGCGCTGCACCAACTCGCCTTCTTGCGCAGATAGCTTTTCGGCAACAAGCCGCTGTTGCTCTTCAACTTCAGCCTTCTCGAGGAGGAAGGCTTTCCGCTCCTCGGCGACTTGCTCCCGCTCCTCTGCCAGGGACCGGAGAGCTTCCTGCCTGAGACCCCGGAGCTCCTCCGCGCGCTTCTCGATGTCCACTCCCGCCTTCGCGACAAGCGCTTCTCGGGATTCCAGCTTGGCTTGTCGGGCGCGGTAAAGCAACAACAACTTCCGCAGCAGCCGCTCCTCCTCAGGCTCGTCGCTGCTGCTGCTTGGCGCGTCGACCAGCATCAGCCCAGCGGAGGCGAGCACCTCTCCATCCAAGACCTCTCCTTCGACCGGCGCCCTGGAGCTTGACGCCCAGGGGAGCTTGATGAAGATGCCGTCGCCGGCCTTCAAATAGGCGTCGGGCTGGGGCTCTTCGGAGCCTGGTGCTGCAGCAGCGGCGGAGGAATCGGCGGTCGGCGTAGCGCCGGACGCTCCTGCGGCCTCGGGGCCGTCAGTGCGATCGCCGGATCCCTCGCCAGCTTCTGCGGCAGCAGCTTTGGCAGCCTCTTCGCAGGCGGGATCATCAGCGTCGGCTTCTCCTTCGGTGGCGACGGCGTCGTCGGTATTGCTGCGCACGTTCTCCTCGCCGGCGACCTCGGTTTCCATCGGCTCCGTGGCAGATGGGTCTGATGAACGGAAAAAGGAGAAAAGTCAAGCATATATTCAAAAAGAAAATCAGAAGAAAAAGAACCAAAGGGAAGTTTTCAAGCAAATGGATTACCTGTACTAGGATCCGCAGTCATGGTCTCAACCACCGGAGGATCGCTGGTGCCGTCCCTTGCCGGAGAACTATCCCTTGCCGGAGAATTCTCCCTTGCCGGAGAACGCTCCCTTGCCGGGGAATCCTCCCTTGGCGGTGTAGTCGAAGCAGATGGCATTTCGGGAGCGGCTTCCGGGCACTCCTGGTGAGGCTGCTCTGCTCCTACACAAACCAACAGTCAGATATCAGCAAAGAAAGAGCACCCATGCGCGCCTGGTAGCAGGAAGTAAACCATATACTTACGCTGGAGACTGCGTTGGGGGCTGCTTTGGGGAAAAGTTGCCGGGTCCGGCAAGGTGATCTCGGACACGCCCCCTGTTGTCGCGGTGGGTTCGTCCTCGATGACAATCACCGGGACCTTGGCTCTCTTCGCCGCTCTCTGGGCCAGAGTCCTGAAAAGGAATGGGTTCGGGGTAAAGCAAATCAGACACAAGACAAAACAACAAGAATTGAAGAACTACAAGTACAGCGAAGAATCTTACTCTTCTTCTTCCTTGTCGGAGCTGAGCGCGAAGTGATCGAAGTCCGGCTCGCCTCCGGTGCGACGAGGCGGAGGAGTAGGTTCCCTTGTCCGCTTGGCAGGAGCAGTAGCGGTGGACCGGGAAGACCCCGCTCCAGTTGCCGCAGCAGCGTGAGGCGCTCCCGCGGCAACAGTGCTTGCCGCGATAGAGCGTGTCGTGCGGCACGGCGGCTGTTGACTTGCCTGCCGCCCCGCTACGTCCCCAGCCTTGCGGAAACGCCTTCTTGGTGGATCTGGGGGCTCCGCTTGCGGCGAGCTGGTTGAAGGTGGGGAGGAGGAGGAGCCGATCTTCAACGAGTCGCTCGTGCCCTCGGCAGGCTCGCTCGACTCAGCTTCAGGCCCGACAAACTCTTCCTCGCCGGCAAACTCCTCTCGCTCGACAAGGCTTGCCGCCTCTGCTGCCTCTGCCTCTTCCACGATGAATCCAAACTCACCCGCGGCAGCGGCTGCTGCCGCCTCTTCCAGCCTAGTGGCGATGCGCTGCATCTCCGCATCAATGGTGTCGCGGGTGAGGCTTTTCTGTTCATCGGGGCGGACCGGCACTTCTACCAGACCATCAAAGAAATCCTGCACGACGACGTCTGCAGGCTCTTGCCAAGTTGGGACAATTCCATGCGAGTCGCACAGCGGCATCATTGCACGGATGCGGTCGAGCGAGGAGTTGTTGCACAGCGGGACGACACCCCGCGGCAACATGAACGCTTCAGGATGCTGAGGATCGCGCTTGAACAGTTCCAGGATCATCGCATCCAGTTCCAGGATAGTGAAGTTGAAGTTGAGGCCCGGGCGCAGCCTCATGATATCCGCCGCGTTCTGGAACTCCCAGGCGGGTCTCCTCCTCTCCTGCAGGGGGGCGATGCGGCGGCGAATAAAATCTGCGCCAACGGCGCCTACGTGAGCCCGGCAAGCCTGAGGCGTAAGATCCGAGTGATGGCAAACTACAGCCTATCGTCTTCCGGGGCCATGTTGCTCCAATCGTTGCCGCACGCTATTGGGACTTGGCGCTGGGCGGTGAATGGCTGCGGGTTCTCCTCGACAATCCAGCACCATTCTGCTCTCCATTCCTCCCACTTGCTACGGAGCTCTCCCTCCAGATAAGCCTCCTTCTTGCCAGCTCTTGAGATCCAGGCAATTCCGCCGGATAAAGGTTCTCCTCTCTCAACTCGGGGCATAAAGAAGTGGCGAAAAAGAGCGACATTTGGATGGACTCCGACAATTTTTTTGCAGAGATGTGCGAAAACTGCCATGGTCAGAACGGCATTGGGGGTGAAGTCAAGGAGGCGGAACCCGTAGGTGTTCATGATATCGCAGAAAAATTCAGAGAAAGGCGGGCAGAGCCCGCAGTAGAAGAACAGCGCGAAGAAAGGGTATCCATTCGGAGCTAGTTCCGAAGCGGCAGCTGGAAGTACCTTCGTGCGCGGATGCGCTCGCGTCTCCGTCCACCAGAAGAGGTAGTAGTACTCCCTCAGCTCCTTTGCGGCGAGCTGGGGGGGAAGATGGCCCGTTCCTTTCGCAGCGCCGCGAGCCGCTACGCCTCGGCCGACTTCACGACCTTCCCCTTGTCGGCTTTCGGAGCCATGGCAGAGGTGGTGGGGGAGATCGACGGTGTTGGTGATGCTGGTGGCGATGGGGAGCGGAGCGCTGCTCTCTTTCAGCTTTGGGAAGAAGGAGGGAGCGGCGGAGATTTCTGAGATTGGAGTAGCAACTGGCGAGATGGGTGAACTGCCCCTGTTTCCCCTGCTTATAAAGAGGGAGGGGGCGGGCGTTCCGTCTTTCCGAATAAAGAAACCACCCACGATCTCTCCCACGATGCCGCATTCGATGCGTGTAGTTCGGGGAAGGCGCGGTGGATACGGAGTAAGATACAGCGTAACCCAGGCCGCGCGTGCCCGTGCCCTGTTTTGGGCCTGGCCGAACAGCGCTCGGCGCCATGTGTGGCCCAGGCCCGGGGGCTCCTGTCGGTGTACTAGAGTAGGGGTACCCTAGTATCCCGAACTTGTGCACGGGCAGTCGCAGCACCCCGCGGCAAGGCTTGCCGGGTGACCGCCAAGGTCCTCCGTGTTTCCTTTGGAACCATTCAAGAACAAAGTATTCAAGCCAAGGAGACAAGGCCCCGGCAAGAGGAGCTTGCCGGGAAGGCCAACCAAGGCATCTCAAGGAACTTGCCGCGACGCGCCACGCGTCCCGGCAAGGCCCGGCGAGCGACAAGCTTTCGGACGCGACAAGACAACGGCCGCGGCAAGGCACTTGCCGCGGCAAGCTACCACTCTGTACCCGCGCTCCAGCACATCCACCAACGTGTCGCCCTGGGGCCTTTCCAGGCGCGCGTGGAAGGAGGCTGTGCAGCCAGCGGTGCGCGGTGGCAAGCGACGCTGACAAGACTGCCATCGTGGCGAGCGGTGGCGTCCCTGACGGTCCCTTTCTGCACTATTTGGGCGACGCAGACGGGCATTTAATGCCTTTGTCCCCTGCCGTCAGGGTTAGGTAGGATACACTGTACAGGTGGTTCTACCAACTGCAATTCCTTTTCCATTTTTACCCTTATCTACGTTGCCACCTGTCGGTGACCCCTTCAGCATATAAAAGGAGGCCCATGCGCAACGTAGAGTGGGGTTCGGGAGGCAGAAAAACACTCACGTTTGGTCTCGTTAGCAGCTAGTGTGTACTGTAGCACTCAGCGCTCCCAAGCAAGAACTCAATACACTCAGACATGCAGCAGTAGGAGTGTTATCTCTCCGGAGAGCTCCGAAGCTGGGTAAACTGCTTGTGTGCTTCGCCTCGATCTGCTCTTCGTGCGATCTCCGCCCCCCGCCGAACCGAAAGGGACTCGGTCCGCCGGTCCCATAGGTGTTCGTGGATCAGTTTCCCCAACAGAAAGACATACAGAGGTTAGAGGAAACGGGAGATTATTTATGAATCATTAACTTGTTGTGAGAATTAGTATTCATGCAAATATTGGTCGTGATTTTTTTCTCTGTATATTGACTGCTCATCTCTTCTTCTTCTAGGACGATGGCAATTGATAGACTTCATTGTGATATTTAGCTGTGAAGAGCAGCAAGCAGCAATTAATTCTCGTGGTAGTTTTCGTGTTTTTTATAGAGGAGAAACAGGGCAAAGGAGAGCCGAGTAGAGGAGGGGCCAAGTGAGGACCCCTAAATAGGGGGGAAGATGCTAGACCAATCTGGCATCCTTAGTGAGGAGGGGAAGATGGCGGAGGATCTCGTAATCTAGTTGGCCAGAAAAATATGTCGTGCACACATTTACCAACATATATGTGGGAAAGACACGTGCCTAAAAGAGGGCAGATTCATAAGTGGCAACCTGTATGACATAATAAGCAGTAAACACATAAACAAAGCACGCATTTAAGCACACTTATTCACACCTTGCCTGATTCAGTGCTATACCGGTTGTCATGAAAGCATTCAAACTGACACGATGACCCTATGCACTGCATCTATCATTAAGTAGAGGAGAATATCATAAAGAAACAAAATAAAGGCATTCACCTGCATCATATTCCACCTTGTATTGATATGAATATGAAAGCCTCCAATAATTAAAGAATTCATAGTTGAGGGCATCTGGTATTAAGTTTGCTAGTTCTTGTGTGTCCCCATATCCATCACCATCTATACACATTGAAGGTTCCTCTGGTAGTCATCATGGTAAAGGGATTGAGAAAGCATTGGAATAAATTTCTCATGTAGTAAGACATTGAACCTTAGCAAAGCAGCAGTAATCAATGGCTCAAGCAAGCACCAGATCAACTTGACAACTTTACCTGCAGCCACACCTTGCAACAAAGAGAATACAAACATTAAAAACAGGAGAAGAAGTTATGAAGAAAACCTCACAAGGCTGCCAATAACGCACTCCTAATATGATCAGTCAGTTACTATCATCTTATATATGAAAATGAGATATTATGACACAGTGGCAAGAGCAAGTGATAGTGGATCAAGCCTCCGAGTTCAGGGACTTACATTGCAATAATTTGGCTTCCTTCTTTTAATTGTGATTAAACATACTTAAGGGAGCGTCTGTCCTAAAACCAATGAACAAGGCTAACATGAATGGTTCCAGTAGACTTGATAACCCATTCAAGCTTAAGTGACCTTGAAGCACTGCTCTCTGGAGACATGATCGCGACACCAAGAACTCGCATGAGGCATGGAGGAGCACGTCACCACAACGCCCTCACACCAATGCCTCCAACCTGCATATGAGGCTTTTCTGATTAGGAACTATATGGTAAAGAAGCAACATTTATCTGTTCTAACTGAGTCTCAGAAGTGATCAAAATGGACCATATTCAAAATCCATAAATAACCAAACTGGAACATGTCCAAAATAAATGTTTACCAATCTGGAGAGCTACATCCACAAACAGAGGTCCAAGGAAGCTACCACCAACTCCAACTGAGACCACATTTGTCAATGGTTTCCCAGTTGCTCCAACCTGCATTTCAGGAAGTAGCGGTGATTAAATCTTAATTATTTCTGCTACATTTGACAATTTAAGAAATTTGTGTTTCAAAATTTACCCATGAGCCACAACTAAAAGTTTCTGAAAACTGCTTGATTTTATCCTTAACGTCCCAAACTTCAGGGACCAGTCACTATCTATGACTGCATCTCTTGGAGCCCTTAGACACAGATAGAGCACTGATATGTTTTCTGTGCTATTTATCTGACAAACAAATCAATCAAGTTAACTGACACATGTATTCCATCCGTTCCAAATGATATGTTATGAACTGTACAACTTAAAATACAAAAGCCGTCAGGACTAATAATTGTTTTGCGGAATTATTCTTCGGGATTATCTGTCAAGCCTCATAAAATAATTACATACAAACTTTAGATAAGCACCCAAGGATATATGGAATCAAATACATATATACAGAAAACAAGTAGATGTCAAATAGACACGCATTTCATCAAGCAGCACACATGCTTTCATCAAACATTATATAGGCAACCACAAGAGGAGTGGACTAACCTCAACGCGAAGGACAGACAAGACCCAAGGCTCGACGCAGCCGACAACAGGAACCGTACCAAACTGCGCATGAATGAAACGAAGGCAAACATGCGAAATTAGTACAATGAATCCAAAGCAAAGGCGAAGAACATGCGGACTACAGAAGGACGAACCTCAACCAGTGCAACCATCGAGCAGAGGAGGCCCATCGGAACAGAGCATGGGGCAGCCTCATCTCACCACCAAGCGGCACCGCGAGCATGTCTCCTGGCGCGGCTGCCCATCGCCCAAAACTCCTTCCTGATACTACTCCTCTTTCTCCATTCCCCTCATCCTCCAAGAAACGGGTGGTGGTCGCCGGCGGCCGACAGCGACGACGGGCTGAGCAGCTCCCAGCCGCCGTTCCCCAGGTCACCCGCATCCCCTACCCCAATTCGCCGGCCTCCCCTTCCTTCCCAAGGTCACCGGCGTCCCATTCCTTCCATAGGTCGCCACCGTCCTCGCCTCAGGTCGCTTGACTCACCCCAGGTCGCCCGCATCCCCTTCCCCAAGTAGCCGGCATCATCATCACCTTTCTCCTTCCCCTTGATCCCCACGAGCGGCTACACCCCTCTCCCCCCTTTCGTCCGTGTGCTCGGCCAAGGACGCCGTCATCGCCCTCGGATGCTCCTCCACCACCTCGGAGAACAGGACAGTGCGGGCCTCTTCCTCCTTTTCCTTCCATCGGATCTAAGGCGTGCGGCCGCGGAGGCAAGCCTCTCCGGTGGCGGCGGCAAAGGGAGAGCACATGGATCGAGGAGGAGGCGGCGGTTGTAGTAGGTCGATGGAGATTGGATAGAGAAAGGGAAACTAAAGGCGCCCAGGGCTCGCGAGATATTTTGCCACTCCATCTCCTCTCTCCAACCCGCAGACGAAGGTGAGGCACGCACGCCGCACACATGATGCATTGGTCAGCCAGGGGCCCACGCGCACATGCGCCAGCCAACCCGACGCAGTCCTTGCAACTAACCACCGCGATGCACCACCGTGCAGCCGACAAGCGGACCACCAACAGGACCGGCCCACCTGTCATCGCAATAGGAAAGACCCGGGTGCATAAGCCAGGTACACATGCACCAGGCGAGCCCTGCGCAGCTGGTCCCCATAACGCATGACGCGTGAAGATTGGGAGGAGCGCCCCGCGGCACGTTTGACCCGAGAAAAACACCGTGGGATCGGCAGCCAGTTCAACTGATGAGCGGGACCTGAAGCAACACCGGCCCACTTGTCATCGGGCCAGCACAATCGTGGTGGAAAAACAAGGTATATATGCGTTGCCCAAACGTCCACATCGAGCCCACGACGCGCGCACGCGGCTTGGCAGGAGAGGCTGCGCGCGCACCCCAAAACTGGCTACCCAGCCAATCAGAGTCTGCCCGAGCCCACAAGTCATTGCCCACTCAAAATTGACTGCACGGTGGAAACGGCAAGCCTTATTTCCACCAACGATCCAATGGCCAGCAGCGAAAAAAGGACAACGTTGACCAGAATCGAACGGCTAATGAAGGTTTGCATCGGGGGAGCGCCCTAGGAGCGAGTTGGCTAGCTTCTGTCTTGTTTTAAATTTGGTTGGTGAACAAAATATGTTTCTTACCTACTTAGAATATAAACCCCCAGATGTCTCATATCCTGCGTTTCTGTTCGCAGTTCGAACATGCACATTAATGCATGCGTACCCAGGGAAAGGAACCCTTAACGGAACTATTCTCCCTGGAAGATGTTTCTTACTATCCATGTAATATAACATAGCTAGTTGGGTACTTGTATGTTCAAGCACTTATGACCCCTACGTCTGGTTTCCACGCGTACCCCGGTTTACATAACTGAGCGGGTATTCGGATACACTCCGGACTATCGGGTCCGGAGGCTGAAGCGAAAAGGTCCGCCATGAAAAATGATTTACAATCTGGCTAGGGACAAAATATGTCATTTGAAGTACACAGTCACTTAGACTAACTAAATTCTTCTTCTATACCATCCAACAGGCTGTCTAGCCTACAGTCTAGTTGGGAATACTTTGCGGCTAATCCTACCTGGTCATATACTAGACTAAATGGGATCTCTTTCCCATCTGACCCTACAGGTCCGACCACGGCCATGTGATTCAGGTCAACCTTGGTGTACCACATCTTCACCATGGCCCAGGCTTCCCTTGCACCTTGTCGACAGGCTGATATCTTCCATAATCGGAACCACCGCCGCACTCCCTTGAGCATCTCTACAAGCTCCCCCATGCCTCCGGGCAGGGAGGCGGAGGGCCACAAGGCCTGGGCAATACCCTGCATCACCTGCCGAACTTGTTCGTGAAGTTGTGAGAGCTCTTGTAGAAGATCGCTTGCGGATCCGGAGATCTCCTCTTCGGGACGACCTGTCAGCATACCTACAGACATAACTCTGTTAGCACGCTTCTCCGCCGAACTGTATAAAGGTTCGTTCGAGCACTTAATAAAAATGTCGCGTCGAAACCTCTTATTCTCCTTCACAGAGTTAGCAAGCTGGGCCCGAACATCTTTTAGTTCAATGCCCAGCCGGGTATGGGCATCATGGAGATCATTTTTCTCTCGAATAATCCATGTAAGCACGCGCTCGCCAGCCTCTAACTGTCATTGAGCATGTTTCTCATCCCCCGGTATGATCTCCGGATTACCTCCGGGATTGTCTGCAGAATCTATTGTTAGATTTGCACGCATGCCGAATACTAACTGGTACATGCCATTACATTCTTTTCGATCAAGACAAGTATTACCAGATGAGGCCTTCTTGGACTCCACCATTCCGGCAACTGCGGCCCATAGCTGGGCTTTGCACTCCTCCAGCTCTTGAGACAACGGGGTATTCTTCTCCGTAAGAACCTATGCATACAATGATCCTTAAATCAGTTGTGCCAACTGTTTCAAGTCTCAGGGGCTACTGATATACATAATTATCAGATTTTCTTATCCATATATCCTTTACATACTGGTCCGTGGCTCTAGCAAGACCATCTTGAGCAGCTCGGATGTACGCGTCTCCTGAGCTGAAGGCATTGAACGCCTCTTCGGAGAAATTAGGGTCGCGGAGTATGGCCCATCGACGCCTGTGATTCATGGAGCTCTCCACTTCAGAATTTGTAGCGGACATTCTATCCGCATCCTCTGTAGGAGGACCGTCCGGTGTTGTCCCCGCGTTAACCTCCGTCCCTGAGTCCGGCTGGTGGAGGCGTGGCCAGCAGGCTCTCTAGACACAGTCTGGCAAGCATTTTTTCTACCAGGAACCACGGACATTATTATATTTTAAAGACGATAATCACGGGGCAGGTTTTTAATCATACCTCTGCGACGGCGTCTCGATCCTGACCGCCTTCCTTTTAAGCCTACCCGGCTTCGGTGCCCCTTGTTGGCGAGTCACCGCGGGTTCGGCACAGCGCCCCGATGGCCTTCCCTGTAAGACACAATACAAGTGCGGTGGCTAAAGCGCAAAGAAGGTATCCTTCTCAGAAGTTGGGACTCCTATTTTACTTACATGTGATGCAGGGAGTAGGCCAGGGTAATCAGCTATGATGGCCACCAAGGCACCATCACAGCTTAGCTGATAGAATGTCATGTCGACGAGCTCCACAAATACGTCCGGATCTTCTTCGAGTCCGGGGTTGAGGGCCTGGTCGGGGTCCTCTGGCTGTGGAGATGGCCTGTGGACCTCCCTCACAGCTTTTCGCAGTTCCTGCTAAGAATTAGGAAGGTAAATATTTGTGATGAAGAATGCGGGAATGACTGGAGTAAAAGATAGCAGCTCACCCAGCTTGAGGGGTTGTACATGGAAAATCCATCCCGTGGCTTAATACGGATAAACTCCTCTTCTTCTCCTTTGTACAAATCGGACAGTATTTTCGCCAGAGCGGTGGCGGAGTCCGGACCTTTACGACCGCAGTGGGTGGCATCGTCTTATCCATTGAAGTGCCACATGCGTTTCCACCGATACTGAAGTGGCTGCACCCCCCGCATTATACATATTGACATAACCTCGATTATTGTTAGTCCTGATTTGGCCAGCGTTTTTATCCTGCCCATCAGGTAAAGGACCTCTCTGTTATCTTCCTCCTGGGGGCTCCGGGGGTGCCAGTTGTGGCGTTTCTTCAACGGGGCATTAGCAAACTCAGGAAGGCCCGTCCGAATAGGGTCCGGAAGGGGGACGTCCTCCATATAAAACCACTCCGAAGGCCTGTCTTCGGATGTTTCTTCGGAGTACCGGACATGCACTACAAGAGAAACCCCCTACACCAACACATATTTAGCAACGGAGATGACATATGCGTTGGCAGGCCGTGTACTCAACGTCCCCCACCTCCCCACGAATGGTTAACCTCTTCCCTCTATCCACTTATTCCTTGATTATCTACACTTCTCCACATCACACAGCCAAACTTGTGGAAAAGGGGGGCAACACAACTTTATCTCCTTGCAGACCTCCCTAAAAAAAAATCTCACTGCGGGCCGCCACCACAAATCCTCAATCGATCTCACCTGATCCACCGCCGCCGCCACAAATCCTCCATCGTTCTCACCTGATTTCCCTGCACCGCCGTTGGCTTGGCGCACATCTAGGTTTCCCCACTTGATCCTTGGGTATGACGGTTCCCTCCCCCGGCATGTAGACCACGGCTGGACAAGAAATTGTCACGGTGCTGCTGGCCATGTCCACCGCCGGCACCATCGCGCTCTCCCTGGAAGCCCCGCTCCCCGCGCTCCATTTTGATAGTCACCGCAGGGAACGACTACAAGAGAAAGACGCACAAGGTTTCTTCTCCCCTTCTTCTGGGTTTTCTATTTGACTTTGTTGCCTTGGGCGTTCTTAATTCCTTCTATGGTGTGTGCGCGAAGGTGTCCGAGATGCGCCGGGGATGGGGAAGGTCATGCGTCGCTGCGCCGGGAGGCAGCATCTACTCCGCTAGAAGAATGCTAAGCAAAGTAAGTGGCTCTGCAAGATGGTATATGCTTCTTCAGTTTACGCACATTTTTTCCTTCCTTTTTCAGCTAATCATAGTTCAGTTATGAGAAGTCAATAAGAATTCAGTACTGCCAGAACTGTCCACGGTCATGTAGTTTGGTTGGTGTCATGTTCGGAATGCCTGGTGAGATTTCCAGGACTTCATTTGAGTTGTGCCTTTCTTTGCACCATCTAGGTTCAGCCAAAATATAGCTTCTCCTTTGTACTCCTATGATCCTCACTAGATCTCATTGTGTAGGTTGGTATTACTTTGGCTGAACCTGGATGGTGCAAAGTCAGGCTTGCTTCTCTCAGTTTCCTATCTAGATCTCCATGTGCTGGTTGTTACTAGTTGTCTTGATTAATTTAGATAAATACCACTGTGTTAACCTCTTGTTGTTTGATAGGAATTTGGATCAGATGTCAATAGCGCAGGGGCAGGGGGGCTACTCGATGGGCCAAAAAAGCCGAGGTTTGGTTGCAGTTCCCAGATGCACAGCAGTGGTGCGGCGACTCCCATATGCACAACGGTGGCGCGATGACTGCGAGATGTACAGAAGTGGTATGGCCGCTCCATAGTGATGGTTTGTAGTGCAGTACGGTCAGCTAAGCCATCTGCCCCATCCCATCCAATCCAATACCATAGCTCAGTCACCTAGGCTGATATGTCCGTTCATATTTCTAATGCCACATTAACGCATCAATGATTAGTGGTTGGCATTTACTGTAGTTTTTGGCGAATCTCTATGGGTTTGTGTTTCTCGTATCTCTATTGATTTATACTTCTTGATAGGGTCTTAGTCATATTCATACAATACAATGCAATATGCAGCAGCTATAAGTTATACGGATATTACTAGTTGTAGTTGAAGCTATTAATTTTGTACTAGTATAGCTGTTCAGCCAAGTAGGAAAACTTAGATGCATGTACATATATGGAACTGACTATGCAGTATTCAAGTTTCCAGCAATTTTTCGTTGAAAAAACTAATCACTGTTGAAAAAGTAGCTTCCAATTTTGATAGTGATCTTTTACTGCAAACACTGAACCATCTCACTTGACAAAGTTTATCTATTAATTAAATATATTGGCAATACCAAAATGCATTAATTTCTCAGTATTTTAGATTATCTTGAGAGAGTTCAAATTCAGAGTAACATTTGGTCTAGAGACTTTGTGTGAGTAACGATTTTCTGTTGACTTCTCCATTCTAACCATGGAATTGGCTTATGGAGATCATAGTTTGTCTATGGAGAAAATTTAATGTCTGTATACATGCATTCAAAATATTGTTTTGTGGTCTTCTAAATTACCAATACATATGTTGTATCTTCAAGTTACAGAAACTGGATTGTTTCAGGTAGTGATGACATTACGCGGTGACTGTGGACTGTGACGTCAAAGGACAAAACATGGTTCAGGTTTGCCGCTTGTATTTTACTACATTTAAGTGTAGTACATGAATGTATAATTGGAATATATAGATTTGAATTCACAGCCTGTAAATCCTAGCACCACCACTGGTTCCATGTCAATATTCTTGGCACTTACACATGGAAGATCACTAGTGCCAAATAGGAATTTTTATGATGTAATTTGTAACTGTAGTTCTACCACCACAAAGGGAAATTGGACTACTAATTGCCATCCTGAATATTATTTCTTATCTACCATATACCTATATTTTTTCCCACCTAATTTGTACAAAAAGAAAACTTTTCTTGCATGTGAAATTCTCATACTGCTTCTGCGAGATATGAGTCGTTACAACTAGATTAGGTAAAACAATTCATCAAATACTGTGTGTGTAAATTACATTCCCTCGCTTCCTATAAAACAATATTTGTATCGACATGATGAAAATTAATTATGGAATGAGGTGAGTTAGTTTAGTACCCTAATATCTACTTTGTGCTACAGATGTGTGATACTTTCCAAATCTAACTAGTCTAGGTTTTGCGAATATATCACACCATATTCACTCATGCTATCGCGGACTAGTCACATAAGTTTATTCGATATCAATTAGATATGTAGTATTTTTTTTGGTTAAAAAACTAATGAATTGTAGTTTTTCTTCCGTAGAGATGTACATGTAGAGTTGGTGCTACATTAGCAAAATCTGACCAGTTGATACGACCACTAAAAATGTTAAAAATTATTGGCCATGCAGCCGGATTAATTATTGCATGGCCTTCAACCTTTGTTTGTTGCTCTTCTAAATTTTGCTGCTCTATTAACCTTGTTTTCTACCATAAGTTACTGATCTCATTTCTTTATTTTTGTAGATTCATAAGATATTTTGACGATGCATGGCTTAGACGTTGATTGCATGGTCCAGAATGGTGCTGCATGATAGTCTTATCATCTGATTGCAAGGTCGAGAATGGTGTTGTTGCTGGATAGTTTTATCATCTGATTGCAAGGTCGAGAATGGTGTTGCTGCTATATAGTCTTATCATCTGATTGCAAGGTCGAGAATGGTGTTGCTGTTGGATAATCTTATGTTATGTTTTAGGATATCATTTCCAGTGTCAATGTTTCAAAACTTCTAATTTCGAATAGTTGAGAAAATGATTGAAAGGTCCAGAATTGGGCTAGTATTGTAATCTTTGGATCATGTTCTTTGTAATGCAACAGAGGAAATTAAATATATTAGACCTTTCTCATATATTGTGCCTCCTATGTACTATCCCTGTCGATCTTATTATTATCAATGGCTATATATAAAATACATGTTATATCCATTTGAATATCCTTTTGTGCAGCGGGCCCGCGACACATATGAACTATTGTTAAGCTCTTACTAAATACGTTGCCATGTTCCAACGCTTATTCACATCGTTTACCAACGCATGTGTATATGTTGTTGTAGACCTTTGCAACGCCACCAACGGCAATGGATATTAATCCGTTGGTATAGACTCTAACAACGGTTATATAGCCATACCAACAACGCATCGATGCGTTGCTGAAGGGGAGTTCTTGTTGTAGTGAGGTATCCGGTTTCGGCGATACGCCATATTTCGGCTCCGCCCACTAGATATATTGACCCCTCCTGAGTGCGGGGTACGAGGCAGAATAGCCTCTTTCATAGCTCGAAATGAGCTTCGCGGCTCAGAAATAGCTCGCAAAGGGCGACGTAGCCTGTGATGTGTAGTATGGAGGCAGGAGTGAAGTTATGCAGCTGGAGGCCGTAGTACTCCAGGAGCCCGCGGAGAAATGGACGGATTGGAAATCTGAGGCCCCTCAGCAAGTAAGGGACAAGGCATACCCGCTCCCCCTGGATGGGTTGGGAAAACTCTTCGCTTGCTCCCCGCCATTGTAAGTGGCTAGTCCGGCTCGGACGGGGACCATATATGCAGGCGGGAGAAACCCCTGGGTCTGCAACTCTACCAATCGGTCGTGGGGGACAGAACACTTCTCCCAGTCACCTGGCTTAGCACTACGGGAGTGAGACGAGGAGCTGTGGCGGCCGGCCATGATGGGATGGCTTTTTCCGGGCGCGCTCTGATGGATACTTGCTAGGGGAAGATGGTATGATTTGGATCTGAGGATCCCCATCTCTTTAATAGAAGATTTACTAACATGGTTAGATGGCAGATGTAAAAATGCCCCGATTTCTCGCATTCGCTCGACACGTGGATACTGCCATTATTAGGGTACAAAAGCCGAGGAGTGAAACAGTAATGGGAAGCCGGGCACTGCTTGTTACAACATGTACTCCAGAATTTTGGAGAAGAACCCGCCTTGCAATGCCGAAGACAATCTGCGCGCCGGACTCATCGTCATTGAAGACTGGTTCAGAGGCTACTAAGGGAGTCCTGGATTAGGGGGTCCTCGGACAGCCGGACTATGTACTTGTGCCGAACTGTTGGACTATGAAGATACAAGATCGAAGACTTCGTCCCGTGTAGGGGTGGGACTCTCCTTTGCGTGGAAGGCAATCTTGGCGATTCAGATATGTAGATTTCCTTCTCTGTAATCGACTCTGTGTAACCCTAGGCCCCTCCGGTGTCTATATAAACTAGAGGGTTTAGTCCGTAGGACAACAACAATCATAATCATAGGCTAGTTTCTAGGGTTTAGCATCTACGATCTCGTGGTAGATCAACTCTTGTAATACTCATATCATCAAGATCAATCAAGCAGGAAATAGGGTATTACCTCCATTGAGAGGGCCCGAACTTGGGTAAACATTGTGTCCCACGCCTCCTGTTACCATTAGTCTTAGACGCACAGTTCGGGACCCCCTACCCGAGATCCGCCGGTTTTGACACCGACAGTGCCTGATTTCAAGCTACACCAAAGGAATCACACCATAAGGTTGTGAAGCATGTTCTTCGATATCTAGCTCACACACCAACACTTGGATTATGGGTATCCCAAGGGCTCTTCCTTTGATCTCATTGGATATTCAGACTCTAACTATGCTGGCAATCGGGTGGACCGCAAGTCAACATCAGGCACATGTCATTTCCTCGGACGATCCTTGGTATGTTGGTCCTCGAAGAAGCAGAACTGTGTATCACTCTCCACTGCAGAAGCTGAGTACATTGCTGCTGCATCGTGCTGTGGTCAACTACTATGGATGAAGCAAACACGAAAGGACTATGGCATCAACATGAAGAATGTGCCTCTCTACTGCGACAATGAGAGCGCTATCAAGATTGCTCATAACCCAGTTCAGCACTCGAAGACAAAGCACATCCAGAGTCGTCATCATTTTCTTCGTGATCATGTGTTGAAGGGCGGCATCTCCATCGATCATGAAAGCACTGAAGACCAGCTAGCCGATATCTTCACTAAGCCCTTGGAGGAGAAGAGATTTATCAAGTTGTGGTGTGAGCTAAATATCCTAGAATCTTCGAATGTTCTTTGAAAAGGACACACATCCTAACACTTATGCTGACTTGATGACTTAGATGTGCAACACACGAAGTAACGTTTTTCTTCAATCAATGAAGACTAACCCTCTAAGTGTGAAGAAATTAATGAAGAAATTGATTCTCAGAACCCTACGAGAATTGTACGCGGTGTCTGAAATCAGCTTTCTTATACGGTGGGTTACGCCACCAACCAAAGTTGAAAATCTTCAAAAAAATTGAAATTCCTTAGTTTTTCAAATTCTTCAACTTTGCATTATCCTCACTCTTTCCTTCGTTATTCTTCATTGGACTATATATATATATATATATATATATATATGAGTTTATGTCCTCTACAACATTCACTTATAGCTAATTCTTCAAGTTAACTTTTCTGCTAAGTGAATGTGATCGGACCCTTCCCCCTCTATGCTAAACTCAACCCAATCTATTCACAAATTCTTCATGTGCGTTCTATTTGAAACTCGTTCAAATTCTTCACTGTGTCCTTGTCAGCTGAAGAAATTGTGAACGAAAACTTTAAAATACTCTTATCTGAAATTTTCGGCTTTTGCGCTCAACCGTTACGCATTCCACGGTATAATTTTTTATTCACCCACGACCTCGCACGATCTCCATTTCACGGTACGTGGGTGACCCATCTCGCGCGAATGAGAAGGGTCAGGGGCATGTTCGTCCAAATTCTTCGGGCAAACAGTTATTCATCTCCGCTATAAATACCCCCTCCCCTTCCTCACTTCACTTTTACTCCGCTCGACCTCACTCCCTCGCTCGAGCTTCTCAAACCCTAGCACCGCCGCTAACTCCATCGTCGCCGGTGAGGAAGAGCTTCACTGCCTCGACCTCGTCGCCTTCGTACTCGCGCCGGCCGCGGAAATCTTCCCTCCGCCGCCGCCGTAGACGTCTTCCTCCGTCAAGTTACGGCATGGAAGATCCGAGCCGACGAACTTCCAAAATCTACACTTCTAGTTTGTCGTGTTCTTCATCAAGGGTAATTAAAAGTTACTTTTACTGCATTTATTCTACTGATGATTTTCATCAAATCCTCAAAAGGTGTTTATTCTTCTATCTCCACACTCTAAACACCTAGCACAAATCTTCAGTTTTTGATCTGTTTCTCTAAGTGACGTTTTTCTGCATGATTCCTCAATTGTGTGAATCTCACGATCCGCACAACTCTGGAACCTAAGACAAAGAATGCTTAGTGAAATTCTTCAAGACACATCGGGTCAATTTCCTCAAACTTCATCAAATTTTACAAAACCTTCTAAGAACGCATATGACCACTCCAAATTCTTCGCACCTATACTCTGTTCACAGGTACTCATGTCAGCTGCTGAATCAATAGGTTCTCATCAACTTAACTCATTTGCAGCATTCCTCGAAGAAAAGCTGCATACTTCTTCAGAGAACTCAATTGTGCAAATTCCTCAGCTGAAGAAAATGGCTGACGGTAAACATCCTTAGAAAGGAGGAAAGAGGCTTGAAGTAAATACTGCCTTTGAGATTCCTGCGGACATCTACGCAGGGTACTGCATGCCTGATGAGGCAAAATATGGCAAGGAAACGAAGAATGAGTGCAAAGTGCGCATTCAGAGGATCGAAAGGAGATGGGCTAGAGAGTGGAGGGAGTACAGATATGTTACTCCCAAATACATGAAGAAATTCGCTCTCAATCATCCGTGCTCAAGACCTCCTCTGGCACCTGGCCAGCTAGCTGATCCAACAAGCCTTAAATGTGGTGAGGATTATGCTGATGAAGGGGCCAGGCGGCAAGCAAAGTGGCCAAGCAGGCCAAAGAAGCAGTGAAGAAATTCAATGAAGATTCTGCTGCTGCCGCTGCCACTGCTGAAGCTTCTTCAAGTAAGAAGTCCATGCCTAAGAAGCCAACAAAGAAACCACCAAGTTCTTCTACAATGCCCTCACGACCAATTTCCTCAGTGCCACCGAGGCAAATTCCTCAAGCTGCCCCAGTTCCTCAAGCTGCACAAATTTCTCGGGCTTCAAAACTCTCAGCTCATCTGGCAAAGTCCTCAACACCCGTGCATCTCGCCACGTGCCAACGGACCACAGGCATATCTATTGCCTCAGGAGCTTCAGCGAGTTCTTCAGCTCACCCTTCACCAACCGGTCCCACTCTACTGAAGACCAAGGCCACTACTGGACGAGGCACTAGACCAAGTCCTCACAAGAAGGATGTAGTCTTTCAAACTCCAGCTGATGATGATGAGGCTGATGATGATGAACTTGCCAATATCATCAAGGACAGACAGCAGTGGGCCGCTAGAGCCAAAGGGAGTGTTGTGCCCCTACTAATCGATCTGAAGAAAATGCTCGATTTCATCGACCTATGGCACAAGGATCCGAATGCTCCAATGCCAGATTTGGGCCTCACTCCTGGACAAAGTTACGTTTTGACTGCGTTCATCACTGAAGAAAAATGGAAGTTTGACCAAGCCAGGTCAATCAGGAAAGCGCAGTATAAGAAGCAGCGCTAGTTAAAGGACAATGTCCTCAATCTTTCGCGTGAGAAGCTCATTGCACTACAAGCTGAAATCAAGAAGCTCATCAAAGATTTTGAAGCCTACAAGGCTGACTGGAAGGGCGCCAAGGTCCGATTCGTCAAGCTGACGAAGACATTCACTTCAAGTGATGCTGCTCCTGTGCGCATCGAAGTCACTCTGGCTGAAGCATCTGCCCAAGCCACTGAAGGAATTGCCAGCAACGCTGATGAATTTGAGGCTGCTGATGAAACTGCAAACACCAGGGCTGCTGAAGAAATTCCAGCCTCTGAAGAACTGCCAGGGTAACCACTAGTGTTGCGCCTGAAGAAATTGCCAAGCCAGCTGAAGACTCTATCGCCGCGCCTGAAGAAACTACTCAAGACAGGCCAACTGCATCAGTTGTGCCTGAAGAAATTGATCCCACTGCCACTGCTCTGCCTGCACCAACACCGAGTCCAATTCTTCCTTCTGCTTTGGAAGTGAAGAAAACCAAAGCCGCGGAGCGTTCTGCTTTGAAGAAAAGGAAGGCATCAGCTGCATCAGAATCTTCGATCCCCAAGAAGGTGAAGATTTTGACAAGTTCACTGGAGAATCCCATTGACGTTGTTCCTCTCGCAAGCATGCCACCCAAGGAACTTGTTCCTCATGGCGAAGAATATTAGATTTCCGAAGAATCTGCTGAAGATGATCCCTTTGCTGCTTCCACAGAGCAGATGGATGAAGAAATTGAGGTTGAAGCTTTCACCTCAACCCCTCAGGTATCATCGTCAACGCCTCAGTTCACTGCTGAAGAGGCCGTCGTTGAAGAAATGGAAGTGGATGAGGATGTGGACATTGGTTGCACCACTCCCGTGATGAATGATGAATTTTGGGAGAGTCAGCACCCCAACTCGCCTTTGTTCACACCGCTCCAGCAAATTCCTCAGTCCCCAGCCCCAACTGAAGTTCTCATGGGTTCTAAAGAAATTCATGCCACCCCTTCCATTCCTGAAGAGATTCAGCCACTAGTGCTGATGAACATGTTGCCGAAGAAATGGAGGCCCAGGCTACTACTAAAGCAGAAGCTGAAATTCCTCACCCCGCGGCTCCTGAAATTAAAGTCCCAAAAGTTATTCTTCAAATCACCAACACTACTCAGCCACAGTCGAAGAATCCATTCTCCAAGACTCCAAAGTTCAAGGCTGATGCATTCTTCAACGAGCATGTATTCTTCACTGAATATAATCCATATGATTCAGCTCGTTTGAGGAGAAAGCGATTCTGGACTGGCAGCCAGGCAAACTTCTATTCTTCAGTGCTATTCAACAAAGACAAGGTCTTCGATCATGAGCATATTCCTCACTTGGATATGGAATCACTGCCTTGCTTTGCGCCAGTCCTCGATGCCATTCATGATGCTGGCCTGCTCAATTTCTGCACTGACATATGCGATTGGAATGAAGAACTCATTCTTCAATTCTACGCGATGTTGCACTTCACCGGAAATGCTGAAGATGTGAATTCATGAGTGTTGGACTGGATGACTGAAAACACTCACTACAAGGCACCAACAACTGAATTGCTTCGTGCTATGCCAGTCAGTCCTCCCCCAGAAGGTGCGTGTCTGATATATTCTAAAACTGAGCTGTCCGATCATTTTATGCAAGTACTGATGAAGCCGCTGAACCCTGGACGAGCATCAAGGACAAAATTCCTCGTGAAGGAATTGCAGTATGTGCCGAGGACAGTCTATCGTATTCTGACGAAGACTTTGAGTCCAATCAAGGGCCACGACTCAAATGATGAGGAAGTCATTGGCATCATGAAGAATCTATTATTCAACATCATGCACGGTATTCCTGTAAATTATCATGATTTCTTCATGAGGACTCCGACAAATGTCGCTACGTCCCTGTTTGAGCTGAAGCCTTATGCTCCATGGATCATGAGATTCCTCAGAACAAGGTCTTCACTCAACTAAAAAGCTGATACGCTCAACCATGACAGCTTCTTGCCTCCGATTGAAGTCCTCAAACGGACATTTTCCTCAGCTGATGAGAAGGGCAAGGCCATTTGTTGGGGATATTACTACTAGGTGTGAACCGGCCTACCTGGGCCGGGTTAGCTTCATTAGTAGTATCAGGGTGATTAAGCAGATGAAGGCCCAAGGCCTGTAGTCGATTTAGAACCTGTAGCCGTAAACCGGCTTGATATGTAAACTTGCATTGTAAGTTAGGAATAGATAGAGACCAACCGGGATACGAGTATGAACCGGTTGGGACTCTATGGACCGACGGGCATCACCCGTGTATATAAGGGGACGGCCCGGCGGCGGTTCAAGGACAGACAACAACAACTCGAGCCTAGGCGAAGCTTGTTTGCTCCCTAGCCATTGAAACCACATCAATTCCATCACAACTAGACGTAGGCTTTTACCTTCATCGAAGGGGCCGAACTAGTATAAACCCTTGTGTCTTTGTGTCCGCTTTAACCCCTTCAAGTTAACCCGTAGCGATGGCTCCACGACTAAGTCCTTTCACGAGGACATCTGCCGTGACAAATCCACGACAGCTGGCGCCCACCGTGGGGCTATCGCACGACGGTTTGATGATCTTGGAGGGCAAGCTCAAAGGACTCGAAGGCTATGCTGTGGGCCGGATGACCAAGAGTCGTCGCGGCAAGCTCTACATCGACGATGCAGGATGGGGTCCTGAAGCCGGCTCGATCGAGTACGGGTACCGGGTCCCCTTTGGTGGCATACACGTTTTTATCGGCAAGATTGGTGAGCCTGGGCCTGAGCCGAACATCCGCACCGACCTCGTCGAGACGGCTCAGCGTGCGAGATCTACCCAGGTTAAACCGGCCGTGAAGCGTGCCTTCGTGGGGGTCATCCACGGAGGAGAGTATGGGGACGAGTCAGAATACGGTAGCGAGACCGTCGTCTATTCCGGCGACGAATCCTCAACCGGAGAAACCGAATCATTATACTAGTTGCAAGACGACCAGATTAGGGGCTATTCCGATGGCAACAGTATTTTGGACCCCCCTGAGCAGATCAACCGGGTTGGAATATTCATGGCCGGTACACAGGCGGCGAATCACTCCTCGACCGCAGCAGCAATGCTCTCCGGATCAGCAGCGGCAGCGGCAGCAGGGGCAGGAGGCCTTGTGCGCCCACCGGTTCAAGTTCTGTCTGACCTGTTTGATGCACTAGCTGTACTTATGGCAGAGGCCAATCCGGCGGATCAGGAGGCCCATGATGCAGAGATTGCAAAAGTGAGAGAGAAGATCGCACAAGCCAAAGCTGACTTGGCAGCAGAGAAGGACAGGATGGCCGCAGAGCGGGCCGCTTTGGACGCCCAGGCCTATAATCTTATGCTCGACCAGAACGCATCACAGGAAGTCTTGAAGCGGAAGCACAGATCACGCCTGCCGTTAGGGTTCAACCCTCGAAATCTCTTTCACACTCCGGGAGCGGGAACCAGTAATCCGCCGGGGCACCTGGAGGTAAACCGGGTCGAGGCACCAGGGCCAGGAGCGACGGTCCAACCCCGCCTGATGGAACCTCCTCGGCAGAACATTGTGATTCCTCCGCCGGTCCAGACACCTCCGGGTCATTATTCTAATCCTATGGACAATCTTGTCGCAGCTGCTGCGCGATTAGAAGCTATCCCGGTCGAAGAAGACTCTCCGCAAGTAATAGAGACGCGCCGGGTTAAGGAACTCCTCCAGACCGCTTTGATACAATAGGAGGCATATTCATACAGCCGCGATCGGATTCATTCCACACCTCGTCCAAGCCGGAGCTATAGTAGGTGCCTGGATGAATCGGCCATATCAAGCAATGCGTGGGGCCGTGAAGCGGCCCGTGGCAATAACCCGGCCGGTGATGTTCACGATGCTCAGGATGTCGTGGACCGGGCCTGGGCACGAAGGGAGGCCGAGTTAGCAGCACAGAACGCGGCGGATCAGCTTACACCGGTTCGTCCTACCACCTCTGCCGGGCCAGGGGTCGCATCTAGCTTGGGAGTACCCTGTTTAGTCCCCGCTTTACGCAATGTACGCCTACCCAAGGACTTCAAGGGCCCGCGCAAGGTGCCGAATTACACCGCTGATTTATCTCCAGAAGCGTGGGTAGATAGTTACGAGATGGCAATGGAGATGCTGGATGTGGATGAGACCGCGTGTGCAAAGTACTTCACCATGATGCTTGAAGGCACAGCCCGTACTTGGTTGAAGGGCCTGCCGCCTAATTCTATCAGTCCATGGGCCCAATTGCGGACCCGGTTTATCTAGAATTTTAAAGATATGTGTAAGCAGCCTAAATCCATAGTAGACTTGGCGGCTTGTGTTCAGGAGGATGGAGAGTCAACAACCCATTGGGTACGCCGCGTTTTTGAAGTCTTGCACTTGTCTGACAGGATCAATGCTGACTCTGCGATCTTAACCCTGGAGGACAACTACCGGTTTAAGCCTCTAAAGCAAAAGTTAGGGCGTATGAAGCGGTTCTGTAATGACATGGGGACTCTCATGGCCGCTTTAGTGAAGTATGCTGATTCTTATAGTACCAAGGATCCTGAGACTGATGGTGACGAAGCAGGGAAGGGAAAAAAGAATAGAAACTCTAGGGGGCATCAATACAAACCGGCGGGCCATGGAATCGGAGGCAAGCGTAAGGCGGACGACAGCATGGACTTTGTGGCTAACACTAATGCGCAGGACAAGGGTCAGCGGCGCAGAGGTAAAGCGGTGAATCGTAATGAGGCTCCAAATCCTAACCCGGATCGCTTAAACTATTTGCTGAATCAGCCTTGCCCAAAACACGGGACGAAGGAGGCACCGGCTAACCACCTTTGGAAGGATTATTTCATTATGCAGGAATTTAAAAACTCTAATGCCTTCCGGTATGACCGTGGTTCAGGTGGTGGCTCAGGATCCGGTTTCCATGGGCCGGGTCACGATGGAGCTTCCGGTTCAGGTTTCAATCAGGGTGGTAATAATAGCCAGGATAATCAAAACGGCCAAGGGGGTTACAACCAACAGCAGCAGCAGCAGCGGTCAGGTTATCAGAGCCAGCCAAAACAGTTGAACAATGGGCAGTATCACGTTTTCACAACTAGCATGGATAAGCGCAACCGGAAACTTCATAAGCGAGCAGTGAACTCTGTTGAACCGGCCGTACCGCGTTATTTACGCTGGTCGGAGCAGCCTATTGTGTGGAGGAGGATCACCCCCCGGGTTGACAATCCAGGCCAGTTGGCATTAGTGGTAGACCCTCAGGTGGGAGGTTATAAATTCACCAAGGTACTCATGGATGGAGGGAGCAGTATTAACATCCTGTACTATGAGACATTCCGTCGCATGGGACTAACAGACAAGGATCTCAGACCGTCTAATACGGTGTTCCATGGTGTGGTGCCTGGCAAATCAGCATATCCTGTTGGTAAGATAGCCCTGGAGGTGGCTTTTGGGGACGAGCATGATTCCCGATCCGAGACGTTAACCTTTGAGGTGGTGAAGATCCGGATCCCGTATCACGCCTTGTTTGGGCGGCCGGCTTATGCTAAATTCATGGCACGGCCTTGTTATATCTATTTGCAGCTCAAGATGCCGGGTCACAAAGGGACAATAACGGTTCATGGGAGCCACAAGATTGCTTTGGAATGTGAGGAAGGTGATGCGGCCTGTGCAGAGTCGGTTTGTGCCACGGAGGAGTTAAAATATTATAGGGACAATGTTGATCCGGCGGACATGACCCCTTTGAAGAAACCAACTACGGAGCATGATTCAGATCTGAAGTTCAAATCAGCGGCTGAGACCAAGCTTGTTGACTTCGTGCCCGGCGATTCGTCCAAGCAGTTCACTATCAGTGCCAACTTGGACCCTAAATAGGAAAGCGCGCTCATCGAGTTCATCCGTGAGAATCGGGACATTTTTGCATGGAAGCCTTCTGACATGCCAGGTGTACCGAGGGAACTCGCTGAGCACACTCTTAATGTTGATCCCAAGTATAAACCGGTAAAGCAATTTCTCTGCCGGTTTAATGAAGAGAGGTGCAAAGCCATTGAGGAGGAGGTAGCCAGGCTCTTAGCAGCTGGTTTTATCGTTGAAGTGTTTCATCCAGAGTGGCTTGCTAATCCGGTGCTGGTTCTTAAGAAAAATGGCACTTGGCGTATGTGTGTGGATTATACGGATCTTAACAAGGCTTGTCCAGCGGATCCTTTTGCCCTCCCCCGCATTGACCAGATTATTGATGCCACGACGGGTTGTGAGCGTTTGAGTTTTTTGGATGCGTATTCTGGGTATCATCAGATCAAAATGGCGGTTAAGGACCAGGAGAAGACGGCGTTTATTACTCCCTTTGGAGCCTTCTGCTATGTATCTATGCCTTTTGGGCTCAAGAGTGCCCAAGCCACTTATCAAAGGTGTGTACAGAATTGCCTGCATAAACAGATCGGCCGCAATGTGCACGCCTATGTGGATGATATTGTGGTCAAGTCAAGGCAGAAGGAGACGCTGGTTGATGATTTAAAGGAAACCTTTGACAACTTGCGGGTTTACAAGATGATGCTTAACCCTGCCAAATGTGTCTTTGGTGTTCCGGCAGGCAAGTTACTGGGCTTTCTTGTGTCCAACAGAGGAATTGAGGCTAATCCGGAGAAGATTACGGCTATCACCTCCCTGGCTAAACCGAAGTGTATCAACGATGTTCAGCGGTTGGCGGGTCGGATCGCCGCACTGAGCCGGTTTATCAGCCGCCTCGGAGAGAAGGCCATCCCTTTATACCAGATGTTGAGAAAGACAGATCAATTCATCTGGAGTCCAGCTGCTGATGAAGCGTTGGAGGACTTGAATCGGCAATTAGCCAATCCGCCCATTCTTGCAGCTCCGGTCGACAAGGAGCCGTTATTGTTATATGTAGCGGCCAATGCTCGTGCAGTTAGCGTGGCTATTGTGGTAGAACGCAAGGAGGTAGGCAAGGAGTATCCGGTTCAGCGGCCGGTTTACTATATCAGCGAGGTGCTTATTGAATCCAAGCAAAGGTATCCGCATTGGCAGAAGCTGGTATATAGAGTTTTCATGGCAAGCCGGAAGTTGAAGCAGTATTTCCAAGGGCACCCTATCACAGTGGTCAGTTCAGCTCCCTTGGGCGATATCATATAGAACCGGGAGGCGACCGGCCGGATTGCCAAGTGGGCTATAGAACTCGGGCCGCACGGATTGAAATACGTACCCCGGACGGCGGTGAAGTCTCAGGCACTTGTTGATTTCATCAATGATTGGACTGAGTTGCAAGCACCAGAGGAGAAGCCGGATCACACATATTGGACTATCCATTTTGATGGATCTAGGCAATTGGAAGGCTCGGGGGCTGGAGTCGTGTTAACTTCCCCACGAGGTGATAAGTTTTGTTATGTTCTCCGCTTAATGTTCCCTTGTACTAATAATGCAGCTGAGTATGAAGCCTTGCTCCATGGTCTCCGGATGGCTAAAGAGATGAATCTAAGTCGGGTGAAGTGCTTCGGTGACTCGGACCTCGTAGCTCAACAGGTGTCTGGCACTTGGGATTCTAAAGACCCACTCATGGCGGCATATCGTCGCGAGGTGGATATTGTTGCAGGTCATTTCAAGGGTTATCAGGTGGATCACGTGGATCGTCGAAAAAATGAAGCGGCGGACGCTTTAAGCCGGTTGGGCTCTCACCATAAACCGGTTCCGCCTAATGTCTTTCTTGATGTGTTGCACAATCCGTCAGTCAAGCTCCTAGGTGAAGCAGATTTAGCTATTCCTGATCCGGAGGCTCAATTGGTGGCAGCCCTGCATGTTATACCGGATTGGAAAGTTCCTTATCTTGCGTACATGAACCGGGGAGAGTTGCCAGAGGATGAGACTCTAGCCAGGCAGATAGTCCGGCGATCCAAATCTATGACAATTATCAATGGCGAATTGCATCATTGCAGTGTATCAGGGGCGTTTCAACGCTGCGTCTCTCCTGAGGAAGGTTGTGAAATTTTACGCGAAATCCATGAAGGGGATTGTTGTCATCACGCCGGTTCAAAGTCTCTGGTGGCTAAGGCGTTTCGTCACGGGTTTTACTGGTTGATAGCTCATGCTGATGCGAAGGACTTGGTTAAACGGTGTGATGGCTGTCAGAAATTTTCAAGGCGTGCTCATGTGCCGGCTCAAGAATTGAGGATGATTCCAATTACTTGGCCGTTTGCAACATGGGGGCTGGATATGGTCGGACCTTTTAAAAGATCCAAGGATAAGAAAACCCATCTTTTGGTGGCAGTTGACAAGTTTACCAAGTGGGTTGAAGCGGAGCCTGTCAGCAAGTGTGATGCAGCTACAGCAGTGCAGTTCATTAAAAAGGTGATTTTCTGGTTTGGCTTTCCACACAGTATCATTACTGACAATGGTACCAATCTATCCAAGGGTGCTATGAAGGAATTCTGTGAACGTGAGCATATCAGACTTGACGTATCATCAGTGGCTCACCCCCAGTCCAATGGGCAGGCAGAACGAGCTAATCAAGAGATCATGTGAGGCATCAAACCCCGGCTTATGGTTCCATTGCAAAGAACACCAGGATGTTGGGTTGAAGAGCTACCATCTGTGCTATGGAGTATCAACACTACGCCGAACCGATCTACAGGATACACACCGTTTTTTATGGTCTACGGAGCAGAGGCGGTTCTCCCTAGTGATATCCGGCACGATTCGCCTCGTGTAGCGGCTTATGTTGAAGCGGACAATGAGACGACATGGCAAGATGCTTTGGACCTATTAGATGAGGAGCGTGACATAGCGGCTGCCCGCTCGGCGATTTATCAACAAGATCTTCATCGCTATCACAGTCGCCGAGTCAGAACCAGAGCTTTTCAAGAAGGAGATTTGGTGCTTCGGCTCATCCAAGATCAGACAGATATGCACAAGTTATCCCCACCTTGGGAGGGACCTTTCATGGTCAGCAAGAATCTGTACAATGGGTCGTACTATCTGATTGATATTCGAGAGCATAAAGACTCACGCACATCAGAGGAGGAGACCAACAGGCCGTGGAATATAGCTCATCTTCGGCCTTACTACACTTGAGCCATCGGCTCTATCTATGTACATATTATGACAGTGTATATATTATCATTGATATAATAAAACCGGAGCCTCAGCTAAAGTGGGGTCTCTGTCCTTTCATATCATGCGTGGTTACATGGAGTGGTTCTGTTTTAAAACGGCCTCCGGTTTACCCCTTGAAAATTTGCTTTTCAAAAAAGCTTTGTGATATCACTTGGGGCCTTGGTCGTGTCCGAACCAACGCGACACCTTTTGATAGGCGAAAGCCACCAGATCACTTGGGGACATGGTCGAGTCTGAACCAGTCACGCCTCTTGATCGGCCTAAGGCCACAAAATCACTTGGGGGCTTGGTCGAACCCGAACCATTGCCACGCCTTTTGATCGGCATAAATGCCACAGTTTCATTTGGGGACCTGGCTGACTTGTACCATTGTCACTCCTATTGGGGGCTTGGTCCTGTCCGACCATGGTAACACCATCTGATCAGCTCAGTAAAGCATGTTTTTGCAAACGGTTTTTGTCATTGCCTTTGCTTCCATAATTCTCTTATGACTATTCTTCAATTTTTGTTGTGCTTCCTTTAAACCACCAACATCTTTTTCCGGCTCAGCTGACGGGATTCAATTCATTTTTAATCCGGAGAAATATGCCCGGTTTAACTTTCCTGTTAACATCATGGAGTAGCAGGGGGGCTTATAATGACCCAACACGGTTTACATGGGAAGCCAGCATTCTAAAAAAACACGGGAGTTGTTTTCTCCCCTTTGATGGTAATGGTTTATAAACCCTCCGTTTCAAGCCTGGCTAAGCCAACTTTATGCCCACGATGGCAGGTATTTTGTATCGCATATTTGATTATATGTTTTAAATACATTGATATATATATATATCAAGGTTATAAACCGGTTGGCGGTATAACCGCTACCACAGTTCAAGATTTTCTGATTGCAGGAAATATAAATTGAGGATTTCAAGCAAAAGCATCAGTACTTATGCACGAAGGCATATTTAAGGCAGAAGTATTGACTATCCTATTACAAGGCAACGCGGTGCCTAAATAAGATCATTGTTGTTCCGGTGGATCATGATAAAGCACCCACCTAAACCGGCTTCCGGTTCAAGACTATTCATCAATCCGGTCTGATGGTTGTGGGTCGTCCCGCGCCGCTTCAGCTTCCTCATCTCTATCCATTGGCTGGAAATCAACAGTGGTCCAGTCGATTCCCATTAAAGCTTGAAAGACAGCTTCTTCATGGATCAGAGAAGACGGTTCAATATCAGGAGCGTAAGTATGCTTACGGGTTGGAGGAATCAGATTCTCCGCTTCAGGAGTTGGTGCAGGCACTCGTTTGTTCTGATCATTGTACTGGGCTTGATAATGCGACAAGTCTGCCTCTTCAGCCAATTGACAAGCCAAAGGGCGTACTGCACGGTTTATCGCCCTCAAATCATCTTCATTGAACTTTGAGCCATCTTCCTTCAAGCTGGGATAGCCTTGAGCTGCTTCAACAGGATCGAAATCCGGTACCCATGCTTTTGCCCGGATTAAGGCGTTGATGGCTCCGGTTCGAGCAGCAGATTTTTTCAGTTCTTCAATCCGAGCAGGAAGCATTGACAATCTATTAAGAGTGTCTTGGATTAAAGTGGGTGCCGGATTGTTATGAGATGCAGTGGTGATGATCCGTTGCGCTCCAGTATACAGCTGTTCAATTAAAGTGTAGGCAGCCTTCAACTTCTTCCGAACATCTGACCCTAAGTGACCAATGCGTGTACCTATAACAATACAGGAAAGATCACAAACCAGATCTATCATAAGCAGGCCAGAGTTGTCCAAGAAACCAAAAGGAACTTACCAAAGATAGCAGCAGTCATGGAATGTACTTGCCGCTTTACGGCGGTCAGCTCATCTACCACCAGTTTAAGAGCAGCTTCAACATTTTGAGCTCTTTTTATTAAATCGGCCTTCTCAGTGGCCCAATCAGTCCGCTCCTTCTCGAAGCCCTCCTTCAGCTGTTCTGTGATACTCAAAGCGCTGGTTAATTCTTCCCTTGCCTTGTCGGTTTCAGCTTGCTGGGTTTTCAAAATTTCCTGCAGATCAGTAATCCGGTCTTCTTTGATCCTCCCTTCAGCCTGCATAAAGACAGTGCTTGGCTTTCAACAAACGGTACAAGAATTTGAAGTACCAACCACATAAGAAGTTATATGCTTGATACTTGGGGGCTAATGCACCTTCAATTTTCATCCGTTACTAAATCGCAAAGTCCCAAGCTCAATACAGGTATTCAACTTGGCACTTGGGGGCTGATGGCTATTTTCTCAGTTATGTTCTGATGTTAGAATCTTTATTGGAGTCCCGGTCTAACTATATTAAGTTGAACCGGCCCTTGGGGGCTACATTGATGGAGTTCAAAGTATTGAGGACTATATTCAAGTCCCGGTTTGAAGAAGATTACAAACCGGCCCTTGGGGGCTAGGAGGATTAATACAGTAGCAGTAATTAAAGAAAGAAGAAGCACAAGGAAGTTACCTCAAATTTATCTCTCATTATCTTTACCAGGCCAGCTTCACAGTCACGACTAGTATATAGCCGGTTCAAATAACCAGAATGAACATCTTGGGCACTCAGAGCAGCATATGTTTCCAGATCAACATCCCATTTGCCTTTGTTCATGCCAGGAGAATCTTCTTTCACAGTATGCTTGGCCAAAGCGACGGGATTCCCTGGTTCAAAGCGACCTACGCCGGTAATTACAACGTCATCATCCTTGGACTCGCCGGTTTGCGTTGGCGCGGTCGGTTTATCAGCAGGCTTTGAAGGACCGCGGGATCCATCGATCCGGACGGAGCTGACAGGCTGGTCAACAGGGACTGAGGTATCGATAGGCCTTTTATCAGTAATAGCATCATCTTGCAAAGGAGGATCATTGGGAATATTTTCAGGAACGAACGCTTCAAGATCTGGTGTTTTATCTTGTTCAAGGGCAGCATCTTCCTCGGCCGCTTTATTCAGGCGGGATTTCTTGCTTGGTTTAGGTTTAGCCCTGAAAGAGAAACAAAAAGTCAAGGAACAGCATAAGTTGTAACGTGGTATACCAGAAGCATATGTTCAGTCTAGCTTACCCTAGAACCGTTTTCAGTGGTGGCAGCTGAGTGGCCGACGATTCACCAGAGGAAGAATGGGAAGTAACCTGATAATCGGAGTCGGACGGATTAAGAGGTTGACGGATGTAACCCACTTTAGGACATAAATTAATAAAAAGGTCGGAGACCTCGGAGCGGCGTTTTCGAACCGGATTGTTCGGTAAACCGGCGGAGGTAACTACCTGGCCGCTGTGCCGGGTTGTGCAGCGAGCTTCATGTTGCTGAGTCTTCATAAGAAATTTGGGATCCAAATAAGCAAGGGGATGAGAAAATTTAACTTTCCGGTTTGCCTGGCGAAATTTTGGCAAAGGCAAAGGATCCGAATCGGAAGAAATTACCTCAGCGACATCAGCATTACTGGCTTCAGCGTCGTCCTGACAAGTATCATCATCAATAAGGCCTGTAAAAAGTAGGCCTAGTGAATCGAGTTCTACCTCAGGGTCCGAGTTACCCACATCATCATCAACAGCCGGATCAGATGAAGCAGTGGTTTTCCTCTTTTTGGCAGGCTTCTTGACGACCTTGGTCTTTGGCCGGATTGGCCGATCTGCTTTCTCCGGTTTGTCTTGTGGAAGCTTCTTGCTCCAAAACAGATTATCACCCTGGGTAAGCAGCAATTGATGTCAGACAGAGATAGCAATAACAGGTTCAATAAAAAGTACAATCAAAATCTTGCAGCTGGCGGTTTGTTGGTAGCACAGAAAGGGGGCAGGTCGGTTTGAGCGCAGAGATGCTCCGGTTCGTTCAGCATTTTCTTCACAGCCTCTGTGACTTCATCATCGGAGAGCTAGATGTTGGTGTGTCGGAGTGGGTCATCAACGCTGCCAGTATATTTGCACATCAAACCGGAGCGCCGGCTGAGAGGTAGTATGCTCCATGATATCCAACAGCGTGCGAGATCAACTCCTGTGAAACCGTTGGCCATGAAGGCTCGGAGCTTGGATAATTGCGGAGCGTATTTACTCCTCTCCTTGGCACTTAACCTTTGTGGGAAGGGGTGTGTATTGCTGAGCCGTTCCGGACGAAAGCTAGGCAAAGGATTTTCATCACCAGGGGAAGTATCTTTGCAGTAAAACCATGTTGCATTCCACTCCTTGGGGTGACTGTGTAGTTTGGCATGGGGATAAGTGATTTCTTTCCTTTTCTGAATTGCCATACCGCCCAATTCGGTATTGGGACCATCAGTGAATTCTGTGCGGCGGTTTAAGTGGAAGCAGTCTCCGAACAATTCAACTGTGGGTTTCTCTTAAAGGTACACCTCACAGAGCACTTGGAAGTGACATAAGTTGGTAACAGAATTTGGGCCAATATCTTGCGGGCGAAGTTGAAAATTGGCTAGTACGTCCCGGTAAAATTTGGAGCCGGGCGGTTTGAAGCCCCGGGCTAAGTGATCCGCAAAGATCACAACCTCTCCCTCTTGAGGTGTGGGAGGACATTCATTACCAGGAACCCTCCAGTGGATAGTCTCTTTGCTATCTAAAGCGCCGATCGAGAGTAAATCATCCAACTGGGTTTCTGTGACACGAGAAGGAACCCAGTTGCACTCATATACTTGTTTGGCCATGGTGAGATCTACAAGAAATAGGTGATTCCGGTTCAAGAACATGTTGGATAAAAGAAGGCACTGGTATGAACAAGGCTAAACCGGAGGCAGTATACTTAAACCGGATTTTTATGAAGTGGCATCATATGGCCAAAGAGTTCTGGCGGTTCAACAAGGGGACTAATGGTATATACCGGTTTATTAACTTTTTCTATACTAAGTTAAACCGCCTGATCTAAACATTGAAAGCAACTGAGGTTGCGGATGGCTAAGTATGCAGAAACAGGTTTCACAAGGTCCTATTGTAGTAATGGATCTGAAGCAAGTTCGGAAAAACAGAAAATATTCAAAAGATTAAAAGTAGAGCGGAAGTGAATCAATGGGCAGGTATGTATATGAGATCTATGGACTTGAGCGTGAAACTACAGGTGGATGCTAAAAGGCTACTGCTAATCAGAGCAGGGTTTCACAGATCTATCCAGGAATCTAGGTACGAGCATGAACAAGTGAGGAGCACAGCAAGAACATGAAACCCTAGAACAGATCTATGTTAAGAAGAGCAGAAGGCTTACCGGAATCGAGGAAGATGCGGAAAGATACCGCAGTGCTCTGGAATGTTCAAGTTGATGCAGCGGCCCAAGACGAGGCAGAGGTCAATGGCGACGGCGGAGCTCCGAGGCTGGCGACACGAGGAAGACGAAGAGAAAGAGACGAAGGGGAGAAAAGGAAATGACCCTTCGGTCCTATTTATAAGGCAAAGGACGTGTGTCAGGCGCGCGAATCCAGGAGCCACAAGATTCGGACGTGGAGTTGCTGCCTTGAGTATCGCAGATCTATTAATAAAAGAAGGCGTTATAAATGTTAACTTCATGATGACGTCATGCCAGTTTACAGCAACCAGAGATGATGACGACATGGCGGTTTACCAATTACCAGAAGATGTTGAAGAGAAATATATTTGTGAAGGATTGACATGAACCAGTTCAAATCAATCTGGGGCCTAATGCTGGGGATATTACTACTAGGTGTGAACCGGCCTACCTGGGCCGGGTTAGCTTCATTAGTAGTATAAGGGTGATTAAGCAGATGAAGGCCCAAGGCATGTAGTCGGTTTAGAACTTGTAGCCGTAAACCGGCTTGATATGTAAACTTGCATTGTAAGTTAGGAATAGATAGAGACCAACCGGGATACGAGTATGAACCGGTTGGGACTCTATGGACCGACGGGCGTCACCCGTGTATATAAGGGGACGGCCCGGTGGCGGTTCAAGGACAGACAACAACAACTCGAGCCTAGGCGAAGCTTGTTTGCTCCCTAGCCATCGAAACCACATAAATTCCATCACAACTAGACGTAGGCTTTTACCTTCATCGAAGGGGCCGAACTAGTATAAACCCCTGTGTCTTTGTGTCCGCTTTAACCCCTTCAAGTTAACCCGTAGCGATGGCTCCACGACTAAGTCCTTTCACGAGGACATCTGCCGTGACAAATCCACGACACCATTGCTGTCATTGATGAGGGCATTTGTCCATTGGATGGACAGTTTCGCAAAGCTGCTTCATACTCCACCAATGATGATTCTGCCACTCATGATACTGTCGCAAATGCTTCAAAGCAGAGTCCTCAAGCGACAACTCCAAGGGTGATGACTGATCGTGAACTTCTCCTCAGTCTTCATCAGAAGGTGGATCGCAATCACAAATGGTGATATGCCAGTTTGGTTAAATTCTTCACAATATGACTGCCACTTATAATTCAGTGAAGAAGAACAACTACTACCTTAACGAAATGTTCGATCGCACCTGGGCTATATTGTCTCACCTTTACGGTGATGAGGATCTCAAGCCATATGGGCTTCAAGAAGGACTTTGGCTGGGCTAAGCCCCCACCGAAGAAATTCAAGCAGGTCGAAGTTCCTTCTTTGGTGCCCAGTTCATATTCCTCGTCCCGCGACACTGATGAAAATGAAGATCTAAACGACACTGCGGCAGGCCCTACTCCAAACGACGACCCCAACAACGTTGGCGCTCCTCCATCGACTTCGTGAAGAAATTCTTCAGGGGCGTTAGTCCTCACTTTTCGTCCCTTTTGGTCATTTGATGACAAAGGGGGAGAAATTTGAGTTAGTCTTCAAGCGGGTCTATTTATATGGGCATTTTTTTGTTAAGTTGCAACTCTTGCTCTTCTGAAGTTTTTGTTGATCGAGTTGTAAACTTAAGTCCGATGGTGACCTAATACTTTTTCTCTGTTTTTCTGCATGCTATTTCCTCATTGATCCTATGCACGCATGTTGAATTACATCAGTCACCATATTTCATCATGCATTTCAAATTCTTCATTTCATATGTTAAATACGTGTATGAATTACAAGATATAGGGGGAGATCTCCATGATTCTACTCTTCAAGTGTGCATTTCTTCAAAAGCAAATACCTCACTATGCACATCTTCAGGGGGAGTTCTTCTATATCTTGCAATAAAATTCCTCAATTTTGAGTACTTTCAATTCATATGTTTATCCCCGTTGAAAACTTAACCTATATTGTCATCAATCACCAAAAAGGGGGAGATTGTAAGTGCATCTAGTGCCCCTTAGTGATTTCGGTGTATTGAAGACTTATAGGTTAAGGGACTAATATGTGTGTGAGTGTACACAGGCTCTATAAGTCAATGAGGAGTTTGATATTTACAGTGAAAGTCGACCCCTAAAAATGAATGTCTTCGGCTGAAGACTTTGGATCTCCTGAATACTTTGAAAGTGAAGAAATTGGTGTGACCTTGAAGAATTCGATATTCATACGAGGAATCTGGAGCGTGAAGACTTTTGTTTTCGTAGTTTCATTTTCTTCTTCTTGAGTCATAGGAAACACCGTACTATTAAAGGGGGTCGAGGTAATACTAAGGAAATAGATTTCCAAGTGATGCTCATCTCAAAATCCTACACCTACCAAATCCTTTGAGTGAAGCCATTGGAAATCTCATATCAGTTCAGTTAATTTCTTCAGTGACCGAGACGAAGATCTTCTGGTCTCTGAGGAATTTGTTCTGACTGAGGAGTTAGGAATTCGCCAGTGCGGATTGCCTACACAGTGAGGAACATGATAGCCCTGAGGAATTCGAACCTCAAAATATCCGACCGTTGCTGAGCCGCGCGCTAGCCGTTCCAAAATATCTACCACCTAGCGGTCATATCATTGAAGGGCATTAATGTCTTATCATGTCGGGCTCCTCCATAGGCTATAAATAGCCACCCCCTACAACCACTAGCTGGTTGGCTGCTCCGAGAGAAACTGACATTTGTCATTTGAGAGCATCCCATCCTCCGAGGACTTTGAGCGAAAATCATCAAGTGAGGAAAACCCAAATCCCAAACCCAAACCTATAAACCCCAAAGTGATTAAGCATCATTGAAGAGATTGTCCCTGTGTGGAACCGATGCTTGTTACCTTTGAGGATTGTGTGTCCTCCAGACGATTAGGCGTCATGGTCTGAGCATCCAAGAGGAATTGTGGATTGCCAAATGACCTAGTCTGTGAAGGTTTGGAGGTCACCTGTGAAGACTTACCACTACTGTTGGGCGAGATTTGCATGATCTTAGCTCAAGGAGAATACGGTGAGGACTGTGTGTCCGGGATTGTGTGTCCTCGAGTTTAAATACTCAGCCGCTCCAACCAGATGTACAACTGTCATAGCAGTTGGAACTGGTCGAACAAATCATTGTCTTCACCAAGCCAACTGGTTCTATTTCCTCAACCCTTTCATTTCCTCAGTTATGTGTTCATGTACCTGATCATTACTGCTTGAAGACATTGACTGAAGACTTTCTCTATTTCCTCAATCCAAATTCTTCAGTTTGTTTGTCTTCATCCTTCTTATCCTGTGTTTAAGCTTTCTGTACTCAGTGCTTGTCTTTCATTTCATCATGATGACTATGCTGTTACTCTATTTTGCTTATACCTGAGTACTTATTCCGCTGCAAGTAGTTCTTCGCTTAGAAATTTCCTCACCTTGAAATTCCTCAGTGAAGATTTCTTAAAAAATCGCCTATTCACCCCCCCTCTAGTGGACGTAACGCACTTTCAATGATTCAAAGCAATAGTTTTGACCTGAAGACTTTAATACTCAAGCATACCAACAAGCAAGTTATCCCTAGCCCATCATGCTCAATCATTGATCCATTCATGAAACACACTTGAATATTAGCTACACCCAATTCTCAAATACGATCATAGTGCCCCTTAGTTGGTGCTTTATAAGAGAAGATGGAGACTCAAATTCAAAATAAAAATTGCATAAGTAAAAGAAAGGTCCTTCATGGAGGGAAGTATTGATTTGTAGAGGTGCCACAGCTCAAAGCTTAAATCGAGGGATAAAATTATTTTTGAGAGGCATACTTTTCCTACCAACGAAAACGACGTGGAGCATCCCAACACTTTCCATGCTATACACATCATAGGCAGTTTCCAAATAGAAAATAAAGTTTATTCCTTTTTCCACCATGACTTTCACCTTCCATGGCTAGCCGTATCCATGGGCGCCCTCCATACCAACACTTTCCAAGGAATTTATTATTTGACAACATAAAGTAAATTCATTTATTCATTTCGGGACTAGGCATCCCTAGTACATTTGTCGTACTCTCGTGCAATGACAAGTGAATAAACACTCATCTTGAGAATAACACATCTAGCATGGAAAATATTGGCTACCCTTTATCGCCTCGTGAGTAGTAGAGCACAAAAAAGAGAAATTTATTTTGAACATTAGAGATGGCACATGCAAATTTGCTTAGAATGGCATGGAAATACCGCATATAGGTAGGTATAGTGGACTCATATGGAAAAACTGGCTTAAAGGGTTTTGGATGCACAAGTAGTGATCATACTTAGTGCAAAATGAAGGCTAACAAAAAGATTGATAAGCGACCAACCAGAAAGAGAAAAATCTCGTACCCAAGCATTAAGCATAAGTAACACCGAATAATGCACCATGAGTAGGATATAAATTTCATTGCATAACTATTGACTTTCGTGCTTGCATAGGGAATCACAAACCTTAACATCAATATTCTTACTAAAGCACAATTACTCATCAACTTGACTCACATATCATGAATTAAGTCAAGTTTAGTAACACCGAATAATGCACCATTACTAAGAATCAAGTTTAGTTTGTCCAATGATCTTCATGAAAGTTTTTATTATATCTTCCTTGGATATCTATCACTTTGGAACTATTTTCATATGTTGCTTTTGATAAGCTCAAACAAATATAAGTGAAGAACATGAGCATAATTTTTTTCCTCTAAAAATAATCTAAGTGAAGCAAGAGAGAATTTCTAAAAAATTTGCTAACTCCCAAATAAATCTAAGTTAAGAACAAGAGCATTTCCTCAAAATTATCAAAGCACACCGTGCTCAAAAAGATATAAGTGGAGTACTAGAGCAAGTCCATGGCTCTAAAAATTTAAGTGAAGCATAGGAGCAAGCATAGCCTAATTTTTGGTTCACTTAAAAGGGTGTATCCAGAAAGGATTCAACACTTAAAACACAAAGAAAATCAAGCAAAGACTCATATAATACAAGACGCTCCAAGAAAAACTCATATGATGTGACAAATAAAAATATAGTTTCAAGTAAAATACCGATGGTTGTTAGAAGAAAGCGGGGATGCCACTCGGGGGCATCCCCAAGCTTAGTTGCTTGATACTTCTTTGAATATTGCATTGGGGTGCCTCAGGCATCCCCAAGCTTAGACTTTTTCTTATCCTTATTCCTTCATCCATCGTAAGATAACCTAAAACTTGAAAACTTCAATCACACAAAACTCAAACAAAACCTTCGTGAGATCCGTTAGTATAAGAAACCAAACCACTACTATAAGTACTGTAGCAAACCTATTATTATTTTGTTTTTGAATTATATCTACTGTATTCCAATTTTTGTATGGAAAAAACTCATCAAAGAAAATCATAGAATCATCAAAACAAGCACACAACGCAAAGAAAACAGAATCTGTAAAAAACAGAACAGTCTGTAGAAATCTGAAAATTTCGAATACTTCTGTAACTCCAAAAATTACGAAATAAATTGGTGGATTTGAGTAATTTGTCTACTAATTCTCTGCAAAAAGAATCAACTTAAAATCACTGTTCTGTAAAAAAATGACAACGAATCTTGTGAGCGCGAAAGTTTCTGTTTTTCAGCAAGATCAAATAAACGTTCACCCAAGTCTTCCCAAACGTCTTACTTGGCACAAACACTAACTAAAACACAAAAAACGCAATCATAACAGTTGCATAATTGTGATAACACACAAGAACATAAAGAAAAAAGCAAAAATAAATTTTATTCACTGGGTTGCCACCCAACAAGCGCTATTGTTTTACGCGCCTAGCTAGGCATTGAGATTTCAATGATGCTCACATAAAAGAGAAGAATTGAAGCACAAATAAAGCATCATAAAACACGTGAAAAACACATATAAGTCTACCATACGTCCTATGCATAGGCATTTTGTAGGCAACCAAATTATCAAGACAAAAAACATCTAGCATATGCAAGGAAGAAGAAAGAGACAATAGCAATCTCAACATGACGAGAGATAAATTAGTAGCATGGAAATTTCCACAACCATATTTTCCTCTCTCATAATAATTACAACTCAAATTCAACATTATATCTATCACATAACATGTTTTCTACATGATCCACATGCATGCAAAGTTGACACTCTTCCAAAATAGTAGGATTAACATTAATTAAAGTCGTGACCTCTCCAAACCCACTTTTATCAAAAATTTCATAAGATTGAACACTCTCCAAATACGTGGGATTATTATCACCTATAGTTGACACTCTTACGAACCCACTTTCAATACTACTGCAAAAATTATTTTCAATAACATATTCATCATGCGGCTCAAATAGATTTTCAAGATCATAAGAACCATTATCATCCCAATCATGATCATTGCAATAAGTAGTGGACATAACATAACAAGCATACCCAAGATTGGGTTTTTCATATCACTAGCACAATTGACATTAATAGAATTTATAATAACATCATTGCAATCATGCTTTTCATTCAAGGAGCTATCATGAATCACTTCATAAATTTCTTCACCACAATTTTCAGATTCACGAATCTCAAGCAAAACTGGATAAAGATAATCTAGTGTACTCAAATCACTAGCAATTTGTACATGATAATTGGATCTCTTAAAAAGATTAGCAAGTGGATGAGGATCCATATCAAGAGATATTTAGCAAGCAAAGATGCAAGCAAATAGAGGACACGTGGCACACAAGCAAAGAAGAGATCTGATGAGAAAACGGCGAATGAAAAAGAGGGCGAATAAAACCGCAAATCTTTATGAAGTGGGGGAGAGGAAAATGAGAGGCAAATTGCAAGGAGATGAGATTTGGCATTAGGAACCTGGTTGATGTTGAAGATCCTCCCCGGCAACGGTGCCGGAAATTCCTTTTGATGTCTGCTAGAACTACGTCGGTATTTCCCCAAAGAGGAAGGGATGATGCAGTATAGCGAAGGTACGTATTTCCCTTAGTGATGAGACCAAGTTTATCGAACCAGTAGGAGAACATCCTTAAACCTCATAAACAGCACCTACACACAAATAACAAATACTCGCAACCCAACGTGTTAAAGCGGTTGTCAATCCCTTTCAGGAACGGCGCCTCAAGTAGGCAAATAACGTGAGATAAAAAGTGGTAGAAGCAGCAAGATATTTTTTTATTTTTGGTTTAATATATATTAAAATAAGTGCAAGAGAAAATAGATCGCAAAGGCAAATATGATGAAAAGAGACCCGAGGGCCGTAGGTTTCACTAGTGGCTTCTCTCGAGAAAAATAGCAAACGGTGGGAAAACAATTACTGTTGGGCAATTGATAGAACTTCAAATAGTCATGACGATATCCAGGCAATGATCATTATATAGGCATCACGTCCAAGATTAGTAGACCAACTCATGCCTGCATCAACTACTATTACTCCACACATCGACCGCTATCCAGCATGCATCTAGTGTATTAAGTTCATGAGAAAATGGAGTAATGCAATAAGAATGATGACATGATGTACACGAGATCGTTTATCTATTGCGGTAGATATAAATCTCATCTTGTTATCCTTAGTATCAACGATAACATACGTGTCGGTTCCCCTTCTGTCGCTGGGATCAAGCACCGTAAGATTGAACCCACTACAAAGCACCTCTTCCCATTGCAAGATAAATAGATCAAGTTCGCCAAACAAAGCCAAAACATCTGAAAAGAAATACGAGGCTATAAGCAATCATGCATATAAGAGATCAAAGAAGACTCAAATTAATTTCATGGATAAAAACATAGATCTGATCATAAACTCAAAATCCATCGGATCCCAACAAACACACCGCCAAAAGACTTACATCATATGGTTCTCCAAGGGACCATTGAATTGATAATCAAGAGAGAGAGACAGAGAGAGAGAGAGAGAGAGAGAGAGAGAGAGAAATCCATCTAGCTACTAACTACGGACCCGTAGGTCTACAAAGAACTACTCACGCATCATAGGAGAGACACCAATGGAAGTGGTGAACCCCTCCATGACGGTGTCTAGATTGGATCTGGTGGTTCTGGACTCTGCGGCGGCTCAATATTTCATCGACTCCACTAGGGTTTCCGGAATATTGTGGCGTTTATATAGCAAAGAGGATGTTCGGGGGGCACCCGAGGTGTGCACAACCCCCTAGGGTGCGCCTGGGCCTCTTGGAGCGCCTTGGTGGGTGCTGCTCCCCTCAAGCAACCCCTCAGGTGCTTCCTTGTCCCATTGGCTTTCTTCTGGCCCAAAAAAATTTCTCCAGGAGTTGTGTTGCGTTTGGACTCCGTTTGATAATGATTCCCTGCGATGTAAAAAACATGCAAAAAACTGCAACTAGCACTGGGCACTATGTCAATAGGTTAGTACCAAAAAATTATATTAGATGACTGTAAAATGATTGTAAAACATCCAAGAATGATAATATAACAGCATGTAACAATCAAAAATTATAGATACGTTGGACATGTATCACCCGCGGGAGCATTTTTGCGAGTGATGTGGAGTCGGGTTGACCTGGAAGGTGCCCGCGAGATAAATACGTGGCGTAGCTCGGCATTCTTAACCCTTGCCACAAGTCCACGAGATGGGGCAACGGGGTCATATTGAAAGGATCGAGAAGAGGTGTCTAGAGGGGGGTGAATAGACTCTAAGCAAGAAAAGTTGCAGTTTTTAATTTCTTTAAGTTGAAGTGGAGTTTTGGCACAAGTTTAACATTCACAATACATATCAAGCAAGCATGCAAAGAGCATATGAGCAGTGGAAAGTAAAGCATGCAAATTGCAAGAATGTAAAGGGATGGGATTGGAGTGTGCAAACGCAATTTGGAGACACGGAGATTTTTGAGCCGTGGTTCTGATAGGTGGTGCTATCGTACATCCACGTTGTTGGAGACTTCAACCCACAAAGGGTAACGGTTGCGCGAGTCCACGGAGGGCTCCACCCACGAAGGGTCCATGAAGAAGCAACCTTGTCTATCCCACCATGGCCGTCTCCCACGAAGGACTTGCCTCACTAGGGGTAGATCTTCACGAAGTAGGCGATCTCCTTGCCCTTACAAACTCCTTGGTTCAACTCCACAATCTTGACGGAGGCTCCCAAGTGACACCTAGCCAATCTAGGAGACACCACTCTCCAAGAAGTAACAAATGGTGTGTTGATGATGAACTCCTTGCTCTTGTGCTTCAAATGATAGTCTCCCCAACACTCAACTCTCTCTCACAGGATTTGGATTTGGTGGAAAGAATAGTTGAGTGGAAAGCAACTCGGGGAAGGCTAGAGATCAAGATTTATGTGGTAGGAATGGAAGATCTTGACCTCAACACAAGTGTAGGTGGTTCTCTCTTAGAAAATGTATGCTGGAAGTGTAGGCACGTTCTGATGGCTCTCTCCATGAGTGAAGAGTGGGTGGAGGGATATATATATATATAGCCTCCACACAAAATATAACCATTACACACAACTTACCAAACTCGGTGGGACCAAATTGTGAAACTCGGTCGAACCGATTTAGTAAACAATGTGACCGTTAGGATTTTCGGTGGGACCGACATGCATCTCGGTGGAACCGATATGGTTAGGGTTAGGGCATAACGTAATCTCGGTGAGACCGATTACACAAACTCGGTGAGACCGATTTTGGTAATAGACACACAGAGGGCTGGTCAGGCAAACTCGGTGGGACCGATTCGCTTATCTCGGTTAGACCGAAATGTTACGAAGAGGAATAGAGAGTTTGCATTGTAATCTTGGTAGGACCGATTACACAAACTTGGTGAGACCGATTTTGGTAATGGATGTACATAGAGAGATTACAATCCCATCTCGGTGAGACCGAGATCCCTATCGGCGAGACTAAAAAGAGTAGGGTTTTGTGGCAGTGGCTATGACATCTGAACTTGGTGGCACCGGATAGAAAGATTCGGTAGGGCCGAGTTTGACTTCTGGTTTGGGACATATGTGGATGTGAGAAAGTGGTTGAGGGATTTGGAGCATATCACTAAGCACTTTGAGCAAGCAAGCCATTAAGCAACACCTCATCCCCTCTTGATAGTATTGGCTTTTCCTAGACTCAATGTGATCTTGGATCACTAAAAGGAAAATGTAGAGTCTTGTGCTTTGATCTTGAGCCAATCCTTTGTCCTTAGCAACTTGAAGGGGTTCCACATCCTCTAGTCCATGCCACTCCATTGTTGAACTTATCTGAAAACATACTAGGTAAAAGTATTAGTCCAACAAGAGATATGTTGACATTAATTACCAAAATCACCCAGGGGGCACTTGTGCTTTCAATCTCCCCCTTTTTTGTAATTGATGACAAAATACATCAAAGCTTTAGATAAAGATATAGAGAATAACAAGTAAAGCTTTGGAAAGACATGTAACATGCGTAGGCTCCCCCTACATGTATGCAATCATGTAATATGGAATATAGGAGCATCTGAATGCATAAACATGACAGAGTAAGCAATGTGTTACATGTATCTTGGCTATATGCATCAGAGAAAATGATGTGAATATGGGAAATGTACCTTCATGCTCACGAGTCCTTCTTGCAAACAGTATGTACATCAGCAAGAAATCCTCATACACATGATTGTGATGCATATACTTACCTTGTGGTCTTGAGTTGGCTTAGGAAGGAATGAACCTACGTAAACAAGGTTAGATAACACATATACACCTACTAGCCAGAGCAAACAAAAGAAACCACAAAACTACCAAGACTGGGATGACATGTAGAGAGTGAGTACTGAGTACTCCATTGGATATAGACATGTCCCCAAAGGTAAAGATGTGCAAAGAATTCAAGGATTTCCTTCCCTTAGATGTCTTGCTCCCCCCTGAATCTAGCATGGGATATTGGGAGAAGATAGGGAACAGAGAATCAGAGCCAAGAAAGGAAATAGAGCTAAAATAATCAAATATGAACATGTCTTTCCCCTCTTAAAGACATGTGACTTCTCTCCTCTTGAACACCAAGCATCTGGGGTTTCTCTCTCCTAAGTATTCCCCCCCTATAGAAATGATTAAGCTTTGATGTGATCTCTCTCTCCCCCTTTGACATCAATTTCCAAGAAGGGTCTTCTGGATTTTTGTCACAAATGGGTTTGGTCCTTGAGTCACAAAACAAAGGAGCAAGCCAAATGTGATGCTGGTAGAGGACAAGAATCATTGAGTGGAGCTGGATTAAAAGAATGCAGGAACAAGTGGCAAGCTATTTTTCCTGTAGTGAAATCGGTGGTACCGAATTGTATGCTTCAGTTGCACCGAGTGGTGTTGGTTGGACCGAAGGCATTTGACTGGTGTGACCGAGTTCATCACAGAGAAAACACTTTTCACCTCAGCTCACTAGACAAGTAAGATGTCACAAGGATTTGCAAGGAATTAACTGAAAGATTTGCAAAGAATTGGATGCGGAGAATGCAGAACACATAGAAACAGAAAAGAAATCTAGATGAAGTTTTTTTTGAAAGGGGAAACAAATATGCATGAGTCAAATGCAAGAGCACAGAGAAGAACACAAGAAAACTTCATCTAGAGTTGGTCGGCGACAAAGTCACCTATGTTAGAGTATATTGACGTAGGACTCAAGTGAGATCACTTGATCATAGGTCATACTCATCGTTTAAGCTCAAAATGGGGTTACCATTTTTCGTTTAAGCATTTTGATGTATCCGCATTTTATTGAGTTGCCTTGACTCATGACTTCGAGTAAAGCTTCTCTAAGATGGAATAACATACCTTGGGTGGTGGTGTTGATCGTGATCATGTAGTTGAACTTATGTTGGTTGCTCAAGGTTGATGTAGCTCATCAAGAGTTGGGAGCACCACTTGGAACTTGAGTTCATCTACCTACATGGGTTAGTTTTTGCAAGGAAGAGCACTTGTATATCCAAAATGACAATCATGGAGCTCAATAACAAATTTGTCAAAGGATATGTTGAAAGGTTTAGTGCTTCCTCGTCTTCAACCACAATTGTGTAGAGACTTGGTGATGTAGAGATTGCTCAAGATGTGAGTGAATTGCAATCTCATAGATTTAGATTCATACAAGTACCTACAAGGGTTGGATAACATGCAAGGTGCAAATATATCCAAGATATAAGATTGTCTTCATAAGAGAAATATCAAGGATTAGTCATAGGCTCATGTCTCGCATGTATCCAAATGGAGTTCCTTCTCCAAGTTTGAAGCATCAATGATGTTCAATTCACCTCTTAACTTGCAAAACACTTTCTCATCAAGTGGTTTAGTGAAAATATCCACTAATTGCTTATCGATGCGAACATGTTTAAGATTAATGTCTCCTTTGGCAACATGATCTCGAATGAAATGATGACGAACTTAAATATGCTTAGTTCGAGAGTGTTGCACGGGATTGTGAGCAATCTTGATAGCACTTTCATTGTCACAAAGCAATGGAACATGTTTCACATATATCCCACAATCTTTAAGAGTTTGGGTCATCCAAAGTAATTGAGCACAACATGAACCAGCGGCAATGTATTCCGCTTTGGCGGTGGATAAGGATACCGAGTTTTGTTTCTTGGAGGACCAAGACACAAGAGATCTACCAAGAAATTGACAAGTACCCTAAGTGGACTTTCTATCAACCTTGTCACCGGCATAGTCCGAGTCGGAGTAGCCAACAAGATTGAATGAGGCCCTCTTAGGATACCAAATGCCAAGATTTGGTGTATGGATTAAGTATCTCACTATCCTTTTCACCGTCTTATGATGACATTCTTTAGGGGCGGCTTGATATCGTGCACACATGCACATACAGCATAATATCGGGACGTGCAGCACATAGATATAACAATGAACCAATCATGGAGCGGTAAACTTTTTGATCATCCGGTTCACCATCTTTGGTCAAATCAAGATGTCCACTAGTAGGCATGTGTGTTGTCATACCTTTGCATTCTTGCATATTGAACTTCTTGAATAAGTCCTTGGTGTACTTCGTTTGAGAGACAAAGGTGCCTTCCTTAGTTTGCTTGATTTGCAAACCGAGAAAGAACTTGAGTTCACTCATCATAGACATCTCAAACTTCTCCGACATTAGCTTTCCAAACTTTTCACTAAAGTGAGGGCTAGTCGAACCAAATATAATATCATCAACATAGATTTTGCACACAAATAGATCTTCATTAACCCATTTAGTAAAAAGAGTAGAATCAAAATTTCCAATTTCAAAGCCTTTTTCAATAAGGAACTTGGTCAAGCATCTATACCACGCTCTAGGAGCTTGTTTAAGACCATAAAGAGCTTTGTGAAGTTTGTTAACATGATTAGGTTTCTTAGGATTAACAAAACTAGGAGGTTTCTTAACATAAACATCCTCCTCTATTTCACCATTTAGAAAAGCACTTTTAATGTCCATTTGGTACAAGGTGATATCATGGTGATTAGCATAGGCAAGTAAGATGTGAATTGACTCAAGTCTAGCAACTGGGGCATATGTCTCACCATAGTCCATACCTCCGACTTGAGTGTAGCCTTGGGCGACGAGACGTGCTTTGTTGTGAACTACTTGTCCATCTTCATCTTGCTTGTTGCGAAACACCCATTTGGTACCGATGATGTTGTGGTTGTTGTCGGGCTTCTCAACCAATGTCCACACTTGGTTTCTCTCAAAGTTGTGTAGTTCTTCGTGCATGGCGTTTATCCAATCCGGATCTTCTGACGCTTCTTCAACCTTCATAGGTTCAATGCTAGAGATGAATGAATAATGTTCACAAAAGTTAGCTAAACGATTTTTAGAGCGAGTGATTCTCTCGGTTTGGATATCATTGTAAATTTGCTCGACGGGATGGTCTTTAGCAACTCTTGCTTGAACTCGTGAAAGCTTTTGCTTCGATCTTGGTGGAACATATTCTTCATCTTATTCTTCTTCTTGGCCTTCTTCATTGTTAATGTTATCGTTCTCTTGTCGTGGTGGAGAAGGAGATTGTTGACGTTCATCTTGGTGTACTTCCTCGTTTTCTTCATCTTGGTGTATCCCACTTGTGGATGCTTCCGTATCAACTCTTGGTTCACCTTGTCGTGAGGTAGAAGCTTCAACTTGGACGGACGAGGTACTCTCCTTCACCTCCATTGGACGAATCTTGCCAATAGACAAGTCATGGATTGCTTCCGATGGGTCTTTGTCTCCTAAATCAATTGGCAGTTGCTCTACTTGCAAGCCGTTAGATTCATCAAACTTCACATCTACTGTCTCTTCAACCTTTCGGGTGAAATTATTATAGACATGGTAAGTGTGAGAGTTTGAGCCATAACCAAGTAGGAAACCTTCATGAGACTTAGGAGCAAATTTAGAACGACGATGCTTATCAAGAATGTAGCACTTTGAGCCGAATACTCGAAAGTATCCAATTTGGGGTTTGTTACCGGTAAGGAGCTCGTATGCCGTCTTGTCGAGTAGCTTGTGAAGATACAAGCGATTTGTTGCATGACAAGCTGCCTCAACCGCTTCCGCCCAAAAGTGCTTTGGCGTCTTGTACTCATCAAGCATCGTTCTCACCATTTCGATGAGTGTCCGGTTCTTCCTTTCAACAACTCCATTTTGTTGAGGTGTGTACGTAGACGAGAACTCATGTGAAATCCCTTCTTCGTCAAGAAACGTGTCCACATTTGTGTTCTTGAAATCCTTCTCATTGTCGCTGCGAACCTTCTTAATCTTCACTTCAAATTGATTTTGGGCCTTCCTAGCAAAGTTTTTGAAGATCTTTTGGACCTGCGATTTATCATTGAGAAAGAACACCCATGTAAATCTTGAAAAATCATCAACTATAACTAGACCAAAAGAATTTCCACCGAGATTTTTGTAGGCGTTGGGACCAAAAAGATCCATATGAAGTAGCTCGAGTGGCCTCCTTGTGGTCATGATGTTCTTCACGGGATGCCTTCCTCCAACCTGTTTACCAGCTTGACAAGCGCTGCAAAGTCTATCCTTATCAAATATGACATCGTTAACGCCAAGGATATGATTTCCTTTAATAAGCTTGTCAAGGTTTCACATGCCAACATGACCTAATCGTCTATGCCACAACCAACCTTTAGAGGATTTAGTAATTAAGCAAGTTCTAGGTTGGGCCTTTTTAGTGAAATCAACAATGTAAAGATCACCTCTACGTATACCGGTAAGACCATTTTATGATTATCTCTATGAAACACTTTGTCGGGGAGGCTGATCCGCCAACACCTATGGGGACAGGGCCCCTTTCGGTTCGGTGAGGGGCGGAGGCCGCACAAAGAGCGGATCGAGGCAGAACACGCGAGCGGTTTTACCCAGCTTCGGGCCGCACGGATGCGTAAAACCCTACTGCTGCTTGTTTGTGTGTATTGAATTCTTGCTCAGGAGCGATGGACGCTGCCATACTGAGCGTGGGAGTGTTTCTGGTGTTTCGAATGAGCCGAACTGGCCGAACCCCCCACTACGTTGCGCCTGGGCCTCCTTTTATACTTTCAAGGGGTCACCGACAGGTGGCAACGTAGACTAGAAGGGTAAAAATGGAAAAGGATGCGGTAGGTGCAGCTACCGCTACTGTGGACACAGTGCACCCTACCTAACTCTGACGGCAGGGGAGAAGGGCATTAAATGCCTGTCTGAGTCTCCTAAACAGTGCAAAAAGTGACCGTTAGGAGCGCCACCGTTTGCCACGATGGCCTTCTCTTCATCTCCGCTTGCCACCGCGTACCCCTAGCTGCACGGCCTCCTGCCACGTGTGCTTGGGAGAGTCCTAGAGCGACACGTTAGCAGGTGTGCTAGAGCGCGAGCACGAAGTGGGGGTTTCCCGCGGCAAGCTCCTTGCCGCGGCCGTCGTCTTGTCGTGTTTGGGATCTTGTTGCTCACCGGGCCTTGCCGGGACGCAGGGCGCATCGCGGCAAGCTTTCTTGGTATGCCTTGAGTGGCCTTCCCGGCAAGCTCCTCTTGCCGGGGTCTTGTCTCTTCCCGGCAAGATCCTCTTGCCGGGGCCTGGGTTGGCCTTCCCGGCAAGCTCCTCTTGCCGGGGTCTTGTCTCTTCCCGGCAAGATCCTCTTGCCGGGGCCTGGGTTGGCCTTTCCGGCAAGCTCCTCTTGCCGGGGCCTGGGTTGGCCTTTCCGGCAAGCTCCTCTTGCCGGGGCCTTGGTTGGCCTTTCCGGCAAGCTCCTCTTGCCGGGGCCTTGGTTGGCCTTCCCGGCAAGCTCCTCTTGTCGGGGCCTTGATTTGAGTACTTTGTTCTTGAATGGTCTTCACGGGAACCACGGAGGGTCTTGGCGGTCGCTCGGCAAGCCTTTGCCGCGGGGTGCTGTGACTGCCCGTGCACGAGTTCGGGATACTAGGGTACCCCTACTATAGTACACCGACAGGAGCCCCCGGGCCTGGGCCATACACGGTGCCGAGCGCTGTTGGGCCAGGCCCAAAACAGTGCACGGGCACGCGCGGCCTAGGTCGCGCCGCATATCTCTCCGCTCCCACCGCGCACGTCCAGAACGGCACGCGTCGAACGCGGCGTCGTGGGTGACGCGGGCGGCGTGCGCGGGGCTAAGCCCCTCGAGCATGCATCAGGCCACGATGATGGGGACAGTTCATGCCCTCCTCCTAAAACGGAGGTAGGTGTGGGGGCGTGGTGCATTTACTGGACAGGGCCGGTGCGTAGTTTTCAGGACGTCCACTCTCCACGATCACGAGGCGGAGCGAGGCCGCCTCATCCGTCGTCTTGTTTCTGCATCCCCGCCACGCGGCTCCCATGCACTTGGGGTCGCGGACGGTGGAAGTGGGAAACTGGGCCGTCGCGAGCAGAGGCAGCGAGTTGGCCCCGACTCCCTGCTCTTCCCGTGCCTTGATTCACTGAGCGGGGCGGCCGAGCCCCCACCTCGCTCCTTTATAAAGAGCGGGAGGGGAGCACATAAACCCGCACTCTCTCATCTCCTCCTTTCTTCAGCTTCTGCTCCCCTTTCTCTCATTCGACATGGAGAAAGGGAACCCAGGCCCTTCATCGGTGGCAGCGAGGGTCGCCGCCAGACAGCGCATCTCTCCCTCTTCCGCGCCCGTGGTGGTAGAGCCAGCCATAAGGGGAAGAGGGAGGGGGCGAGTTCGCGGACGGGGTCGAGGACGAGGTCGAGGCGCTCGGGGAAGAGGCGGGCGAGGCGGCGCGCAAGCTTCACCTCCGCCGGCGGCTCCTCCCCTCACGGTGGTCCATATAGGGGACGACCCTTGCGAGTTCTTCATCAAGCTGCGCTGGGCGCCTCGTCGTCGCCTCCGGCTTCCAGCTCCGTTTGCGAGCGCGATGGAGTTGGACCCGCCCGAGACACTGAGACTGCACATGAGGGGCTGTGGGATCAGCGGCACCCGAGTCCGTGTTGTATTCCCAGCCCCTAATGTGATGTATCTTGATCGAGGGTGGAAGACGTTCGCCCGTATCCACAGCCTGATGGAGGGGTTTACCCTCCATTTTAAGTTGATGGAGGGCGATCTCCTCTCCGTCAAGGTCTTCGGGTGCTTCGGCACTCGGGCGAAGTGCTGCGTGGACAGCTCCTCCGATAGCGAAGACTCCTCCTCGAGCGAGAGTGACGAGGAGGAGAGCGACAGCGACGACGAGGATAGCGGGCGGCGGGGTGGCGGGTCCGACTAGGCGTCGGGCGCCGCTTCGCGCGGCACCGGCGACCCCATTATCCGTGTCGCCGGCTCCTTGAACTCCCCGGGGTCGTCTCCTTGGGCGGCTAGCGTAGGGAGGCTGCGGAAGGGGAAGAGGGCTGGCGACAAGGCCGTCAGGTCGGAGTACGAGGGCGTGGTGCCCTCGGCAGCGTGCTGACGTCCTGCCGCCCCGTCTTCGAGCCCCGCTTCCAGCGCCGCCATCGCCGTCCAGCCTTCGGACGGCCCCCGGGATGTTCTCTTGGTGTCTTCTGGCACCCGTAGCTCGCCTAGGCGCTCCTTTTGCCCTTTTCGCCTCCTTGACCTGCCTCCTGAAGAGAGGGACAAGAAATGGATTACGGGCATCTTATCTTTTTAATTTGTAAGCCTTCGGGCCTTAGCTGTATCTAAAACTTGTAATCCTCTCTTTCATGTTTTTCATCCTCTATGGACTGTACCTGAGTGGGATGTTTTTTTAATGAAAAGGGGATGCTTGCCGGGTTATTTGTCTCGCGGGTCGAACCCACGCCAAGGAGCAAATCCTTGGTATCCCTCGGACAGACATTTCGTCTCCCGGCAACAGGCCCTGCCGCCTTCCCAAGTCGCTCGACCTTTCTCACGCCTTTGACGGAGGCGGGAACGAGGTGGGTGCGGTCTCCTCGTTTCATCCCTTTGCTGCCGCGACTACGACGAAACTTGTCCCCAGGAACGAGCCCCAGAGCCTAGAGTTGAGGGAGCACGGCAGTTTTCGGGAAGAAACGCGGTTTCGCATTCCCCAGTCCATAAGAGGATGCATGATGAGGGATGAAAGACTTATCTGATATTGCAGCCCCCGGCAACTCTGGTTTGCCGTGGACGATTCTTGGCATGGGCCATGGTTGTTGTTGCACTCCAAGGAGCTACAAACCCCCGAGCCTACTTCCATGGAAATTTTCTGGCAGAGAACTCTATAGATCTCGATGCCAGAGTGTTGCTTTGTTTCCTTTCTTGCTCCCGGCAAGGCTGTTGCCGGGAGGTCTTATGTTTCTCGCGTAGACTTTTGACGTTCTCGACGCCGGCTTTCGGCAAGCTCGTCGCCAGGAAGGCTTTTATCTTCAGCAGAGACCTTTGACGTTCTCGATGCCGGCTTCCGGCAAGCTTGTTGCCGAGAAGGCTTTTATCTTCAGCAGAGAACTTTGACGTCCTCGATGCCGACTTCCAGCAAGCTTGTTGCCAGGAAGGCTTTTATCTTCGGCAGAGAACTTTGACGTTCTCGATGCCGGCTTCCGGCAAGCTTGTTGCCGAGAAGGCTTTTATCTTCGGCAGAGAACTTTGACGTTCTCAATGCCGGCTTCCGGCAAGCTTGTTGCCAGGAAGGCTTTTATCTTCAGCAGAGAACTTTGACGTTCTCGATGCTGGCTTCCGGCAAGCTTGTTGCCAGGAAGGCTTTTATCTTTAGCAGAGAACTTTGACGTTCTCGATGCTGGCTTCCGGCAAGCTTGTTGCCAGGAAGGCTTCTGGCGAAGAACTTCGTTGTTCTTGACGCCGGCTCCCGGCAAGATCGTTGCCGGAAAGGCTTATGGTGAAGAACTTCGTTGTTCTTGACACCGGCTCCCGTCAAGATCGTTGCCGGAAAGGCTTACGGCGAAGAACTTCGTTGTTCTTGACACCAAAAAGATTGGTCCTAAGGGCGTTGCCAGCCCCCGGGCAATAACTGCGTTTAAACATGACAAGTGATTAGCATCTGAAGTGCACTTAACCCACTTGCAAATTTTGACTTCTGCTACATATTCCCTATGCCTGCTGGAATGCTTTCCGGTGCGTACGATCTAGCCAGCAGCGCTTGAGGGAACGGGCCCTTAGCGGTTATTCTGGAACATCGCCTCCCGGAAAGGTTTACCTTCTTGGTTCTAGCGCAACCGCACAAGTTGCCGAGCGGACTCGAGGCAACCTGGAGCGCAACTAGCCCCGAGAAGGCTCCTTGGCATACAGGTCTATGCAGAAATCTTAAATAAATAGTGCATGGTATCTTCCTGTTCAACTTCTCTTTGTATGTCCACCCTACGCTTTTAGGGAACTTGTCGGCGCAGGCACCTTAGCCGCGAGCGCTGAGTGCGGGACGTCAGCAGCCTGCTGGCGGTGCCGCTACCGACAAGAAACCTTGTCGCAACTAGTCGCAGCTCACTTAAGTTGTTGAGCGGACTCGAAACAAAGTAAGGGCGCAACTAGCTACGAGTTGGTTCCTCCGCGCACAGGTTTTCCATACAAAGAACAAGATCTCCGAGGCGGATAACCTTATATAGAAAGGAAATATCTAAAGTTTCGCATGACTTAGCTTTTCTGTCGCCGCACTGGCGTCGTTCTTTTGGTCGCCTGCTTCTTGGGAGCCATGACGATGAAGAACAGCTGAGCCTTGACGAGGACGGAATGGCAGCCGCCGAAGTCTTCTTCTTCGGTGGCATGTCGATGAAGAAGATGAAGATCTAGCTCGCGTGCACGCCGGATCGGGTTCGCACAATCTCTACACCCCCCTACCTGGCGCGCCAGAGATGTCGGGGAGGCTGATCCGCCAACACCTATGGGGACAGGGCCCCTTTCGGTTCGGTGAGGGGCGGAGGCCGCACAAAGAGCGGATCGAGGCAGAACACGCGAGCGGTTTTACCCAGCTTCGGGCCGCACGGATGCGTAAAACCCTACTGCTGCTTGTTTGTGTGTATTGAATTCTTGCTCAGGAGCGATGGACGCTGCCAGACTGAGCGTGGGAGTGTTTCTGGTGTTTCGAATGAGCCGAACTGGCCAAACCCCCCACTACGTTGCGCCTGGGCCTCCTTTTATACTTTCAAGGGTCACCGACAGGTGGCAACGTAGACTAGAAGGGTAAAAATGGAAAAGGATGCGGTAGGTGCAGCTACCGCTACTGTGGACACAGTGCACCCTACCTAACTCTGACGGCAGGGGACAAGGGCATTAAATGCCTGTCTGAGTCTCCTAAACAGTGCAAAAAGTGACCGTTAGGAGCGCCACCGTTTGCCACGATGGCATTCTCTTCATCTCCGCTTGCCACCGCGTACCCCTAGCTGCACAGCCTCCTGCCACGTGTGCTTGGGAGAGTCCTAGAGCGACACGTTAGCAGGTGTGCTAGAGCGCGAGCACGAAGTGGGGGTTTCCCGCGGCAAGCTCCTTGCCGCGGCCGTCGTCTTGTCGTGTTTGGGAGCTTGTTGCTCACCGGGCCTTGCCGGGACGCAGGGCGCATCGCGGCAAGCTTTCTTGGTATGCCTTGAGTGGCCTTCCCGGCAAGCTCCTCTTGCCGGGGTCTTGTCTCTTCCCGGCAAGATCCTCTTGCCGGGGCCTGGGTTGGCCTTCCCGGCAAGCTCCTCTTGCCGGGGTCTTGTCTCTTCCCGGCAAGATCCTCTTGCCGGGGCCTGGGTTGGCCTTTCCGGCAAGCTCCTCTTGCCGGGGCCTTGGTTGGCCTTCCCGGCAAGCTCCTCTTGCCGGGGCCTTGATTTGAGTACTTTGTTCTTGAATGGTCTTCACGGGAACCACAGAGGGTCTTGGCGGTCGCTCGGCAAGCCTTTGCCGCGGGGTGCTGCGACTGCCCGTGCACGAGTTCGGGATACTAGGGTACCCCTACTCTAGTACACCGACACACTTGGCAATCTATTTCAGTAAATAGGACATTAAACTGAAATCAGCAAGTCTAGATACTGAAAGTAAATTGTACCCAAGAGATTCAACGAGCATGACATTTTCTATGGAGCTATCATGTGAGATGGCCACCTTACCGAGGCCAACCAGCTTACCTTTTGAGTTATCACCAAAAGTGACATACTTTTGAGGGCCATCGTTTTCAGCAAGCTCACGAAACATATCTTTATCTCCGGTCATGTGATCGGTACACCCACTATCAAGAACCCATTCCTTTCCTCCAGCCATGTATCCCCGAAGAATTGCCATAAGACCAAAGTGTCTCATTGCATCATCAAGATCAAAGTCACTATCATCATCCTCATCATAGTATCCATGTCCAACATCATGTGATGGATCAATTCCTAGAGAGGGTAATTCGTTAGAATGAGTTTGACAATGATCTTCTTTATGAGATTTAATAGCTTCGGAAAAAATATCGCTAATAATTCCAACATCTCCTTTGGCACGCATAAGATTTTAAGCTCAAATAGACAATCACCAAACTTAGGATCACTAGAATTCATCTTACTCAAGGCAATAGACTTATGGAGAATTTCATCTAGATTTTTCAAGGAATAATTTGGAAAACGTTCCTCAAGAAATTTCCATATGGTGTAGGCACACTCAAGAGTAGGCAAACAACCAATCAAGTTTCTAGCTAGTGATAAGATTAACAGTTCTAAGATTGCGAATCATGTCAATTGACTCATCAAGGGTGGGATGCATAGGATCAACATGAGGTGCACAAGGGCTAGTAATGTACTTGTTCAAATGATATGCATTGAAAATCACAAGCATCTCATATTTCCACTCATGAAAGTACTCTCCATCAAGTATAGGCACTCTATGTCTAAGACTCCCCAAAGTAGACTCATACATCTTCCTCCAATGGTGTTTAAACCAAAGCAATGGAAACCAAAGCTCTGATACCAATTGAAAGGATCGAGAAGATGTGTCTAGAGGGGGGTGAATAGATTCTAAGCAAGAAAAGTTGTAGTTTTTAATTTCTTTAAGTTGAAGTGGAGTTTTGGCACAAGTATAACATTCACAATACATATCAAGCAAGCATGCAAAGAGCATATGAGCAGCGGAAAGTAAAGCTTGCAAATTGCAAGAATGTAAAGGGATGGGATTGGAGTGTGCGAACGCAATTTGGAGACACGAAGATTTTTGAGCCGTGGTTCAAATAGGTGGTGCTATCGTACATCCACGTTGATGGATACTTCAACCCACGAAGGGTCATGGTTGTGCGAGTCCACGAAGGGCTCCACCCACGAAGGGTCCACGAAGAAGCAACCTTGTCTATCCCACCATGGCCATCGCCCACAAAGGAGTTGCCTCACCAGGGGTAGATCTTCATGAAGTAGGCGATCTCCTTGCCCTTACAAACTCCTTGGTTCAACTCCACAATCTTGACGGAGGCTCCCAAGTGACACCTAGCCAATCTAGGAGACACCAATTTCCAAGAAGTAACAAATGGTGTGTTGATGATGGATTCCTTGCTCTTGTGCTTCAAATGATAGTCTCCCCAACACTCAACTCTCTCTCACAGGATTTGGATTTGGTGGAAAGAATAGTTGAGTGGAAAGCAACTTGGGGAAGGCTAGAGATCAAGATTTATGTGGTAGGAATGGAAGATCTTGACCTCAACACAAGTGTAGGTGGTTTTCTCTCAGAAAATGTATGCCGGAAGTGTAGGCATGTTCTGATGGCTCTCTCCACGAGTGAAGAGTGGGTGGAGGGATATATATAGCCTCCACACAAAATCTAACCATTACACACAACTGACCATACTCGGTGGTACCGAATTGTGAAACTCGGTCGGACTGATTTAGTAAACAATGTGACCATTAGGATTTTTGGTGGGACCGACATGCATCTCGGTGGAACCGATATGGTTAGGGTTAGGGCATAAGGTAATCTCGGTGAGACCGATTAAAGAAACTCGGTGAGACCGATTTTGGTAATAGACACACAGAGGTTTGGTCAGGCAAACTCGGTGGGACTGATTCACTTATCTCGGTTACACCGAAATGTTATGAAGAGGAACAGAGAGTTTGCATTGTAATCTCGGTAGGACCGATTACACAAACTCGGTGAGACCGATTTTGGTAATGGATATACACACAGAGATTACAATCCCATCTCGGTGAGACCAAAAAGAGTAGGGTTTTGTGGCAGTGGCTATGACATCTGAACTCGGTGGCGCCGGATAGAAAGATTTGGTAGGGTCGAGTTTGACTTCTGGTTTGGGACATATGTGGATGTGAGAAAGTGGTTGAGGGCTTTGGAGCATGTCACTAAGCACTTTGAGCAAGCATGCCATTAAGCAACACCTCATCCCCTCTTGATCGTATTGGTTTTCCTATAGACTCAATGTGATCTTGGATCACTAAAAGTAAAATGAAGAGTCTTGTGCTTTGAGCTTGAGCCAATCCTTTGTCCTTAGCAACTTGAAGGGGTTCCACATCCTCTAGTCCATGCCACTCCATTGTTGAACTTATCTGAAAACATACTAGGTAAAAGTATTAGTCCAACAAGAGATATGTTGAGATTATTTACCAAAATCACCCAGGGAGCACTTGTGCTTTCACATATCGATCATGATTCTCTACTCATTACCGCGTGCTCCTAATCCACTAACAGTTTGGATATTTGATCTGAGGGGCCTCTGGCCTGATAGCACTAACCACCACGTGGGAATAAGTATGAGAACTCTGCATCGTATTTATCAGCCCAAAGCTTAGTGACATCAGGGATGGAGCGGCGCGCACATGGTTAGACTACATAAGCACATGCCTTATATAAAGGAGGTTTCAGGTCTGCTCACCGTCCGCCCTCGCAATGCGCATGATTACAAAGGGAAATTGGCCCATGACCCCCTTCGCATTTAGGATGTAGACCGGCGTGCTGGCCTCTCTGTTGAGCCTAGGTAGGACTAAGGTGTGTTGATCGGCTGAGGCCGGTCATGAGCTGATAGTGTGTCTGGCGGGAGTTGATCGAGCGTGTTGCGTAAGTTGGTGCACCCCTGCAGGGAAGAAAACATCTATCGATAGCCTATCCTACGGCAACGGACGCTCGGAGTTGTATCCCGATCGATACAACTAGTACTGGATATTGAATGTTGAGGCATGTGATACGTCCATTTTGGATCATGCTTTTATATCGATATTTATTGCATTATGGTGTATTACTACACATTATGTCACAATACTTATGCCGTCTCTCTCTTATTCTATAAGGTTTACACGAACAGGGAGAATGCGAGCAACTGGAATTCTAGGCTAGAAAAGGAGAAAATATTAGAGACCTATTCTGCACAACTCCAAAAGTCCTGAAACTCCATGGAAGTCAGTTTTGGAATATATTAAAAATATTGGGCGAAGAAAGCACCAGAGGGGGGCCACCCACCAGCCACGAGGGTGGAGGGCCCGGCCTACTCCCCTGGGCACGCCCCCTGCCTCGTGGGCCACCTGGCAGGCCCCCGATGCCCATCTTCTGCTATATGGTGTCTTTTTCCCTGGAAAAAAAATCATAAGGAAGCTTTCGGTACGAAGCGCCACCATCTCGAGGCGGAACCTGGGCAGTACAGTCTAGGGCTCCGGTGGAGGTGTTCTACCGGGGAAACATCCCTCCAGGAGGGGGAAATCGACGCTATCATCATCACCATCGATCCTCCCATTGACAGGGGGTCAATATCCATCAACATATTTATGAGCACCATCTCCTCTCGAACCCTAGTTCATCTCTTGTATCCGATCTTTGTCTCAAAACCTCATATTGGTACATGTGAGTTGCTAGTAGTGTTGATTACTCCTTGTAGGTGATGCTAGTTGGTTTATTTGGTGGAAGATCATATGTTCAGATCCTTAATGCTATTCAATACCCCTCTGATTATGAACATGAATATGATTTGTGAGTAGTTACGTGTGTTCCTGAGGACATGGGAGAAGTCTTGTTATAAGTAATCATGTGAATTTGGTATTCGTTCGATATTTTGATGAGATGTATGTTGTCTCTCCTTAGTGGTGTTATGTGAACGTTGACTACATGACACTTCACCATGATTTGGGCCTAGAAGAAGGCATTTGGGAGTAATAAGTAGATGATGGGTTGCTAAAGTGACAGAAGCTTAAACCCTAGTTTACGTGTTGCTTCTTAAGGGGCTGATGTGGATCCATATGTTTCATGCTATGGTTAGGTTTACCTTAATTCTTCTTTTGTAGTTGCGGATGCTTGCGAGAGGGGTTAATCGTAAGTGGGATGCTTGTCCAAGGAAGGGCAGTACCCAAGCACCGGTCCACCCACATATCAAATTATCAAAGTAACGAACGTGAATCATATGAGCATGATGAAAACTAGCTTGACAGAAATTCGCATCTGTCCTCGGTAGGCTTTGCTTTATATAAGAGTTTGTCCAGGCTTGTCCTTTGCTAAAAAAAGGATTGGTCCACCTTTCTGCACCTTATTTGCTTTTGTTACTTGTTACCGATTATGAATTACCTTATCACAAAACTATCTGTTACCGATAATTTTAGTGTTTGCAGAGAATTCATTACTGAAAACTACTTGTCATTTCCTTCTGCTCCTCGTTGGGTTCAACACTCTTAATTATCGAAAGGACTACGATAGATCCCCTATACTTGTGGGTCATCAAGACTCTTTTCCGGCGCCGTTGCCGGGGAGTGAAGCGCCTTTGGTAGGTGGAATTTGGTAATGAAACATTTATATAGTGTGCTGAAATTTACTGTCACTTGTTACTATGGAAAATAATCCTTTGAGGGGCTTGTTCGGGGTATCTTCACCCCGACCAGAAGAGCAAAGAGTTGCTCCTCAACCTACTGAACCTACTGAAAATATTTATTTTGAAATTCCTTCGGGTATGATAGAGAAACTGCTAGCTAATCCCTATACAGGATAGAGAACATTACATCCCGATATGCATCTAATCTATGTGGATGAAGTTTGTGGATTATTTAAACTTGCAGATATGCCCGAGGGTGTCATCAAGAAGAAGGTCTTCCCTTTATCTTTGAAGGGAAAGGCATTGACATGGTTTAGGCTATGTGATGATATTGGATCATGGAACTACAACCGATTGAAATTGGAGTTTCATCAGAAGTTTTATCCTATGCATCTGGTTCATCGTGATCGTAATTATATATATAATGTTTGGCATCGTCAAGGAGAAAGTATATATCAAGCTTGGGGGAGGCTTAAGTCAATGTTATATTCATGCCCCAATCATGAGCTCTCAAGAGAAATTATTATTCAAAAAATTTATGCTCGGCTTTCTCTCAGTAATCGCTCCATGCTCGATACTTCTTGTACTGGTTCTTTTATGATGAAGACTATTGAATCCAGATGGGATTTATTGGAAAGAATTAAATGCAACTCTGAAGATTGGGAACTCGACAAAGGTAAGGAGTCAGGTATTACACCTAAGTTTGATTGTGTTAAATCTTTTATGGATACCGATGCTTTTCATGAATTTAGCACTAAATATGGACTTGACTCCGAGATAGTAGCTTCTTTCTGTGAGTCATTTTCTACTCATGTTGATCTCTCTAAGGACAAGTGGTTTAAATATCATACTCCCATTGAAGTGAAAGTAGTAGAACCTATTAAAGTTGAAGAAAATACTATTACTTATAATGTTGATCCTATTGTTCCTACTGCTTATTTTGAGAAACCACCCTTTCCTGTTAGAATAAAGGATCATGCTAAAGCTTCAACTGTGGTTCATAAGAGTAATGTTAGAACACCTACACCCCTGAGCAAATTAAAGTTGAACCTAGTATTGCTATGGTTAAAGATCTCTTGGTCGATAATATTGATGGGTATGTTATTTACTTCTGTGATAAAGCTGCTAGAATTGCTAGACCCGATACTGAAAATAAACATAGACATGTTGTTGGCATGCCTGTTGTTTTTGTTCAAATAGGAGATCATTGTTATCATGGCTTATGTGATATGGGTGCTAGTGTGAGTGCAATACCTCATTCCTTATACAAAGAAATTATGCATGATATTGCACCTGCTGAGATAGAAGATATTGATGTTACTATTAAGCTTGCCAATAGAGACACTATTTCACCAATTGTGATTGTTAGAGATGTTGAAGTCTTGTGTGGGAAAATTAAATATCCTACGGATTTTCCTGTTCTTCGTTCCCCACAAGATGACTTTTGTCCCATTATATTTGGTAGACCTTTCTTGAATACTCTTAATGCTAAGATAGACTGGGAAAAGGATATTGTTACTGTTGGTTTAGTGGATATGTCTCATGATTTTAGTTTTGCTAAATTTCGTAGACAACCCCATGATAAAGAATTGCCTAGTAAAGATGAAATTATTTGTCTTGCTTCTATTTCTGTGCCTCCTAATGATCCTTTAGAACAATATTTGCTAGACCATGAAGATGATATTCTTATGAATGAAAGAAGGGAAATAGATGAAGTATTCTTTAAATAGGGACCTATTTTGAAATACAACTTGCCTATTGAAATCCTTGGGGATCCTCCTCCACCCAAGGGTGATCCCGTGTTTGAGCTTAAACAATTACCTGATACTTTGAAATATGCTTATCTTGATGAAAAGAATATATATCTTATTATTGTTAGTGCTAACCTTTCAGAGCATGAAGAAGAGAAATTCTTTAAAACTCTGAAGAACCACCATGCTGCTATTGGATATACTCTTGATGATCCGAAGGGCATTAGTCCCACTCTATGCCAGCACAAAATAAAACTGGAGAAAATGCTAAACCAGTTGTTGATCATCAACGATGGTTAAATCCTAAGATGAAAGAAGTGGTAAGAAATGAAATACTAAAGCTTCTGGAGGCAGGTATAATTTATCATATTGCTGATAGTCAATGGGTAAGTCATGTCCATTGTGTCCCTAAGAAATGAGGTATTACTGTTGTTCCTAATGATAAGGATGAATTGATCCCACAAAGAATTGTTACAGGTTACAGAATGGTAATTGATTTTCGCAAATTAAATAAAGCTACTAGAAAAGATCATTACCCTCTACCTTTTATTGATCAAATGCTAGAAACACTATCCAAACATACACATCTTTGCTTCCTAGATGGTTATTCTAGTTTCTCTCAAATACCTGTGTCAAAAGAGGATCAGGAAAAGACCACTTTTACTTGCCCTTTTGGTACTTTTTCTTATAGACGTACGCCTTTTGGTTTATGCAATGCACCTGCTACCTTTCAAAGATGTATGATTGCTATATTCTCTGACTTTTGTGAAAAGATTATTAAGGTTTTCATGGATGATTTCTCCTTTTAAGGAACTTCTTTCGATGATTGCTGAAGCAACCTTGATCGAGTTTTGTAGAGATATCTCCCACTCTCTTCTTTCTTGTTCTTACATTATGTTTGTTGTTGTTGTTGTTGATTCGATAGCTCCTATTATGTTGCATAGCATGTCATTGTTGCTACTGTTGTTACCTTTACCTGCAATCCTAAATGATTAGTATAGGATGATAGTATTTCATCAGTGGCCCTACATTCTTGTCCGTCTGCCATGCTATACTATCGGGCCGAGATCACTCGGGAGGTGATCATGGGTACATACTTTATACATTATACATGATACCATGATGTGACTAAAATCATGTCAGCTCATAGAGTACCTGCAAGTGATACGGATATGGGGGCTGAAAGGACAGGTGGTTCCATCCAAGTAGTGGTGGGCCTCGGGGTAGGTTATGACTACCTAGGAGACAGGTGGGCCTGGTCCTTGGTCAGCGTTCGTGAATATTGCAATAACCCGCTTAACAAGTTTGGATATTTGATATAAGTTGGGTCGTTGGCCTTATACGTACTAACCACCACGTGGGACAAGATATGGGCAATCGGCGTCATAGTATCAGCCGAAGCCTACTAGATGTCAGCGTCTGAGTGGCACACGCCGGATTGGACTGGAATGCCTGCGTTTGTATTAGGGGGCTAGGTCTGCTTTCAGCCACATTCGAAACGTGCAGGAGTGCAAAGGGCGATGGGCCCAAGACCCCTGCACGCTTAGGATTTAGATCGGCGTGCTGACCTCTCTGTTAGGCCTATGTAGGACTGCGACGTGTTGATCTTTCGAGGTTGGACATGACCTAGGAAAGTGTGCCCGGCCAGAGGGATCGAGCGTGTCGGGTAATGTGGTGCAGCCCTACAGGGAAGATTGATCTATTCGAATAGTCATGTCCACGGTAAGAGGACGAACCGGAGTTTTACTTCAACCTTATGACAACTAGAACTGGATACTTAATAAAACACACTCTTTCAAGTGTCAGATAAAACCCGGTGATCGCTCTCTCACAGGGCAACAAGGAGAGGATCACTGGGTTGGATTATGCTATACGATGATACTTGGTGAACTTACCAGCTACTCTCTTCTACATTCTTCAAGATGGAGGCTGCTAGAAGTGTATTCTTTGATAGGACTAGCTATACCCCTCTTATTCTGGCATTCTGCAGTTCAGTCCACAAATACTACCCATTTCATTGATACCGATGCATATGTAGTGTGGATCCTTACTAGCGAGTACTTTGGATGAGTACTCGCGGTTGCTTCTCTCCCTCTTTCCCCCTTTCCTTTCTTCGTCGCAACCAGATGTTGGAGCCTAGAAGCCAGATGCCACCGTCCATGACGACCCATACTACACCGAGGGTGCCTACTACTACGTGTAGGTTGATGACGACCAGGAGTAGTTTAGGAGGATCCCAGGCAGGAGGCTTGCACCTCTTTCGATATGTATCCCAGTTTGTGCGCGCCATCTTATGGCACCTTGTTTAACTTTTGTATGTACTCGGATATTGTTGCTTCTGCTGACTCGTTTATGATCGAGCACTTGTATTCGAGCCCTCGAGGCCCCTGGCTTGTAATATGATGCTTGTATGACTTATTTGTGTTTAGGGTTGTGTTGTGACATCTTCCCGTGAGTCCCTGATCTTGATCATACATGTTTGTGTGTATGATTAGTGTATCATTGAAATGGGGCATCACAAGTTGGTATCAGAGCCGACTGCCTGAAGGAATCCCCTTTCCACACTCCTTGGACGACGTCGAGTCTAGTCACTAAAAAACTTTTACTAACATGGATGTGTTTCTTACGGGCCCACGTCGCCATTGGGTGGCATTAGGGTCTTTTATTCCTCGTCTTTACTCTGGGACTCTGATCTCTATTCTACTCAGGTTAAAAGATTTTTCTAACTCTAACTCTAGATTCTCGTAACTACTTTCTCTCGGAGAGCCCCTTCATTCCAGATGATCGCCTGCTTCATTAGAAGATTCTGAAGATACTCTTCGATGTTTTCTCGAGACCCTTGTGTCCAGCGCCTTTGCAATTCCCTACCACCGATATATCCTTGTGGATAACTACATATGCGTGCCATTCATACAATCATTCCCTGTTGCTCTTGTTATTACAAGTTACACCGAAATACTCTCGTAGTCCCGAGAATCCTTTGAGACTACTACCTTGCACCTCCTTTTCGCATGAATACACCTAGGAATAATTCGTCACACTTATGGAGGATTTCATTCATCCCCAGATGTTCATGTGTTTCACAAAAGTCTTCGAATTACTATTCGATCTTCCAAAAATCGTCAACAGCCTGTTGCTCTTGATAATCCCATAAGTCTAATAATCGTATTGCCATCCTTTGTCACTATCATTTTGAGTCTGTTTACTCAACTTGTGCGCGAATGCACGCAATCGTCAGTTTATCCTTATAAATTATCTTTCGGCTTAGATGTATTTCCGAACCTGAGTTGGTTCTCGACCAATCAAATTGTCATTGATTATACCCCTAAGTCTATTCAACTTATCCATCCTTTATCAGAGCATTTTCTTCTGGTCCCTTGATTTGGAAATCATAATTCCTATGCATTTGAGCATTGAATTAGCCAGTTGTTTCTATAATCCAATGCATTTGCCTTGTTTCTTCCTCCGATTGTGCATGTGCTCACATCAGCTCCATTATGGACCATCAGGTCCCTTGTTGAATTATCATCTTCGAATGTCCTTCGTATACAAAAACCTCGAGAAGTTCTTTCCCCCATACATAATGCCATTGGTAAATCCTATTCTTTGATTTGGCAAACCATGCTCTGCTTTCGAGATGGTGATAATTACTCTTGAAGATTGTGGTATATATTTCTAAGATACCCCGATGGGTTGAACCTATGCCTTCCTTAATCTGTGTGAAACTAAAAAGTTTGCATGGGTCATACTCCTCTAGTAATTCACCAGGTAGGTTTTCACACTCAAATCATTTTTTAATAAGAGCAGTAAATGAACGGTCATGCATTGGAGAAGTGGGAGTCGACCTGGAACTTTGTGTTCATGCCTATCGGTGTCAAAACCGGCGGATCTCGGGTAGGGGGTCCCGATCTGTGCATCTTACGCTGATGGTAACAAGAAGCTGGACACATGTTTACCCAGGTTCGGGCCTTCTCGATGGAGGTAAAACCCTACTTCATGCTTGATTAATATTGATCATATGGGTAGTACAAGAGTAGATCTACCACAAGATCGTAGAGGCTAAACCCTAGAAGCTAGCCTATGATGGTTATGATTGTAATTGTGATCGGCCTTCTAAGGACCAACCTCTCCGGTTTATATAGACACCGGAGAGGGCTAGGGTTTACACGGAGTCGGTTAGAAGGAAGGAAACACAATATCTGGATCACCAAGCTTGTCTTCCACGCAAAGGAGAGTCCCATCCGGACACGGGACGGAGTCTTGAGTCTTGTATCTTCACGCTTCAATAGTCCGGACAAAGTATATAGTCCGGCTGTCTGGATAATCCCTAATCCAGGACTCCCTCAGTAGCCCCTGAACCAGGCTTCGATGACGATGAGTCCGGCGCACAGTCTTGTCTTCGGCATTGCAAGGCGGGTTCCTTTTCCGAATACTCCAAAGTTATTATCGAACACGTAAACCATGTCCGGATCTGCAAAATGATCTTTACATACCACCGTAGAGAGAATGATATTTCAGCTGACAACTTTTTATATGACGTGATATGTCATTACGGTCGGGTCATTATTCGAACCGTTTTCCCACAACCAGCCACAGCGCGTATTGCGAGGCGGTTTCCTTGACACATCTTGTCAAAGCAGAGATCATGTCCCCTTATCACAGGATTCTCATCAATACAGGTATGGGTAATCCCACCGCGCCATCAATCGTGGCGCTTGGGAAGTAGGCGATTCTCAACGGGCAAGTGAGGAGGCGCACCGCTTTCGTCGCCTCTATAAAGGGATAAAGGATCCCCATTTTCGCCCATGCCTTCCTCCTCCTTTGCTCATCCTTGCCTCCTCGAGCTCCAGCGCCCTAGTCCAAGTCTTCTCCGCACAGCTGAATATGTTCGGAGCAGGAGGCAAGTGGGTGGCTCCACCATGAAGGAGAATCATATCGCGAATCTTTGGGCGGTCGGATACTTGGACGCAGACATAGCACACCGGCTACCGGACGACGGGCAGGTCATTCCAACCCTGGGACCCCACGAGAGGGTCATGTTTCTCGCCCACTTCGTCCATGGACTGGGATTTCCGCTTCATCCCTTCGTCCGCGGGCTCATGTTCTACTACGGGCTAGATTTCCATGATCTAGCCCCAAACTTCGTCCTCAACATCTCGGTGTTTATCATCGTATGTGAGGCCTTCCTCCGCATCCAACCTCACTTTGGCTTGTGGCTACAAATCTTCTGCGTGAAGCCAAAGATCGTGAGCGGCCAGCAAGCGGAGTGCGGAGGGGCCATGGTGGGCAAGATGCCTAACATCACCTGGCTTGACGGCTCCTTCACGGAGACCGTGAAAGGGTGGCAATCGCGGTGGTTCTACATCACCGAGCCGCGCGACGCCAACTGGGCGGCGGCCCCCGAATTCCGATCCGGAACCCCCATGCGGCTCACCTCCTGGGAAAAGAAGGGCCTGGCCTAGGGCAAACCTGCGGAGCTGACGAACTCCAAAACTACATCAATAATATGAAGGACAAGAACATCAAGCTTGTCAATGTGATCCAGGTCATGCTCGTTCGCCGGATTCTTCCGTGCCAAAGGCGGGTGTTTAATCTGTGGGAGTTCGCCCCGATCGAACACCAAACGCTTCGAAAGCTCTATGGCATGAAGCACAAAGACGCATGGAAGGTGCTGTTCAAGGCCTCCGAAGTACTTCCCCCCATATCCGAGGACCGTGGACTTCATGCCGCACAACCTCCTCGTCCGGTGAGTTTTCTGACTACCACCGGATTCAGTTCTTCCCAATGTATTCGTGGGGGAGTCTTAATTAATTGTGCATATTTGATCAGGATTATGTGGATATAGTGTTGTGGATTGACTGTCCGGCTCCGCTGCTCGAAGGTCCGGCCGATGCTCTCCTGACGGAGATGCTAGTTCTGGCGCCCTACAAGGCACCGGAGAAGAAGGCCGAAAAGAAGGCCCCGGGGACCAGGAAGGGTCTCTGGCGTAAAGTTGTACCGCAAGCCTCGTTCGAAGACGACGAGGCACACTCCTCCCCCGAAGGGGAGGAAGAAGAGGAAGAGGCTGCCCCATTCGGAGAGGATGGGGGGCCTAAGAAGGCGGAACAGGGTGCCTAGATAGGCTCCCGACGCAAGGCTGTCATACCCTCGTCGTCCGACGACAACGAGACAAATTCCTCCCGCGGAGGCGGGGGGAAACAAGAAGGAACTCTGCCTCCCCGCATTGGGGGGGGGGGAGAAAAAGATGAAAGCCGCCCCGGAGGGGGAGGCTGGGACGTCCAAGAAGGGAAAGGCGTCCCTTCCGGACTACTCCACCACCGCCGCCTATAGCGAGGAGGGGTGGCTGCCCAAGGGGAAGACCCTAGCACGATCGTAAGTATCCGCACTCTATTGTGATTTTGCTTCATAGTCTTGTTATAACGCCGAACTTGTATACAGTCCGGCCAGGGTCCATCCCGAGGTGTCGTCTTTGGATGGGTCCTTGAGCGATTCAGCGATAAACTCGCTTCCGACGGCCACTACTCCTCAGCTTGCGGATGACACGGAGGTGTTGTCCCAAAGGCTCCCAGAGCAGGGGGAAGTGACTCTGGAGGCGCCTCAAGGCAGAATTCCAGACATCGGACACACGAGGTTCAAGATCCCCGCGGATCGTGTTGATGAGAGTCGTAGTAAGCCGGGCTCTCAGCCGAATACGGTTCCGGAACCTCCAGCGGTTCCGGACTCAGGCGGGCAGCCCCTCGTCAGGGAGGGCGAGCCGTCTGTGCCGAGGACTTCCGCTACGCCTGAGGCGTCGGATTGTCTGCTGGAAGCGCTTCACGACGCTTCCATGGATGAAGAGCACCGTACTCTTATGAGTGCGGTGATTCAAAAGGTTTTGTCCGCCAAGAGCGGACTAACCGATGCTTGCACCAGCCTCCTGACAGGCTTTGAGGTAAGTAATAAAAATGTGTGAAATTACCACCCGATAGGTAGTAGCCCCTGATACTCTATTTGGTCGTTCGGAAAGAAAGACCAAATGGAGGGTCAATTATAATCCGCAGGAGTCTAATAATAAGTGTGAATGTGAATAAGCAGGCTATGCTGCTTGCCGCTGCTGTCCACACACCCGAGATCGCCGGACTAAAATGGGACCTGGAGCAGGCGCAGGGAGAGCTTGATCTCACGAAGAGGCAGCTCGAAGAGAACAAAGGTGAGTGATTCCCCGCTCTCAAATAATGAAGGATAGATAAAGTTGGTTATTCTAACAACGAAGCGTCGTGATTTTGTAATAGGGGCCACCACCGAAGTGGCGTCTCTGAAGAAAGCGTTGTCCGGGGCCGAAGACAAGGCGGCCTTGGAACGCAAGGAGCGCGAAAAGCAAGATGCTAGAGTGGGCGAGGTACAACAAGAGCTCCAGGAGCTCGGCAAGAAGTTCGATTCCGTGGAGCATGAGCTTAAGGTGAAAGAGGCCAAGCTTGCGAAGGCCCTTGCTAGTATAAAAGACGCCAAGGCCGAAGCCGAGAAGGGACAGCAGGAAATCCAAGAGGCCAAAAAGATAGCGGCGGGTAAGAAATTCTTTATGCAAAGCAAGCATGTGGAGGAGGTGTTTCCTTTACTTACCCGAATTCGGAGCTCTCTAGGGGCATTCGCAGATCTACCACCCAACGTATCAGATGCCGCGGAGTTCTACCGTGCCGAGGAGGGGAGCGCGATGAAGAAGCTGTTCTGGTCCCAGTATGCTGGGGCCGAACATCCAACGCCTCTGAGTGACCAACTGAAACAGTTGGTTGAACTCCATAGGGCGACCGAAGTGGCTATGAACGATTTCATAGTCCGGATGTGGCCCGGTGAGCCCCTGCCCACTAGCTACTTCAGCCTGATCAAGCGGATGGTGAATGCCTGTCCGTGGCTTGAAGTGATCAAATGATCTGTTTGCATTGAGGGTGCCCGCCGGGCCTTTGCCTGTGCGAAGGTGCATTGGGGCAAGCTGGATGCAGAGAAGCTGGTGAAGGACGGGCTGCCGGAGGGAAAGGCGCATTGCTGTCCCGAGAGATATTATGAAGGCGTTATGAAGGGCGCTCGTCTCGTGGCTGATGAATGTACCAAGGACACAATTTTAGAATGAATTCACTTCTTTCATGTTTGTAATATAAGGACGAAGTTACTTGCGCTATGTAGCGCTTTTTGATTTAAAATATTACCTTCTGTGTGGCTGTTTATAAAATTCTGAAAGTAGGCTAGTCATCGGCTTCCGCCCCCACATAACTAGTACTAGGGTGTTCATAGAAAACCCAGACACTCTTTATCCAAATGTTTGGTCCCTAAAGGAGGTGTCTAGCGCAGCGAACAAGGCAATCGGACTATGCGGCTTTATAACCTTCACTTAGCCATAGAAGTCTACAATTTTAAATTTCGGCGAAGCCCCTAGAATTCGGAAGGCCAAACTGGGGCATTATATATGCCTAAATCAGACGAGGTCGATTCCTCGCCTAAGCGGAAAAAATCTTTAAGGATTTAAGACCTCTCGAACAGTGACCAGCTCTCGCCACATCATGCCGGTCAGTTTTCGGCTTTCTCTACTAAGGTGCTCTTCCGGAAGAACCGGGACACAATCGCAGTAGTTCTCCCTGCGCTACCTTAGCCGATATAATAGAACGTAAGGTACCAAAACAAGGGAGCCGGGCTAACCAAACTGTGGACCCAAGACATGATTCGGTGCTGATGCATATAGTGCTATAAGTTCGGGGTGCCGCACTGTTGAAAGTGTTCGAACTTTGCTTGCCGTATTGCGGGGCGCCATAAGAAGCCCCTGGCTAAATAAACGTACCAAAGTGTACGTATGCAGTAGTAAATAAACATTTATAGAAAAAAATGTGCAGATAGGAATAATAGGTTGACGCTATATATGATCTACCATTTATGAATAATACATTTAAGCGTATGTTTATAATGGGTGCGTTTAAGCAGAAGTGAATAGGACTATTTAACATGTCCTATCCAAGGGTAGGCTGCATGTAGGTATATAAAACATGTATAACGATCGTGAACAGATTCCACTTGGGTATTTCCTTTTATGCGCAAAGCCTGTTACCTCCTTGGTTTTGTCTCCTATGTAAGTCCGACAATCCGGATCTTCTGAAGAGGCTGCCCTAAAGCAATGTCCTGAAAGATAAAAAGGGAGGGTTACGAAGGTATGTTGCGGTGATACCGCACTATTGACTAAGTCACTGCTGAGCCTCCGCCTGTGCCCATGGTATTTTGAGTGCGTAATTGTGTACGCATGGCACAAATGCTGCTTTGATGGGGCTTGAGCGGAGACCGGACTGCTAGTCGCGCTCTTGGCGTGCCTGGTGATCCTGTTGCGGGGTGCTCCAGACTCGCTTGACGGTGCTCGACGTTGTCATCGCCAGATTGTTGGAGGAGGCTGCATTGTACTTCCTTGCGAGGGCTGCAGTATGCTCTTCTATACGGAGAGAACGATTCATATTTTTGTTGACTAGTATGACCTCGCGCGGTCCTGGCATCTTGAGCTTGAGGTATGCATAGTGTGGTATCGCATTGAATCTAGCGAATGTGGTTCGTCCGAGCAGTGCATGGTAACCACTACGGAAAGGGACGATATCAAAGATTAACTCTTCGCTTTGGAAGTTATCCGGAGATCCGAAGACCACTTCCAATGTTATAGAGCCCGTAAAACGGGCCTCTACCCCAGGAATTACACCTTTAAAGGTGGTTTTGGTGGGCTTGATCCTTGAAGGGTCGATGCCCATTTTGCGCACGGTGTCCTGATAAAGCAGGTTCAGGCTACTGCCTCCGTCCATAAGGACTCATGTGAGGTGAAATTCGTCTATGATTGGGTCTAGAACCAATGCGGCCGAACCGTCGTGACGGATGCTGGTAGGGTGATCCCTACGATCAAAGGTGATCGAACAGGCTGACCATGGGTTGAATTTTGGGGCGACTGGCTCCATCGAGTAGACGTCCCGTAGTGCTTGCTTCCGTTCCCTTTTGGGGATGTGGGTAGCGTAGATCTTGTTGACCGTTTTCACCTGGGGGGAAATTTCTTCTATCCCCTGTGTTCGGACGCCGGGGCTCTTCGTCATCATCGCTGTGCAGCCCCTTGTCCTTGTTTTCGGCGTTTATTTTACCAGCCTATTTGAACACCCAACGTCTCTATTAGTGTGGTTGGCTGGCTTGTCTGGGGTGCCATGAATTTGGCACGGGCGTTCCAGTATGCGGTCCAGACTGGACGGTCCCTGATTGTTTCATTTGAACGGTTTCTTCCGCTGACCGGATTTGGATCCGCTGAATTCGGCGTTGACTGTCGTGTCTTCGGTGTTGTCGCCGTTGTTCCGTCGCTTGTGTCTGTTGCGCCTTGGCTTGCCATTATTGTCACGGATGTCTGAGGTGCCAGAATGTGGTGTAGTGCTGCTGCGAGCCAAGCAGCTGTCCTCGCCCGCGCAAAAGCGGGTCATTAGTGTCGTGAGAGCTGCCATGGACTTGGGTTTCTCCTGGCCGAGGTGTTGGGCGAGCCACTCGTCGCGGATATTATGCTTAAAGGCCGCCAGGGCTTCGGCGTATGGACAGTCAACTATTTGGTTCTTTTTAGTTAGGAACCGAGTCCAAAATTTCCTGGCTGATTCTCTGGGCTGTTGAGTAATGTGGCTCAAGTTATCGGCATCCGGTGGTCGCACATATGTGCCTTGGAAGTTGTCGAGGAATGCGTCTTCCAGGTTTTCCCAACTGCCAATGGAATTTGCGGGCATGCAATTTAGCCAGTGCCGGGCGGGTCCTTTGAGCTTAAGGGGAAGATACTTGATGGCGAGTAGATCGTCTCCGCGGGCCATGTGAATGTGGAGAAGGAAGTATTCAATCCATACTGTGGGGTCTGTTGTGCCATTGTATGATTCGATGTTTACGGGTTTGAACCCTTCTGGGAATTCGTGATCCATCACTTCATCGGTGAAGCAGAGGGGATGTGCGGCGCCTCTATGCTGGGCTATGTCGCGATGCAGTCCGACTAAGTCTGGTTGATTGTGTTCGGCCCGGCCGGATTTACTGTTAGTGTATCCGGTATGACGGTCATTGTTGTCCTGCGTTGTTTTCCAATCTGTCTCGCAGGTCCTGAGTATTGTCGCAGGCAGTAGTAAACTGGCGCGGGGGTGCGGGCTGGTATTCGGGCTGATATGCCGTTTTATCCCAGCCACGAGGTGGCCGGTCAGCCGTGTGGCGCTCGAGTCCATATTCCTCAGCTGCTAGGACTTCTGTCCATCTGTCTGTGAGCAGGTCTTGATCAGCTTGAAGCTGCTGCTGCTTCTTCTTCAGGCTCCTCGCAGTGGCAATAAGCCGGCGCTTGAAGCGCTCCTGCTCCACAGGATCCTCAGGCACGCCGAACTTGTCGTCGCCAAGGCTAATCTCGTCTTCGGAGGGGGGCATGTAGTTGTCCTCCTTCGGATACCCGTCCGTCACCTGTTCGTCTGGGCTCTCCTGCCCATCTTCCTGTTCGGCTTGCTCAAAGGCGGGCTGGTCGGGGTTGTATTCATCTTCGGCACCGTCCGGATTGTTTTCGTCTCCGGCGCCGGTATTGCTGTGGCGGGGCGTGGAGCGGCGCTAGCAACGCCCATGCTTTGCTTTCTTCTTGGAGGGGTTATCCTCCATTGCCTCATCGCCATTGGTTTCTTTCGGAGTGCCCACCATATATATGTCATATGAAGAGGTGGCTGTCCACCGCCCCGTGGGTGGTGGTTCCTGTTTTTCTCCTACATCGTCGTCCAAACCGTCGATGTCTTCGAAGTCGAAGTCCAGCACGTCGGTCAAATCATCTACCATGGCTATGAAGTGGGTGGTGGGTGGGCAACGAATTCCTTCATCGCTAGCTTCCCACTCGAGCCGGACATAGTTCGGCCGAGAGCCTCCTGACAAAGAGAGAGACCTTAATGAATTTAGCATGTCACCAAAGGGAGAGTGCTGGAAGATATCCGCAGCGGCAAACTCCATTACTGGAGCCCAACCAGGCTCGGTGGGCTCGGGAGCACGCGGACTAGAACCTACAACCGGATACGAGTCCGGGGGTCCGGAATCACAGGCGTCCCTAGAGGTGAGGCCTGGGTTCGGCTCTGCCGCCGATATGTGTGCGGTCTGTGGGGCGGGGTCCATCCACCCGTCCTTGGGCCATGCAGTCTGCTCCGGATTTAGGTCCGGGGCTACTGCAGGGGTGATATCCCAAGCACTGTCCGACAGCAGGTCTAGGCCGTGCTCATCGTGACTATCCGACACTCCTGGCACATGCCCGATTCCGTCGAAGATCAAGTCTCCGCGGATATCGGCCGTGTAGTTCAGGTTTCGGAACCTGACCTGGTGGCCAGGGGCGTAGCTATCGATCTGCTCCTGATGGCCAAGCGAATTGGCCCGCAGTGCGAAGCCACCGAACACTAAGATCTGTCTGGGGAGAAAAGTCTCGCCCTGGACCGTGTTGTTGACGATTGAATGCGCCATCAAGCCTCGTAGCAATGACACAGAGGAACTCTCAATGAAAGCACCAATGTCGGTGTCAAAACCAGCGGATCTCGGGTAGGGGGTCCCGATCTGTGCGTCTTAGGCTGATGGTAACAGGAAGCAAGGGACACAATGTTTACCCAGGTTCGGGCCCTCTCGATGGAGGTAAAACCCTACTTCCTGCTTGATTAATATTGATGATATGGGTAGTACAAGAGTAGATCTACCACGAGATCATAGAGGCTAAACCCTAGAAGCTAGCCTATGATGGTTATGATTGTAATTGTGATCGGCCTTCTAAGGACCAACCTCTCCGGTTTATATAGACACGGAGAGGGCTAGGGTTTACACGGAGTCGGTTAGAAGGAAGGAAACACAATATCCGGATCGCCAAGCTTGTCTTCCACGCAAAGGAGAGTCCCATCCGGACACGGGACGGAGTCTTGAGTCTTGTATCTCCACGCTTCAATAGTCCGGACGAAGTATATAGTCCGGCTGTCCGGATACCCCCTAATCCAGGACTCCCTCAATGCCCATGGACACGATGTAGATCTTATCATGGAAGATTCTCTTGAATTAATTATTCCCTTGGTATAAGTTCATATCCTATCTGGGAACGGGTCTTTTGCAATCATGCTTCCGACCATATTGATACTCTTTGATTCCTTTTCTCGGGCAAGTTAAAGTAGTTGCCTTCCGCAGATCAATAAATCTCTGCAACCTCTGTTTTGATCTTCCTTCGAGTATTACCCTCTGGTATATCAAGAATATCAAAGATCCGTGTCGCTTCCTATGAGTCTACATCTAGTATTTCTTCTCGCCGATTTTAGATTTCCCCCAGGTTAGTCACTCGAGAACACCAATAAGTGAATCGATTCTGCACTCCAATTCGATAACTCTAAGTAATTTTCATTGCTTAAGATTTTAATAATCCTTCAAGTCATTCCTAGCTTGATTGGCTATATTGTTATCATGCTAATTTTTAACTGTGCTACCTGGTCCTTTTTCCCCGAGCACAATTTTCGATGATGAGCTAATCTTGTGTCAATCTTCCTCGTCACATCAATTCTCCTTGAACAGCAAACTTGATTTCCAGTTTGTGTCGTACCCATGGTTCCAATAACCTTTCGCCTCATCATTCCTTTGACTTGATGTCATCGCAGATCGATTACATCTTCACAAAATCTCTCGACCAATATGTCATGATCATCATCAGCATTCTGAGCTCTTCCAGGATATCAACTGAATTCATGATGAGAAATACCATCCTTGTCCTCGATGATTTATGTTATCATCGACCACCTTATTGCCTTCCCTCCAACACAAACTTGTTTGTGCTTTGTGTTATACATTGAGTTCCCTTCTATCCAACTTATATTATGATTCTATCTTGGAGTATTACCTTGTCACGCCCAATATGCGATCCTATCTGAGAGGAACTCAAAGGTCCCACCAAGGATAGAGCCTCATATTGAAGACGTTGTTGCAAGGTGGATATCATTACATCATACCATTACATAACAGCTGGGGATACATACAAAAGGCATACAATGCCACATGAATACAACAACATCATACATAACAGCAACATCCGACTATGGATGAAACACAAACAGAAACTCAAACGACATCCACCCTGGTAGCCCAGGCTTCCGACCAGGAACCTAGCCCCTGAACGAAGAAGTAGAAGAAGAACTCCAAAACAAGTAAACATCGCTCTCACGTCATGTCATTACATTACCTGCACCTACAACCGTTGTTGTAGTAATCTGTGAGCCACGAGGACTCAGCAATCCCCTTACCATGGGTATCAAGACTAGCAGAGCTTAATGGATATGGAAAGGATAAGTGGTGAAGTTGCAGCAAGCGACAAAGCAGTTATATGGTGGCTAACTTACGAATACAAGAATAAGATGAGGAGCTACGCAAACGGTCGCAAAGTAGTAATGATCAATAAGTGATCTTGGACTACTTATGTTCAAACATAACCCCACCGTGTTCTCTTCCCGAACTTGCTCGAAAAGAGATAGTCACAGTTACACACACGGTTGGTGTATTTTAATTCGGACCTGGTGTCAAGTTCTCTACAACCGGATATTAAAAATCTCCCATCTTCCACATAACCGCGGGCACGGCTTTTGAAAGTTTAAACCCTGTAGGGGTGTCCCAACTTAGCCCATGACAAGTTCTCACGGTCAACAGAGGAAAATCCTCCTCCCGAAACAACCCGATCAAGCTCGGAATCTCGGTTCACAAGACATTTCAACAATGGTAAAACAAGTCCAGCAAGACCTCCCGGCGTGCCGACACCCTGATAGTAGCCGCGTTTATCTCGTCTCAGGCCACAGTCGGATGAGCACAGCGTACAGCAACTATGACCCGAGTTTTGTCGGGGGAAGCCGCACACGACTCTAGTTTGGACCAACACTCATGAGGAGCACTGGCCTGGGTTGTTAATTAAGTCCTCGAGGCCCGGAAAGTCCCTATGCAAGTTTTAGTTGTTACTAGACAAATGGTAAAAATCAATGTTTGGCCTTGCTGGAAGATTTTTATTCAAAACGAACTGTCAAGGGGGGGGGGCGTAAACGCCGACCGTGTTAGGAATGCAAAATCAAGGAACATAACACCGGTATGATGGAAACTAGGGCTGCAAGAGTGGAACAAAACACCAGGCAAAAGGCCGAGCCTTCCACCCTTTACCAAGTATATATATACATTAATTAAATAAGATATATTGTGATATCCCAAGATATCCATGATATCCATGTCCCAACATGGAACAACCTACAACTGCACCTGCAAATAGCAACGCTATTACAGGGGCTGAGCAAAGCGGTAACATAGCCAAACAACGATTTGCTAGGAAGGTGGAAAAGGTTAGAGGCTAACATGGTAATTTGGGAGGCTTGATAAACAAGTGGTACGTAGCGTGTGATGCGGAGCATCCTACGGTCATCCCCATGGATACTACTTCGACTACTCAAGCTCCAAGTGGACCCATGACAAGAGCTAGAGCACGTGCCATCCAATCCGAGGTTAACTCTCTCCTTGTCGAACTTCCCTTTGATCCACTTGAGACATGGCTACTACCTCAAACGGAGATGCTTTGCGTGCTTAGGTACCAAGGAACCAACCTAGAAGAAGCTACAACTCGAGATGGACATCAAGAGCAAGAGGAGGAGCTGCAGAGTCCAGAACGGGCGGTACTACCGCTCAAGCCAAGCGGTACTACCGCTGAGCCGAGCCAAGCGGTACTACCGCTCGCCATCCGTCCTACTTCCGCCGAACCCGACACACTCCAGGAATCGAACGGCGCCAGAGCGGTACTACCGCCCTCCAAGCGGTACTACCGCTGAAGCACCTCAAGCGGTACTACCGCCCATAAGAACGGTACTACCGCCCTGCCTGCGTGCAGCGTTCCGGGCCGAGGCCCATGTACTCGTTTCGCCCCCAACTTACCCCTTCGAGGACCTAGACTATAAATAGACCGTCCCCTCATCCTTTCTAGGGTTAGCATTGGATATAGCTCATATTTGTGTGAGAGCCTTGCTCATCCACTTGGATACTTCTCCTCGGAGCTCACGACCTCTTCGGAGAAGATCCCCCAAGCGGATTCAAGACCCCTTTCTAGGGAAGACCCCAAGACCTCCTCACGGAGAAGATCGGTTCCTTTGTATCCTTACCTTTGTTGACTTTGGATCTCGTGTATCTCTTTGTGTTCGGTGATCTAGCACTCGTGTGATTGATTCTATGTCGGTTTAGTGATTCTCTCTCGTTTTCCCCATGTTTCCCCTTTGTGCTTCCGCGTGTTCTTCGTGATTCCCCGTAGGATCCACTCCAAACGTGAAAGATCGTCCACATAGGGTTTTGCCCTACATCATCTTGGTATCATGAGCCACGTTGATCACGTTTTGGAGCCCCTACCCCTGTTTTCTAGCTTGATTTTGTTGTTTTCGTCCTAAATCCAAAATCCCCACCAAAAATAGCCCCAAATTTTTTTGTGATTTGTTGGTTTGATGATATTTTGTTGATTTTGATCCGTGGATTTGCTTGGTTTCGAGTCGATCTAGCATCTCCCCAAGTTTCACCTCTTTCCATCCACAAAATCCATCGAATTTTGACCCCGAAATCATCCATTTCCGCCCCAAAATCGCGCAACGATTCGAGCAGTCGAGAAAATCCCGACACGAGCGGTACTAGCGCCCTCCAAGCGGTACTACCGCTGAGAACCTCAAGCGGTACTACCGCCCACGAACGGTACTACCGCCAGGCCCTGTTTCAGCCGAAACAGTCGAAAAATCCCGACACGGGCGGTACTACCGCCCTGGCCAGTTTCAGCTTTCCGAGTTTCACCATTTTCACCGTAACTTCCACATCCGGAGTCTGATTTTCGCGTTCTTTAGCTCGTTGAGAAGCTATTGACATCCCCCATCCACCTAGACAGCTACAACATCTTTAGACACCATCTAATTTTCCGAACGTTGGCATCTTTGCCTAGGGCTTACACCACATCATCCGCTATACCACCTCCAGTTTCCGCTACCACCATTGTTGCTTTTGGTCTTTGAGAATTTGAGTTGTGGTTCCCGTGTCCTATTGTGTTTCGGCTACATAGGTACGGTTCGACGTCAACATTACCACCGCTCATCTTCGCCAAGGACTCATCATCGTCAAGGACGGTAACCTCGACGACATCTTTGTCATATCTCGCAATTGCATTGATAACCACATAGCCTTACTTTTGCGTTGCTTACCCATCGAGACTAGCCATTGAGTATTGCCGGCAACGTGACTTGTGCACATTAGTGATCATACTCCATAGCATACATACCATACCATAGTGGTGCATATCTTGGGATCCACTTGTGTGTCACAAAGTTGTCATCGCATACACAATTGCTATCTTGGTTCGTGAAGTTTGCATGAGAAAAGAGCTCAAAAGAGAAAGAGCCAATCAAGCTTTTAAGCAAAAGAGAAAGATAAGCAAAGAGCTTACAAACAAGAACCATAGCATCATACTACATTAAGATTGTCATACTCGATCATCTTGGATCATAGCACCGAAATACCATAAATATAGCATACTTGGGATAGAGATCATTGCATTTTTGCCTGGTAGGTTGTGCACAAGCTCCGTATCCGCCGATTGTGCAATCGTGCTAGCGTCTCTCTAGTATTGTGAAACAAGAGCATTTTCGTGGATTCCACATTTTGGCTCACTTTTGGTTTGCACAATCCCAGTTATCTATTTGCGTGTGTGTTTCCGTGTACCACTACTTGCTTGGTCTACTTGTTACATTTGCGAATTTGCGAATCTTTTTCAACATCTTTGAGTCAAACTAACGATTGCGATCAATTTTGTTCCACCATCCTAACCAAGCTCCACCATAAGCTTTTACTTGTGTAGGTGTGAGAACTGACAAGAATTGGTACCAAAAGTGCTATTTCATTGTCCGCATTTGAGTGAACTTGATTCATCTTCAACATCGGTCAAGGTACATTTGGTATACGTTCTTCTCCTTCTACCACTTACATTTTGCTTGGTATGATGGATAGGCCAAGTTCTTCTACCAATCCACCTCTCATCGAGAACGGCGACGACATGTCATCATTCGTCACAAAGAGCCACCTCTTTGGTGCTCAAAGTGCGTTACACCAAGAGCAACAAGCTATGAGCGACCGCATCGACAACCTCGCCACCGACTTGCGACTCTCCGAGCAACGTACAAGAGACTACTTCGACAACAAGTTTGACGCTCACAAGCAAGATAATGATGCAAGAATGGATGAGATACGCGCCTTGATGAGGAACCGGCATCATTCTACTTCTTCATCCTCAAGACGGAGCCGCTCGAGTCGACACTCCGACGACACCTTCTCCAACTCAAGTACACCGTCATCGAACACTCTTCGACGAGCCGCGCGTCAAGACCGTCATGCATCTCGCAACCCGCTACATGACAAGCATTCACAAGAGCAAGTCGATGAGCAAGTCCCTCGTCCTCAATCAAACCAAGTGGCTTTTGCTCAACCTCAAGAACAGCAACGACTACGGCGCCAAGAAGAAGAACGAGCGCGTCTACACCAAGAAGAACAAGACGCCGAGGCTCAACGTCTTCAACAACAACAACGAGAAGCGCAAGCTCTTGAGGCGCAACGTGCCCTTCAAGAATCAAGTCGAGCCATCGCCAACCGCAATCGCGAATGGCGCAATCAAGAGGAAGCTCTTCGAGAAGAAATCCAAGAGAGGAACTACCAACCGCGTGTGCAACGTCAAGCTCCATAAGCTCCTCCACAAGCTCGTCATGCTCTACCTCAACTTCGAGCTCAACAAGAACAAGTTGACCATGGACTTCCTCCACGCCAAGAGCAACATGAGGATGATTACCCTCCACGTCAAGGGCGTCACCATCACCATCGCCAACAACACAATGAAGAGCAACGCTATGGCAAGCTCAAGTTCACAATGCCCAAGTTCAATGGAAGCAATGATCCCGAAGAATACCTCTCATGGGCATTGAAGGTCGACAAAATTTTCTGTTTGCACAACTATGAGGAAGAGAAGAAGATCGCTATGGCATCACTTGAGTTCCAAGACTATGTGCTCATATGGTGGGAACAAGTCCTTGAGCGCCGACAAGCAAGAGGTGAACCTCCAATCATCACTTGGGCTCAAATGATGGAAGTCATGCGAGCATGTTTTGTGCCAACCTACTACAACCGCGATCTCTTCAATAAGCTACAACTCCTCAAGCAAGGAACAAAGAGTGTTGAAGAATACTACAAGGAAATGGAGATTGCCATGATTCGAGCCAATGTCACGGAAGATGATGAGCAAACAATGGCACGATTCTTGAATGGACTCAATCATCCCATCAAGAAGATCGCCGACTTCCAACCCTACTCCAACCTCATTGAGCTCGTGCATCAAGCTACCAAGGCGGAACGTCAAGTGCAAGATGACTTCAAGTACGCCAAGTACTCATCCAAGACCTACGGCTTCTCCAACAACCAAGCTTCAACGACTCCTTCAACATCTACATCAACCAAGCCTTCTCCAAGCAATGACGACAAGTCAAGTTACAAGAAAACTTCGGCAAGTTCAAGTTGTCTTCCTCCTACTACAAGCAACTTCAAGCCCCGTGCTTCATCATCTACGCCAACCGATGAGACCGTCAAAACAAGCTCCTTCAAGTGTTTCACTTGCGGCGGCCGAGGCCACAAGTCCTACCAATGCACGAACAGGCGCACCATGATCCTCAACGACGACGACACATATGACTCAATGAGTGAAGAGGAGATGGAAGCTCTTGAGCAAGTGGCCATGCACCGGTGCGTGAACGAAGATGAAGATGATCAAGTCTTTTGTGATGAGGATTCGAGCCCCGCTCTCGTTGTCTCCAAAGTCTTGACACTTCAACATCAACAAGAAGAAGACCAAAGATGCCACATCTTCCACACAAAGGTCGGCATCAATGGAAGGTCCGTCAAGGTCATCATCGATGGAGGTAGTTGCCACAACTTGGCAAGTGAAGAACTATGCTCCAAGCTTCAATTGGTCAAGAGGAAGCACCCGCACCCCTACAAGGTTCAATGGCTAAGTGACTCCGGCACTATACGAGTCGAGCATACGGTCCAAGTCTCCTTCAAAATCGGTGCATATGAGGACACTTTGGAGTGTGATGTGGTCCCAATGACCGTTTGCCACCTCCTTCTTGGTCGACCATGGCAATTCGACCGTGGTGTCATCCACAATGGGCGTACCAATCACTATAGCTTCAAGATGAAAGGGAAGGAGTATGTGCTACGACCTATGTCTCCTAGTCAAGTGATAGCCGACAAGCAAGCCACCCACCATGGAGAGAAGAGTGAGAAAGTGACCCACCCAAAAGTGAGTGAGAGCCACAAGCCAAACTTGAGCGCCTCTTCGCCTAGAGAGAAAAACCTCATCCTATTTGCCACCAAAAGTGAGATGAGAGAAGTGTGTGAGAACCCATCGAGTGTGATGCACTTTGTCCTTGTGTGCAAGGATGGATAGCCAACAACTAACACCTCTCACGAGCTACCTTTAGTGTTTCAATCTCTTTTGCAGGAATTCCAAGATGTTTTCCCCGATGAGCTACCTCCGGGTCTACCTCCACTACGAGGCATTGAGCATCGAATCGACCTCATCCCCGGAGCGCCACTTCCAAACAAAGCTCCATACCGTGTCAATCCCGAAGAAACCAAGGAGATTCAACGGCAAGTACAACAACTCATCGACAACGGTCATGTACGTGAAAGCTTAAGCCCTTGTGCCGTTCCCGTTATACTTGTGCCTAAAACCAATGGAAGTTTCCGCTTGTGTTCCGATTGTAGACCTATAAATGCTATTACCGTTCGATATAGGCATCCCATTCCTCGCTTAGATGATATGCTTGATGAACTTAGTGGAGCCAACTTTTTCTCAAAAAATGATCTTAAAAGTGGCTATTATCAAATCCGCATTCAAGAAGGTGATGAATGGAAAACTGCTTTCAAAACAAAATTTGGCTTATATGAGTGGTTAGTGATGCCTATGGGTTTGTCGGAAGCACCCGAAACTTTCGTGCGTATTATGCATCATGTGCTTAGACCTTACATTGGAGTCTTTGTTGTGGTTTACTTTGATGACATTCTTGTGTTTAGCAAAACCATGAAAGAGCATATTAATCATGTTAAATCTGTTTTGCAAACCCTTCGCAAGGAAAGCCTTTATGCAAACTTGAAAAAAATGCACTTTTGGCGTTGACAAAGTGGTTTTCTTGGGTTTTGTTGTCTCTTCCAAGGGTGTCCATGTTGATGAAGCTAAAATTGAAGCAATTAAAACTTGGCCTCAACCCACCAATTTGCAACAAGTGCGAAGTTTTCTTGGTCTTGCGGGTTTTTATCGTCGCTTTGTGAAAAACTTTAGCACTATTGCCGCCCCTTTACATGCTTTGAGTAAGAAGAATGCTCCTTTTGTTTGGGGATCTTTGCAATCCACCGCTTTTGATGAGCTCAAGTCTTTGCTTACTCATGCTCCGATTCTTGCTTTGCCTAACTTTGACAAAACTTTTGAGGTTCATTGTGATGCAAGTGGTACCGGAATTGGCGGAGTTTTGATGCAAGAAAAACGAGCAATTGCATATTTTAGTGAAAAACTCTCCGGTGCTCAACTTAACTATCCCATTTATGACAAAGAATTGTATGCTTTAGTGCGTGTGCTACATGTTTGGGAACATTATCTTAGACCTCATGAGTTTGTCATCCATACCGATCATGAAACGCTTAAGTACTTAAAAGGTCAAACTAAGTTGAACAAGCGTCATGCCAAATGGAGTGAATTTATTGAATCTTTCCCTATGTGATCAAGTACATTAAGGGTAAGGAAAATGTAGTTGCCGATGCACTTTCACGCATATGCACGCTTGTCACTAAACATGAGTTGAATGTTATTGGTTTTGAGCACATAAAAGACTTGTATGCTAATGATCTATCTTTTGCTACTCCTTACGCTAAATGTTTGACACATACGTCTTGGGAACGATATTACATCAAGGATGATTATCTTATGAGAGCTAACAAACTATGCATTCCCGAGTCTTCTCTTCGTTTGCTACTTTTGCAAGAGGCTCATGGAGGTGGACTCATGGGACACTTTGGACGCGACAAGACTTTCGCCACGCTCTCCAAGAACTACTTTTGGCCCAAGATGTTCCGCGACGTCTCACGCTTCACCACCCGATGCTCTACATGTCGCAAAGCTAAGTCTAAAGCTCAATCTCATGGTCTTTACATGCCTCTTCCTATTCCTTATCAACCATGGGAAGACATTAGTATGGATTTTGTACTTGGTTTGCCTAGAACTCAAAATGGAAAGGATTCCGTGTTTGTCGTTGTGGACCGATTTTCTAAGATGGCACATTTCATTCCTTGCAACAAGATAGACGATGCTTCACATGTTGCAAATCTCTTTTGTAGGGAAATCTTGCGCCTCCATGGAGTACCAAAGACAATCGTCTCCGACCGCGACGTCAAGTTCTTGAGTTACTTTTGGAAGACTCTATGCGCCAAGCTCGGAATCAAGCTCTTGTTCTCATCCGCATACCATCCTCAAACCGATGGCCAAACGGAGGTGATGAACTGGACACTATCCACTCTACTTCGCGTGTTGATCAAGAAGAACATCAAGGAGTGGGAGGCGTGTCTACCCATCGCCGAGTACACCTACAACCGTGCAAGACACTCGACTACCGGCAAGTCCCCCTTCGAGGTCGTCTACGGCTTCAACCCATTGTCCCCATTGGACATTCTACCTCTCCCTCTACAAGAGCGCACCAACATGGATGCGAGTGCACGGGCAAGCTACATCAAGAAGATGCATGAGGATACAAGGCACACCATCGAGCACCAAGTACAACGACTAGCGTACAAGCTCAACATCAACAAGCAACCCAAGACATTCAACATTGGAGACCTAGTGTGGCTACACCTTCGCAAGGACCGCTTCCCCAACAAACGCAAGTCCAAGCTTCTCCCTCGAGCGACGGACCCTTCAAGGTGCTAGCACGCTACAACAACAACGCTTACAAGATCGACCTCCCACGCGACAAGTACAACGTGAGCGACATCTTCAACGTCTCCGATCTCTCCCCGTACCATGGTGATGAGGATTTCGATCCGAGGTCGGATCTTTCCCAAGGGAGGGGAGATGATGCGGAGCATCCTACGGTCATCCCCATGGATACTACTTCGACTACTCAAGCTCCAAGTGGACCCATGACAAGAGCTAGAGCACGTGCCATCCAATCCGAGGTTAACTCTCTCCTTGTCGAACTTCCCTTTGATCCACTTGAGACATGGCTACTACCTCAAACGGAGATGCTTTGCGTGCTTAGGTACCAAGGAACCAACCTAGAAGAAGCTACAGCTCGAGATGGACATCAAGAGAAAGAGGAGGAGCTGCAGAGTCCAGAACGGGCGGTACTACCGCTCAAGCCAAGCGGTACTACCGCTGAGCCGAGCCAAGCGGTACTACCGCTCGCCATCCGTCCTACTTCCGCCGAACCCGACACACTCCAGGAATCAAACGGCACCAGAGCGGTACTACCGCCCTCTTAGTGGTACTACCACTGAAGCACCTCAAGCGGTACTACCGCCCATAAGAACGGTACTACCGCCCTGCCTGCGTGCAGCGTTCCGGGCCGAGGCCCATGTACTCGTTTCGCCCCCAACTTACCCCTTCGAGGGCCTAGACTATAAATAGACCGTCCCCTCATCCTTTCTAGGGTTAGGATAGGTTTAGCTCATATTTTGTGTGAGAGCCTTGCTCATCCACTTGGCTACTTCTCCTCGGAGCTCAGGACCTCTTCGGAGAAGATCCCCCAAGCGGATTCAAGACCCCTTTCTAGGGAAGACCCCAAGACCTCCTCACGGAGAAGAACGGTTCCTTTGTATCCTTACCTTTGTTGATTGTGGATCATATGTTACTCTTTGTTGTCGGTGATCTAGCACTCGTGTGATTGATTACTTGTTGGTTGAGTGTTTCTCTTGTTCTCCCCGTGCTTTCCCTCTAGTTCTTCCACGTGTTCTTCGTGATTCCCCATAGGATCCACTCCAAACGTGAAAGATCATCCACATAGGGTTCCACCCTACACCAGCGTGACATAGAAATAGCATCGAGACAACTAGCAAAGCAAAGATAGTAGTGAGATCCAAGGTACGGTCATCTTGCCTGAGATCCTGATAAGAAGAAGGCCGAATCCATGAAGAAGATGAACGAGCATAGACGAAGCAAGCGTATTCGAACAAATCCTCACGATCACAACGAAATAGGAACTATCGAGAAGAAGCACAACCGGAAAGAAGCAAACAACATGGTAAACACCCAACACATAAAAATGGCATGATGCACAACCAAGTATCTTGCATGAAAAGGCTACATGATGCAACTCATGGCAAGAGATGATGCATACAAGAACATCACATCAAAGCAAGTTTAAATGAGGCCGGAAACAACATATAACAATTCTGGTAAGTCCCCATATGAAAATTTTGAAATTGGTCCAGATCTGAATAAACCTTATGTTAGAGTTGTCAAATAGTAAGTTAAGATGCACCACAATGATCTACATGGTTTTCTAGTCAAGTTACATATAAAGTACATTTAATTCGGAGCTACGACCTAGAAGTTATGAGCGTCACAAGTTAAACATGGCATTGATGCATAATGCATACAAACATCAAGCACACATGCTCAAATCATGGGTGCAACAAGATAATATGCAACGACATGCAATTACAATCAAGTTTCATATAGAGCATGCTCAAAACGGAGCAACGGTTCAACACATACACTCAAAGCAAGTTATAACAACAATCTGCCCAAAACAGCAAGTAGACACTTTGCAATCATCAAAACAACAAGCTACAGGAATCATATGAGCACAAACTTGATATGCACACAAAGTAAAGATAACATGATTCAATTAACATTAAGGTTCAGGTTCATAGGCATCAAGATTAAGCCAATATGATCAATGCAAAAAGCCACTTTATAACACACATTAGGACATGGTGAAAAACAGGCATATGTTTGAGCAGAGTTAACATGATGACATGTTGGAGGCATGAAACAAGTATGCTACAGTGCATGAACATGGCATCAAAAGGTATAGCATGCTAGTCCATATCATGGAGCTCAAAACACGTAGCATATCATATACATAGGAGCAACAAGTTCATGGCATTCATCCAGACAAGATGCAAACATGAAATAGCAGATTCACAGACTTAGAGAAAATCTGGGAATGCAAACAATAACATTATGATGCTGAATTTGGAAGCACATAACAACAAATATAGCAACTTTTAATATTTATGCAAAAGAGATGAGCATATAGAAGACATGGCATACTTCAACTTACTCTAGGGGAACAAGTTCATATGATGCTTATATTAGTTACTATGATTTAAATGGAACATGTTGTTAACAAATTGACAGACTTAGCATGATGGCAACTGGAGAGCGAGAAAGAGACAAGCTACATCAAGTATATATGGCAACTAAGGGCATGGCATTGAAGTACAAGTCAAGAACTACAAAACCTAATTACTGAGCTACTGCTAAAAACCACTAGAACATGTTTAAAACATCATAGCAAGATTGTAAATGATAACAGTTTTTCAGACTTGGCAGAATTTACTGGACATGGCAGAAACAGAATTAGGTAGGAATGTTGCAAGCTTGTTTAACTCAACACACAACATATCATGACCTGAAAATACAATCAATAGTAAGACGGAATGTTTTTGATCTACTCAAGTCAAGAATATGGTCATAGGATGCACACAACACTATCTATGCACTTCGCAAAAATGAACTTGTTGTTAACAGGCTGACAAAAATATTTTTAAGCAATTTGAGAGCATGAAAACAACAAGCTACAGTAGGCTATACTTGTAAACAAGGGCATGTACGGATAGAGCATAACATGGGCATCAAATATTACTGCACATCTCCATATTATGCATGGATTTGTTGGCAGCATCAAGAAAATATGGCATCATAATGTAACAGTTTCAGACTTGGCAGAGTTTGTCGTCTCTGAAAATAGCAAACAACTAGTAGGCCACTTGGCAAGCTTGTTCTAGTCACCAGAGGGCATATCATGAAAAATATAATACACCAATCCAAAGATGACATGATTGTGCTTCTAAACATGTTGGCATGTTGCTCAAAAGAAAATCACACAAAATGTTAAGAAAAAGACAAAATGACAAGTTACAACAGTTTTCAGCAGATTATATCACTTAGCACTTTTGCAACGATGATTAAGACATCAAGATGAACAGTAACATGAATGCAAATGCAACCATCATGAAGAGCATCCAGAGATGAACAATTTGACATATCATGCACTCCAGTCGGAGCAACATGCACAAAGTTATGACATGATGAAGATGCACACATGAAATTTCAGATCAAGGGACTTGGAAGAATTCTACCTCGCAAGAAGTTGGACGGGGAGATGCAGGACGAGCATATTCTGGACGGAGCACGGTGTTTGGATGTCAGGAGTGGTGGACCTTGTCCACCCTGGCTTCAGCGACGGCGGAGGCGACTCCGGCGAGGCGCGGGGCTGCCGGAGATGGCCGGAGAGGGTGCGGGGCGGCCGGAGGTGCTCGAATCCGGCGACTCCTCGTCGGATCGGGCCAGGCGGCGAGCGGTGCGTGGCGCGACGCGACGAGCGACAGCGGGGGGCTGGGCCGGCGTGGGACGGCGAGGTGGAGTGTGGTGGCACGGCGTGGGAGGTGCACGGGAGGCGGAGCCCGGATCGTCCCGGGGAGGGAGTGCCCTTGGCCCGAGCGGGCCTGGTGGCGGGGGCGGCGCGTAGGACAGGTGGCGGCGCAGGACTGGGCGAGGGGCGGCACCGTGGTGACGTTGCTGCAGCGTGCAGTGACAAGTGGCGGCAGAGGGTGGAGCTGGCACGAAATTCGACGTGAGGGGCTGGAGGTAGGTGGAGGCTAGGTTTTGCTTAAATTTAGGGGGGTGGGGCTGTTTATATAGCTTGGGAGAGTTTGGAGAGGGGTATTGGGGAGCCGTTTTCGCCCACACGATCATGATCCGATAGGAAAGAGCATGGAAGGGAGTTAGATGGGCTAGGTAGGCTGCAGGTTGGTTGTGCAGAAGGCCGAGGGCTGCGGGAGAGAAGAGAGAGAGGCCTAACGGCAATTTCCGGATACCAAAAACGTCTGATGAATAAACTGGCAATGGTGGCGCTATATGTTTAACTATTGGCATATCAAACGAACTCCGAATGCGACGAAATTTGACAGGCGGTCTACCTACACTATAATAAGACCGCACGCTAAGTTTCATCCCATCCCGAGAACATTTTTAAGCCACTTATAAAATAATATTTCGAAGGTGTCGTGGGTGCGTGTGAGTGTGCCTGGGCTTAGAACGGACAACGGAGAGAACTGGGAGATCAGGCAGCTACGAACGGATGCAAGTTTTGAAAAACATGCGGATGAAATGTGCATGACGACATGGCAAAGTGCAACATGCAAGCGAATAACATGGCAATGACAGCAAATAACTGTAAGACATCTGGCACAACGGTCTCGAAGCGTCACACTATTGGCCGCAAAATGCGGCATATAGTATTGCTTCTCACGGATTTCAGATTCCCCCCAGGTTCTGAGTTATTAGTCACTCGAGAACACCGATAAGTGAACCGATTCCGCACTCTGATTCGATAACTCTAAGTAATTTTCATTGCTTACAAGTTTAATAATCCTTCAAGTCATTCCTAGCTTGATCGGCTATATAATTATCATCCTAATTTTTAACTGTGCTACCTGGTCCTTTTCCCGGAGCACTATTTTCGATGATGAGCTAATCTTGTGTCGATCTTCCTCATCATATCAATTCTTCTTGAACAACAAACTTTATTTCCAGTTTGTGTTGTACCCATGGTTCCAATAACCTTTCTCTTCATCATTCCTTTGACTTGATGTCATCGCCGATCGATTACATCTTCACGAAATCTCTCAACAAATATGTCGTGATCATCATCCGCATTCTGAGATCTTCCAGGATATCAATTGAATTCATGACGAGAAATACCATCTTTGTCCTTGATGATTTATGTTATCATCGACCACCTTATTGCCTTCCCTCCAACACAAACTTGTTCATGTTTTGTGTTAGACATTGTGTTCCTTTCTATCCAACTTATATTATGATTTTATCTTGGAGTGTTACCATCTTTTATTTCAAAGATGTTGAGAGAATTGCTCCAGATATTAATTATGTATATAGTAATACTTCTCGCCATCTCCGTTCATTTCTTGGTCCCTGTGTTAATTCTAACGAGGATACCAACAAGTGAACGGTGCTGCTTGGATTCTGTACTTCTAGCAACCCTATTTCCTTGAAGTTAATGATCAATAGTTCATTCTTATACCTTACATTGATCATGCTACATAAGACCATATTACGGGTGCACCTTTCAACCAATGTTTAATTGTGTATGTTTCCCCCGAGCATACATCATTATATAATTTGATCTGACAAATGTTATCTCCTTGTTCACGTAACTATGGAAATCTCTCTTTATGGAAATCTCGAGGAATTGTCACTGAGTCCCGAAGCCAACCCCTCATCCCCTCCTTGGTCTAATAATGAACTCTTGATTCGGAACTGGCTTCCATAGTTCATTCCCCGAGAATTTTACAATGTCTTCTCGTCAATTTGTGTTGCACCTTTTCTTCTTAGGCATCCTTAGTCTGAGGTATCCTGCCACCAATAAGATCTGAATCTCGGTTAGATATGATGGTTGGAACATATTTCCAAGAGTTATATCATTGGTCTTTATATGACAGGATAAGGCGATGTCATGCCTAGCACACCTGGCCGGAGGACCTATTGTTATAGTTCTTCCCTTTTAGCAAGGTTAACCAATCTTCCATGAGGAAATTGTAAGACTTATCCTATAAGTTGTCCCTGATGGATCTGTTGTGTATCCAACGTTTGAACATTACTTGATGACCATGTCAATGCTATCTCGAAGCATGTATGTGGTACTCCGATCATCAATAAGAACATTTGAAGCACAATGCTAAACATTCTTTATCAATTGTTAAAACACCGTTGTTTGGGTAATGTCACGAAATTCCTCTCCCCTTACCTAAGTGGTTTTCTACTTTCTATCCTGTCATGGATATCATGATCTGCTTGTTCTTGTGAAGGATATACTCCTAATAATTGTGTTTAAACACATTTTCCTTTCCATTGGTTCATTTAAATCTGGTAATCACATTTTCCTTTCCATTGTTTTGTTTAACCTTTCTTGTGATCTATATGATATAAGCAGTAATATTTCCGTGCTTATGTAAAGACCTCGGTTCTACAACTCTGTCAGTAAGACCTTGTTACTATTGTTGATGACATCCCGGTAACTACCGATGGACGAGAACTTTGCCTATAGGTCCGCCTTGTTTCAACAAGCAGGAAAATGGTTCTCTTCGTCCCTTGCCCTTGGTACCAGTGTTGTTGCCAACATAACTGACAGGCTATCTTCTGACATGCCTTGCTATCATGACCATGCAAGATGTCCGCACCCCTTTCTACTTTTAACCCACATGGTGGGCCCATAACCCACAGTTCTACAGGATTGAAACCTGACTCTCCTGTACACCCCTGTTTCCAAAGTTATTCCTCACACTTGGCTTCATATGTAATTCACAAACCCCCTTCCTAGAGTTGATCTACTCTGGTATCAGGCGCAATATTTATTTTCGTTGCTCTGAACCCCTTTCAACTTCTAGTTAGGCATTGAACCATTGTCTGGGTGCTTGAAACTCCTTATTGTACCTTCTTACTTTGCTCTCGATATTTTCCTAAGCTACAACTCGAGAGATACCTTGGGCCAAAATCCCTGAGCTAATTACCGAATATCAGTCCTTCCAGACATCTATCTTGTAGTTTCCCCTCCTATCCTTTTGTAAGTACGATGGAGTTCCTGAAGAAAGGATGATGACTTCATCATGATGGCCTAAAATAGAGGAATGAAGACGTCAATGTAATGGATCAACCTCTTCGATAAGAGGAACCAAGACTAAGAGCACTCGCTAGAATTTTGTAACAAAATCCTTTCCCCCTCACCCCCCTCTCAAATCTCGAGACAAGATTTCTTGTCGTGGAGGAGAATTGTAACGCTCGGATAATTAAGCTACAGTGAACCTCTACTAATGATGCCACATCACCTCAGTTACAATTGATAATCTCGCGTTAGTTCAAAACTGATTCAAATTAAAATTTGAATTAAAGGCAAACAACAAAAGTTTTCGAATATTAAACCTAAAATGTTCGGGTTGTGCCAAATAATGCATAGGTAATTATGGTGAAGAAACCACACTTCTATAAAATATTTAAATATTCTAAAATGAATAAAATAGTAGCAAAAATAATTATATAAATGCTTTTAAATAATAAAGAAATATTAAACTAGTTTATTTAGTCACTAAACTTTTTGTGGCAGCACTAGGATTTACAACTCTAATTTAGGTGTGGGCTTTAACTTATTATAAAACTATAACTATTAAAGAAATAAAATAAAAAAGAAAAAGAAAAAAGGTGAAAGCCTTCCCCCTCCCCTTGGGTCAAGTGGCCCAACAACTTCCCCAGGCCGGCCTAGCCCCACTTCCTCTGCCGCCTTCCCCACGCACACTGTTCGGACGATGATACATCTCCAATGTATCTATAATTTTTATTGTTCCATGCTATTATATTATCTGTTTTGGATGTTTTATATGCATTAATATGTTATTTTATATTATTTTTGGGACTAACCTATTAACCTAGAGCCGAGTGCTAGTTCCTATTTTTTTCCCTTGTTTTTGAGTTTCGCCGAAAAGGAATACCAAACGGAGTCCAAACGGAATGAAACCTTTGCGATGATTTTTCTTCGACCAAAAGATAACCAGGAGACTTGGAGATGAAGTCAGAGGAGCCACGAGGTGGCCACAAGGACGGAGGGCGCGCACAGGGGGTAGGGCGCGCCACCACCCTTGTGCCCCCCCCCCCCCCCCCCCCCCCCCGTGACCCTCCTGACCTAATTCTTTCGCCTATATATTCCCATATATCCCCAAACCACTAGAGGCATCCATGAAAACACTTTTCTGCCACTACAACCTTATGTACCCGTGAGATCCCATCTAGGGGCCTTTTCCGGCACCCTGCTGGAGGGGAATTCGGTCACGGAGGGCTTCTACATCAACTCTAGTGCCCTTCTAGTGAAGCGTGAGTAGTTTACCTCAGACCTATGGGTCCATACCTAGTAGCTAGATGGCTTCTTCTCTCTCTTAGATTCTCAATACCATGTTCTCCTCGATGTTCTTGGAGATCTATTTGATGTAATACTTTTTTGTGGTGTGTTTGCTGAGATCCGATGAATTGTGGATTTATGATCAGCTTATCTATGAATATTATTTGAATCTTCTATGAATTCTTATATGCATGATTTGACATCTTTGTAATTCTCTTCGAACTACCGGTTTGGTTCGGCCAACTAGATTGGTTTTTCTGGCAATGGGAGAACTACTTAGCTTTGGGTTCAATCTTGCGGTGTCCTTTCCCAGTGACAATAAGGGCAGCAAGGCACGTATTGTATTGTTGCCATCAAGGATAAAAAGATGGGGGTTTCATCATATTACTTAATGCGTTACTCCGTTCTTTATGAACTTAATACTCTAGATGCATGTTGGATAGCGGTCGATGAGTGTAGTAATAGTAGTAGATGCAGAATTTTTTCGGTCTACTTGACATGGACGTGATGCCTATATTCATGATCATTGACTTAGATATCGTCATAACTTTCCATTTTTCTATCAATTTCTCGGCAATAATTTGTTCACCCACCGTATTATTTGCTATCTCGAGAGAAGCCTCTAGTGAAACCTATGGCCCCCGGGTCTATTTTCCATCATATAAGTTTCCGATCTACAATATTAGTTTCCGATCTACTATTTTTGCAATCTTTTACTTTCGGATCTATAAACCAAAAATACCAAAAGTATTTACTTTATAGTTTATCTATCTCTATCAGATCTCACTTTTGCAAGTAATCGTGAAGGGATTGTCAACCCCTTTATCGTGTTGGGTGCAAGTTTGTTTGATTGTTTGTGCAGTTTCAGCAGGAAGAATTTTTGGCGTCGTTGCCAGGGAGATCTACGCCAAGTCAAGACATACCAAGTACCCATCATAAAACTCTCATCACTTGCATTACATTATTCTCCATTCACCTCTCATTTTCCTCTCCCCCACTTCTAAAATGACTTTCGAAAAGATTTGCCTTTTCTTTGCCCCGTTCCTCTCTTCGTGTGCTTTCTCCCTCTCTATGACTAGAACTTTTACCCCTCCTTTGTCTCCCGACTTTGAAGTTCTTCACTACAAAAACAGAAACAAGGAGAAAAATTAAAAAATGCTTGGTATAGGATGATAGAATCTTATCGCAATTACACTATAAAAGGGGATTTTAAAATTCTACTCCGTACTTTTTATGTTGGGTTGACCATGCCCCATAGGCAACTCTTGGATTTCGCTACTAAATGGAATTTTACCAAAATTGATCCCAACATTGCTTATGAAATAATAGAAGGAGTAGCTAGAATATCACCTCCACAAACGGGTTTACCTCACACTCAAGGGGGAACTCAAGTTTTCGAGAAACTATGCGAAGTAACATTTTTTTGCAAAAATCTCTTGAACCCCTCAAAAATGTCAGTGGGAACATCCACCGCATGAATATGTTGATTACTCTTTGCAATAAGCGGTTGGATGCTCTAGACTTAAAAATTTCTGAATATAAGGAGAAACACAAAGAACCTCCTGGATTTGAACATAACTCCACTATTAGGGTAAATACCAAAGATGAGAATACCTAGATCTATTCGTGTTTTATGCCTAGCTAAGGGCGTTAAACAATAGCGCTTGTTGGGAGGCAACCCAATTTTATTTTTGTTCTTTGCTTTTTGTTCCTGTTTTCCTTTGAATAATTCATCTGGCCTCTAGTAAGATGTGGTTTTGTCTTTTAATTAGTGTTTCTGCCAAGTAAGACCTGTGGGATGGCTTACGGTGATAGTTGTTTTGATCTTGCTGAGAGACAGAAACTTGTACGATCAGGAAAATAATTTTAATAATTCACAGAAGCGTGCTTTTGATCTAATTCTTTTTGCACTAGATTGGTACATAAATTTACCAGGATGTTCTAATTTTCAATAATTTTTGGAGTTACAGAATTATTCAAAGTTTCGAGATTGCTATAGACTCTTCTGTTTTTGACAAATTCTGTTTTCTTTCTGTTGTTTACTTATTTTGGTGAATCTATGGGTAGTATCGGGGGGTATGAACCATGGAAAAGTTGGAATACAGTAGATATTACACCAATATAAATAAAGAATGAGTTCATGACAGTACCATAAAGTGGTGATTTATTTTCTTATACCAACGGGGCTTATGAGATTTTCTGTTGAGTTTTGTGTTATGAAGTTTCCCAATTTTGGGTAAGGATTTGATGGACTATGGAATAAGGAGTGTCAAGAGCCTAAGCTTGAGGATGACCAAGCCACCCCAAGGTAATATTCAAGGACAACCAAGATCTTAGGCTTGGGGATGCCCCGAAGGCATCCCCTCTTTCGTCTTCGTCTATAGGTAACTTCACTTGAGTCTACATTTTTATTCACCACATGATATGTGTTTTCCTTGGAGCGTCTTGTATGATTTGAGTATTTTATTTTTAGTTTGCCACAATCATCCTTGCAGTACACACCTTTTGAGAGGTACACACATGAATCGTGATTTATTAGAATAGTCTATGTGCTTCACTTATATCTCTTGAGATAGGCAATATTGCTCTAGGGCTTCACTTATATATTTTTAGAGCATGACGGTGGTTTCACTTTATAGAAATTGATGAACTCTCATGCTTCACTTATATTATTTTGAGGGTCTTTAAATAGCATGGTAATTTGCTTTGGATATAAATTTAGTCCTAATGTAATAGGCATCCTAGAGGGATATAATAAAAACTTTCATATAAAGTACATTGAATACTATGAGAAGTTTGATTCCTTATGATTATTTTGACATATGAAGATGATGATATTAGACTCATGCTAGTGGAGTAATTGTGAATTTGAGAAATACTTGTGTTGAGGTTTGGGATTCCCGTAGCATGCAGGTATGGTTAACCGCTATGTAGCGACGTTGGAGCATGATATATTTTTTTTGATATCCATCCTTTGTGTGGAGGTATGGATCTCGTGATGGTTAACTCCTACCAACTCTTCCCCTAGGATCATGCGTGTAGTGCTTGGTTTCAATGGCTAATAGATTTTTGCAATAAGTATGTGAGTTCTTTATGACTAATGTTGAGTCCATGGATTATATGCACTCTCACCCTTCCACCATTGTTAGCCTCTCTTGTGTCGCACAACTTTCGCCTGTACCATACACCCACCATATAACTTCCTCAAAACAGCCACCATACCTACCTATTATGGCATTTCCATAAATATTGCCATGCAACTTTCCACCATTCTGTTTATTATGACACGCTTCATTATTGTCATATTGCTTTGCATGATCATGTAGTTGACATCGTATTTGTGGCAAAGCCACCTTTCATAATTTTTTCATATAGGTGACTCTTGAGTCATTGCACATCCCGGTACACCGCCGGAGGCATTCATATAGAGCCATATTTTGTTCTAAGTATCGAGTTTTAATTTTTTTAGTTGTAAGTAAATATAAGTGTGATGATCATCATTACTAGAGCATTGTCTCATGTGAGGAAATAAAAAAAGAGGCCAAAGAAGCCAAACAAAAAAAAAGAAAAAATGAGAGAACAATAGATAAGGGGCAATGTTACTATCCTTTTTCCACACTTGTGATTCAAAGTAGCACCATGGTCTTCATGATAGAGAGCCTCCTATTTTGTCACTTTCATATACTAGTGGGAATTTTTCATTATAGAACTTGGCTTGTATATTCCAACAATGGGCTTCCTCAAATTTCCCTAGGTCTTCATGAGCAAGCAAGTTGGATGCACACTCACTTAGTTTTTATTTTTGAGATTTCATAAACTTATAGCTCTAGCGCATCCATTGCATGGCAATCAGTACTCACTCACATTGATATCTATTGATGGGCATCTCCATAGCCCGTTGATATGCCTAGTTGATGTGAGACTATCTCCATCCTTTTGTCTTCTCCACAACCACCACATTCTATTCCACCTATAGTGCTATGTCCATAGCTCACGCTCATGCCAGTTTGTAATTCCTGATAATATTCTTCTACAGAATTTTTTCCCTGTCTTAAACGCTACAATTTTTGAAGCAATTCACGTTGATAATATGGTGGAACCCAACGAGTACGCATAGTGGTTTTCAAAGCAGCCCAAGTAGTTGGAATATGATATAATCTACAATGTTTAGACCACCATACACATGCAAAACTAGTGAAAGCACAAACAACAACAACAACCCGTCTCTCCTCGGGATATTGTAAACATGTAAAATGTTGTTCAGTTTCTAACTCCCAAGTAAGATATATATCAGGAACATGTCTACCCTCAAATGGTGGAATATTTAATTTCAGTTTAGGAATATGGTCATTATCTCGTACCTGAGGTGGTAGTGCAGGCCTACCGTTGCGAATATATACCTGAGGTCGACCTTCTGGTGGTGGTGCTGGTGGCTACACGTAGTTCTGATTTTGATCAACCTCATCCTCATAATAGTCATCCACCTCTGTAGTAGCAGCAGGAACTACAGAAGCACCAATAGCTGTAGCAGCGACACTAGAATTTTGTCTTGGCTCAATAGGAACACGCTGTGCTCGGCCTACTGTATCGCGACATAAAGCTGGTTGTGTGTCAGGAACCCGACTCAATACCACACCGATCTAGCATGTAACACCTCAAATCACTTTGTGGCCTCACGCACGGTATTCCCACGGGTGTCGCCTTACCAGGCCCGGGACCGTTTGCGCCTTTTGGCACACGTATATGATAGTGTTGCTAGCATCCATATGATAAAGAGTCAGGGCTGACATGGCTACTCGTGAACCCAAAGTGGCACTAACTTACAGGGACAGGCATACATGACCCAGCAACGAACGTGTCGGTCATCAGCGAGTGAATCCGGGCTATAGCAACTGGACTAGCAGGACTCCAGTAAATCAGGCTATAGCATGCTAATAGGACTCCGGTAGACACCGTGTGACATTTCCCCGAAGGGACAGACACAGGAACAAAGAAGGACACATGCTGGCCAACCTAAGTGTTCTGGAGCAGTAGCAAGCTACCAAGGCTCAGTGGAAGCACTAGGAGACATTTCCCGGTAAGAGAGGCTACCAAGGATAAACAACTAGATAGTCAGATCCCACACATACCAAGCATTTCAATAACATACACACAATATGCTTGATATGTGCAAATACAACATGGCATCACAACATGACTCTACAACTCAAGTATTTATTCAATAGGCTCCGAGGAGCGAGATATTACAAACATGGGTCTCATGACCCAACATTCCGAGCATACAAGTCAAAGCATAAGCGGAAGCTTAACATGTCTGAGTACAGACATCTACAAATGAAAAAGGCTGATAAGCGTGACTATCTACCAGATCCCGCCGAGGGCACAAGATCATAGCGGAGGTAACAAGCTAAACGTCGAAATAAACACGGAACTACCAGTGAGACGTAAGTCTCTCTGCAAAAACATAAAATAGGAAAACGTGAGTACAAATGTACCTAGCAAGACTTACATCAGAACTATCTACATATGCATCATTATCAACAAATGGATGCTGGGGTTTAACCGCAGCAAGCTAGCTTTGACTCGGTGGCTATCCTGAACTACGACTGCAAGTAACTCTTTTGAGGTGGCGCACACGAGTCCAAATTTTCACCATATCAATACACTACTATGGATCCGCTCCCGTCTCCCTATGAGAACGCCATCCATAGCACTCATGCTTATCTTGCGTATTTTAGAGTATCCACTTTCACTTGTCTATGAATTGTATAGGCAACCCAGAGGTCCTTTACCGCGGACGCGGCTATTTGAATAGATGATGTTAACCCTGCAGGGGTGTACTTATTCACACACGCTCTTGCCACTTACCGCCATATACACGTCATGTATCTCGGCAACCTTCAAGCGGAATCCTAGCGAGGGTGTCGGCCACGGTCTACCTAAACACTCAAGTCTCTAGTCCAGGTTTATCGCCTATTCAGGTTCCATCTGCAGGGAGTCTGGCCGAAGTTTCCACATACGGCCCCGAACGATGTGAGCAGGGTTCCCGAGACACCAAACGAGCGCCTGGTGCACCATGCCACGTGCCTACCGCATCATAGCCCACCCCTCGGGTCAGCGCTGCCCACAGCCTCTAGCATACTACAAACAATAGAAACTACTTGCAACTCCTGGACAGAGGACAAGGGTGATTAAGAAGCCAAGAGGGTCAATTAAGGATCCCAATGAGTGGTAGTAACTGTTCATGGATCACAAACATGGTACTCAGTTCCTGAGGACGGCTTCAATGAGACAACCCACCATGTACTCCTACATGGCCTCTCACCGCTACCTTTACCAAATCTTGTTCACACACTTAGCTCACACACAGTAGGACATGTTCACCACTGTTCCAATTCATCGCCGATGAATCAGACCTGACACAACTCTAAGCATAGCAGGCATGACAAACAAGCACGAATGAGTAGGCACATCAGGGCTCAAACAACTCCTACTCAAGCTAGTGGGTTTCATCTATTTACTGTAGCAATGACAGGTCATGCAAGGGAAAAGGGGTTCTACTACCGCAGCAAGTAAGAGATGAACCGTTGTTGTCCTAATGCAGTAAAAGAGAGCAGGAGTGAGAGAGTGGGATTGTATTGAAATGAACAAGGGGGTTTTGCTTGCCTGGCACTTCTGAAGATAGTATATCTCTTCATGGTGTCATCGAACTCATCGTCAGAACATCGTCTAGTGAGAGGGGACAAATACCGGCAAACAAGGAAGAACACAATCAATGCAATGCACAATATGGTGCATGATCATGACATGTCAATATGATGTGATTTGAGCTAACGCAACTAGCAACAGATTAAATGAAGTTGGTTTGAACCCTAGGTTCAAATTCAAACTCCATATGTGAAGGTTTAAATGCCATTATAAGATTTGGGTTAAACAGCAGCCATAAGTTGTTCTATCATGCATGAAAATGGTACATATGGATATATTGGATTTTTTTATCATTTTTCATGTATAATTTATCTCATTTGGAGTTACGGTTGAATTTATATGAATTTTAGAAGTTTTGGGCATCTTTTAGAATTTCCTCAATTAAATTAAATCCAGAAAATGAGTTATTGCGACAACACTGCGTCACTGTGACATCAGCAGGTCAACAAAACGGGTCCAGGTCAAACCTGATGGCAGGGACCCACACGTCAGTGTCTCAGGGCTGGTTTGGGTGGATGACAGGTGGGACCAGTCAACGCTGGTTTGGCCAAGGTCAAACTGACACGTGGGGTCCGCAAGATTAACACTAATCTAAACAAGAAATAAAGCTGGAGTTAATTAGGGAGTGGGGTACATGTGTCAGTGGCCTAGGGGGTTGGTTAGCGGGGTGATTAGCCTCTAATTAAATGTGCCCCGTCATCACGCCGGATATCTGCCGGCGGTGACCACGGGAACGGCAGAGGCACGCCGGAGTTTCTCGGGCTTGCACTACAGGCGGCGGTTTATGGCGGTGTTTGGATCTACGGAGAGCTGGCGTTCGTGCGCATCTTCTAGGGCAGACGGGAGGGGCTGTGGTGGCCTGAGCTCACCGGAAGTGAATCCGTGGCAGCGGCTGGAGCTTGGGCTGGCGCGGGGCGAGGCTGTGGTTTTCTAGCAAGTGAGAGAAGTAGCACCGGAGCATTGGGGAAGCTCCAGGAGCTCACGCACATGCTTAGTTTGGTCCTGGGAGGACTACAGCGGCGGCACGGCGGCAGTGGCGGACGGCAGCGCTCGGCCAAGGTGGGGAAGCTAACTAGGGGAGGAGAACGACGGGGATTCCTGTGGGGAAATGGAGAGTGGCTCACGGAGGGGCTAGCAGAGGCGATGGCGAGGTCAGGGAAGTGCTGGAGCCCGCGAATCGACTGCAAGGTCACCGGCGGCCGGAGGTTGAAGATGAGGCCGGGGATGACGTTGCAGGGATTTCGCGGTCGTGTGCGTTGGTGTGTAGATCCACGGCGTCGTGCCAGTGCTCCTCGCCGCGCTGGTTGGCCGGGTGGTGGCCTATATCCACGGCTATGGTGACGGCGTGCTCTCGAGGCTCACAGGGAAGATAGGGGAAGAGGGAGCCAGGGGAGGGGGAGAGGTCCAGAGGGATAGGGGAGAACGAGGAGAGGCTCTGGGTGTCTCCGTGGTGTCGCGAGGATGTCGGGGAGGCTGCCACCACAAAGCAGGAGGTGGAGGCCTCCGCGTGCGCGCGTGCGACTTCGCATCTGCCTACTGGCAGAGGTTGAAGACAGCCGCTCTACCACAGTGGGTTGGGCTGGTGCAGCTGAGCCGGCTACAGGTAAGTGGCCCAGGTGGGTGTTCTCTCTCTCCTTCTCTATTAATTCTCTTTTTCTATTATTCTGTAACTTGATGGCTTTATTAGAAAATAATTAGGCACATTCAAAAATCATGAAACTTGCTCAAGCCCACTGTTCGGAAAAATATCCAACAGCAAACATTTAAGTTTATGATTATTTGAGCATTTAAAATATTTTATAGTATTTAAATGCCCAAATGAAAATAACATATGATTTAGTTCAGAGCCCAAATATGTCATGGAAAAATGTGCAACACCTCTGGTTACTGTTTCCAGCATTTTCCAGAAATGATGAACATTTTTGAAAGCCATTTGGATTCACTGAAAATATTTTAGTTAAACCTAGTCAATTCCTTTAATGCTAGGGTTTAGGCAATCCCCATTTCAAGTTTTAAAAGAATTTAAACATGATGAAACAGACAAGTGCTAGCCTAGTGCAGGTAAGGCTAGGGATGTGAAAACTCACCCCCACTAAACAAGAATCTCGTCCCGAGATTCAAGCGTAGGGTAAGATGGAAGGGGGAACACAAACTAACACAATCTTCACCATCCATGTTGCACTTCATAAGAACGTTAATTCGATCACCATCATTGTGTTGATGCCTTGCTCTGAGAACTCCAACTAACATGACAACGAGAGGGAAAGAAAGACTCTAGAAGGATCGATCTTATCGAAGGTCGAACAACTTAGGATCAAGTCATGGAATGAGACATAGCAACATCTCTTAAGCTGAGACACGAAGCACACATCTAGAGGGCTGGAGTGGATAAGATGACGAGGGTTCACTAGGTAGACAACAACCTCACACTTAAGAAGGTGTTGAACAGTTGTCAACATAGCGAGGAGTTAAGTTTCCATGACACCATATCGAGACACCTCAGGGAAGGTGACTCGTAGGATCAATACCTTAAGTGGCTAAAAGAATTACCTTTGATATAGAGATCACTGAGACTCTCTATACCAGCCTAGGGCAATCTCGAGCGATCACTTGGAGGAGTTCGGTAGAATGGCATACTCGGACTAGTATGGATGATGTAGATTACCTTGTTGAAGACAACGCAATGAGTGATTTTGCTTATCATCGGGATGAATGGAGCCCATGGTAGATGATCCTGATCAGTAATTACTAAGAAGGGTAGTCCATGGTAGGGTGGCACAAAGGCGGTACAAGCTGGGAACAAAATACAAATGCTGGGAATGATTCTAGTACCTGGGGAGAAACTCAACAGTAGAGAATGATTCAACTGTTGGAATGGTTATAGCATAACCGAGGAAGCTGGGAGCAATCCCAGTTAGTGCCGATGATAACACCTAGTGTTTGTGCGTGCTTTCAAGAGCTTGAGCATTTCCATATTCATCAAGGTTTTACCAATATACGTGACAAGGATCCTGGCAACACAACATACTACCATGATGATTAATGGTGGAAGATGCAGATGCAAAGGAAGATAACACCTTCTTAGATTTCACCTTAGTGGGGACAAGGGAACAAAATCTGGACGATCGACCGAGAGACATTTAGCACTCCGCTTCTAATGTTCTCCTTGATGTGCTAGCATAATCCATTCATAGATATGGTTTGGTATCTAGAACATCAAGTAAAAGGTCGGACTTCAGGAGCACAGAAATCCATAAGGAACAACTAGGGAGTAAATCCTACGAAATCCTTATGGGGAGGTGGCCAACTTCCTCAAACAAGATACTACAATAATGGGTCTTCCGGCTGGGTGTGTTGGCCATGACATCCATTTTACCGTGTTACAGAGAGACCAATATTATAGTTCTTGGGAAACATTCCAACCATCATATCTGCCTAAGATTCAGATCTGGTTGGTGCAAGAATATTCCAGATTCATCAAGTCTAGAAGGAAAAGTAAAAGTTTGCAACACAAATCAATGAGATGACATTGCGAGATTCTCGGGAAATGAACTACAATAGGAAGCTCCAAAACATGAGCTGGTTCTGCTACATACATGTGAACACGCTGTCCCAGACAAACATGACCATGTAGTAGTCTTATAATAAAACACTACCGAGTTTAGGTGGGGAACCATCATCGAGGATATCGAAGTCCTTGCGTAAGTCTAGCTCTTAAGAAGAAACTTATTCTCCTTGAACAAATCAATCAGTGGCTTGGTGTGCTAGGGACACATATAGCGTGAAGGTTGCAAGCCTCCAAACCACAGAGTACTTCGCACGTATGCATGACCGATTTGGGATGATTCCAAAGGAAGCAACATTGACTTTCTCGAATTCACGGCGGCAACTTGCATCAAATGCACATGAACTAGAGGAGGTCACCTCTTGCATCCTAACATATGCTTCATGAGCTACCATGAGGAGATGCTTTCAAAAGTTTCCAACACTAGCTTAATGTTCAACAAAATCATGGAGAAGATAAAAATGTTGCTGATGGGCTCAACAACAATTCATACAGGTTTCCATGAAGACGGAATTCCATAATTATGTGAACAAGTGATAGCACTGGTCAGACCCGAAAGATAAAATGGTGTATGCTCGAGGAAACATCCACGAGTAAGACAACATTACGAATATCGTTGGTTCTGATTTGATTTGATGATAGCCCATACTCAAATCAAAGTTTTGGCAAGACAATAGATCCAATAATTGACCACGAGGTTCAATCAAGGAAGATATCATCTTTATTCAACACACACGCACAAAGATATCCCTTAGAATGAGCTAAATCAGACAAGCTTTCATCTTTCAACTCTCCAAGTTGTTGTTTAGCTTAGCCAACTAGCTCGGGGTATCCGACATAGAATCTTGGAGAGAGGGTGGTTTACAAGAACACCAACATGTTCACGAACTTAACATAGCGGTCAGGTGACAACCTGGTGATACTTCCGAAAAGATATTCGGAAAATCACAAACCACTGACATGTTACTAAGCTCGAGAACAAACTTGCTTTTCAGGGCAAGACAAGATGACCAAAAGAGCAAGGGATTGACACAATCCTAACTCATTGATCGGAGAGTGCACCGGAAATAAGGACTAGGTAGCACGATCAACCTTAGGGTGATGATTCAATAATCAAAATGCTAAGAATGAGGTTATTGTCCATTTAACTACCAAGCAACGGAGTTGCTAGGAGTATAGATTTCACACATCACGATTCACTTGTCGGCGTTCCGGTTACAATAACACGAGAACCGAGGAATGAATATCGATGGCGAGAAGTATCACTGTGTCAAGAGTTCATAGGATGGTGTGAAATTCCCATGATAATCTTAATATAAAGATGGTAATACTCCAAGGTAGAACAGAACAAAAGCTGGATTAGTATTTGATCTGCGGAACACAACTTCTTTGACCCAATCCTGGATATGAATGAGGTACTGGAGTTTGTTTCTCCTAGTCATTATGGAGTAAAATGGCTTGACGGACCACAAGAGTAATAGGCATTGATAAACAAATGCACGTATACTCTTGACTATCAATTCGTAGACGAGGGCCAGAAAACAAATAAAAAGGGACAACTCAAAAGAACATATGATTTTCTGAATTGTGGATGCATAGATTAGTATGTCGAACGAGGTTCAACAGGTTCCTTCCGGATAACCCATGCAGAAAGGTAGAACTGGCAGAGTAACAACATAGAATCGAGAACTCGCCAAGAGCACTCTCGTTGTGATCTTTTGGTTCAACGAGGAACTTCTGCCATAAGTAATTCATGGTATTTGGAAGAAATAAATACCACGGATCTCAAGGAATAACACAAAGGTTACTAATAACCTAAGGGAACTATCAACACTAACAACATGAAGTAAGTAGGGTGAGTCTTGGGTTCAAGAACCCAGGGATAGAATGCCTACTACTAAGTGGCATCACAAGATGCTTTCGAGAATAATGGCCAGAATCATCACATTGGGAACACAAAACATGGCTAGGTTACTAGGTGATACTCTAGACACCTAGGGTCATAATAATAGCTCCAACACAAATGCCGAGGCAATGAAGTACCTCAACACACTAGTTAGTGTGCTTGATCTGGAACAAAGGAACTGCAGAACGGTAAGAAGGAATTTGCAAATGCATTAGACTGTTTAGAAACATGGAATGACTCGGACAGCATAACGGTTGTAAATGCTCGAAAAGATTTTGTGACAACCTACAAAATGGTGGCATAGCCACTCGATCATCACAGTATCAAGATTCTGATGCCAGCTATGAATACACAGAAGTAGCAGGAACTAAACTGAGGCTTAAATCCAACAATCTTATGAGTCTAGTGATTAGTAACACGTGATCCTGATATAAAGAAGAGAAACCCTAGTTCCTTAACCCCATAGGAAAGATAAGATGACTCAGATCAGAAGGGCATGAGGTAAAGGAGTAAAAAGAGCCTTACGTTCCATCCCACAATCAATTCCCCTACATATAACTAAAGATTTTCTAGACTCAACTTCGACCAGTTTGGCTTGGTAATCCTACAAGCAGTTAGGGTATGATACCAAAGCTTTCAGGACCCCGACTCAATACCACACTGATCTAGCATGTAACACCTCATTTCACTTTGCGGCCTCGCGCCTGGTATTCCCACGGGTGTCGCCTTACCAGGCCCAGGACCATTTGTGCCTTTTGGCACACGTATATGATAGTGTCGCTAGCATCCATATGACAAAGAGCCCGGGCTGACATGGCTAGCCGTGAACCCAAAGTGACACTAACTTACAGGGACATGCATACATGACCCAGCAACGAACGTGTCGGTCATCAACGAGTGAATCCGGGCTGTAGCAACTGGGCTAGCGAGACTCCGGTAGACACCGCGTGACATTTCCCCGAAGGGATAGACACAGGAATGAAGAAGGACACATCCCGGCCAACCTAAGTGTTCCGGAGCAGTAGCAAGCTACCAAGGCTTAGTGGAAGCACTAGGAGACATTTCCCGGTAAGAGAGGCTACCAAGGATAAACAACTAGATAGTCAGATCCCACACATACCAAGCATTTCAATAACATACACACAATATGCTTGATATGTGCAAATATAACATGGCATCACAACATGACTCTACAACTCAAGTATTTATTCAATAGGCTCCGAGGAGTGAGATATTACAAACATGGGTCTCATGACCCAACATTCAGAGCATACAAGTCAAAGCACAAGCGGAAGCTTAACATGTATGAGTACAGACATCTACAAATGAAAAAGGCTGATAAGCCTGACTATCTACCAGATCCTGCCGAGGGCACAAGATCGTAGCTGAGGTAACAAGCTAAACATCGAAATCCACGCGGAAGTACTAGTGAGACGTAAGTCTCTCTGCAAAAACATAAAATAGGAAACGTGAGTACAAATGTACCTAGCAAGACTTACATCAGAACTATATACATATGCATCATTGTCAACAAAGGGATGCTGGGGTTTAACTGCAGCAAGCGAGCTTTGACTCGGTGGCTATCCTGAACTACGACTGCAAGTAACTATTTTGAGGTGGCGCACACGAGTCCACATATTCACCATATCAATACACTACTGTGGATCCGCTCCCGTCTCCCTACGAGAACGCCATCCATAGCACTCACGCTTATATTGCGTATTTTAGAGTATCCACTTTCACTTGTCTAAGAACTGTATAGGCAACCCAGAGGTCCTTTACCGCGGACACGGCTATTCGAATAGATGATGTTAACTCTGCAGGGGTGTACTTCTTCACAAATGCTCTCACCACTTACCGCCATGTACACGTCATGTATCTCGGCAACCTTCAAGCGGAAGCCTGGCGAGGGTGTCGGCCACGGCCTACCTGAACACTCAAGTCTCTAGTCCAGGTTTATCGCCTATTCAGGTTCCATCCGCAGGGAGTCCGACCGAAGGTTCCACATACGGCCCCGAATGATGTGAGCAGGGTTCCCGAGACACCAAACGGGCACCCGGTACACCGTGCCACGTGCCTACCGCATCACAGCCCACCCCTCGGGTCAGCGCTGCCCATGGCCTCCAGCATACTACAAATACCAGAAACTACTTGCAATTCCTGGACAGAGGACAAGGGTGATTAAGAAGTCGAGAGAGTCAATTAAGGATCCCATTGAGTGGTAGTAACTGTTCATGGATCACAAACACAGAACTCAGTTCCTGAGGACGGCTTCAATGAGACAACCCACCATGTACTCCTACATGGCCTCTCACCGCTACCTTTGCCAAATCGTGTTCACACACTTAGCTCACACACAGTAGGACATGTTCACCACTGTTCCAATTCATCCCCGATGAATCAAACCTGACACAACTCTAAGCATAGCAGGCATGACAAACAAGCATGAATGAGTAGGCACATCAGGGCTCAAACAACTCCTACTCAAGCTAGTGGGTTTCATCTATTTACTGTAGCAATGACAGGTCATGCAAGGGAAAAAGGGGTTCAACTACCGCAGCAAGTAAGAGATGAACCGTTGTTGTCCTAATGCAGTAAAAGAGAGCAGGAGCGAGAGAGTGGGATTGTATGGAATGAACAAGGGGGTTTTGCTTGCCTGTCACTTCTGAAGATAGTATATCTCTTCATGGTGTCATCGAACTCATCGTCGGAACGTCGTCTACTGAGAGAGGACAAATACAGGCAAACAAGGAAGAACACAATCAATGCAATGCACAATACGGTGCATGATCATGGCATGTCAATATGCTGTGATTTGAGCTAATGCAACTAGCAACAGATTAAATGAAGTTGGTTTGAACCCTAGGTTCAAATTCAAACTCCATATGTGGAGGTTTAAATGCCATTAGTTGTTCTATCATGCATGAAAATGGTACAGATGGATAGATTGGATTTTTTTGATCATTTTCATATATAATTTATCTCATTTGGAGTTACGGTTGAATTTATATGAATTTTAGAAGTTTTGGGCATTTTCTGGAATTTCCTGAATTAAATTAAGTCTAGAAAATGAGTTATTGCGACAGCACTGCGTCACTGTGACATCAGCAGGTCAACAGAACGGGTCCAGGTCAAACCTAATAGCAGAGACCCACACGTCAGTGTCTCAGGGCTGGTTTGGCTGGATGGCAGGTGGGACCAGTCAACGCTGACTTGGCCAAGGTCAAACTGACACGTGGGGTCCGCAAGATTAACACTAATCTAAACAGGAAATAAAGCTGGAGTTAATAAGGGAGTGGGGTCCATGTGTTAGTGGCCTAGGGGGTTGGTTAGCAGGGTGATTAGCCTCTAATTAAATGTGCCCCGTCATCACGCTGGAGATCTGCCGGCGGCGACCACGGGAACGACGGAGGCACGATGGAGTTGCTCGGGCTCGCACTACAGGCGGCGGTTTGCAGCGGGGTTTGGCTCTACGGAGAGCTGGCATTCGTGCACATCTGCTTGGGCGGACGGGAGGGGCTGGGGTGGCCTGAGCTCACCAGAAGTGAGTCCGTGGCAGCGGCCGGAGCTTGGGCTGGCGCGGGGCGAGGCTGTGGCTTGCTAGAAAGCGAGAGAAGTAGCACCAGAGCATTGGGGAAGCTCCAGGAGCTCGTGCACATGCTTAGTTTGGTCCGGGGAGGACTGCAGCGGCGGCACGGCGGCAGTGGCGAACGGTGGCGCTCGGCCAAGGTGGGGAAGCTAGATAGGGGAGGAGAACGATGGAGATTCCTGTGGGGAAATGGAGAGTGTCTCACGGAGGGGCTAGCAGAGGAGACAGCGAGGTCGGGGAAGTGCTGGAGCCCGCGAATCGACTGCGAGGTCACCGGCAGCCGGAGGTTGAAGATGAGGCCAGGGATGACGTTGTAGGGCTTCCGTAGTCGCGTGCGTCGGTGTGTAGCTCCACGGCATCGTGGTGGAGCTCCTCGCCGCGCTACGGCTACGGCGATGGCGATGGCGTGCTCTCGGGGCTCACAGGGAAGAGAGGGGAAGAGGGAGCCAGGGGAGGGGAGCGGGAGCGGTCCAGAGGGAGAGGGGAGAACGAGGGGAGGCTCTGGGTGTCTCCGTGGCGTCGCGAGGATGTCGGGGAGGCTGCCACCGCGAAGCAGGAGGTGGAGGCCTTTGTTTGCGCGCGTGCGACTTCACCTCTGCCTACTAGGAGAGGTTGAAGACAGCCGCTCTGCCACGGTGGGCTAGGCTGGTGCAGCTGGGCCGGCTAGAGGTAAGTGGCTCAGGTGGGTGTTCTCTCTCTCCTTCTCTATTAATTCTCATTTTCTATTATTCTGTAACTTGATGGCTTTATTAAAAAATACTTAGGCACACTCAAAAATCATGAAACTTGTTCAAGCCCACTGTTTGGAAAAATATCCAACAAAAACATTTAAGTTTATGATTATTTGAGCATTTAAAATATTTTATAGTATTTAAATGCCCAAATGAATAACATATGATTTAGTTCAGAGCCCAAATATGTCATGGAAAAATGTGCAACACCGCTGGTTAGTGTTTCCAGCATTTTCCAGAAATGATGAATATTTTTGAAAGCCATTTGGATTCACTGAAAATATTTTAGTTGAACCTAGTGAATTCCTTTAATGCTAGGGTTTAGAAAATCCCCATTTCAAGTTTTAAAAGAATTTGAACATGATGGAACAGACAAGTGCTAGCCTAGTGCAAGGTAAGCCTAGGGATGTGACATTGTGGGAGACGTTTGAGTAATTCATCAAACTTGGCGTCCAACTTGGTGTGAATTGACTTCTCAATGTTATCCATCTTTTCCATTGCCTTTCCAAAGTTGACCATCACGTCTTCCACTGGTTGACCCAACATTTGATGAAACTTATCATGAAGCTCCTTGTTCGTCATGTTCTCCCAGTCAATCTCGTCGGCTTGTGTTCCTGCCCTAGTTAGCAGCAATAAAAACAGACAAGAATATGATCCTACAGACTACTCGAAGATGGTGGTGGTGGGGTGTCACAAATCCGTCAAGTGAATCTCAAATTCTTACTAGTTCTTACCCAATAGCAGGTGGTGATCGGCAACCGTTGTAGTCAAAACTCTCAAAGCTTGGATAGAGCGATTACTAGGGAGAGTCAAACGCACGACGTAGATGTATGTGGAGCTGGGAAGGCTTCTAATATGGTAGCAAAAAGGGTCAGCAATAATCAATTCAGAGATGCAAAGTTGAATAAACGCTCAATGACGGTATTGTGCTGGTCCTAGGCTAGATCGTGCTAGAGACGTGAGCCTAGAACACTAACAAAATCACGGCGCTGCACGGAAACAAGGGAAGAGCACACTCTGAATTTTTTTTTGCTTTTTTTTGCCGAAAAATCACTATAATGGCGAGTGTCTCAAAACTCTTCCCAAGTCAAGATAACAGGATAGACACAAAATTTTTGTGACCAATTTTTTTTCGACTGCCCGGACCCAAAAACTGGAAATGGCTCAAAAAAGACTTTCTATAATGGCGACTGTCTCAATACGCTTGGAAACATCTAAAAATTGGATAGCCAGAAAAAATTTGTCGAGTGCGTTTTTGAGAAAATTTGGGCCTAAACGGAGGGTTGTTTCCCAAACCTACTCCGGCAAGGAAACATGAATAGGAAAATAGATAGATCTCGAAAACAAACCTAATATGAATAGAACTCGGATCGGTGGTGCATATACGGTGGTATATGGTAGCGGTGATGGTATATGGTGCGGTGGTAGGATATGGCAGCCGTGGTGGTATATGGCAGCGGTGGTAGGATATGGCAACGGTGGTGGTATATGGCAGTAGTGGTAGGATGGTGCGGCGGCAGCATGACAAACTGTGACAAAACTCGAAACTCTAAAGGACTAGACCCTAAGACCAGCAACTTGACACGACGATGCAACCGCAAATTCAACAAAGCAAAATACTGAGAAGACTATGCAAAGGCTCAGACTGGTTCGGATATGATGACCTAACCCTAATTTTTTTGTGGCTTTTTCGTGGACTGTAGGTATGAAGAACAGACTCGATCTAAACTACGAAAAACTGTAAAATCTCACCGAGCAACCTAGAAATCTAATACCACTTGATAGAGGCAAAGGTGTCCCGTCTTTCGATGAGATGGTGGCTATCATTTTGCTGGAAGTCGACTTTGACGTTCCGACTACGAACGTGCGAGGACGTCGCGCCTTAGCAATCGCTAACCCAACTACGAGAGGTTATTGACCACGCCAGAGCATGATCAACCTGACCACGAAGGTCTATTTCCTGCAAGCAAACGAAGAACTAGCAAGAAACTAAGATTGCAATCTAGATACTGCGAATAACAGAGGAAAGCTTTATTAATGAAGGTGGGGTTCTGTGACGCCTTTGTCTGGTCGTTGAACAAAATCGAAGTACACGAAGTTGCAGCTATGGGGAACTTTTAATCCAAACAAAACCCAAAGTCTAAACGGTGCCCTAAGGGCTCTATATATGGAGGAAGAGGGGGGGGGGGTGGATTTCGTGGCCCTTGGTGGAGGGGTCCGAAACCAACCCTATCTCTTGCTTCCCCACACATACGGACTCTAAAAATAGCCTATACTTATGTATTTCAAAATTACATGGGCCTGGCCCAATAAAAAGGTGACGCAGCAGCTAGAATAGCCTCTGGACGAAATTTATGAAGTGGCATCTTGTACATTTCGTCCAAGGCTTCATGCACTCGTTATGGTGGCTTCAAAGCCTTGAAATCATCACTTGTAACTCTGTTCTTGTTCCCCTTGCGCATGCCATCAGCTCCATGCTTTTTCTTGCTCCAATGTTCAATCCATGCATACGGTGCAAACTTGTGGTGAGTATGAAATGTCCATCGGGAATGACATGTGTGAGCACAATCAACAAATATGGAGGTGTTGGTGTACCAATGCTCGATGTCGTGGCATGAGTGAAGTTTCGAAGGTGCATCCAATAAGTGCGAGCGCTCCTCAATGTTAAGGTCCATAGAGCCAATCTCCAATGTCGCTCCTCTGTTCGCGAGATGTATCATGTAGACAACAAGAAGGAAACAACAATGAAAGAGTGACCCATCCAATATGCGTACTTGAGGATGGCTCAAAGGGAAAGAGTTCACCTTTATGAGGATGTCGAAAATGTTGGTGTTGCACATCATGTATGCCTTCACATAGCCAATATGTCTCATCACGGTAATGCCTTGTGAATTCTTCAAAACAAAAGAACATGGAAAACACTCGGAAAAACAAATGAGGTTAGCGCAAGTGCAATACCTATCATTCGTGTGGTAAGATACCAAACAAGTGTATGCATCATGCTCATCATAAGAAAGGACAAGCGAGTATTGCATAGTATGGAGCCATATGATGCGAGAACAACCAAATGCAATAGGCTCAATCAAACAAGCATGCATCACAAGTAATATGTCAAAGTATCCAAGATCAATAAGCATAGTATGGTTGCACACAATACAAGTGGATATGAGAGAGGCAACTAATGGACACAAGAGACAATGATCAAGATATATCATGTGAGAGGCATGAGCATATATGTCATCAACCCAAGAAAGCAAGTAATAGTGGAACATGGGTGATGCAACATAGCAAGCAATCATAGCAAACAAGTCAAGCATGCTAGTAGTGCAAAGATGCAACATACTAGAGGGAATAATGATGAGGACATCAATACCATTGTTACACCCACAACCCCTGCTGCTATACATACTGGACCAATTACTAGAGCTCGCGCACGCCAAATAAATTACCAGGTACTTTCGTTTCTTGGTAATGATTCTAATGTTCATGAGAATATGATGCTGCCTAAATTGGATACATTTGTTTTGCTTACAAATGAAGGGCCTAGCGTTGAGAAGGATGAACATTGGAGCAAGAACAAGCATGGAGATGATGGCATGCGCAAGGGGAACAAGAACGGAGTTACAAGTGATGATTTCAGGATGGGGAAGCCACCATAATGAGTGCATGAAGCCTTGGACGAAATATACAAGATGCTACTTCATAATTTTTGTCCAGAGGGTATTCTAGGTGGCGTCACCTTATTATTGGGCTAGGCCCATGTAATTTCGAAATACTTGATTATAGGCTATTTTTAGAGTCCGTATGTGTGGGGAAACAAGAGTTAGGGTTGGTTTCGGACCCCTCCCTCAAGGGCCATGAAATTCCCCCCTCTTCCTCCATATATACAGCCCTTAGGGCGTCGTTTAGACTTTGGGTTTTGTTTAGATTAAAGTTCGCCATAGCTGCAACTTCACCTACTTCGATTGTATTCAACGACCAGACAAAGGCATCACAGAACACCACCTTGATCAATAAAGCTTTCATCTTATATTAGCAATATCCAGATTGCAATATCAGTTTCTTGCTTGTTCTTCGTTTGCTCGCAGGAAACAGACCCTCGTGGTCAGGTTGATCGTGCTCCAATGTGGTCAATAACCTCTCGGAGTTGGTTTAGCGATTGCTAAGGTGCGACGTCCTTGCACGTTCGTAGTCGGATCATTAAAGTAGACTTCCACCAAAGCGATATCCATCATCTCATCGAAAGACGGAACACCTTTGCCTCTATTAAGTGGTATCAGATTTCCAAGTTGCTCGATGAGATTTTATAGTTTTTCGTAGTTTAGATCGAGTCTGTTCTTCATATCTACAGTCCACGAAAAAGCTGCAAAAAATTTTAGGGTTAGTTCATCATATCTGAACCAATCTGGTTAGGGTTTTGCTTTGTTGAAATTGTGGTTGCATCGTCGTGTCTAGTTGCTGGTCTTAGCGTATAGTCCTTTAGAGTTTCGAGTTCTGTCACTGTTTGTCACACCGCCACCGCACCATCTTCATCCCTGTTGCCATATACCACCACCGCTGCCATATCCCACCAATGCTGCCTTATACCACCACCGCTGCCATATACCACCACCGCTGCCATATCCCACCAACGCTGCCTTATACCACCACCGCTGCCATATACCACCACCGCTGCCATATCCCACCAACGCTGCCATATACCACCGATCCATATCCATATACCACCATCGCTATCATATACCACCACCGCTGCCATATCCTACCACCAATCCGAGTTCTTTTCGTATTAGGTTTGTTTCGGAGATCCATCTAATTTCTGATTCGTGTTTCCTTCCTTGAGTAGGTTTTGGAAAAAGAAAAAAAAGCAGAGCGAAAAAAATAAAATTCAGAGTGTGCTTTTCCCTTGTTTACATGCAGCGCCGTGATTTGTTAGTGTTCTAGGCTCGCGTCTCTAGCATGGTCTAGCCTAGGACTAGCACAGTACCGTCGTTGAGCATTTATTCAACTTTGCATCTCTGAATTGATTACTGCTGACCCTTTTTACTACCATATTATAAGCCTTCCCAGCTCCACATACATCTACGTCGTGCGTTTGACTCTCCTAGGTAATCGCTTTATCCAAGCTTTGAGAGTTTTGACTACAACAGTTGCCGATCACCTCCTGGTGCTGGGTAAGAACACGTAAGAATTTGAGATTTGCTTGACGGGTTTGTGATACACCACCACCACTTCTTAGTAGTATGTAGGATCATATCCTTGTGTGTTTCTATTTGCTGCTAACAATAGCAGGATCACAAGCTGATGAGACTGATTGGGAGAACCTGACGAACAAACAGCTACATGGTAAATTTCAGCAAATGATGAGTGGACAGGTGCAAGATGTGCTAAAAAGATTTGAAGAGGCCATGGAGAAGATATATGGAATTGAGAAGACGTTTGAAACAAAGCCTGATAACAAGTTTAATGAATTGCTCGAGCGTTTTCCACAACCATCGCCGGCTGCACCTATCACACCTCTGCAACGACAACAACAACGCCCCCTTCCGAATCAGTATGGACGAGCGAAGCGTGTTCCTCTTGCGGATGGCCAAACTTCTGGTGTTGATGTACCTGTTGTTGATGCTTCTTTGGCTCCTGCTACTGCTGCTGCTGGTACCCAGGAGGATGATGAGTATGCGGGCGATTATGAGGATGAGGTTGATCAAAATCAGAACTATGTGCAGCCAGCTGCACCACCACATGCAGGTCGACCTCAAGTATATAATCGCAATGGTAGGCCTGCACCACCACCTCAGGTACGAGATAATGACCATATTCCTAAACTGAAATTGCATATTCCACCATTTGAGGGTAGATATGTTCCTGATATATATCTTACTTGGGAGTTAGAAACTGAACAACATTTTACATGTTTATAATATCGCGAGGAGAGACGGGTTGCTTCTGCTGTTTGTGCTTTCACTAGTTTTGCATGTGTATGGTGGTCTGAACATTGTAGATTATATCCTATTCCAGCTACTCGGACTGCTTTGAAAACTGCTATGCGTACTCATTGGGTTCCACCATATTATCAACGTGAATTGCTTAAAAAATTGCAGCGTTAAGGCAAGGAAAAAATTCTGTAGAAGAATATTACCAGGAATTACAAACTAGCATGATTAGATGTGGTATTGTTGAGGAGAATGAAGCTATGCTTGCACGTTTTATGGGTGGATTAAATAGAGAGATTCAGACCATTCTGGAGTATAAGGAGTATACTAATATCACTCGTTTATTCCATCTTGCTTGTAAAGCTGAACGTGAAGAGCAGGATCGACAAGCAATGGCGCGCACTAACTTTTCTGCAGGTCGACCTTCCTCATGGACACCTCGTGCATTTTCTACTTCCACTACACCAACACCTCCATCAGGTGCCACCTCCAGCCGTGATACAAGAAAGCAGACACAACCACCACTGTCTGCCAAGAGAGCACCTGCCGGGCCTACACAGAGCTCTTCTTCTTCCTTGGCATCAACAGGGCACACACGTGATATTATTTGTCGTCGTTGTAAGGGAAGAGGTCATTATGTGCGAGAATGCAAATCTCAGCGTGTGATGATTGCTACTGAGGATGGTGGGTATGAGTCTGCTAGTGACTATGATGAGGAGACTTTGGCCCTTATTACACGTGAAGAACATGGTGGATATGATTCTGATGATGAGACGCAATACATGGCTCTTGAAGACGCTGAGAGGTATGATGTTTTGTTGCTCAACATGTTTTGAGTGTGCAGGTCACACAAGCTGAGCAAAATCAGAGGCATAATTTGTTCCATACAAAGGGAGTTGTGAAGGAACGTTCTGTGCGCGTTATCATAGACGGAGGGAGCTGCAACAACTTGGCTAGCATGGAGATGGTGGAGAAGCTATCTCTAACCACAAGACCACATCCACATCCTTACTACATCCAATGGTTCAACAACAGCGGCAAGGTTAAGGTAACATGTACTATTCATGTGCAATTTAGTATCTCTACATATGTTGATTATGTTGATTGTGATGTGGTACCTATGCAAGCATGTTCCTTATTAGTTGGTCGACCATGGCAATTTGATAAAAATTCTGTCCACCATGGTAGAAACAATCAGTATACTCTTGTTCATAAGGATAAAATATTACTTTGCTTCCTATGACTCCTGATTCCATATTGAAAGATGATATTAATAGAGGTAATAAAGCAAAACAGGAGAAAAATAAGAGTGAAAATGAGATTGTGGCAAAAGAATTTGAGCATCAAATGAAGCCTAATAATAAACCATCTACTATTACTTCTAAAATTAAATTGAAAAGTGCATGTTTACTTGCCACTAAATCTGATATTGATGAGCTAGATTTTAGCAAATCTGTTTGCTATGCTTTTGTGTGCAAAGAGGCATTATTTTCATTCGAGGACATGCCTTCCTCTTTGCCCCCTGCTGTCACTAACATTTTGCAGGAGTTCGCTGACGTCTTCCCACAAGACGTGCCACTGGGATTACCACCTATTCGAGGGATTGATCATCAAATTGACTTAATTCCTGGTGCATCGCTACCCAACCATGCACCATACCGTACCAATCCAGAGGAGACGAAGGAGATTATGCGTCAAGTACAAGAGCTTCTCGACAAAGGTTATATACGCGAATCCCTTAGTACTTGTGATGTTCCTATTATTCTAGTGCCGAAAAAGGATGGTACATCGCGTATGTGTGTTGATTGTAGAGGCATTAATAATATTATTATTTTTTATCGTCATCCTATTCCTAGGCTAGATGATATGTTGATGAATTGAGTGGCTCTACAATATTCTCCAAAGTTGATTTGCGTAGTGGATACCATGAAATTCGTATGAAATTGGGGGATGAATGGAAAACAGCTTTTAAAACTAAGTTTGGATTATATGAGTGGCTAGTCATGCCTTTTGGGTTAACTAATGCACCTAGTACTTTCATGAGATTAATGAATGAAGTTTTACGTGCTTTCATTGGACGATTTGTGGTAGTTTACTTTGATGACATATTGATCTTTGGAGGAACATTTGGAACATTTACGTGCTATTTTTATTGCTCTACGTGATGCACGTTTGCTTGGTAACCTTGGGAAGTGCACCTTTTGCACCGACCGAGTGTCTTTTTTGGCTATGTTGTTACTCCATAGGGAATTGAAGTTGATAAAGCCAAGATTGAAGCTATTTAGAGTTGGCCGCAGCCCAAAACGGTCACACAAGTGGGGAGTTTTCTTGGCCTTGCTGGATTCTATAGGTGTTTTGTGAGAGATTTCAGCACCATTGCTGCACCTCTTAGTGAGCTTACAAAGAAGGATGTGCCTTTTGTTTGGGGTACCGCACAGGAAGAAGCCTTCACGGTATTGAAAGATAAGTTGACACATGCTCCTTTACTCCAACTTCCTGATTTTAATAAGACTTTTGAGCTTGAATGTGATACTCGTGGAATTGGATTAGGAGGTGTGTTATTACAAGATGGCAAACCTATTGCATACTTTTCTAAAAAATTGAGTGGGCCTAGTCTGAATTATTCTACTTATGATAAAGAATTATATGCTCTTGTTCAGACTTTAGAGACATGGCAACATTATTTATGGCCCAAAGAATTTGTTATACATTCTGATCATGAATCTTTGAAACATATTAAAAGTCAAGCCAAACTGAATCATAGACTTGCTAAATGGGTTGAATTCATTGAGACTTTCCCTTATGTTATTAAACAAAAGAAGGGTAAAGAAAATGTTATTGTTGATGCATTGTCTCGTTGCTATACTATGCTTTCACAACTCGACTTCAAAATATTTGGTTTGGAGACCATCAAAGATCAATATGTGCATGATGTTGATTTTAAAGATGTAATGCAGAATTGTAAAGAAGGAAGAACATGGAACAAGTTTGTTATTAATGATGGCTTTGTGTTCCATGCTAACAAGCTATGAATTCCAGCTAGCTCTGTTCGTCTTTTCTTGTTGCAGGAAGCGCATGGAGGAGGATTAATGGGACACTTTGGCGTGAAGAAGACAGAGGACGTAATTGCTACACATTTCTTTTGGCCAAAGATGAGACGGGATGTTGAGCGTTTTGTTGCTCGCTGCACTACATGTCAAAAAGCTAAGTCACAACTCAATCCTCATTGTTTATATAAGCCTTTGCCTGTACCTAGTGTTCCTTGGGAGGATATATCGATGGACTTTGTTTTAGGTTTACCTCGAACAAAGAAGGGGAGGGATAGCATATTTGTTGTCATGGATAGATTTTCAAAAATGGCACATTTTATACCATGTCATAAAAGCGATGATGCTACTAATGTTGCTGATTTGTTCTTTCGTGAAATTATTCGCTTGCATGGTGTGCCAAATACAATTGTTTCAGATCGTGATACTAAATTTCTTAGCCACTTTTGGAGATGTTTATGGGCTAAGTTGGGGACTAAACTTCTTTTTAGTACTACATGTCATCCTCAAACTGATGGACAAACTGAAGTAGTCAATAGAACTTTGTCTACTATGCTTAGGGCTGTTTTGAAGAATAACAAGAAAATGTGGGAAGAATGCTTGCCTCATATTGAATTTGCTTACAATCGTTCATTGCATTCTACTACTAAGATGTGCCCTTTTGAAATTGTGTATGGTTTCCTACCTCATGCACCTATTGATTTGTTGCCTCTTCCATCTTCGGAGAAGGTTAATTTTGATGCTAAACAACATGCTGAATTGAACTTAAAAATGCATGAGGTAACTAAGGAAAACATTGAGCGTGTGAATGCTAAATATAAACTTGCTGGAGAAAAGGGTAGAAAACATGTTGTGTTTGCACCTGGAGATCTTGTCTGGTTACATCTGCGTAAGGACAGATTTCCTAATTTGCGCAAATCAAAGCTAATGCCACGTGTTGATGGTCCTTTTAAGGTGTTAGAGAAAATAAATGATAATGCATATAAACTTGAGCTGCCTGCCGATTTTGGGGTTAGTCCCACTTTTAACATTGCAGATTTGAAGCCTTATTTGGGTGAGGAAGATGAGCTTCCATCGAGGACGAGTTCATTTCAAGAAGGGGAGGATGATGAGGACATCAATACCATTGTTACACCCACAACCCCTGCTGCTATACATACTGGACCAATTACTAGAGCTCGCGCATGCCAATTAAATTTCCAGGTACTTTCATTTCTTGGTAATGATTCTAATGTTCATGAGGTGTCGGTGTACTAGAATAGGGGTACCCTAGTACCCCGAACTTGTGCACGGGCAGTTGCAGCACCCCGCGGCAAAGGCTTGCCGGGCGAACGCAAAGATCCCCCAAGGTTCCCTTGGAGCCATCCAAGAACAAAGTATTTAAGCTAAGGAGACAAGACCCCGGCAAGAGGAGCTTGCCGGGAAGGCCAACCAAGGCGCTCCAAGGAACTTGCCGCGACGCGCCACACGCTCCGGCAAGGCAGCAAGGCCCCGGCAAGAGGAGCTTGCCAGGAAGGCTAAACAAGGTACCCCGGGGCCTGGTGAGCGACGAGCTTCTGGACCCGGCAAGATAACAACAGCGGCAAGGCGCTTGCCGCGGCAGGCGGCCACTCTGCGCCCACGCTCCAGCGCATCCACCAACGTGTCGCTCTGGGGGCCTCTCCGGGCGCGCGTGGCGAGAGGCTGTGCAGCCAGCCGTGCGCAGTGGCATGTGAAGCTAACAAGATCGCCATCGTGGCGGACGGTGGCGCCCCTAACGGTCCTTTTCTGCATTGTTCGGGCGACTCAGACGGGCATTTAATGCTCTTGTCCCCTGCCGTCAGGGTTAGGTAGGGTGCACTGTACAAGCAACTGTACCAACTACCTCGCTTTTTACGTTTTTACCCTCCTCTGCGTTGCCACCTGTCGGTGACCCCTTTAGCGTATAAAAGGAGGCCCATGCGCAACGTAGAGGGGGTTGGGTTCGTAGCCTCAGACAATCGGCTTCGATTCATTCGTAGCACAGGAAACATCACACACTCTCGCTCGAGAGCAAGAACACTAGATAATACAACTAGACAAGCAGCAGTAGGAGTGTTATCTCTCCGGAGAGCTCCGAAGTTGGGTAAACTGCTCGTGTGCTTCGCCTCGATCCGCTCTTCATGCGATCTCCGCCCCCCGCCGAACCGAAAGGGGCTCGGTCCGCCGGCCCCATAGGTGTTCGTGGATCAGTTTCCCCGACATCTTTGGCGCGCCAGGTAGGGGGTGTCGAGATTGTGTGAACCAGATCCGGCGTTCACACGAGCTAGATCCTTATTCCCTTCATCAACATGCCACCGAAGAAGAAGACTTCGGCGGCAGCCGCTCCATCCACGTCACTTCCGCCACCGTTGGAGCAAACGAGTGGTGGGATGGACGCCGGCAAAAGAAAGGACGTCGACGAGGAAGCTCATGATGCCGCCAGGTCCAAGAACAAGGCTGCACAAACCTCGGTGACTGTACATATTCCACGCCACTCTCAGGAGGCGCAAGATCAACAGCGTCATGGCGCTAGCAGTGCCATACTCATGATAGCCCAAGACCAAGCTTGTGGATCTCGGGCCGCTCAAGACCAGCATGCACGCCAGCGTGCTGGCACGAGCGGGGCGCGGTCGCCTGGACGGGATACTGCTCCTTCTAACATAGTTAGAAGTTCGAGCACGTCCCGCTCCTCGCGCCGTCCGCCACTGCCACCCACCACTCCAGCAGAAGCTTTGGCGCGAGGTCAACTTCTCCTAGATTACCCTCCAACATCGGACAAGATTGACGAATGGAGGGCCACCATCCAGAGTCTCATCAGCTACGCCAACGGCGATGCTCCACGGCGGCCGAGCGCGTCGCCGCTGCGACAGGACCGCCGGACGCGAGCCGGTGGCGATGAAATGGGTGGAGGTGCAACTACCATGCAATCACCGCCCCGAAGGCCAAGATCGCCGACTCGCCGGATCCACATCGACAGCGACTCCACTACATCGTCAGATCCACGAGCTCGTCGCGATCAGCGCCAAGTTCTTCATGATCGACAACAAGAAGACGCTCGAACCCGCATCGAGCGCCGAAGAGAAGCGCGACGTCAATCTGACAAGCGCGCTGGGCCCTCTGTTGACATGCATGCGCCAGGGGAACCAGGCAGTCTGCCGTATGCGGTAGGTTGTCCTGCGTTCACTCGTGAGTTGCGGCAAGTCCAGTGGCCCAGTACAAAGAACTTCAAGCCAGACGTACCGGAGAAGTACGACGGCAAGACGCATCCGTCAGAGTTCCCCAGCATCTACACCATTGCGGTACAAGCTGCCGGGGGACGAGATGACAAGATCCTTCCCAACTACTTCCCGCTGGTGCTCAAGCCCAATGTCAGATCCTGGCTCATGCACTTGCTGGACAACTCCATATCCTCTTGGGCTGATCTGTGCCATCAGTTTGTCGGCGCCTTTACAGGCGGACACAAGCCTCATGGCCAAGAGAGTGATCTTCACCTGCTCGCCCAGAAGGAAGGAGAGCCCTTGCGCAAGTACATTCAGAGATTCAGTAGTGTGCAGCACAACATCCCAGACGTCCACCCTGCCGCGGTGATCAGCGCGTTCCATCAGAACGTGCGGAACCGCAGGATGCGGGAGGAAATGACAATGTGCAAGATCAGGGACGTCAGTGAGTTATATGCACTGGCCGACAAGTGTGCGCGTGCTGAGGAAGGGAGGAGACTCCCCGGAGAAAATATAGGAGCGGGAGGATCTGACAGTGAAGATGTTGCCCCGACTAGGAAAAACCGGCGGCGGAACAACATGAGGAGAAAAGGCAAAGAAGTGCTAGTTGTTGAGCAGTCCGGCAACGGTGGCGGCGCCAAGGAATCCAAAGCTGGCGACTCCGGTAAGGAGGTTGCCGCGGAGGCAGCAGTCGCCAACAAGCAGGACGGCACCAACAAGCAGTATTGCAAGATTCACCGCACCAAGAGCCATGATCTTCAGAACTGCAAGAGGGTCGAGCAGCTTGTTGAGCAACAGAAAGCTGAATACGAGCGGCGCGACAAGGAGAAGGCCCAAGAAGGAGCTGGTGGATCCGTTAAGAAACGTCTCGGCCGAGGAGGACGCCGCGGCAAGGCCAAGCAGCGGCAAGGAGACAGACCTCCTCGCGGTCGCGACAAGGATGAAGATGACGGCGACGATAAGATATGGATGATGAGGAGACTGATGAGCAGGAGTTCCAGAAAGCTACAGAGGTCCTGTGCGTTGACGGTGGTGCTTCTCTGCATGCCTCGCACCGCCAGCTCAAGCAGTGGATGCGGGAGGTTAATGCAGCAGAACCACCCGTCGAGTCACGCAGGCCTCTGAAATGGTCCAGCACGCCTATCATCTTTGATATTGAGGACCACCCGGATCGCATAACTGCAGTCGGGTGCTTGCCGATGTTGGTTTCACCAACAACCAGCAACCTCAAGGTCACTAAGATGCTAGTTGACGGTGGGGCCGGCTTGAACTTGATCTCCTCCGTGGTGCTCCAGAAGCTCCAGATCCCTGACAGCGAGCTCGAAGAGACCGACACATTTCAAGGAATCAACCTGGGAAGGAGCAAGCGAAAGGGAAAGATCACGTTGCCGGTAACATTTGGCAGTGAGCTGAACTTTAGGACTGAGAGGGTCACGTTTGACGTTGCCGACTTTCCATTACCTTAGAATGGAATCCTTGGCCGTCCAGCACTCGCCAAGTTCATGGCAGCCTCTCACTATGCGTACAACGTACTGAAAATGCCAGGCCCAATAAGTGTCATCGATGTCCTTGGCGACAAGAAGGATGCTCTTATCTGTGCCGACAAGATCTACCGGGAAGCAGCAGCCGCAGCAGAACGAAGGACACTTGCCGCTGAAGCTCCCCGGGGGAAGAAGAAGACCAAGTCCGGCAAGAGCTCTGATGCCCACTCCGGCAAGCGCACCTCTTCGGAGTGCTGCGCTACCATCGAGGACGCACCATCGAGCTCCACCGGCAAGTGCAAGAAGGCAATGGCAGCTCCACCTGAGACTAAGAAGGTGTCCGCCAAGGAGGATGGCACTGGTGGTACCTTCACCATCAGCGCCACTCTTGACCCCAAATAGGAAAGCACGCTCGTTGCTTTCCTGCGGGCGAATGTCGACGTGTTTGCGTGGCAACCGTCTGATATCCCCGGTGTTCCCAGGAAAGTGATTGAGCACCACCTTGTCGTCTGTCCTCATGCGCGGCCCGTCAAGCAGAGAGTCAGGAAGCAGGCAGTAGAGCGCCAAGAATTCATCGCAGAAGAAATCAAGAAGTTGGAAGCAGCAGGCCTTGTCAGAGGAGTACTCCATCCCACGTGGTTGGCCAATCCTGTTGTTGTGCGCAAAGCTAACGGGAAATGGAGACTTTGTATTGACTTCACTGATGTTAATAAAGCTTGTCCCAAAGACCCATTTCCCTTGCCGCGTATTGACCAGATTGTTGACTCCACAGCCGGATGTGATTTGCTTTCATTTCTTGATGCATACTCAGGATACCATCAGATCTTCATGGCAGAAGAAGATGAAGAGAAAACCGCATTTATCACCCCGTGTGGCACGTACTGCTTCGTACGGATGCCTTTCAGTTTGAAGAATGCTGGTTCAACATTCGCAAGGGTAGTCCACCATGCTTTTGAGCCACAAATACACAGAAATGTGGAAGCTTACATGGATGACATAGTGGTCAAGAGCAAGAAAAAAGCGACCTTGATTCAAGATTTAGATGAGACATTTGCAAATATGCGCAAGATCAACCTCAAGCTTAACCCCGAGAAGTGCGTGTTTGGAGTCCCTTCCGGCAAGCTTCTCGGATTCTTCGTGTCTCAGCGGGGAATTGAAGCCAATCCCGACAAGATCAAAGCCATCGAGCAGATCGAAGCACCAAAGCGCGTCAAGGATGTACGAAGGCTTGCCGGTTGCGTGGCTGCTCTCAGCAGGTTTATCTCTAGATCTGCTGAGCACGCCCTGCCATTTTTCAAAATTTTGAAAAAGCCAGGTCCAATGAAATGGACTCCGGAAGCGGAGGCTGCGCTGCAGGACTTGAAGAGATACCTGTCCTCCACTCCAACACTTGTCGCACCTAAGCCGCAAGAGAAGTTGCTGCTGTATATAGAGGCAACCAATCAAGTGGTTAGTGCTGCGTTAGTGGCGGAGAGGGAGGCGGATGATGAGCCAGCAACCACGGCAGGCCCATCCAACGACAAGCAGGGGGCTTCGCCGACAAGCTCTGGTCCCGACAAACATGAGTTTGCGCAGGAGCATGATAAGATGCCAAGGAGAATGGTGCAACGCCCAGTTTACTTTGTCAGTTCCCTTCTGCAGGGGGCTAGATCAAGGTACTCTGGTGTGCAGAAGTTGCTTTTCGGTCTCCTCATGGCCTCGAGAAAGCTGCGCCATTACTTCCAAGCACATGAGATCATAGTCCTCACTCGCTTTCCGCTGAAGAGGATACTACAAAATCCAGAAGCAACGGGCAGGATTGTCGAGTGGGCGCTGGAACTGTCAAGCTTTGGCCTCAAGTTTGAGAGCACCTCAACTATCCAAAGCAGAGAATTGGCAGAGTTCATAGCAGAGTGGACGCCAACCCCAGATGAAGAAATTCCAGAAACGAGCATCCCCGTCAAAGAGGCAAGCAAAGAGTGGCTGATGTACTTTGATGGTGCCTTCTCGCTGCAAGGCGCCGGTGCAGGCGTAATGCTTGTCGCACCCACCGGAGAGCACCTCAAGTACGTAGTCCAGATGCACTTTCCCAAAGAGCAAGCAACCAACAATACTGCAGAGTATGAAGGATTACTTGCCGGTCTTAGAATCGCAGCAGACCTTGGGATTAAGAAGCTCATTGTCAGGGGTGACTCACAGCTTGTCGTCCGACAAGTGAACAAGAACTACCAGAGTCCGTTGATGGAAGCATATGTTGATGAAGTAAGGAAGCTAGAAGAGCACTTTGACGGCCTACAAATGGAGCATATCCCAAGAGCTCAGAATGATATTGCTGATGGCCTGTCAAAGTGCGCCGCACTAAAGTTACCTGTGGAACCAGGGATCTTTGTGCTTAAGTTGACTCAACCATCCGTAACACCATCAACTGGACAAAGCAAAAAGAGGAAGTTGGTTTCTGGTGACTACTTTCCGGCAGAGCTCCCCGAAGCCGCCGCCAAGAAAGTCCCCAAGATCAACACCAAGGATGCTGAGGGGCAGTCTGCTCCGGCAAGCCTTATGGTTTGTTCCGTTGAAGCAGACGCTCCCGACAAGTTTTGCTCCGGCAAGCTTGCCGGGGAACATCAAGCTCCGGCAGGGCCACAAGTCCTTGCCGTAGAAGCAGATGTTCCCGCAGCAGCAGATGCGCCTTTAGTCCTTGTTGTCGAGCCACAAGCTCCAGCATGGGCACAGCAGATTGTCCATTTCCTTCAGACAGGAGAACTTCCCGAAGAACAAGAAGAAGCGGAAAGAGTAGCCCGGCAGTCAAGTATGTACCAGTTTGTCGATAGCATACTGTACAGAAGAAGACTCAACGGTGTGAAATTGAAGTGTATTCGCCGGGAAGATGGACAAAAGCTGTTGGCGGAGATACATGGAGGCATATGTGGCCACCACATTGGCGCAAGAGCACTTGCCGGCAAAGCTTTCCGGCAAGGTTTCTTTTGGCCGACAGCCCTCCAGGATGCAACTGCACAAGTAACCAAGTGTGAAGCGTGCCAGTTCCACTCCAAACAGATACACCAGCCAGCTCAAGCTCTCCAGACGATCCCTTTATCCTGGCCATTTTCGGTCTGGGGGCTCGATATCCTCGGCCCCTTCCCCCGAGCTGTCGGGGGCTTTGAGTACTTGTACGTCGCAATCGACAAGTTCACAAAGTGGCCGGAAGTGCAGCCAGTGAGGAAGGTGACAGCACAGTCAGCAGTCAAGTTCTTCAGGTCGATTGTTTGCCGTTTCGGGATCCCTAACAGGATCATCACCGACAACGGCACGCAATTCACGAGCCGCACCTTCATGCAGTACGTCCAAGACCTTGGCGCCAAGGTCTGCTTCGCTTCTGTTGCTCATCCGAGAAGCAACGGTCAAGCAGAGAGGGCAAATGCTGAAGTGCTGCGCGGGCTCAAGACCAGAACTTTCGACAGGCTGCACAGGTGCGGAAGGAACTGGATCGAGGAGCTGCGGTGGTTCTTTGGTCGATCAGAACGACGCCAAATCGAGCCACTGGCCAGACACCTTTCGCTCTAGTCTATGGAGCAGAGGCAGTTCTCCCCACGGAACTCATATACGGATCGCCTCGAGTGCTCGCTTATGATGAGCTCGAGCAAGAACAGCTGCGGCAAGACGACATGCTGCTCCTTGAGGAAGATCGTCTTTAGGCTGCTGTACGAGCTGCTCGATACCAGCAAGCTTTGTGCCGCTATCATAGCCGCAAAGTTAAAGCCAGAAGCTTCGAGGAAGGCGACCTTGTTCTTCGGCGCGTTCAGTCCGCCAAGAATTTCCAACAAGTTGACGCCGAAGTGGGAAGGCCCTTATCGGGTGAGACGAGTCACAAGGCCTGGCGCTGTCCGCCTTGAGACCGAGGATGGCATTCCGGTGAGCAACTCCTGGAACATAGAACATCTTCGTAAGTTTTTCCCATAAGGCACGGTTGCCGGAACCCGTTCCGGCAACCACCTTTTGTACAAGTCTTGCCGCTGTTGCATGTAATCCTTTGTACAAAGCCGGGCGCAGATCCCGTGCATAAGTAAAACCCCATGTGCTCCGCACAGCCTGTCCATTTCATGCGTTAGTTCCTTTCTTGCATGCAATTATCTGACACTTTGTGCAGCACCTACATCCGGTAAGCAGTAACGAGCCGAAGAGCTCCATGTTATTATTTTCTCTTCTTTCCTTTTCTTTTAAAAAGGAAAAGAAGGTTCTCCCGCACACAAGTTTGCCGGGGGGAAAGGAGAAGATTGTGGTATGGGCCAGGCGTCGTTCAAGCACAGACTTGCCTTACCGGGAAGCAAATGACAGAAAAGCTAAGTTGCCAAAGTTTGAGCAATCACTTTTTAAATTTTCGAGTTATCTTCCTCGAACGACCCTGCTTTGTATGGAAAACCTGTGCGCGGAGGAACCAACTCGTGGCTAGTTGCACCCTTACTTTGTTTCGAGTCCGCTCAACAGCTTAAGCGTGCTGCATCTAGTCGCGACAAGGTTTCTTGTCGAAAGCAGCGCCGCCAGCAGGCTGCTGAAGTCCCGCACTCAGCGCTCGCGGCTCGGGCGCCTGCGCCCACAAGTTCCCTAGAAGCGTAGGGTAAAAACATACAAGGGAAGGAATCTAGTAGAGGAAATAACATAGCAATTGATAGACAGAAATAAAGTTATATTACAAAGATAACTTGTCGCAGCTCTAACAGACTGTTTTCATAACATGATTAGCAGCGACAAGGGAAAAGAAGAAATAGGCGGCCTAATCTACGCGCCCGCCCTCGACTCTCTTGATCTCGCTCACCTTGTCCACAATGGGTGCGACAAGGGCCTTGAGTGCGTCCAGATCGGCGTCAGGCGGCAAGGACCTGAGGACGTTGGTGAAGCTGAGGCCTGGGTTGCGGAAGGCCACCTTCATCAGCACCTTCTGGAGAACCCCAGCACAGATTTTGCGCGACTCGTCGGCCAGCTGCTTCGGGATCCTCTCCCGGAGCCGCTGGAGTGCCGTCGCCACGCCCTTGAAGAATAGGCTGAACTTGGCGCTGGGTTGAAGGCTCTCGTCGGAAGGATACCCAAAGTCCTCCATCCCCAGCTGCGCCAGCTCCTCGTTGATGACTGCGGCAGTGTTCACCAGACCTTCAGTCCAGTGCTCCACTGTGTCTCTGAACGAGTTCTGGGTAACTGCAATGCTCTCCAGCAGCGCCGCGTCAGCCTTGACCTTCTCCGCCAAGGTCTTCTCCCGCTCCTTGGCGGCCTCCAGCGTCTGCGTCAGCGTGGCCAGCTTCAGCTCCAGGTCTGCTTTGGAATCCTTGGCGGCGCTGAGCTCCTTGCCCATTTCAGCGAGAAGGCCTTGCAGCTCACCGTGGGCGGCAGCATCCTTCTCGCGCTCACGCTTGAGCGCGGCAAGCTCCTCGCCGCTCTTCCCAATGTCGGCCTCCAGCTGTGCAACCTTCTCCTCTAGCTCTTTCTTGGCGGCCTCTACAGTTGCCGCGGCGTCCTTTGCCTCCTTGAGCGCCCCGCCAAGTGCTCGCTCGCGCTCGGCAAGCTCTTCCTCGTAGCTGTCGAGATGGGCCTTCCGCTGCACTAGTTCACCTTCCCGCGTGGACTGCCTCTCGGCAGCCAGCCTTTGATTCTCTTCAGCCTCAGCCTTCTCGAGAAGAAAGGCCGTGCGCTCCTCGTCTACTCGCTCCCGCTCCTGCGCCAGGGACCGGAGAGCTTCTTGATTTTGTCCCCTAAGCTCCTCCGCGCGCTTCTCCATGTCAACTCCCGCCTTCGCGACAAGCGCTTCCCGGGAAGCCAGCTTGGCTTGCCGGGTGCGGTAGAGTGACAGCAGCTTCCGCAGCAGCTGCTCCTCCTCAGCCTCGCTGCTACTGCTGCCGGGCGCGTCAACCAATGACAGTCCAGCAGAGGCGAGCACCTCCCCGTCAAAAGTCTCCCCCTCGACCGGCGCCCTGGAGCTCGACGCCCAGGGTAGCTTGATGAAGATGTTGTCACCGGCCTGCAAGTAGGCGCCGGGCTGGGGCTCCTCGGAGCCCGGCTCCGCGGAAGCGGCAGAGGGTTCGGTGGTCGGTGCAGCGCCCGGCGCTCCTGCGGCCTCAGGGTCGTCAGTGCGATCGCCCGACCCCTCGCTGGCTTCCGCAGCAGCAGCCCCGGCGGCCTCCTCGCCGGCGGTCTCATCAGCACCGGCACCTTCCTCGCCGGTGCCCTCTGTCTCCATTGGCTCAGCCGAAGATGGGTCTGAAGAACGAAGAAGGGAGGAAAATCAATCAAAAATTCAAGAAAGGAAAAACAGAAGAAGCAGAACCCAAGGGAAACTTTCTGGGCAAGTGGATTACCTGCGCCAAGATCTTCAGTTGCGGCCTCGGTCGCCGCAGGATCAGCAGTGCCGTCCCTTGCCGGAGAGTCCCCCCTTGCCGAAGAATGCTCCCTTGCCGGGGACTCCTCCCTTGGCGGCGCAGTTGAAGCAGGTGGCACTTCGGGGCCAGCCTCCGGGCGCTCCTGATGAGGCTGCTCTGCTCCTGCACAAGTCAACAAGCAAGATATCAACAAAGGAAAAAGCACTCAAGCGCGCCCGGCAGCAGAAGGCTAAACTATGAACTTACGCTGGGGGCTGCGCTGGGGGCTGCTCCGAGGGGCGATTGCCGGGTCCGTCAAGGTGGTCTCGGGCCCACCCCCTGCCGACACGATGGGGTCATCCTCGATGACGATCACCGCGGCCTTGGCCCTCTTCGCCGCTCTCTGGGCCAGTGTTCTGAAAAGAAAGGAGTCCAGATTGGAGAAAGTCAGATACAAGATATAAACAGCAAGATTGAAACTCACTCTTCTTCCTCCTCGTCGGAGCTGAGCGCGGAAAGATCGAAGTCCGGCCCTCCTCTGGTGCGGCAAGGTGGAGGAGTAGGATCCCTTGCCCGCTTGGCGGGGGCAATGGCAGTGGCCCGGGAAGATCCCACTCCAGTTGCCGCTGCTGCGTGAGGCGCTCCCGCGGCAACAATTCTTGCCACGGTAGAGCGCGTCGCGCGGCTCGGTGGCTGTGGAGCCGGCTGCCGCCCTGCTGCGTCCCCGGCCCTGCGAAGGCACCTCCTTGGCAGGGCCGGGGGCTTCGCCTGCGGCAAGCTCTCTGAAGGTTCATCCTCCTCCTCGCCGGCCTCGCTCGACTCGGCTTCGGAACCGGCAGGCTCCTCCTCGCCCATGAACTCCGCGCGTTCGGCAAGGTTTCCCGCCTCTGCAGCCTCCGCCTCCTCCACATTAATCCCAAACACACCCGCAGCAGCTGCGGCCGCAGCCTCTTCCGCCCTAGTAGCGATGAGCTGCAGCTCCTCGTCAGTGGTGTCACGGGTGAGGCTCTTCTGCTCGTCGGCACAGACCGGCACTTCCTCCAAGGTGTCAAAGAACGCTCGCACAATGTCATCCGCAGGCTCTTGCCAAGTTGGGACGATGCCGTGTGAATCGCACAACGGCATCATGGCGCGGATCCGGTCAAGCGAAGAGTTATTGCACAAAGGAACTACGCCCCTCGGCAGTGTGAATGGGTGCTGGAGGTCGCGTTTGAATAATTCCAAGAGCATTGCATCCAACTCCAAGATAGTGAAGTTGTAGTTGAGGCCCGGCCGCAGCCTCATGATGTCCGCCGAATTCTTGAATTCCCAGGCGGGCCTCCTCCTCTCCTGCAGGGGGGCAATGCGGTGGCGGAGGAAATCTGCCCCGACAGCACCTACGGTGAGCCCGGCAAGCCTGAGGCGAAGAATCCTAGTGATGGCGATCTTTAGCCTCTCGTCTTCCAGGGCCACGTTGCTCCAGTCATTGCCGCGCACTGTTGGAGTTTAGCGCACGGCGGTGAAGGGCTGCGGATCCTCCTCGACGATCCAACACCACTCCGCTCTCCACTCCTCCCACTTGCTGCGAAGCTCACCCTCCAAGTACGCCTCTTTCTTGCCGACTCTCGAGACCCAGGCAATCCCTCCGGCAAGCGGCTCTCCTCTCTCGACCCGAGGTATGAAGAAGTGGCGGAAAAGGGCAACACTAGGGCGGACTCCGACAAAGTTTTCGCACAAGTGTGTGAAAACTGCCGTGGTCAGGACAGCATTGGGGGTGAAATCAAGGAGGCGGAAGCCATATGTGTTCATAATATCACAGAAGAACTCCGAGAAGGGCGGGCAGAGCCCGCAATAGAAGAATAGCGGGAAGAACGGGTACCCATTTGGAGCCGACTCCGAGGCAGCGGCCGGGAGTACCCTCGTGCGCGGATGCGCACGCGTCTCCGTCGCCCAAAAGAGGTAGAAGTACTCCCTCAGCTCCTGCACGCCGAGCTGGGGGGTGAAGATCGCCCGCTCCTTCCGCAGCGCCGC